>NC_133158.1:4735000-5335000 GCF_040802235.1 Manis javanica
GCCTCCTGAAAAATCAGAACTAGATCATTTTTATTAAAATGACATTTTATGAAATCATTTAAAATTTTTGAAAGAAGAGCAAAAGAATCTTAATGAGTTTGGAAATCGAGGAAAAGGATAGGGGAAAAATGCCATCCGTGGTCAAAATAAATTGTCCTGGTTCACAGATTTCCTGTGAATTTCACTTGAAATAACCACATGGCATGGCGTCCCTGAAACAAGTGATCTTGAGGTTCTGTTAGGTTTTGGGTTTTGTCTTTTAAAGGTATTATTGTTTACTGTCTGGAGAGAATTTACTTTGCCGCTTTACATACCAAACAATTGACATTATTTGTTTTGTCAAGGAAAAAGGAACCGTGCAAACTGTGCGAGCTGAAAGCTCAAATATAGAATTCAGATGAGTAAACTCTCACTGTAATATACTTCAGACCTTCAAAATGAACTGCCTGTGGTCTCTGAGAGGTGCAGGAGGAAGGAGAATAACATGGCTTTTCTCTGGTTTTATAGTGAAGATGTCCTGAAATCCACTGAATTTCATGGCACTGTTTAAGATTCATGTGCAAATATTTGTTGCAAAACTAACCGATCTCAAAGACCCATGTGACTTTCATCCTCCTTGGCACCGTCACCCTTTTCCCGTGGCATCGGGGGAGGCACTGACCTCCGTGAATGAACTCAAACATGCATCAGAGTGTTGGATCTTCCCTAGTATCCATTCCTCTAGCCTGAGCTCTGGCAAAAGAGGCCCCTCAGTGTCCGTGCCAGTGGTATAGGCGTGCAGGGTATGTTATGAATGGTGAGCAGAAGGGGTCTTTGTGCACATCTGTGACTGTCGCCTGCCCAAACGCTGAGAGAGACAAAGTTTGCAGAGAGGACCAGGGTTAACTTACTTTTATTCAGTGCAAAACGAATAAAATGTAGGAAGAATTGCATTGGTTTTAAAATGTCACAAGTACATTAAAAATAACTCACATAGAGAAAAATTGGAAACAACTTACATGTAAATAAATTCTCCTAGATTCAGTATAACAGAACATGGTGCAGCCCTAGGTATGAATAAAGTGGGTTGATTATATTACCAAGGATGAGTGACAGAGGTGTACAGTCAGGTGAACTAAAGGCATGAGGTTGGACAGCAGATCTCAGAAGTTAATCATCTTGCCTAGCTGAAACTTTATCCCGAAAGATATAGTAAATGTCTTCATGTGGAGTCCCAAATACTTTGTAATCAGAAATGAAATAATTTGTAATAATGAATACATTAATACAAATGCTTTTTAGAAAACGATGTCTGTAGGTCTATATATGCTAACCCAGTTGTGCCTATGATTGTAAGGATGTCCTCTCTGGTAATTTCTGGATAGGTTTTTCTCTTTGCAAATGGACTGATTTCTGCCTATCGAGGGCAAGAGATATAGCCACATTTTAAAACCATCTCACCCAATTGGCTTAAATGAACTAGAATCCTGCTACTAATTTCTTAATTCCTTGTGTAGTAGGTTTATAAAGTTAAATTTACCGAAATAACAATCTAGGAACCGTTTCTATGGCAGCTGTGCCCTGGAAACTATGCTCAATCATTTCCCCCTCTATATTTTATCGTATATTTTATTTATTGGATAAAATTCACTTGTTTGAAAAGAGCCAAGCTACTCCTGAGCTGACAGATTAGCTAATATATGCTAAAGCATAATTTGGGTGCAAATCATCAAAAAAGTACAAAACTTTGTTAATCTTTACTTCAGTACACTGTGCAAATTGTGAATACCTTGTATGAGTCTAGATCAGGGGCCAGCAAACCTTTCTTGTTAAGGCCAGATGGTAAGTATTTTAGGGTTTGTCAGCCATATGGTCTCTGCTGTAGCTACTCACCTTTACCACTGTGACGGGGAAGTGGCCATCAGCAGTGCATTAAAAAAAAACACAAGTGGGCAAGGCTGTGTTCCAATAAAACTTTATTTACAAAAGTGTGCACAGGCCCATATGGCCCACGGGCTGTGCATTGCTGATCCCTGGTCCAGACTGTGGGAGGACTAGGAGGAGAGTCGTGTTCTTCGATGTAGAACTTATATAGTGCACTCAGGTTAGAATCTTTCTGAAAGGGCTGCCTGGGAATCTGTTGTTGAGAGCTGGAGCAGATGGGGTGACCCTCCACGTTCCTCGTTTTAACTTACTATGTTGGGAATTGTGGTAGATAGAGAAATAATAACCTCAATTATAGAGTATTTTGCAATTTAGAAAATACTTCTCATTTGCTTCTCAGGATCATCACCCTTGTTCTTCCTGCCTTCTGCCTCCGGAGCCATTGCTCCAGATGCGTGTGGCCAGGTGGGTGGGCAGAGGGATGGACAGGAGGGCGTGTAAGGGACCCATCCTGCCAGAGTTCATAATGGGGTCTCCAGTCTCACAGGTAAAAGGAAAGGCGAGAGGTGGACAAAGTGACAGCTGCAAACTGGGAGCTGATGGCCTGAAGTTTGTGGGGAAAACACCAAAAAACATTTAGATAAAGCAGCCAGGGGTATGCAGGCAATGGCTGGGACGTCTAGCACTGGATAAAAGCTGCAGCAGCAAACATATGTCCCATGGAGTCACCATTCAGCATGACCATTTGCTTCACTGGGGTACATTTAAATTCCTGGTCTGTATTTTGGAGAGAGGAGGTGAATAATTTCAGAGGTAGAAAATGCCAGGCGTTTAAGAACTAAGTGAACATAGCCGAGTCCTGGCCACATTGCCCAGCTGTGGGGCTGTTTGTGTGTCTCCTTGCCTCTGAAACCTGCCCTTTCCATCCACAGAATGAGGCTTGCTAGGACCTTCCCTTCCTTCCTGTCCCTGTCACCTAGGGTTCAGGGACTATTTAATGAGATGATGGCCTTAGAGCATTGTGTACAGCGCCCAGAATCCTAACAACATGAGTGATTATTTCCTTAGGTGGTTATGATTATTAATGCTTTTTGAAGAAGTGTTTCCACCCAGATGCTCAACATCTAGCAAGGTGGAGTGCATGAAGGATGCTGCAATTTTCAGAACAAGCCACTTCCCAGAGCATCTTGCTCAGAGACTAGCCTTCTGCATCCAGTCCTCACGGGCATTCGCTACCTCCAAGCCATCCTCACTGGGACATTTTTAATGGACACACCCAGACCTCTCAGCTAGAGTGTGCTGTCCATCATCTCACCAGTGTTGCATTAATGATGACAGGAATTGCACCTTAAAATGTGGCACGGAAATAGGTCACCACTGGGCACACATGTATGTCCTCGGTCATCAGTGAATATAACAATCTCCGACTAAAATGTGACCAACTGACCCAGCTACATATCTATAGGACTTTATCTAGTCCATGCTACAGAGTGCACTACAGACGTGTTAGAATAGTACTGTTTGTGTCCATTGTCATGAGGCTCTGCGGTCTTGTCCAGAAAAGGTCTGTCTGTCTATAAAATCCATGCTGTTCTTATGGCCGGTGCCACTGATAGGAAGATATCACTGCAACTGGCAAGAGGTCCCACCGTGCATTTTAAAATCCCGCCCTATTGAGTGGCTTGCAAGGTGTAGCCCGCTTGGCACCCCCATTTACACCTGACTCGAGCATTGTGACTGCGATCGAGGTAATGGAAACAGTCATGCCACCCACACGCTGGGGTCACGACTCCTTGCTTTCCAAGACCTCTTTGTATCTCCTTCATTTGCTCGTCACTGACTCCGGGGGAAAGGCAATCACACCCTGCAATCTCGTATTTTATATTGGAGAAAATGAATCCAGGGTGACCTGCGCAGAATAAAAAGCAAATGTTAGCAGTTTCATCCGAGTGCAGCCTTATAATTCAGTTTTTTTGTAGCTATGTTACAGCCAGCCCCTGGTAATTGGGAAGGGGCCTCGGAAGTAACCCATTAGCTGGTGTGCCACCCATTTGGCTGTATTACAGATTCTATTAGTATCAGTATTAATTGTAGTAATTAGCTCTATAGGAGCCTGCAAATAAATAAAGAAAGTAACTAATTAATACAAAAACAAAACAAAATCAACCTGGCATCCAACACACGGCTTTCATGTGTGGATGACCCGGTCAGTGGTGCAAAGCAGCCTTGACATCTGTCTTCTGACTTCAGTTATTCTGACGGATGAAACCCATTCCTTTTGCCAAACCTGGTTAAAATGGGCTCTGCAAACTAACTGGAGGTTTTCGTGTCATGTGACTTCCCTCCATGCTTGTGGTCTGGGTCTGGGTGCCAGGCAACCTGAGCATCATTAGCCCGTGGCCACATGGACAGAGCCTGCAGAGGGGCAGGGTGCCAGGGCGTCTGCCTCAGCTGTGCTCGTGACTGCCGAGCCTGGGGAGGACCCCTCCAGATGTCAGGCCCAGACCCTGCACTCTGCTGCCCAGGGCCCTGGCGGTGTACGCCAGCTGGCAGGGACTGTGCCCAGAGCCAGGGTTTTTGCCATGGAGTTGCCCCAGATACTGTAGGATCAGGAGTTGGAGCTGAAAGCACTCCACAGGAAGGAGCTGTTCTCTGACCTGAACCTGGCCAGTTCTGCGTCCTTAAGCCGCGTGTGACGCAGCCTGTCCCCTCCCTGGCTGGGGGAGTGGGTGGTAAAATGGTGCACTGGGAGAGAAGACTTGAAAAATACTGGATGGGACCTCCTGCACCCTTTCCCCTCGCGTCTGAGCCCTAAGAACTGACCTCACTCATGGTGTGGGTCGTGTTACTAATTCAGGAGATGTCTTCTCCCTTATGTACGTCCGCTGCGCAAAACAGAAGGTGGGTGTTTCTGCGTGTGCCACTGCCTCTTGGCTTTAGAGAAGATCTTTTACTGGCAACATTTAGAAGCTTTGCCTTAAACCTAGCAGCTCTTTCAGGTATTTGCCATGAGCTCTTGCTGATCGAGCTGCATTGACCTCACTTAGCAGCTATCTGGGTCTTCATGAGGCACCCAGCACAGATCAACATGCCCTGCTTGGGGCTCGTTTCTCATGATTGTTCCACTGGGGGGTCAGAAGCCCTGTGCCTGGCTTTTCCTCAAGGATAGATTTTGGGAACTGCAGGCAGCTGGGTAACCCAGATAGTGTGGCATACTGGGAGGCCCTGGCAGAGTGCTCCACCCCCTAAATGGGGGGAGCTCCTGCTGAATTTGTTTCTGGCTTTCCTTTCCCACCAGCTGTGTGAGCTTCCCACACATAGTTCATCCGTGTACACCTGCCGAGCCGCGCGTGGAAGGAGCGGTCCATTCCTGGAGTGCAGCCGGCCTGATGTGGGGGCTCTCCCTGCCAGCGCATTCCAGCGCACTGCGCTTGCCCCCTGCCTGTGGGCTTCCTCACTTCCGACACACTGTCACTGAGAGTCTAGTGAGCTTTCTGTTTGTTGTTCGGTGATGCCCAGAGTCTTGTGTTTGGAATCACGTGATCCAGAGAAGCTAGCCAAGCCCACAGGTCCCCTGCAGCCCCCCGTTTCCCTTATGGACACATCATGCCAGATAAGCTTGGTCATATTGGACTAAAAACATTTTGGCTTAAATACTTCCCTAAATTCCCTTTCTGGTCCTTGAGGTGGTAGTTAACCCAAACTTGACAGCTGGGCCTAAGAATCCCATGGATAACTTTTAAAAAAATATATAGATTCCTAAGCCCACCTGAACTCTACTGGATCGAATCTCTCAAGACTGGAGTCCCAGGATTTTTTTTTTGACAAGTTTATGGCTCACCTTCTCAGTCTCCTCATCTTTTTTTCTTGACGTTTGACACCAGTTAGTTTTAATAACTAGCACATCAAACTAATAGTTGTGAAGGTCTCTGTGTGCAGTTCCCAGTAAAGGAAAAAAAAAAATGCTGGGTTCTTATTTTAGCCTTTCAGGACACTGGGAAATAAATGATGCCCTGATGATTGTCAGTAGGAGTTTATGTAGAGACAGAAAGTCCGTGAGTGGAGACAGTCTTCTAATACAATGGCAGATTCCTGTCCTTCTGTCTGCTCCAAGCCACAGCTGCCATCCAAACAGGCTACTTAATTTTCAGGGCCTGATGCAAAATGAAAATGCAGGGCCCCTTGTTCAAAGTTTAAGAATTTCAGGATGGCAACAATGCAGCATAAATCCAAGCACCGGGCCCTTCTAACCTTGGGTTTCTGTTTGAAACCAGCCCTGGAACTGAGCTCATATTTATTAGGTCTGAGAATAAATATCTCCTCTTTTCTACCTGTTTGTAAGATGTCTTCAAAAGAGCATTTAAGCAATATAAAGAGTCCAGAATTATTGTAGACATTTTTGAGGTTGGTATAGACTGAGTTTTAGGGTTCCGTCTTTATTATTTTTAACCTGTGTTAAATTTGCGGATGATGTGAACGTTTATCTGACCGCTAGAGGAGGCAGGCACCTCTTCTTCACCCCCACCCCCCCAAGGAAGGACCTGGGTAGGGAGCCTCTAAAAAGCAGCAGCCCCTGCTCTGGGATTTCCCACCGGATTTAAAGCAGCGCAGAATCTGCTGTTGTTTAGACATTCCTGTTGTCTGAAGTTGAAGGTTTTGTGGGTGGTCCCCTCTGTTTGGTGTCACTATCAACAAACGTGTGTAAATAAGAAATAACCAGAGATGCGGGCAAGCCTCAACCAGCTCTGCCCTGACTGGTGAGTCGGCTGCATTTGCACGCAGGCCGCAGCGGTTAGGGAGCTGAGCCCAGAGACAGTGCTGGCCCTGCTGCCCACCCCACCCAGGGAGCCCCTGTGGGCTGTTCCAGGCCCCCCTAAACAGGGCTCAGGGCTGCCATGCTTGCCCAACTGTTCTCTGTTCTTTATTTTCCAAGCACTCCTCCGCCCTTCGTGGCGCTCTCCATGCCATCTGCCCGTTCTCCCCTTCCCTTCAGAGCCTGCCCCCTGCAGTATCGCTGGGGGTCCTCCCCGTGCCCCTGAAGGCAGGGGCTGCCTTCCCTTACAGCGTCCACACTGCTGCAGGCCCGGGTCAGGCATGGTCTTGATTTTAAGGCAGAGCAGTAGCAAAAGTCCAGGAGAAGAGGGTCTGTCAAGTGCTCTAGAATCAGGTGCTCTTTTCACTTGACCATGTCATGCAGATGGCCCCTCTTTCTCCTTTTTCTGTATCTTCCTGTCCATCGGTCACGTAGCAACCATAGCTGCATTCCCTGCATGCGCTGGCGAGCAGCGTGGCTCCGGCCACAGGACTTAGTTGCTGCGAGGTGGTTGTGGTAGTTAATGGGGAAGTGTCTGCCGGCTCCAGGACTAAGCACATGCAGAGACTTACATGCAGAGGCTTCCCTGCCCCATTCCCACCTGCATTGGCCGTGCTGCGACCCTGCAGACGCGGCCCCACGCAGCCCAAATCCCTGGGTGTTGGGCCTGAAGAGGACACGGCCTGAACCCTTCTTCTCAAATTCTTTCCAATCCCTCTTCGCATCAACGCTGAGTATAAAAGACTAAAATGAACATAGCTGCATGGTGTCTGCATTCTTTGAGGCAAAATGCACCCGCCCCCTTGTCCCTTGCTGCGGGGTGTGCCTTCTGCTTGCCCACGTCATTCCCATGCCATGCAGACCTTGGTTCCCTCAGGTGAGTTTTCAGAAAGGGTACTTTTAGTTTACCTTGGAAATGAGCTTAAAAATCTTTCCCATGTGTGATCCTTGGAACCAGAGGAGCAGAGTGGACAAGAACCCACTTTGGAGGTTTTCACTAAAATAGTATTTTATTACTGGCACTGGGATTAAATGACATGGGCAAAATCCCGGGCAGAGGACCTGGGGCTGCACAAAGGGGAAACATGCTTTCCACACCTTTGGTGGGCGCCCTCCCTGTCTCACAGATCTGTCCCTTCCCCACCTTGCTGAGCGCCCCCAAATCCATCAGCACACCAGACAGCTGTCCGAGGGCGCAGCAGGCCATTCTTAGTGTGGAGTGGCTTTGGGAGCAGCAGCCTTCCCCAGGTGGTTTAAAGCCCCCGTGGTGCTGCTGCACGTCTGTCAGAGTGGCCAAAGAGAGCAAGAGGCCAATTCCAAAAGTTCATGGAGACGCAGGGTACCCGGATCTCTCACAGGCTGTGCATGGTATCGTGATACATACTCCAGAGAAACAAAAACTTAATGTCCATAGAAAAATCTGTGTGTGAGTTTCATAAGAGTTTCCACTGTAATCGTTCCAACTGGATGCAGCCCAAGGGCCCTTCAGCAGCAAACGAAGAAACAGGTTGTGGTACATCCATACAGGGAAGTAAGGAGAAAGGCCCGTCGACACTGGTGACAACTCAGATGTTCAGTTGGTGGGTAAAACATCTTAAAAGGTTGAATACTGAATGAGTCCATTTATATGACATTCTCAAAATACAGAGTAGTGTCCGAGAATGACCAGCTGTTGCCGGTGGCCGAGGGAGGGTGTGGACATTACACAGGCTGGAGGGAGTTTCTTGGTGGAGGCAGAATGGCTCTGTATCCTGGTTATATTCGTGGTTACAAGAGTCTTTCCTTGTGATAGAATTCCCTAAAACTATACACTCAATAGAAATAACAGGTGAAAATTGGCAAACTGCAAGTAAGGTGTACGTACAGTTTAGCGTAATGGTGCCCCTCCCACCGTCAGTTGCCTGGTTCCAGTAATTGCGCCGTGGTAAACATACTACTGCGGCGAGACGCGGGGTGATAGGGGATCTCTCTGCTACTATTTTTGTGATTTCTGTGTGAGTTTACAGTTACTTAAAAATAAAAAGGTTTAACAATTTTTCTTAATATCAGCGAACAACTTCTGAGTACTTACTCGTTTCCGGCCCATTGCTCAGTACCTACCATACATCTGTAGACTCACCTGACCTCCCAGCCACCTGGCTGGTGCCCCTGCTTCCCCCGTCACTGGTGAGGGGGCTGTGCCGGCATCATACACACACGAAAGGGGAACAGGGTCCTGAGCGCTGCTGGCCTGGCTCCAGAACCTGTGCGTTTGGTCACGCCTAGGTTCCCCCTCCCTCTCTGAGCTCTGAGTT
Source organism: Manis javanica (assembly GCF_040802235.1). NCBI lineage: Eukaryota > Metazoa > Chordata > Mammalia > Pholidota > Manidae > Manis > Manis javanica. Next base: position 4,743,971 of record NC_133158.1, read on the forward strand.
ACCAGCACCGGTGTGGACCACAGTGTGTGCGGATCACACTGCTGAGGGTCTCATGGTGCTGTGGCAAGAGAGGCTTCTGCCCTTTGCTGAGATGAAAAGGGATCTTGCAGATTTCAGTGTCTCACTCAACTTGCTTTTCATGACAAAGTAGTAAGAATGCATAAGAACAGAACACCTAACCTATCACAGGTGTGTATCATGTGTGTTCCCCTGTCCTGGAAGCAGCACGGAGAGGCAACAGGGACCCTTGACTTCGAGGCTGTTGGCTTGTGGTCTGGGCCCTTACTTGCTGGGGACTGTGGTACCTTCCCTCTTTGGGCCGTTTTCTTACTTGCAGAGCAGGGGGTCTGTGCTCCTGACTGAGTACTCAGAGGGTTTAATGGACTGATTGTGTTCCTCCAAATCCATGCCCTCAAACCCCAACTCCAGGACAGCTGTATATGCAGATCATGTCTTTGTAGAGGTGCTTAAGGTTAAATGAGGTCTGAGGGAAGAAAGAGTAATTTGAAAAACTAACACACTGGAAACCTCACTTCATCAGTAGAAGAACTGGCCAAATGAATGTTGATACATCCCTAAGAAACAAATTCCAGTGGCATACAGGGTATTTGTTTTTTCACAGACTTTAATAGGAATGGAAAGAATTCAGATAATTCTGTTTAATATCCATATGTAATTAATTTGGCCCAAAACAGAGTTCATTGAAACAAATGCATTTTAATTGAATACAAGTTTTATAAAAACTATACAAACCTTCCCAGTGATCATACCGAAAAAGTTCTAGTTTCGTTGTTCCTTGGGGTCACACCCTCTGCCAAGCTGTCCCAGAAATGGATGTTGCTGCCACCCAATGGGTGAGCGTGGGCTGGGTCAGCGCCCATCCATCAGCAGCCCCTGGACCGTGACTCCAAGGGTGTGTCCTCAGCACCCTCCACCTTCCTCTCGGGCTGCTGCTCTGGTTTGATGGTGAGTCGTCGGCCTCCATGGCGCTGCATCTGTATGACATCCTCTCTGGGTGCTGACATCTCTCCAGACTCAGCGCTTCCACAGCACGGGGCTCCGTGTTTGGAATTAACTGAATCTGCGACTTCTGTCTGCTTTTGCGCATTGAAGCTGATGAAAGCATTCCTCCTCCAAGAAGCCAATTCGAATCAAAGCCAGGTTTTCATGAAGGTTATGAAGGATGAACTTGGACCTTCAGAAATGTCAGAGACGTGAAGGGTGAGGCCAGCTGTTTACACACACGCCATGCCGGCGCAGAGACACGAAGCAGACGCTCCTGTCCACGTAGCCCTTGGGCCGTGGCTTTCCTCAGTCTGTCCGTGGGGGCAGAGCTGATTCCCTGACAAAAAGGATGACAGCCTCATGGGATAAGGCAGCACGTTCTCCTGGTCACAGCTTCCATGGAGGCCCCAACTCTATGTGAGGGCTATTCCAAACATAGAGAATTGCCCTTTCTGGGCCCATCCCCATCTCACCCGGCGTAATTAGCACTTTTGCCATCGAAATAAGGTTGTAGCTAATCTAACTACCTGGTATGAAATCAGATTCCTTGCTCACATCCGGGAGATCTATCTTGCCTCTAATTTGGCATTAGCATTAAACAGCTGCTACCTTAGGCACTTCAATTTGTTAAGGAGAAACGGGGACTGGCTCCGACAAGGTTTATCAGTGTCTGTACTTTCTCCTCCAAATTGCAAACATCTGGGATGCCTCTTTATGCCGGCTTTGCTGGGCTGTTCTGCGCTCGTGTTTGAGAAACACCATGTCACCGTCCACGTGTCCCCCCCTGGAATCAGATGACGGTTTGATTCACTGGGGCCAGACTTTGAGGTCACAATGTCCCCAGATGTGTACTTTCCTGTAAAACAGACTGAACTGGGCATGGCCCGAGGTCCCTGACATATGTACCCAAAAGACGTGGTAAAAGTCGGCCACGGGATTGCTCAGGTTACCTGGATGCTGGGAGAATCACGCCATGGTTGGGGCGGGGATAGCGTTACCAGGAGGGATTCTATCAGGATGAATAGTCCATTTATATGAAGTCATTGAGTGACAGGCCAGAGGACAGCTGTGAATGCCCTCTGAGTCTCTGACAAACAGGATCCTGCAGTGGGTCTGCAGCTCAGTGGCAGTGGGACTATAGAGATTTATGAAGACCTGCTGGGATGTTTCGGTGAGGAGTTTGGCATCGGCATGAGGTGGGGGCGGTCGCTGGGACACTGCTCATCCGTTCAGGTTGACGTAACTGACTCGAGCTGGCCCCCGATCTTAGGAAAGGCAAGTGGCACCATGTCTATTACTGACCGTGCTGAGAATTGGGACACCTATCCAGGGTACTCTTAATGTTCTCACTGCTGCTGCCTGACTTTAGTTCGTCAATAAACTTGTACCGTAAGCCACAGGACAGCCCCAGTGCAAACTCAGCTAATGAGGTCAAACATGCTGGATGCACACCTGCTCGGGGCCACCCACCAGAACGCCGTGCTCTAGGCCGCTGGGAATGCTGGGTGCAATGAGGGTAGCAAGGAGCAGTGGGCGTGTGTATTTCTCATGGGTGCTTTGCTCACACGCATGATCTTGGTCCATTGGCCTTCATTTGCAACCCACAAATTCACCAGTGAAAATTACTATGAATTTCAGGACAGTAACAGCAAAGTGTTAAACCAAGCACAGGGCCCCACTTTGGGCATGGAGCCCTGTGCAACTGCCCAGCTCGTGTGCCCGTGACACCGGCCCTGAAGGGGATCATGGCTTTGCACATGACCCTGCAGACCCCATCCTGCCCTGCATGCTGTGCTTTGTCAGGGAAGTGGAGACCTGCGCCCCGTGTGTTGGGAAGGGCCATCTGGGCCAGGGGCTCAGATGTGGGGCTCGGCACTTTGACCCTCACCTTCCTCATACGTGCTTTGTCATCTTGGGCAAACATCTCATCCTTCTAAGTCTCCATTTGCCTGCATGTAATAGGGTCCTACTCATACCTTTTAGGGGTGCTAGTGGGTGGAGTGAGCCAGCTCCTGAAGTGCATGCAGTGACTGTCATAGTGCTGTCATTCAGCCAGCGTTGGCTGTTGCTGGAAGGCTTGGGCGACGCGATTTCCGAAAGCCTTCCACGGCCGAGGGGCTGCGGTGACCCCTGCCCAGCCCTAATGGAGACAAAATCCCAGACCGCCGAACTAGAGTGACCTGACGCACATCACGGATAGGAGGCTGTTAGCCTTCCCTCTCGGCCCCCCTAGCCACGACCACCGGCTCTAGGGGGCTCTGGGGTCGGGGGGTTGTTTTGTCTCCTGATGCCCCCTTTCCATATTAAGCCTCTGCTCTTAATTAGGAGAACACAAACATTCATCATAATTATATAAAGAGGAAAAAACACGATGGCTGTTATCACAGAGAGAGTTATCAACTAAATCAAGTGCTGGGGGAGGGAGAGGCCTAATTCCCCAAGACCCTCGCTGGCCGGGCGCTGCAACTGTTTCTGGGAGATAAGCGGCCTCGCCTGCCCACTGGCACCCAGCTCGGGCAGCGTGGTGCTCTCCATGGTTATCTCCCAGGCACTAAGCTGCACTAATTGCTTTGGAAGCCAGGCATTTTTCCCAGGCAGCAGCATGTGTTCCCTGAGTGCCTGGAGCAAAGATAAAAGCCACCGTCCTCCTCCTTTGTTGAAGTTTAATAATAAAATGGAGCTGTCACCATTTCCAATAAATTGTTTATTTTTATTTAGAAAAAGAATAAAAACTGGCCACCTCCTGGCCCTCAGTGGCTGTGGGGTGTCCTCCTGATGCGGGCAGTCTGGAACCTTCTGCTCCCTGTTGCTGGCTCCGGGAGCCACGCAGGGCTCCATGTCAGTGAAATCAACCACATGTCTTTCTCCGTTTAATAAAACCTGGGCCCTGAAGGGCAAAATGAGTCATTTTTCAAGATGTATTAGATTGTAAAGTTGCAGACCAAGAAGCTGGCATAGAAGGTGTTTGAGATATAAAGTCTTGTAGGCTTTTTTTGGACATCTTTTAGTGAATGTGCAATGGAAGTGGCCTCATTTTTCTGTCATCCACGGTCTTTCAAATGGCTTCCTCTTTCCTGTCACACCAGGAGAGGTCAGCCCAATGCCCCTTGCATTCAGGGGGAAATGAAGGCACAGATGAAGTCATGTCCAACTGAGGCTAATGGAGAGGGTGAACATCGGAGCAGGAGCTGGAAATCAGGCCCCTGCCCTGCTGCTCCAAGGCACCCATGTGCCCACTCCCCCACCCTCTAGGTGGGAGCGTGCCCATCTCCACTTCCCAGGGGGCAAGTTGAGGTCTGGGGGGTCAAAGCTGCTTGCCTCCTGTAGCCGGTCAGTGGTACCACCAGGATTCAGTCTCCTGGTTTTCTTTCTGTTTTGTTGTTTTTCCAACATCTATGGGGTCTATATGCCACTTGCTTATATGCAATGATAATGGTATGTTTGCATAAATATAACATATTTTGAGTCTTAGAGCAGACACACTCAGATACAGAAAAAGAAATCTGTATTGATGAGGAGGCTGTAGGGCAGTCAGCCAGGCCCCTTCATTGCCCCCAGACTCTGCCCTACAGCGCACGGGGTCAGGATGTGACTTGGGCTAATTGGGCCATGCCCTGGGTAGTGGGATCAGTGGCCATTCCGCCCATGCTGCTGCGTCTGGCTTGGGCATTGCCACAATGTACGGAAAACACGCAGCGCAGTGATGGCGGCTGGGCAGGGAGTCCAGGGCATAGAGGGATGAGGAGGATTGTTGTGACCCAGGGGGACTTAGGGCATGTGTCTCAGCCAGGGTCACTGTGACGGACTTGCTCATCAGGGTCCTTCCGATAAGTGGCCCCAATCCACCTGATTCTGATCAGGCCTGGACATGCATTTGCCGGCTCACCTACCTGGAGGAGCTAGGCACCGCCTGGATCTAGGGCTCCGGTCACTTGGCCTGGCGCTGTCTTGCCCCTGTACTGTGGGCTCTGTTCTCGGCCTCACCGGCCCGCCTTCAGGTGCGCTCTGCTGGGCAGTTGCTAGGCGGCTGCCAGCGGCCCCGGGCTTCCTCCCTGGCCTCTCAGCAATCTCGGTGGAGAGAGACTCTCCTCTTACACGTTTCAGTAGAGGCCCAGGGCCTGGGGCCTATGCATGCCCAACTGTGCAGGAAGGAATTCGGGTTGGAGTCCGCAGGCTGGAAGGCCTGATAAACGGGCTCACCCCTTGGTGTCTAAAGAGGGAGAGAGATGCTAGCCTCACCCTAACCATCTAAGTTATGGGACAGTGAGGGACAAGGAAGACAGAAGGAGGGGCATGGATGCTGGACGGGCAGAAGTCGTGCATGCCCCCTGGGAACAAGGCCGCAGGTCCCCTGGCCCCGTGCTGGGCAGAGCCTGGCGAGGAAGGAAGACCACCGGCCAGCGCTGCCCAATAGGACCATCTGCGGTGACGGGCGCCGTCTTAGTCATCACTGGCCAATGCAGCAGCCACTAGCCACACGGGCTGCTGAGCACTTGAAATGTGGCCGTTGTGACGAAGGATGTGAATTTTCAATTTTAGGTCATTATAATTAAATTGGATGTGGACAGCCGTGTGTAGTTCATGACTAGCACAGTGGACAGGGAAGCTCAGAGTAGGGCCGCAGCACTGCAGGTGACAGCGGGACCTCTGTCATGTGATTGGAGCGTGGGGCTGAGGGCCGAGCGCAGCCTGGAAGAGCAGGGTGGCGCCCTGGCCGGGTTTCCCTGTGGGCAGGAAAGGGAGCTCGGGGTGAGGAGACGCAGAGAGTCCTTCACCTGCGACCTCATTTGGAAACCCTTTAGCTGAGGAAAGGCTTTTTTCCATCTAATACAGGAACCGGATTTGCACCAGAGAGAAACAAAATCACAGCTGACCTTGCTACAAAAGCTAAGTGAGGGGACTCCAGGATGTGCTGTCGTCTCTTGCACTAAGTGTCCCATAACAAAAGGCAACATGTCCTCAAGCGTCTTTCTGCACATGATGCGTAGCTACCCAAAGATTAAAAGGAAAATTAAATGGGGTTGCTGTATTTATTAAGAAAGACAATGCTGTGTAAACTCATGTGACTGAGCACAGTTAAATGCAGTGGACAGAAATGCCCGATGACTAGAACCGACTTGGCCAGGTAGGGTCCGTCCCTGCAGTGTGGACCTGGGGCTTGTTAAAGATCAGCCTCTCTGCACGCTGCGTGCTGGGCATGTCGTGTCTTCATGCTCCCTGGCCTGTAGGGTCTCTGGGGACCACCCTGGGGTAACTCACTTTCTTTGCTGGCTCGAAGTCCTCCGGTGGTCACCACCCGTCCACAGGTCAGGTTTCCGAGGGCCGTAGTTCTCGGAAAAGGCAGACCTATCTGTTCTGGTACCACGCTGCTCACCTGCAGCCAGGATGCCTGGGCTTCCTCAGATTCAGTGAATGCCTTAATTGTTCACCAAATACTCATGGAGGGCATGCCATGCGCACAGCTTCCTGCTGGGCCCTGAGCATCAGGCAGGAAGGACAGCCTGGCTGTGTGCTCTGCCAGCTCCCCGGCCCTGAGCGCTCCTCTCCCGATCGCTTGAGCCACCTGGTAACACCTGTAGGCTCAGCCACAGCCCAGGCATAGAGCTTGTGGCCAGTACCTGCGTTACTTGCCCTGCCAAAAAGCAGCAGGTATATAATAGAAAGAAGGGGGGCATTTGCATGGGTGAAGCTGACCCAGGGTAGGCCCAGGGCCAGGCAGCTGGGAGGGGTGGGATTGTGAGTGCAGCGCTGGCCTCAGCCTTCCCATCTGCCCAGCAGGATCATGGGATCATGGAACCCCCAGGGCTGTTGCATGTTATTTGTTAAGGACCCAGCACGGGGCAGGCTTCCATGACTGTGGCCGCTCTGGCGAGCATGAGGGAAGTGGGGTGCCAGGGAGGGGGACTTGTGTGCTGTGTCAGTATCCCCAGGGTGAGGGACCAACCTCAGTCCAGCCTTGATTCACGTTGGGCCTGGATGTTGTTGAAGCCCAGTCACCGTGAGGAGCCCACCAGAACATCCCTGTCCAGTTTGCCAGCGAACCTGCCCCCTTACCCTTCTTCTGACCAGCAGGCCTGCTGCCTCCCAAAGGGCCCAGGCCGAACAGCGTCTGGAAGCATCAGCCATGTCCTGGGATCAGTCACTGTGGTCTCCTCTGATTCTGGGACTGGTTTTGGGGTCCTCCAGCAGATGCATCCTGAGCGGGTGTCACCACCTGGATGCTGATGGCACGCTTGCCACATGGCTGGGCCCCAGGGCACTGTAAGGCAAAGCCTCTCCCCAGCTGGGGGGAGATCACCAGCCACCCTCCCCCTGAGCCCACCCTTTCTGCTCCTCTGCCTTCTGGTGACTCCTTCAGCCGGTTCCCCAGCAGACAAGGCTGTGGATGCCTCTGGGAAGAGAGCAACCCATTTCAGTGGAAAATACATGGCTCTGGGATGGGTCAGTTGGAAAAGAATGCCAGGGATGACGCGAGCCTTGGCCAGTGGGCATCGAGTGCACACGTGTCCCTGGGCACGCTCCTGGCCCACTCTTGACCCTTTGTTGAGAAGCAGGGAGCGCGTGGGCTCTACAGTCACTTCCTTTCGTTCCCTTTGCCCTCCAGCTCAGGAACCAACACAGCCAGGAGGGCCCTGGGGCTGCTTCGGGAAGAGGTCCCCGTCTGTTGATTCCTTCAGGCTCCTCATTTCTCTCCTGTGACTCCCTCGCCGTAATGACAGTCCTTGTGTTAGGGTCCGGGCTTCATCCTTGCCCCTTGGAGATGGTGACGGAGCACCGTCCGCGACGTGGGGGCCGAGTAGGCAACCAGACACGCCCTGATTTAGGAAGTCAGTCTTGAGCAGGGGCAGAATCTAATCAGGCAGCTACACACCTGGAATGCTGAGTGCCGGGTGGCGCTGAGCGTGGAGTGCCCTCAAGGAATTCCAGAGGAAGCATTCCAAGCCAGCCACAGAGGCAGGTGGTCTGGGGGCACTTGCGGGTAGTAAAGGGGTGGTGTCCAAACTGGGGCCCCAAAAGCAGGGGAGCCGGGCAGTGGATGCAGAGTGGGTCCTTCGCGGAGGGCAGCATGCACAGAGTCCTAAACGTGATGAGGAGTGACAAAGTAGAGGGTAGAAGGGTACAGAGTCATGGGAGGTGGAACTGGAGAAGAAAGCAGAAATTGTAGATGAATTAAGTACTTTTCATCAGAATTCAACCAACATTTTTTTCCTAAAATGTAACCAAAGCTAAAAAATGAAAAATGCATACAGAAGGTAAATTTTACATTGAATAAGCTTGTACGGTTTGGATTTTAAAAAGAAAAAACAAAATTCTGAGCATTGGGGCCTGAGACAGACCGGTCTTGCCTTAGCATACATCTGCTCATTCAGGACCGCCGTTCCCGGGACGGGACGGACGCTAACGGAGGATTTTCTGCTTTGTTGTTTCAGCACTTCCGGGAGCATCTGGACAAACTTTTCGCCAAAGGAATCGGGATGCTGGATATAGCTCTGAATGAGGCCTTCAACATTCTCAGCGATGTAAGCTCCTCTTGAATTTGCCTTTCTCGTGTCCAGGAGAAGAGACAGTTTTTTGTGTTTTGTTTGCTTTGCTTGAGGTGTGGACCAGCATAATTGTTAGCCCCAGCTGCCAGTGAGCAGGGTCCAGGCGTGAGATGAGGGGGCGAGGCTGGCCATTTGAATCGTCTGGGTCCAAGTCCACTGAGGGAGGCTGGTCCGTGGGGTACAGTCTGGTCGGGGACTCACCCACTTGCGGGGTGGCTCCAGGGGCCACTGGTGTCTTAGCCACTTGATCACCTTCTAATGCAGATTTCTTTTCACTAGGGAGATGCCAGTTCTCCATAGAGTAGACTCACCTCTCCTTGTGTGTTGCACTGACTCCCTCCCTGCGGCAGTGCTCACAGGCAGAAGGGCTTCTCTGTGCCCCAAGCTGGCCTCCCTTTTGTCTAGCACCTGGGAAATTCCCAGTACACAGTAACATGTGCAAGGCTCTGATAAGTACTGCAGTGGGGGGACCATCCTGGTTTGCCTGCTGTTTCTCACACTTCTCTGAACAAAGAACCCTTTCTTCTAGCAGCACCTGTTAACATCCGATGAAATACTTCGGGGGGTCCTGAGCTGGCGATTCTGCCCCTTGAATCCAATTGTGTTAACCTGTAACAACATGTGACTTTTGTGTTCTTGTTACTCTGGGAAGGTGGTAGGAAGTATTGTGAGTATATTCATCAATGCAGGTGCTGTGTCATTTATTTCACTAGCACATGTCGAATGCTTTTTAATGTCAGACACGGGAACTACACCAGAGAACAGAATAGACGTAGTCGGAGGTCCTTAATGGGCCTTATGTTCCAGCACAAAGGTTGGAAAGTTATGGCCCATGAGCCAAATCCAGCCTGCATCCTGTTTTCATAAACAAGGTTTTATTGGAATGCAGCCACGCCCCCTGCTTATGCATCAGCACTGTAATAGCGGAGTTGATTAATGGCAATAGAGACCATATGGCCTGTAAAATCTAAAATATTTACTGCGTGGCCTTTTACAGAAGGCATTTGCTGACCCCAGATCCCCTGGGAAGCTAGAGATGGAGTGAGTCGTCCTGTGGAGAGCGATAGGGCCATTGTTCCCGCATGAGAAGGACCTGCCGCTTCACACGGGGAGGTCAGGGAGCGCCCCTCTGACGCAGCGATGCTAGAGTAGGGGCCTGAGGGAAGAGGGGGCGCAGCCCCGTGGATGTCTTAAGGAGGAAGCTTCCAGCAAGAGGATCAGAGAGTACAGAGGCCCTGAAGCAGGGACGTTGGGCATGTTTACAGTGTGGCAAGGAGACCAGGGTGACAGTAGGTACGCAGGGGGGAGAGCGCTGGGAATGAGCTCATGGAGGTGGCAGGAGCCCGTCATGGGCGGCCTCAGAGACTCCAGTGAGGGCTTGGGCTCTTTCTCTGTGTGGGATGGGAAGTCACCGGAGTCTGAGCAGAGACCGACATGAACTGTCGTGGTTTTCAACAACATTCTCCGGGCTGCTGTACTGAAAAACAAGGGCAGTAGCAGAAAGGCCATTAAATTATCTGGGTGACACAAAATGGCTTGTCCCAGTGAGATAGCTGTTCAGATGTTAAAAGCAGAAAAAGCACTCTAGGTATTTCAAGCAGCAGGAGTTCAATTCAGGGAATTGGCTACATGGGGGATGGAAAAGCTTAGAGGCCAAACAGAGAATGAAATGACCAGCAGATTAGCATGGGCAGGCGGCGGCTCCTTTGGAAGGCAGGGGGGGCCCCAGGAGGAGGGTGCCATCGTGCCGCCCCAGGCGGGGAGAGGGGCCGTGGGGGCTGCCCTGCCAGAGCTCAGCTCAGGGAGGGAAGGGCCTGTTCTATGGAAGCTTGACTCTTTTACCACTCCTACCAGTTTTCACACAGAAGGCCATGTAGGCCTCAGTCCCGAGCCAGCATCGCGACTGCAGAGGGGAGAAAAATGCAGACGGAAGGTGTTGCATCAGCTTCCTCCATATAAACCCAAGGCCTTTCCCCCCACCTCTCTCCAAGGGGCTGTTAGCCACAGCTAATTAACGTTTTCGTTACACTCGGTGTCTGGGAAGCACACCCCTGCTAACAGCTTATTCATAATTTATAAACATAAACTTGCCAGAGCCAAGGGCTTAGCTGTACCTTTAAACTCTGATTTGAACCCTGGATAGGCACCTTCTCAGGACTCGGAGACACTAAGCTCTCCATCCCAGCAGGCTCTTTTGAGGGGGTGTCACAAAAGGACTCATCACAGTGGGAAAACCTGGCTCTTTGGTCTCAACGGCCTAGTGTCCAGAGCCAGGGGGTGGCTACTCTGACTGCAGAGCCCCTTGTCTGGAAATCTGCCCTGCTGTGAATTCTTGTTTTCCTGCTCTTTGGCAGAGGCGGTGTTAAAAGTGAGGGGTAGGAGGCGCCCGTCATGCGGGGAAGTTCGCAGGCTCTGGAGTCTGGCGGGTGAGGCTGAGAAGCCTGACTCAGGCGGAGCTTGCTCTGCAGCCTTGAGAAACTGTGCTCCATCTTACTTTTATTTTCTCCATCCGTAAAATAGAGAAAAGAGTAGCCCCAGCACTGGCCTCATGATTTGTGAGGCCCGTGCAAAATGAAAATGCATACCCCCTGTTCAAAGTTATTCGAATTTTAAGAATGACAGCAGAGTATTCCACCAGGCCTGGGAGCCTGTCCAGTGGTGCGGCTCCCAAGCGCATGAGGCCAGCCTGGGGAGACCAGGGCGAGAACACAGCACGGTGCAGCGGCACCGGCCTCAGGGTTGGGTGGGAAGTGCCACCTCCATGATCATGGAGGCACGAGGTAGCCTCAACTCCTGCAGGCCCTGCTCCCTGGCCGGCCAGCCGCAGGAGGAGCTGTTCCCCTTCACCTGTCCTCTCTTCTTTTCCTAGCCTACCCTTTCCACTTCCCAGTTTTGTCTGCAGACACTTCTCAGCTGGGGTTGCGCAGTGCATGCCCAGTTTGAATACCGGTCTGCCAACCTCCTCCAGTGTGGGTGCTGGGGTCCAGGTGGGGCCCTCCGTCCCCCTCTCGGAGACTCATAGTTCACTGCTGCCCGTCAGAGGCCTCAGAAGCTCTGTACTGAGCAGACCTCTTAAAATGTGTTTGTCCCAGTGCTTAGCTTATTGACCCCAAAACTCTTTGTGTCATATCATAAGCTCAGGATTAGACCAGTGGGTATAATTGGCAGTCGGGGTTCACCAAGCACACCCTTAGGCTTCAGATGTTTGTATCCTCCAAGCAGGTATGTTTCTCTCCCAACACCTTCAAGGTGAACCAGGAAAATCTTCCTCATACCTACCTGCTCTCCTTTACCTGTAAAAACCCCCTGGGGTCTGGCCAGTCAGAAAAATGTGCTGGGCCAAAATGCAAATTCCAGAAAGCAAGAATTGGAAGGAACAAAAATGTTACAAAATGTCCCTGCTTCAGAGTGGTGGACAGTGGGTGCTATACCTTTTAAAGAGCCCTTTTATCCCATAGAGAGAAGCATTTCCATCTTTTGCCATTGGGCTTTTAAACAGCCAAACACTTTCAAAAACAGAGATGGTTAATCTCCCATGAAAATGAAGCGTTAGCTATTTTCCACTTCATCAACATGACCTTTAAGTGGTGTAATTCTCATCCTGTGTATTCTGCCTGCCTTTGCAAGCCAATATGAAATAAAAAGCTGCTTCCCAAACACATAGACACTTTTGTCTCTGTTTCACGCATGTGCGCGCGTGCACACACACACGAAACTGTAACTGTGGCTGGAGCTTAGAATGGTTCAGAGGTCCCTGTAACTAAGCAAAGTTAATTCTGCATTGCAATTACCTGCATTTCAGTTTCAGTGTTTGCTCAGATGACTTAAAGGCTTGCGGTTGTTGTACCAATGGCTTTGAAAGGAACATTCAAATAAACTTCTAAGACCCTTCCAGCTATTGATCTCCGATGCATTCATTAGATTCTGTAAGAATACAGAGCCAGTTCGCCACAGTAGTTAGCATCCACCTTGTCATGTGACAACTGCAATTATCTTTTTTGGCGATGAATATGATCTTTGCAGTGATTACCTTTTAAAATTCTTCTTAGCCAATTAAATAAAATTCGGTGACATTTCAAAGACTGTTAATCACAACCAAATGCTCTAAATGTCAGGATGCATTGAAATTTCCGCTGCTAACTGATGGACCACCGAGCTAATTGCAGTTCATCATCAGGCCCTTGTCACTGTTATTATTATGGAAACCACTTTCATCACTCCTGCTATTCAAAAAAAAAAAAAAGTTCTAGACAAATATGAAGAGAAGAGATATTACTCATCAAAGCATTTGAATTTAATTGCATTCTTCAAAATTCCCCAACTGCAGATTGCTGCAGAGAATACCGGTGACTCAGCCAGAGAGAGGAAAGTGATGTTTTTAAATAAACAGCTCAGGGCAGCCCCTTCTCCCAGCCTGCATTTTTCAGATATCTTCATTTCCCTCCCTTTCTTTCCCTTTGTTTGGAAGAGTTTCTTCAAGATGTTTTCCAGCAAGCTGCGTGAACAACAGCCCCAAGATGTCCAGCTTGTATTGCCTTGTGCAGCGTCGGTGACCTGGGGCACTGATCACCTTTGTTCTGAGGTCTGCTGCTGGGTTGATTCAGTACGTGAAGGCTGTGGGCAGTGCAGGCTCCCCAGACTATCCCCAGAACAGCCTGCTGGTAAGACAAGGCTGCAGGGCTGGTTGTTCTTAAGAAAATGCCCTATAATGATAAAACCGTAGTGGTGTCTCAGTGTGGAAAGGACAGAGCCATTTATTGAGACTATGACGCCTGGTTGAAGGCAGGCCTTTCAGGTGGAGGGGAGGGAAGAGACTTGGTTAAGAAACTAACATCATAGTTGAGGATCCATGGATGTGAAAATGGGAAGATTTTTAGGACAGGGTCTCAAAGAGCCTTCAGGTGTAAATTGTCCTTTGATGATTGATGGTGGAGAATTGGTGGGTCCTTCCAGGAAGTTCCTGGAATAAATGATGGAGGTATTTGCGATTTTTATCCTCTTGAGCATGAGTTTTCCGGATGGTGAGCTATGTCGACAGTGACGGTAGAACAGGAGTCGCGTGGACAGCTTTGCGGTGCCACGGCTTCAGTTCTCAGGTGTTTCTGCTCGTTAGCCCAAGGACTCTCGTCAAGGCCGAGCTGTGCGAGTGGCTGCCAGGACTAAGTGGGGCACGCACCTAGAGCACACGACTTAAGGAGCACCCACTCTCAGGGTGGTGGCCCTGGTGACGGCCGTGTGTCCCCACAAGCCTGGAAAGGATGGAGGCAGGAAGAGGCAGGGGAAGGGACCGAACATCGTGGAGTCCTGCCATGTGTCGCCATCTGCTCGAGGACCGTCACATCATCACTGGGAGGCCACAGAGTGTGCTGAATCTGGGAGTGGATTCTGGGGCTGGACTGCCAGGGTTCAAATCCCGGCTGTGATAGACAGTAGCTGTGTGGCTTCGGGCAAGTTAGCCAGTCTCCCCGTGCCTCAGTTTCCCTACCTGTAACTGGGAATAGATAGTACCTTCCTCAGAGGCTAGTAAAGATAACTACATTCATACTTGTAGCCCAGAACATAATGAATGTTTAACCTGTGTTGCAACCACCACTAAACATGTTTTGCCCATCTTATAAATGTAAAAAAGAATGCTCTGAAAAAGGAACTTATCCCAGACACACGGACTGAGCTGCCCACTCTGCTGTGCATGTTGCTGCTGTGGTGACCTGCACATGTTTTGGGTTGACTTTGTTCTGTCCCAGTGTGGCCACACGGCAGTTCACGCCATCTGTCCATCTGTCCATCCTCCTACTAAGTATAGTCTTCTCTGAAGATGTAATGTCAAGCTCCACACCAGAATTCTAAGTGCACAGAGACTGAGCGCTAAGCTTCAGCTTGAATGTGTGATTGGCTCTCTGGTTAGGAGCCAGCATCATATCCAAGAGCAGCCTCCCCTCTTCCCCTTGTCGTGGTCAGCAGACGGGATGTGCCTGGCACTTCCCCATGCAGTGCCTTTGCACGGCCATTTGCCCTCTCGGAAGCCTGTCCCCGGACCCTCACCTCCTCAGGCATTACTCAGATGTCACCTTCTCCATGAGGTCTCCCTGGTTTTTTTCTGAACTTCCCCCCTCCCATTTCCTATCCCCCTTGTATATTGTCTTTTTTTCCCCTTAGCATCACTGTTATCAAACATACAATGTAATTTACTTATGTGTTTCATTTTTATATGCCTCTCCAGATAGATATAAAGTACACGAGGGGAGGAATTTTTGCATGTTTCATCCACAGCCCTGTGCGGGCACTTAGTAAATAATTTGAGAATAAATGAACAAACATGGCCGATTATGATGGCGGGACGTGTCACTGCTGAAGGTTAAAGACTTCATGTGTGCTTCCCATGCCCTATACAGCATTGCTGTATAATTGTAGGGTTTTTAAAGGACATGGTGTTGCTCTGAATTGTAGCATCAATACCATTCATGAAGGGAACTCTTTACCCCGCATTCAAGGGAAGGACACAAAGCTCTAGCAACCACAGTCTGGCCACCACCCATAAAGGCGGGGAGCCTTTTACATGCTAGGTACACCCGACAGTTGATGAAATTTGGGGTTTGGCACAGTTGGGGCACAATCTTGGAGTTTCAGCATGCTCTGCATACCAGCATCCAGAAACTAATACCTAATGGTACATGCTAACAAATACGTATCTAAAACAAACCCTGAAACAGGGTGTTAGGCTTTTAGTCTAATTGGCATGTTCCTGACTTTCTTCTCTGAGTGTCCAAAATCTTGATTTTGCTAAGTAGCACAGCCTGTAACCGTCAGACCCATGCAAACCAGACTCATCTAGATTTTGAAAATGTTGCCTGACATATTGTGATGCCCATTTTATGTGCTCCTAAAAGGCCATTGTGTCAGTGCCTTTGGGTTTATATTCTGAAGCAGCACTCTCCATGTTTACATGTCCTAGAATCTCACTCTTGACCCCATGTGTGTTTCCAGAAACCCCTTCTGTTTGTTGTCTGAATTCAGTTCCAATGTGTCAACGTAAATGTGGCGACCTGGTTACATTGGTTGTGTTTTGCTGATGCCCAACGACCTCTCGTTTTGAGAGGTTCCAAGCCCAAGGAGCTCTCAGGTCTCAAGGGTCTACCGACTCTCTGATGTGTTTTTTTTTTTTTTAGCTTGAGCTTCTTTCTTTCCACAGTTCAACCACACAGGACAAGGGAGCGTCTGCAGCCAGGCCATCATGCTCATCACCGATGGGGCAGTGGACACCTATGACACCATCTTCGCGAAATACAACTGGCCAGATCGCAAGGTAAGTTGATGCCAGTACCGGCCACACAGCGCGGTCCGCGTTGTGACCTCCAGATTATCCGTGGGTAAGTGCCCCGTGTAGATTTAATCTCATAATGACCTGTGGTTTCCCAGCCTGGTGTTTTTCGGTTGACCCAAACTGGATACTATGACTTTCCTTGTTTTCAAAATGAAACGTTCACGGAGGAGAGAAGAAACCCATAGAGACATATTCAGTGCATTCAGTGAAAGGGCTCATCGCGAAATGTGCTCTGTCTGTCTGGTTTGGTTTTATGGAGCCCGAGCTGATGGTCAGTCCAGCACCTGCGGAGTGGCGGGCGGCCGTGGGGCCCTGCAGCCACCTCCTTTAGGATTCTGTGTTCCCGTAGGGCCCCCTGAACCTTCACTACCACCCAGAAGCTCTCCATCCCCTGGTACATCCCCCAGCCTTGTCAAAGTTTGTTCTCTAAGCAAATGCCTTCTTTGGTTTACAAGTTGACATTCATTTATCTGATAAACTGTGGTAGGGTATGAGTGATGGATAGTAGCATTCGGGGTGCCCTTTGAACACCTTAACCCAGAAGTTCATCACACTGTGGGCCAGTTTGAATTCTCTGGGGAGATGTTTTAGATGGTGGGTACCTAAACCCTTCTCCATACCCACAGAATCAAAAGCTCTGAGGATGTGGCCTATAATCCATGTTTTAGGAAGTTCCTAAAGGGGCACCAGTCAGCAGATTGGCAGCTGGTAACTGCTGTGTCATCCAAATGGTGGAATTTTAGCCAGAAGGAGATGACTGTCAGGGAGGGTGTCCTCCCAGGGGGCATCACAGAGGGACTTTCCTATCCCATGTTCTGATGGAATTATTCCAAATGCGTCCGTAGGTGCATGAGACCGGCCAGACCAAGGTCATCTTTCTCTTTTTCACTTTGTGTATTTAGTGTCTGGGAACTGAGTTAACCATGCACACTTGGCAAGAAGCAGAGGACAGATGCCAGCTGTGCTCTAAGCTATACCCAGAGAGCATGTACCCCTGAGGGGGCGCAAGATGCTGTTGAGTATTCCCTAGGTCATTCTAGGGCCCCAGTATCTGAGGACACAGGCACCTCAGCCCACCAAATGCGAATTTGGGTCTTAAAGATACATATATTGTGTACAATGTGGCCCCCAGGTGCGTGCCACCTGCTTGGCCTGCTGCTCGGCCTTGAACACGGCCACAGCATCTGCAGCCGAGGGGAAATCCAGGTGTGCCGGACCTACTGAGAACAGGGGCTCTGCCTCCGTGCCTGCCCAAGGGACATCCAGGAGGAAAGCTGGCTGGAGGCACCCCCCACGAAAAGCACTGACTTTGGAGCCCAGCCTTTGAATAAGATGGCAGTGCACTGCTGGACAAGGGGGTGTTAGAGGCAGTTTTTCGGATGGTGATTTCCAGGGTCAGGTAGAGACCAGAGCTAATTCCTGAGAGAGGTCTGTGATGTGCTTGGAGGACATGTGGGGTGCTTGGGCACCCTGTGGCTCCATGCAAAGTGCCGCCCCCCTGACACACAGCCTGAGGGGTGGCTGAGTGAAGAGGGGCCCAGGAGGACGGCCACAGCTCCATGAATCAGGGAAGGGCCATGGACATTTTGCAATGAAGTGAAATATTCCCTGATGCCAGGCCATCTCACAGCATGTCGAAGGGGGTTTTTAATTGTTTAGGACCATCTTAAATAAAAGAAGAAAGTGAAAGGGGCCTTTTAACAAGCAGCTCTGTAAACCCCAAATACGTTATCATGCCGAATCCCACAAATCCCTCCCGTTTGGTTGCCCAGGAATAGTGGTATTTAACTGACCTGTCCTGGCTTGCAGGGAGAGGCATGGAGGAGGGCTTCAGAGCCATAACTCCTCAGACCAAACACAAGTTTCAACATATCTTTCAAAGGAACAATACTGACTTGAGGACAGGTGCCTTCTTGGATTAATAGGAACCAGGGTTCTGGAAACATCCATGATACACGAAGCAGTTTCCTGTCCTTATAACATATTATCAAGCAGACACAGATTTTCTTTCCATAGTGAGACATTCTTCTTCAGTGATTAGAAATGAGTAAGAGGGGCCCTTCCTTTCGGCTCCCTTCTGGAGAGTTCCAGGACAGTCATATACACATCCATTCTCTTCTCGGTGACTTCTCTGTGAAGGTGCAGGTGGACACCCCAACGTGATTCAGCACTGCTTTAATGTGAGAGGATGTGGGGGGTCTACGCAGTCGTCTTTATTGGCCGTTTTGAACATTAGATATGTAGCGGGTCAGAGTGTCCTGCTGCCATTGTCAACCCTCAACACTATAGAAACGGGATGGGTTCAGGAGAGTGAAAAATGGTCTTAACCCTGATTCCTATAAGCTAGTGCTTCTCAAATGTGCGTGAGCCTCAGGGGCATGGAGGGCTGGCCAGCCAGGACCTGGAGCTGTTGATGGGAAGGGCAAAGCAGAGCCGCCGGTAGGTCGGAGAAGGAGCTGTCCGTATTGCGCACTGCACCCCGGCAATAAGCTTGTTTCCATGGCCATCTCTTCCAGGTGCAGGGGTGTTTACAGAATATCAGAGACTGGGGCTCTCAGAACCCCGGGGGCTGCAGCCGAGCATAAGGGAGGGGGAGTTGTGTGTCCTCAGGGCAGACCTTTGCCTCTTTGGGGGTAGAGCCTGCTTCAGTCACAGGTGCTGTGTTTATCATCAGTTACCTCCAGAACAAAAGCTAGGACCGTAGCTGTGAGGCCCTTAGGGACAACCGGGGCTGAGGGCCTGGGATCCTTGGGGTCCTGGTGGAGGCTCCCGGGGTGGTGGGCCAAAGCCGCTCAGTTTGGGAATAAAAGGAGGCTCTCTTGGCCCTAGAATGGTTTGGGGGCTGGGCTTTGGGGCACTTTAGGAAGCACAGTGGGAAATCACTCCCCTTGGAGCTGATACCACGTCCATCTCCAGGAAGGGCTCTCGTGGCCTCTCCTTTCCTTGGCATGATTTGGAAGCAGATGCCCGAAGCCAGCCATGTGCCAGAGGCCTCGGAGTTGCCGGGGGCTTAGCTCTGCCTCTGTGGCTCTGCAGCGGCTCTGGAAGGTTCCAGAATCCCTCAGTATCTCTCTGTGGGGTGGGCGCCGTCCCGGGAGCAGGGTTCCTGAGCTGAGTCAGGCCTTATCCTTTTAAGAACTCAGCCCTTAAATAATCCCAAGCCATGTGGAAGGAATTTTTTGTTCTTTCCTATTTTTCCTGAACTATGTTCCCTTTTCTGACTTTCAAATGATTTTACTTCTTTGATTGCTTTGAGCTGGCTGAGAGCAGACAGGGTTTACCCAAGACCCCAGGCAACTGAGGAAGGAGCCAAGGTCACCCTGTGTAGTTGAGTGCCCTCCGACCTGCCAGTCCCTGCTCCCGGCTCTGCATGCTTCTCATCCCGGAGAGTCAGATACCCCTGGGACCTGAGGGGAGCAGGGGCTGCTGGCAGGGGAAGGAGACTGGAGGGAGTAGGCATGGAATGGGCAGGGGGTGTGACTCATTCATTCAGCACATTTTAGTGAGGGGACGTCTGTGTCCCAGGCCTTTGTACCAGAGCCCAGGAGGAGGGGGCTGACACAACAGCCCCAAGGAGTCCCCAGACAACAGGTAACAGACCACCCACAGTGCAACAACCGATGGATGAGTTCCTAGTAAGACGGACAAGAGTCTGGGGCAGAGAACGGGGCAGCCGAGGAGCGTCTCCCTGAGGGCATGCGTGAGTGAAGCGGCTGCTGGGAGTCCTAGCGAATGGTACTTCCAAAGACCCAGAGCAGTTGGGCATGTCCGACGGGCAGGAGGAAGGGCAGGTGGCTGCAGCCTTGGGGTGCAGGGGCAGTGTTACCGGGGAGCTGGCAGGACAGGCAGGGGCCAGCTCCTCCAGGCGCGGGTGGGCTCGGCTGGGCCTGTGGCCCAAGGGTAGCAGGGAGCCATGGAAGGCCCGAGCCAGGATGAGGTGTGTGCTGGCTGTTTTCTGAAGTTCTGTCTCGGGAATCAGCCTCCAAGGTCCGGTCCTGGGCTATGCGGTTTGGGTATTGGCTTCAGCAGGGGAGTCTGGGTCACAGACGTCTCTTCACTTCCCAGAATGCCCCAGGATGCCCTGCTTCTCACGGCTGTTTCATTTCAGGGCTCAGTTGCGTTGTTACATTTCATTGTCCTCTGTGTCCTTCCTTCTCTCCCGCCCTCCCTGACTGAAGTCCCGTTTGGGGTGAGTTTGTGTCATTGCTGTATTTTTTCAAAGGTGATAAATCCTGAAGCTGTCATAGGAAAATAGCAGAACATTCATTTCTCGTGGTCAGTCAACGGCAAAGAGCACAACAGGAAGAGGGACTTGCAGTCCCTGCAGTGACAGCGCACGCAGGCCCTCTGCACCGCTGACAGGACAGTCGCAATGGTTCGCTGTCTCTTGGCTTATTTTTAATCACTTCTGCGGGTATTAGATATCTTGTGACTTCGGCAAGAAGAACACGACGTGACACGTTAGGCAGGAGGCCCTCTGACGTGTGGCCGCTGCCAGCCACTGTAAAGTCACTGCCCGTCAGGGGCTCAGGAGCCTTGGGGCACCTCCTTCCCTTTGAGGCTTGGTGATGGGGCCGGGTAGGGACAGTGTGCGCCCCCAAGTCCCCACCCCATGCTAGGCACAGAGGTCCACACTTGGGGAACTTGCAAAAAATGTTCCCATCCTGTGCAGGTGCAACCTGGAATAGGTGTTATGGTAGGTGGCTCATGGGCCACACTTTGTGGGTTATGAGGATTTTAGCGCCCCTCCATGGCGGGTGGACAGAGACTGCCCAAGCTGGGCAGCCCTGAGAGATGCCAGGTGGCATGGCCGGTTCCTAGCAGCTCCAGTAGGGGCAGAAACCCAGCACTTACTTCAACAGAGAGACTAATGTTAAGAATTGTTAACCAGAAAGGGTAGAAAGAGAAGTGTGGGTATCATGGAAATTACAGCTGCAGGAACCTGGCCCCCCCACGGTTGCAGGGCTGAGGGGTGGGGACGGTGGGGCCAGGAGTGGGAAAGGGGAGGAGGAGATTATTGAACCCGGCTGCTGGGGAGAGGACTCAAAGAGCTGGGAGCCGGGCCTCTGAGGGGGGCATGCTGGCTGGGTGGTGCTGGACTGTGAGCCCAGAGCGGGGTCCTGTGGGGCTGAGACCCAGGCCTTTGAGGAGTAGGTGCTGGGATTTTTGAAGGGGTTGAGTGCTAGGAATACCACAAGCTGAATTCCCCCTGTCTACTAGAATGACCTGTCCCTGCCAGGGGAACATCCTTAAACTGGGGACAGGAAGCCCCCGGCAGCAAACAGCCGGGAGCCTGCCCTTCCTCTTCCTCCCTCCATGCCACCCCCAACCTGCCTCACAAGGCGCAGCTGACAGGTGATAACGCCCGTGAGCCTGTGAAGTGGTGCCCCCCCAGAATGGCTGGAAGCGTGCTGCGGAAGGTCAGCCTTATGAGCAGGCTGCGATGGCAAGCTCTTATCTCCCAGGTTCTTTATGACTCTTGGACTATCGACTTGGGCTCCTGTGGAGAGGGCAGGGCTAGGGAAGCCACGCTGTCCTGTGGGGAGGATGGTGTCCAGATGCAGAGACAGCTGTCCCCTGCCACCTGTGAAAGGGGCTGGTTGTACACAGTCTGCAGGGCTGCTGAGAATTACCAAGATTATCTTCCGCCAGGCTCCGTGCTGGGCACAAAGTGAACAGAGAGCACGCTGGGGCACCATCATCATCGTCACCATGATCCCTGCCACTCGCCTTGTTAAAATCCCTCCATTACAGTTAAAACACAGTTACTGGATGAATTCAAGATGGTGCAGCAGTATTTTTTCAGATGTGGGAAATAGGAAGTATGTTTTTAACCCTGAATATGGATTAATGTTATGCAATGTCTTGGTTGATTTGCAAGAAGATTAAAGTATTCAGCTGCATTTTTCAAAACATTTCCAGGCCTTCCCTTTTACTTGTTCCATGAATAAATATGTATTCAGTGTCCTTTTTACCTGAACTTCCAGCCCCTGGCAAAATACACTGAGATCTCTTTGACCATTCAGTGTCATTAATTAGTGATACATAAGAGCACATGTTCCCGCATGCAGACAAGCAGCCTGTCCGTATTAGTTAAACCTGACATAGGAGCTTGGAAAGTAGTGTTGCTTTTATATTAGCCCTTTTCTAGAGTGTGGTCAAGGCTCAGACTGCCTGGGCAGGTGTCCAGGCTTTACATTGCTGGGCTGGGTGACTTTGGGCAGGTGATTGAATCTCCTTGTGCTGACTTTCCTCACCTAAGAGGTGGCTGAGGGTGGGGGGCATGCTGCCCCTGTGGGGTTGTTGTGGGGGACAGATGAGCCCAGCAAGTCCTCGGGGGCAGCAAATGCTCGGTGAGTTACTGATGGAGAGGAGACGGTGGCCTGTGGCATCCTGGACCAGGCAGTGTGGGTGCACCGAGAGAATGTCCTCAGGGGCGTGTAGCAGGAGAGGGTCCAGCAGGAGTGGGAGCGCCCTTGGCTGGCTGAGCAGGACTGGAAGTGCTCAGGTCTCATAGGCAGCCTCGCATTATTTCCTTATCTCATTTGCTCCCTTTGTAAAACGACCGCCATAGAGGGTTTGGCCGGAAGACCCACAGCAACCTGTTTGTGCGGGACTGTGGGCCATGGGTTGTGAACTGGCCAGGCCAGGAACACAGAGGTCTCCTCCAACAGGGGCACCGTGCCTGTGACAGCCAGACACTGCCTGGCTCCCAAGACAGCCCTGCCCAGGCAGGGCCCATTGTGTGTGTCCCCCATCTCTCCAGGTGAGCTGTTACCTGCCTCCCTGCGTTGCCCTGACAGGATGGGTGGTGCAGGATTGAGAAGGGGGAGAACACACCCTTACTGCCCACAAATTGCAGTCAAACCACATTTCTTCCTGATTTTCAGATGGATTTGTTTCATCAGACGTAGGTACTGCACAGCCTGATCCCTATACAACACCCAGGCTCTTGGGAAACTGGAGGCAGGCTGCACCAGTGAGTCCCCCAGGCCTGTGCCGGACCCCACTCTGCGCTCAGTGGGAGCCCACACACAAGAGAGGCCCCGCAGCCTGGCTTGATGGGCGCCCATGTGTGCCCACTCCCCAGTCGCCCTCTCCGTGCCCTGGGCACGCACACTGCACTCAGTGCCCACAGTTCCTCTTCCCTCCGCCTGGGATGCTTGGGCCCCAGCCTTCCGCACTGGCTCGGTCCTCACTTCCTCCGCGACCTTGCCGAGCTGCCACCTTCTCAGCGCGGCCTCGCTCGCCTGACTGCTGCCTCGGAGTCGCCGCTGGCCCTGACCCTGACCACAGCAGTCTCAGTTCCTGCTTTCCTGCTGGTGGCAGCTTTTGCATCTTATAACATATTAATAACCTACCAAGGAAGGGACTGTGTTCACTGTCCCATCAGTCAGAAGCATGGCGCCACGGGAGCAGGGTGCCGTGTCCGTTTTGCCATCGTTGTGCCACAAGGGACCAGAGCAGTGGCCAACACACGGCGTGCACTCCGGGAGCCTTCCCGGGAGGAAGGTGCCAACACTAAGCCAGCAGTTTGCCGAGTACTTTGCAAGCATCCTCTCGCTGGTCCTGTGCCTTCGTGGTGCAGGTATTTATAGAATGTGCCTGGTATCGGTGAGGTAACTAATTGAAAGCAGGTTAAGTAACTGACTCCACAGCCCTGCTTTAACCTGCTCCCCAGCACCTGCCCCTGCCCTGAGGCCCTGGGGTGGGTGGAGCACAGAAGCCTTCCAGAGCTCCCGTAGGAAAGCAGATAGAGCCCAGGATCTTACAAGCAGCTTCTAGGGGATGACCTCTGCCGCACGGGCTCTGTCTTGGCGGCTCTTGCTGCAGTGCCAGTCGTGTGCAGTGTTCATCTCTGCGGTGTCTTCTCCAGCAGACACTAGATCAGATCCAGTTTGCTTCCCCCCCAAAGCACAGTGCTGGGTGCCTGGTAGGTACTCAGTAAATGTTTGTGGAAGGGAGCAAAGAACAAATCGATTTAGGTCAAGGCAAGATTGCTGTATCCCCATTGCGGATCCTCAGTGCCTTCGTTTTCAGTGCACAAAGGATCGACTTGCCCTTTGAACTTGATCCCAACAGCCAACAGGAAGGATTCCCGGCCCAAAACTTGACCCTGGGCCTTGCAGCGCTTGGTACTCTGTGCTTGTCTCATGTTGCCAGGGCTTCACCGTGGAGGAGCCCTTTGTTTCTCCAGCTAACCTTATTGGTAGAGAAATCACCTTTATGCCTCCAAAGGAAATTCCTTCTCCCAGTAGATTTTGGGAAATCTAGTATTCTGAAGTCCTTCTGCAAACATCTGGGGATAAAATCAGAGGCTCCCAATGACACACGATTTTGGCCATTGGCCTGCTATCTGCCTGAGGACTCTTCTCATCTCTGTAGAAAATACTGTAGGAGGAGATTTATGGGGTTAGTGGATATTTGCCTGCAGCCCAGCCCCAGGCCCTCCATCAGCTCTGAGCTTCCTAGGAGCTTTCTGTTTCCTCCCCCAAAAATGCACATTCAAGCTGACTTTGGTTCGCTTTTGGCTGTTCCGTAATGCAATCATGGATTTCGTCCTGTCTTCTTCACTCCTTGGGGATTCCTGTCTAGAAAACGAAACAGCTGATGGTGGCGACGAATGGGGCCTCCTTTGGGAAGCTCGTATGAGCTGCGTGCTAACTGTCCAGCAGGAAGCCTGCCGCCTGACGTGCCGTTAGAAAGCAAGAAGGCTGTGCGGAAATCGCTGGGGAGCGCCAGCCGAAAGGGGGATGTACAGGCAAGATCAGCGAAACCACATCAGGCCCTGCTTTGCAGAGGGTTAACCGGGCTGGGGGTGAGCATCTGATGCCTTTGGGTCAGAAGCCTGAACTTTGGGCTCTTGTCATCTTTGGTTCTATGATCTTCAGCACTCATGAGCTTTTAAGATTCAAATCATTTCAATTTTGCTTTCCCGTGAACTGTTTCTGTGCCTCTGTGGGATAAAGACCAAAAGTGATGGTTTTAGAATTTCAAAGAAGAATGTTCCAGTTCAGACTGCAACATGGAAGGGTCTCTTGTGAGCCAAAGAGATACTGAACCGAAATGTGTTTTCTCCCTGCAGAATCATCTCAACCCTCCTAAAAAACTGATCCTTTCCCTTCCTCTGCACTTATTTCTAGGCTGCCTTCAAAAAACTGTCAGTGAGAGTTGTCTTAAGCTGGGGACAGACAGCTGGCCCCCTGACATCAGGAGAGAGGGGTGGGGCTCTCTAGACTTCTACCTTGTGAAACAGCCTTGCTCATAGGGGCGCCTTCCCAGATTTCTTGCAAGAATCATGAGAAGCAGCACATGGCAGGGCTTCATGATCAGGGAACCAGCGGGTACGTGGGGTGCAACTGCTAAGGAAGAGCAGAGTGAACAGGAGCCCTGGACCCAGGTGGAACCGAGACTGGAGAATGTAAGGCCTCTGCGAGGGGTGCTGCGGACATCCCTTGAAGGACCTCTCTGTGCCCTTGCTGTGGCCAGTATTTTCATTGACTGAATTTCAAACTTTGCAGCTGCGACATACTCCCTTCTATTCTGTTCCTGCCACGACCTGACCCCAGCTGCCCTAGGGAACTCTGCAGTCCTCCAGTCCCCAAGCCAAGGGGGGTGTCGGCTTGCGTTTGGGGGCAGTGTGGGACCTGCTGTTGTCCTCAGGCCCACAGGGGCAGGTGTGGCTGAGTGTCCAGCCCTCGCTTCGCGGGGCCCCCGGCGTTCTCCGTGCAGTGACGCGGCCTTCAAGGGCAGAGACTTTGATCAACCTGTGGCAGAAGGTTTGTGTAAAACCTTCCTGGTTTTCTTTTTTTAAACACAAATGGGATCTGGAATTGATCCCAGATAATACATCTGCCTCTTAATTTTACTTCAGAAGGGCAGGATGACAAGGAAGGCGATGAAGACAACTAAATGCATTTATGATTTATGCCCCTGTGATAAATCAGTGGGTGATTTCTTCCCAGAATGTGGTCACTGCCCGGCTAACTCACACCAGCTGACACATCTGTGGGGCGCAGAGGGGGCGGGGCTGAGCCTCCTCCTCGCCATGTGCCCACCAGGCCTCAGAGCCTGCACCCAAGGATGGATGAGCGCCCGCGAGAAGCGCCACCTGCGGGTGGAAGGTGGCTGCTTCTCCCCTCCCCACCCCGTGCCTGTGATTGCCTGACGGTGCAGCTGCGGTTCAGCCTCAGGTCCTCCGTGGCTCACTTTTCTGTGCTTGTCTTCTGGTGCCGAGTTAGATTTGTCCCTTCCCTAGAGGTGCTTTGACCAGGCCAGTTCTCACCAGACTCCCTCAAAGCCCGCGGGAGAGCGGCAAGTGGCACTGAGTCTGTCATCAACTACGGCTGCTCTGCGCCAACTCCAAGGTGGCAAGGACGTTTTTGAGGGGGGAGCCCCAGGCCTCTGCAGGTGGCTCTGGGCAGCGCCAGCCTGGGAAGGGTCTCCAGGCTCATCGGCCGGCCGGGGGGTGGGCGGTGACCAGGAGGCAGTGTCTCTGTGCCGGGGGAAGCCAGTAGAGTCCCCGGGCCACAGATTTGCCGTCCCTCCCCTCCACGGTGTCTTCATGTCCTGAGGGCCCAGCATTGCCCTCTGACCTTGGAGAGCCATATCTGCATGTTCCAAAATACTCTGTCATCTGAGATTTGCAAAAATCTGTTGAGCCATGTTTTTGGTTGCCTAGCAGTCACATAGCAGCTGATTGCTGACTTCTCCACCCTTTTTTTTAAAGCATCCTCTGAAGCTGATTTCTCCAAGAGTCACTTGGGCTTTGGTGGGGGGAAGTCGCATTCATTTTATACGTTCCCTGCAAAATGAAACTGCCTGGTTGTGCCTCTCATGTTCCTCTTGTTGGAAAATGTCTCCGTTACTGTATTTTTGCCTTTCATTACCCAAACTTGAGGAACTCTCCGGAATGCAGTTTATAAAGAACTACACAACATCATTTTCCTCACCTTGTTTCTCGAGAACTGGTGCCGAAGGCATTTCCTGGGCCTCAGAGGGGAGGTGAGATCCCCTGTGGATGGGAAAAGGCAGGATGGGAGGGTCCAGAGACGGGCACTTTGTCCCGGAGGCCGGCGAGGTGGCTCAAGCCCCTTGTCAAAGCCAGAGCTTGGCGAGGAGGAAGGCAGAGGGACCGTCTGTGGCTGGGACACACGGGGCTCCAGCCGGACCCATCGAAGCTGGGACCAGCTCCACCCACTCCACACAGACTCCTCTAGAAAGGCGAGAACGGGCCAGGTAGTAAAGATTATTCCTTTGTTGTCTGCACTGACCCCTCCCATTACAGTGTCCTGGCCAGAAATAACATACCTGCAGCTGTGTTTCTGTAGGACAACGGGGACATCTAATAATATATCGGGCGATCTAAGTGGCCTTTTCTCCCGCGTTTCCCCAAGGGGAAGATATATACTCTACCTTAATGTTCTCCGGTGGTACTAATCAGAAACCATTGCTGTGGAAACGACTTGTCCTGTTTGGTCCCCTTCTAATAGGAAAACATAAATTAAACCAGAGTTTGATAGATTTTGCTTAATGCCAAAATGAAATCCTCACGCATTTTGTTGGATATTACATAATTAGTCGACTTCTCAAAGGAGCTCTAATTATGCCTATGGAATAAGCTCCAGATAATGAAATGCATTCATCTCTCTGGCAAGCCGTCTGTTGCTTAGCACTGAGCCCCGAGCCAGTCCTCTGGGGTCCGTACCGCCTTCTAGCTCAGCGAACAAAGCTGTATTTACAGCCGCAGAACTTGGAAGTGAAATACAAAGTTATTTGATGATGTACTTCTTTTTTATTCTCTATAAGAAAATCTGTTTCCCTTAGCTTCACATGCTGTATAAATGGCCATGTGTAAAGTAGCTATCCTAATCCCTGAAATAAAGATTCCCTGCCAGATGCATTACTCAGGCTCATAATAGCAAAAAAACTGCCAGAGATAGGAAGAGAGAAATGATAAGGCCACAGGGAATGAGTTCTTTGACTCTGAATTTCATTTTCTGTAACATTAATACGTAGTAAAAGAGTTGGGTAGATGGGTGGGTGGATAAGCCAGTGTGTGGTTAGATGGAAGGGCAGATGTCTATTTGAACAGATGGATGGATATTTAATCAGGAAGGGATATGGAGGGAAAAGAACTCATTCAGAAAAAAATCTACCTTTGAATATATTATTCTGCATTTATTAGAGAAAATTAGGAAAAAAATTTTTTTTCCAATAATTCCATATTGGTTCGAGGGCAACTCAATAATAGACAGCTTTGAAAGTTAACAACAAAGATGTAGGGAAAGTTGACTCGGAGGCAAATAGGAGGATGCTTCTGAGACAAACCAGGTAAGAAAGAGGCATACATTCCAATAGTGTAAAATGCAAGATAAAAATTTATTCTGTATAAATAAGTCACTGGTAACCAAACAAAGCCAAAACAAGGTGCTGCTTAAATTTCCCCGGCAACTAGACTGTTCTGTGTCACATTCCTGAATGGAACCCAAGCCAAGAAAGAGCCATTCAGAATGACATTTATGGGGTGCTTCTGCCTCAGTTTCTACATCTAATAAGATGTCCCGTGTGAAGAGCAGGTCTGTCCAACCTTGCTTCTGACACAGCCAGAGAGGGAACACAGGAGCGCCTACTGGTTTTCCTCCTCCAATGTAAGCGATCTTGAATTTTCTAAGGGCCCCAGGCACCAGATGCATTTTTGTTCCTTGCTATATTGCCTCCTCTCCAAATTTGTCCCTTGAAATACATATAGAAAGAAAGGCCTGGAAAGGTGCCTAGCCAAGTGTCTAAGACAAAAGATAAGTCTCGTTTTATGACACGCAGGTGGTAGGGGTACCTGGTGGTGGGAGGGGCCTGTGCTTGCATTATCTCTGCATGGCTTGAAATACTTTGCACTATCAAACACCTTCTTCCTCCTAGCACCCGGGGCAGAGGGCTTCTCTCAACATCTGGTCCCTGTGGTCACTGGCTGGAGTCCAGCGGAGTATCTCTGGCTCAAGGGCTGGCATCCCCCATCAAAGTTGTTGGTGAACTCAGTTGAGTTGACCAAAGGGTTAGTTCTTCCATCCCTGCACTCGTAGGCTTAAATTCCCAAAGCCAGGTCCCCTGTGTTCGTCCCTTGTCTGTGTTCTGGCTGGTACAGCCTAATGGCTGCATGAATGTTGCTCTGAACTTATGAGCTGGACCCATTCCAAATGCTCCCATGAAAAGGACCCTTCCTTGAACTATTTTTTCAAACATGATGCCGGAATCCTAGAACCTCAGGAACCCCAGAACTTCAGTTGGAAGAGTGAGTTGGTTTTTAAGGCTCACGTATGACCTCTGCAGGTCGGTGTGGCATTGTGCCAATCAGACACATACCCAGTAACCACGAGGAACCATCACGAACCAAGGCAGAGGCTGGAAGGAAGCGGGGACAGGAAGGGCGGAGGTACTGACTGCACGTGCTTGCGCCGGGTGGGGGAACATGTTTCCCCTTTGTTTCTGTTCCTTCGGAGACAGCACCCCTCCTTTCACTCCAGCCAGGGTGCTGAACCCTGGAAACTGGTGGCACTGCCTGTTATCAGCTCACCACCTTCTGTCGAATTACCAGGAAAGACACAGTCTAGTTTGTTGAAATGCTGTGTTAAGTATTTGGACCATGTATTAAAAAAGTCAAAATAGGCATGTTTATACTTGACTTTTATGGTCAACTTGGGATGGCAAAAAGAAAAAATGATTTGGCATGAAGAAAGAATTTTCTTACTCAAAATTCAAAGGACCGTTGATGTATAACTATTTATTATGCAATGTTTCAGGAAACTTCTATTTTAAGAACAAATACCTTCAGGGAGCCTCAAGATATAAGACCAAAAAAGCAACTCCTCTAAGCGTGGGGGAGACTGCTTTAAATATTAACAATAAATGAGGTATAATTTTTAAAAAGCAGGTCAGTGAAACACACAAAACCCTGGATTCTGACTCTCTGGCCAGGCTGAGTCATCTGCACGTGGCTGAGAGGCAAGGGACCCGAGCTTCACTGTCCATCCGCATAGTCATGCTTAATAAAGGGTGGGCAGCCCAGCAGAGTCCAGGAGCCTGTCCTTCTGAGATGACTGACCCAACACTCTGCGGATGGGAAAGGTGAAGTCCAAGCAGGCATCATCAGCCTTTTGCTGTGTGGCTTTACAGGGGCAAGGCCTCAGCCACTGTTTGCACAGGCTTATTGCTCAGGTGTAGAAATACGCTCCGAGTGCACTCTTAGCATTTTCTTTGCAGCGAGGCCAGTTCTTCATCCTTTAGATTAAAAACAAAACTCATTCTGTTCCTTCTGTTGTTACAAAAGCAAATCCCTCCACTCTACCTGCCCAGATCACTCTGGTGGTAAATCAGTTTGTCACTTCAGCCCCTGGATGCGGGGAACACAAACCGCACGCATACCGTCGATGGGGAACAACGGAACTGTGTGCTCACTGTCCACACTCCCTCAAGACTGCAGCCCTGCGGGGCCCACAAGGACCAGCGGAGGGCAGAGGGCTGATGTCCCTTCCCTCTCGGGCTGCACCTCAGACCCGGGCTGTCTCCACCCCCAGGCACCAGGCTCCCTGCCCCAGAGGGCAATTGCATATGCTGCCCCTCCTTGAGATATTCCTGCTTATTACTCCACACACACACACACACACACACACACACACACACACACTCACTCACATGCACGCACGCACACACACACGCTCATGCTCACACTCACACACTCACACACAGCATTCAGATCCTTACTCAGGCAGGTGTTTCCCGCGCCCCGGGCCCCGGGCCCAGCCTACCTACCTCATCTTCTCTTGTTATGCTTTCCCCCGGGACAATATTCCTTTCTTTCTGAGAATTCACGTCTGTTTCTGCCATCCTCATCAGTGGTCTCGTCTCACTGTTTGCTCCTTCATTAAACTGCGTGCTCCCCACGGCGGAGCCAGGGCCGTCTGCGTGGAGGAGCCGCTGCCCCGCAGCTCAGGGCTGCACACTCAGAAAGGCCCCGCACTTGGCTTCATCCTTTGCTAGTGCCATCCTGAAATCCTTAATGCTTTCTAACAAGGATCCCACAATTTTATTTTGCACTGCTCCCCCCCCACCCCAAATCGTGTAGGGAATCTTGGGTCACAGCCACGTCTGTCTCTATCAGATCTCTAGCACATGGCATTTGCTCAAGAAGTGCTCTGTGAATGCATGTCTCAGTGACAAAGGTGATCTTCCGTGCGTGCGTGAACTATGAAATGCCTACTGCCTAATATCAAGTCAGGATGTTATATTTTCCTGGCAGCTCACTACTAATCTCAGTCTTTGTTCATAAAGTTTGACAGATGCAACCAAAACTGAATCAAACAGACATGTATATTATGATCTAATTTTTAAAAAAATGTGTTGCAAACTATATAGGAGGTATAAAAGTGGGCTGGTCTGTTGATCATTTTTGTTCTAAATTTAGAACTGGAAGTGATGTTTAGAGAGCAAAATGCTAATTGTCTTGCAAAAAAAAAAGCTTTGATAAGCTGGGGTGAACAGTGCCCTGGAGAAAGTATCCTTCAAACGAGAGAAAGAGACAGGACTGAGGCTCATCTGGAGGTAGAAATAAATAAATGCTCTCCCCCACGTCCAGTCAGGCCAAGGCCACACTGCAGCATGAAAAGTTTGGTTTACTCCTCCCATCATACTTGGGGAAACCTGTTCTACACAGCAAGTTCTAGAGAGCAAGAAGGAGCTCATGGAGAAAATGCAAGCCTTTATACCATTTTGTACAGCACACCCATAAGTTTTCTGTCCCTTGTCTGAGCTGGACACATTTTCCCACTCTCCTTCGCCCAGCCCCAAGGCATAGACTGCGGGGTTAGCAGGATTTTCCACTCTGTGCCAGCACAGGCTCTTAATAAATAAGGTGTACAGAAGTGTGATGGCAGGGTGTTTCCTTCTGGAGTTCATAGGCCTTCCAGAACATTTATGTCTCATCACAGCCTGTGCAGCGGTTTATGCCCTAGTAAATCAGAGAAGCTTTGCAGAGATGGGCTGAACCGTAATGAATCTTTCCGTTGGCATTTTCCCTTTACAGGTGCAAATAATGGAGCAAAACCGCCCCATCTGGCCACTCTGCAGGAGAACTCACAGTGGGGACTGTTTTCCTCAAGTATGACAAAGGTCACTGCAGGTAGCAGTAGTGAGGGGTGCTGGCAAGGGCTTTGAGTGACAAGGTGGGATGAAGCCATTTACAAGCCTTTATCCCCGTGATTAGAGGCATTAGTTGGACCGTCAGGGCCGGCTCTCCCTTCCCGTGGTGGGCCTCGGGTCTCTGCTAATTCTCCATGTTTAATTTCCAGACCTGCCTGCTGTCTTGCTGGCAGTGCAAGTGGGCACGTGTCCTCAGGATGGCACGAGGATATATTCACTTTGATTTATGTTCTGTTATCTCAGTAAGGTACGCTCCTGGCTCACCAGGAATGGTTGCTGAGCAAAGGGAAGGGGGTCCCCTTCTCCCTCTGACTCCCATCACGGGTGCAGAGATGAGTGATGAAAGCCGAATAAATATGGAAATTATTATTAATTATGTGGTGATGGACAGAGATGCATTTTTCTGGCTGGGAAATCAACTTGTCTCTGGTGGAGGTTTACCAGATGTGAAAAAAAAAAAATTCAAGGGTATGAATCATATTAAACACAGTGCCTAGAAATAAATGAGGAATTTGTTTTTGATGTTTGTGCATTTTCACAAGGGAGCCCATTACCCATTTTGGAAGTAAACAAATATTAATCATTTCCTTTGTCCCTCGTAACTGGGTCTCATTTCATTGGAAAAAAAGTTACATTTAGTTACAGTAAGTTAAGCCTCTTGCGTTTTCCTCTTTTCCACCCTGGCTGCTCTGTGTTCCTGAGCTGCGGGGGCTGCTTGTCTGCATTTACAGAGAGGCTTCTGGGGTCCCCAGACAGGGGAATGGCCGGCTGGACCAGTTTCTGTCCCATAACGGCTTACCCGGTGCCTGTTCCGTAAGCACTTTGCTGTTGGGAAGACAGAAGGGAAGCCACGAGGGTGGCGATTCATCACCAGCGACCAGTAGGGCACAGCCCCCGTCAGCCTCAGCTGCCCTCCTGTTTACATGACACCTCCCTTCCAGAGCTTTCCCCAGCAGATGGCCAGGTGGGCTTCACGACTCCCATGGAAATACAGCTGCCCCGGGGCAGGCGCAGGGCGTGTTCCGGGTTCTCTCCCAGAGCATTAGGCAACGGGCTGCGGAGCTGGGGGAGGCCACGTCACCCCCTAGCTGCAGAAGCCCAGAAAATGTAGACTCCTCTGGGAGGTTGCCAAGGCCCAGTGTCCTAAGACTCAGGGGATGGGTCAAATCCTGGAGGAGACAGAACTGCCCATGAGTGGCTCTGCCCCTTGCCCTTGTGATGAGGCGATTGGACACAGGACTACGCCCTGCCCAGGGGTAAAGGCCTCCCTTCTACAGAATTCGCTCCATAAACCGGAAGTTCCCCCATTCCACCTCCAAATGAGGCTTCACTCTGGGGCTGAGCGCATATCAGGAGACCTCATCTGGGGCAGGATGCTGAACACGCACAGCTGCTTTTGTTAGGGTTTCTATTGGACACTGGCTGAGCCGTGGCAGGTCATTTGCCCCTTGGCTGTTGGAGCAGGAGGCCCTTTTATTGGTTGGGCTCGCTTAATCAGGTTTATGGCTTTGCAGTTCTTGATCAGAGAGTCTAGAGAGAGAGCCAGGGTTGGTGTGTGTACCAAGGGATGGGGCCAAGCTGAGAAAACAGCTGAAGGGTCTCTGAGCCATGTTCTAACCCAGTTAGGCCTTTGTCTCCCTCTGAGATTCTGGGCAGACCCCAGAACTAGTTCATGTATAATGTTTCTGTCCTCAAAAATCTGCTGATCTCTGGCCTCATTTTAGGAGGTCATTTCCAGAATAAAAATTAAAGAGGGGTTTGGGGAATAATAGTCTGTGCTATCCCAGGCCTAACATGCCAGTTGTTTAACTCAGCATCCCATTTATGGTGTGGTCAGGACTGAGGACGTATCCTGCAGGTGACATTGACATGCCTGGTGTAGCCAGGATGCCAGCTAAGCCATTTCAAACTGGCGACCTGGTGCAAAATGCACAGACATCTGTGCCTCGGCTCTCCTGGTGTGACCGGGGACTGCTGTGCTAACTGTCCCCTAGGGTTGGGGGGATTAAAGGAGGTGATGCAAATAGACCCACAGCACGATGTCTATGGCCACATGAGTACAGGTGACGGTGCAGCAGATGACAGCCGTGCTGCTGAGGATGAGGACACTGTCACTTTGGGAACCTGGAGTCCAAAGCCCTGGCAGCTGGTCTACGGTGACAAAAAGATTTCATTTCACATGCTAACTTCTTTTAATGCCCTGACCGTGTTGAGCATGACTCTGAGACTGTATTTAGACTCAGAGAGCACCGAAATCAATTAGGGCTGTTTGCTTTTGGACGTAGTGTCAAGGGTGATGACACACGCCATGAATTGGCCACCTCTCTAATACCTCACTTCTGCCCTAACTAGCTGTGTAATGTGGAGTAAATGCTCTTCTCTTAGGACCTGTTATTTTTCTAACCCATAAAGTGGGAAGGTTAGTTCCCACTTCCAGATCAGTTTTCTTGGAAGTGTTCAGCAGAATGTCAGAAGGTGTCAGGGTGGGGGTAGAAGATGCTGTTTGGACAGGCCGTGCATAATTTAACAAGCAAAGGCAGGTCTCTTTATTGCAGGGCTTCTCAGGACCTTTAAGATGCCTGAACATTTCAAGAGCAGACATCCTTCCCAGGCTCAACCTGATCGTGAACACATTTGTTTTCATGACAATAGTCATCTTTGGGACTGGTGTTGCCTCGAGTGATTTGTGAGAAATTTGATAATCCCCAAGGTCCATTCTTTCTCTGCAGAGTGTTGAAATCTGTGAGTCTCCAAAATTCAGATAATTTTATGACTGCCTCTCCCTACCATGAACTTTCCACATCGGATCAAAAACAGCTCTTTCGTAAAAGCCACATTTAAACGATGATAACTCATTGCTTAAAACAATTTTGAAAAACACCAAAGGTAGCATTTGGTAAAACATGAATCCTTAACATCTAGAAGCCCTTCATTCTGAATCCCAGCTTCAGGTGTGAATCGTCCTGCCGGGTTCGGTGCCCTCTTTGGCTGACGTGCTTCTTTCTCAGTAACTGGCCTTCCTCTCTGCACTGAGGACCTCCTGGGTGAGATTCTGTCTTCTCTCTTCTCCACCTTAGACCCCTATTGCCTGTCGGCCTGTCTAAGCTGCCGGAGAGGCACGTGGAAGCCCCAGCCTCTCCATGCACCTGCCCGGGCCGGCATCTGTCTTCCATGGCAGGTGAACAATAGCAAGGGAAGTGGCCTGTTGGCACTGGAGATCTGATGGTTTGTGTTGATTTCTCATTTGTCATCAATAACTAACTTTGTTTTCTGTGTCATCCCCAGAGTTGGTTGAAGCTATTTTTTGGTAGCAACAAGGCCATACAGTGACTGTGTGCATTTGATCTCTTTGAGCAAGCCAACATTTAGAAAGTGTTTGGGACAAGGGTAGGGCCGCCATTGTTCCTTCCTTCTGCTGACCGTTATTTCCCCATCGGTGTTCCCAGAGCGCCAGCCCCTCCATTCATCCATTCATTTATTCATGAGAAAATGGGAAGATGGGTGTGCTGGTGTGAGATGGGGAAGCTGGATGGGGGCCTGAGGAAAGAAACAGTTCAGTTGTTGTCTCAGGAAGTTGGGCAGAGAATAGATGATGGGAACCGTAGAATGATGCCCAGCAATGGGGGAGCCACTGGAGAATTTCAATTCTCAGTTTACTGTGGGATGGTAATACTGTCATGTGTGTTTCTCTAGCTGTATTTAGCTTCCCAGGCACAGGCACGGGTGAGGTGGGCCACTGGGTCTCAGCAGGGACGGGTGCAGGTCGGAATGAGAGTCTAGGGAATGGAGAGTGGATTCGAAGGGGATGGGCCAGGAGTCTGAGTGGGGAGGGACACGCACAGGATCAGAGCAGGTGACAGACAGCGGAGGATCCGCTCTGCTGGGCCCAGTGGAGGGAAGCAAGCCAGCTGTGGTCTGATAATTGAGTGCAGAAAATCGAGCTCTTGGAGATGACATGGTATTGACAACAGTAAAGGGTTGGCAATGACAGTGACATTCCGGCAGCAGGCCATCTTGTGCCTGCCAGTTGCTGCCATCTCCTCACCTCCTGATCACTCTTGAATCCTTCAGCATTGGGCTCACTGCCTCTCTCCCCACCATCTTCCTGTCATTATCCTTGGTGACATTAGCATCCACACAGATGGCTTCTCAGTTCCTAAACACCAGCCCTCCCAAAGGCGGTGTCCGCTACCCACTCAGCCGTCTGCGCCCACGTTGTCTCCTATACCTTGGGTCATTTTTTCTTTCTGCCATGGAACCCCTGCTGACTTTCTGAAGAGACAGCCTCCTCTGGAACTTGCTTCTGGAAGTGCTGGGTTTGAATCCGGGTACGATCACCAGATGCCCCTCTCTGACTTCTGAGCCTCCGGTCCCTCACCTGTGATAACACAGACTGTGCAGGTGGCTGTGGGAATTGTGCATTCACACGTGTAAAATCCCTGACCCAGTGCCAGACTGAGAGAGCCTCCTCAGTAAATGCCCTGCCCCTTCCTCACCACCCCCGGCAGCTTTGGGGATGTCTTTACATTGAAACTGAAATCACAAACTCCATCTCTGAAGGAGCTGTGCTCTGTACACATGCAGCACCCATTGAAGGAATGGGAAGTGGGGGTTCGGAATGGATGCATTGATGTCCTTGCCAGCTTGTGCCTGAGTCTTGGGTAGATGCTGACTGTGTACCCGGCCACAGTGGGGCTGCTCAGTCCCTCTTGCCAAAGGGCATAACTATGGGGTGGTGACCAGGCGTGCGTGCTGGGCTGTTCGCAGGACAGAAGGGTTCCGATAAATGAGCCAGGTGGACAAAATCTGGGACAATGACTTTCTCCTGCATCCTGGCATCTCAGCCGTCAGGACTGCCCTTCCCATGGCTGGCAGGAATTCCAGTGAGCTGAGACCCAGCCACGTGTTCCACGGAGCGCTCCTTGTTCCGTTAGCTAGCGATGGCCAGGGGAGCGCTGACAGTCCCCTGCAGACCAGAGGGCAGAGTGGATTCATTAGAACTAAGAATGAACCTTGACTGGAGCTACTCTTGCAGGGGAGGGGAGAAGGATGGGTCATCTCCCTTGCATTTAACTTTGACCCCAAAAATGGCTGGGGTAGAGGAATTGTTTTGGTCAGCCGACATCCATCCTGAGTTAGCTCAGGTTCAGCACATTTAGGGAGGTGGTTGTTACGGCGTTTTTTCTTCTTTTTGAACTCAAATGATGTGCTTCAGAAAGGAGTCGATACATACATGCCCCTGAGCACAGCCCCTCTGTTAAATACATTCTGTCGAAGCAACAATACCCAGTTTACTTGAGAAGCTTGGGTTTTCTTTTTTGTACTCCAACATACGTAGTTTCACATGCTAAATTTAAACTGTTGTAATGTTGGATACTTTTGAATGGGAAACAATGACAAGATTTGGGACCATGCATCTTACAGTCACTTGAAGGTAAACTCAGCCAGCATATTTTGTACAAGGAAGCCTAATTTTGATATTTCTCTAGGAGGGTGAAAAATAAAAAGGAGAGAGAGACCTGGGCATATGTGCTATCTTCCAAGTTTCGTTTTCTCCTGGCCAAGAGCTATAAATAGAAAGATGGATTTGATATTCGAACTAAGGAAAAAATTAGCTCTCATCACCTGAGCTTATAGATGGTAATCTTCAGTAAAAAGAACTGGCCTCTGTTTCAAGGCAAATATATTTAAATTCCCCTCGAATAAGCATCAATATTCAACCTACCTTCAAAAGCACTGCATTGATAGCGAATTATATGGAGTGACTAGGTGAGATTTCAATTAATGGTTTCAAACAATATGATCAATTTGAAGAATTATCTTTTGCAGCCAGAGTTCTATCTCTTTGACTCCTCTCTCCCAGGAATATGTAATAGATCATATTTTATTATTATGAAATATTAATGATTTTTTCCCACTTGATTCATTATTCGGGTGGGAAAACGTCAACTCTCTGAACCAGAGAGAATATTGGAATCATGTTGTTGTGGCCTAAAAGTAGAGTTTTGTGATTCAGCCACAGGAGAGGGGAGGGAGAGGAATTTTAGTCTTAAAATAGATGTTCATCAGAGACAGAGGAAGGGCAAAGAGGGAAAGCTGAGTTACTTTAGGAAATTTAGTCATAAATGTGTGATGATAGAAGGAAGAAAGAGGTGAAAAACCATCAACAGTAATGCTGATTCTTTTTAAGATGTGAGGAGCAGCTGCAGACAGCCCTTATTTTTGAAGACTGTTGAATATAACTGGAATATGAGAGATCTGAAGAAAGTTCTAGAGGCATAGATGAGTGGGGAAGGAGGGGCCTGGGGGAATCCTAGGATAATAGGTTTGCCTTCCATTTAAAGACGTCTTTCTAATTTGGCTAGAAGTTTCCAAGAGTGAAGTACCCTGGCCACGGCAGGGGAGGATGTGCCTCTTGCTCTAAGACTCAGTGCCTGTATGGTTTCAAATAAGGTGGCAAGAGGGGAGAATGCAAATTGCAGAATTCAAGAGAGAGCATTTGTTAGGAGAGGAAGGACATAAAGGAAATCCCAGAAATCTAAACATACATGAGGAGAAAAAAGCAAAATAAAGAGTTGGTGAACCAAGTTCCTTAGCTGTAAAAGCATTTGTGTATTCAGGAAAATTCGCTTTTTCTTCAGGTTTGAAAATATAAGTGATGTTTCCTGCAGTGCACAGAGAAGTCCAGGCACACACACACCGGCTTTACGATCAGATGGGGCAAACTGCAGTAGCAGCTCAAGGAAGGGGTGTAGTGGAATCTTGAGGAAACTGGTTCTTAAGAACACAAATATTCAAACCTCCGGTGTCAGTGTCCCCTTAGTGGACAGCGCCATGAGTGTGGGCAGAGACCTTGCGTTTGGCCAGCCCAGAGCACCACTCGTGGAGAGGAGGGACTGAAACGCTCCAGACTGACCTGGCAGCCACGCTCCACAGAAAACATCCCCGTCTTCACGCTCAGCAGGCAGCTGAGTCCTTCTCCCCTGGGGTCCTTAGGTCCCTCCCCCCGGCCTCCCTGGAAGGGGAGGCGCCTTGGGGCCTCCGAATCCCATTGCTGTGACAACTGTAAAGCGGCCACACCCCCAAGGCTGCCGAGACTGCTATGCTCTCAACATGACGACATTGCTTCCAAGAGGCTCGGCTCTCCCTGCAGCTTCTCAAAGGATGCTGTCCGTGTCCTGCCTCTGGTAGATGCTAGGGAAAGAGGCTCAGTGCCCAGGAGGAGGTTCATGGACTATAAAGGCAGAGGCTGAGGACGCCAGCTCCAGAATGAGGAACCTCTCCAACTGCATCCTTCCCCCAAGAGGGCTGGAACATCAAAGGGTGGTCAAGTCCCCTGTGGCTGCCTGAAGTGTACCTGCTTATATGTGCTCACTGTCAAACCCTCTGCCCAGGATGACCCCTTAGCCCTCTGTTTAACTCCTACTCATCCTTCAAGTCCCCACTCAGAAATGCCCTTGTTGGTGGCAGCTGCTGACTTAGAAATTGGTCCCATTCGTCCCTGCAGATCGTTCCTTGAAATGTGCTTTGCAGTGGCTTCAAGGTCAGTGAGATGAGAGACCTGGTCAGCATCAGGAAGGCAAGCTGGATACAGAGGAGAGACCATTTCTAATTTTTAAAAATAAAATGGCAAATCTAATATAAATATTTCCTATAGTGAATAAAATTGCCTTTCTGACAATTTCCAAATTTTTGTGTTAATTCAAACTTGGAAACTTTTAAAATGCAGAATCAAGTCTTTTATTGTGCTTCTCTGACCCTAAGCCAGTGGATCTGAGTTAAATTATTTTTGTGGCTGAGTTAAATTTAAAACCTATACTTTATGAACACCGATAACAGTAGAAGGAGATACTGTGGTTCTTCATCTTTCCTGTAGGGAAAAGAAAGATAATTTTCTCATGCAAAATCACTTTTTTAAGGGTGGGTTGTAGGGCATGACTAGGGGAGGCTGGAATTGTCTAACAGCCTCCAAATCCACGAAGAGGCTAAAATATTGTTTACCAAGAAAAAAGAAAATCACCAACTATGTCCCTGGATCAACTGTGTAGATACCTCCAAAGATATGCCTCCACATAATTGTGGAGAAGGGAGAAGCTGATAATCTTGCCCTGCTCAATGTTTCTTTTTTATTGTAAGGTTTTGTTCAGTTGGCTGCACAGATGTTTTTAATTTTTCCGGGTGTGTTTATATGTTTGCAAGATTGGGAGGCTGTGCCGATGAATGGAGTTTTTATTGAATTTATGTGTAGCTTTCAGATAGTAAAACGGCCTCAGCTTCTTTAGCGAGCCCCTAATCCCTGTCTGGGCCCTGCCTGAGGAACACACGCTGCTGTTCAGGGTCTAGGGCACCCCTAGTCCGTGCCTCCGCCTGCTGCTCCAACTGCTAGAGTTGGAAAGGGGATACGGCTCCTGCGAGTTTAGCAGCAGGACCGAGAGATGCTGGGTTCAGTCTGGATGGTGCTTGGGTGGCAGAAATTGACCCAGAAAGGTGGTCTTGGAGGAATAT
Source organism: Manis javanica (assembly GCF_040802235.1). Taxonomy (NCBI): domain Eukaryota; kingdom Metazoa; phylum Chordata; class Mammalia; order Pholidota; family Manidae; genus Manis; species Manis javanica. Next base: position 4,784,537 of record NC_133158.1, read on the forward strand.
CCCACTGTGACATCTGCTCGACAGAAGAACATTTCCCTCCAAATTACAGTCAGACCTTGGACTGCTTGAGAGGTTTTGGGATGTGAGGGCCATTTTGTTAGATTTAAAAAATGTTAGAATCAACAGGGGGTAGAGGTGGACACCCTCATCCTCTGGGTGGGTCACTCGCCACGTGTGCTATGGGTGCTCACTCCCTGGGTGCCAAGCGCTGTGCTGGCCATGGGGCACCGGCCCAGGGGAGGTGCAGGTGCCTCGGTGCGCGGAATGTTGGAGAACTCTGTTGTCAAGAGAAAGAACGTATCTATTTTGTTGGTTGGATTATTATCTAATGGCTCTTCCCGAAAAACCTTTATAGCTATATGAAGTTCCTAGTTGTGAAAATTTCCCTTTCTATCCTAGTGTGTAAGACTGTCTGGAGAGAGAAGGGAAAAGCCGACAAATGCCCTGGCTTCTCCTGACTCTTACATCCGCAGCACTATGGCGTCTTGCGCACAGACGGGAGGGACAGTAACATATTAAACAGAGGCAAATGTGGAACAAGATAGGTTGACTGGGCAGGTGAAAGGCAAGCAACGTTTAAATGCGTCCTGCTCCATGTTTTTAATTTGAGCAACTTGGGCTCAGAATTTGAATCCACGTTGGCGTGACTGCGGAGTGTTATGTTTCTACCATAATGTGCTGCCTCCGTCCTGCATCTCATTTATACAGAACAAAAGAGGACACCTACCCCCACAAAGCCCAAGGAATATATTGATAACAGAGAGAAGGGTTTTAGTATTAAGATGAGAAGAAAATGAGGAAGCCTAATTATGTGTGTGGGACAAAAGTTCTTCTGTGTTTTCTATCATTGGAACTCTGGAAATGAAATCAATACGAAATAGAATTAAAGAATCTTCAGTTAAAAAAGCAAATATCAGCGCTCTGAGAATGGTTGTTGAACATACCACTTTTCACAGACATGTCTGGAAACCTGAAATGGCAGGTTTTTCTTCCACAAGGTCCTTGATAGCGATTGGGCAGCAGCAGGCCTGGGATGGACGCAGAGGTAACCAGCTGGACTGTGCGCCACCTGGGAAGACCAACTTGGGATCCATGTGTTCTTACCACCTGGAGACCCACTATCTTCTGCACAGCTGGGTCAGCTCCGATGGCATCCTTGCAGCTGAGCTATTAATTTCAGTTTCTGGGTTGATTAAATTGCATGGCAAAGCAGTACCGTGAAAATATGCCAAGGAAAAATTGAAAAGGCAAGAGATAAAGATTCTTATAAGCAAACCAATTTAGATTATATCCTCTTCATCTGCACTCCCTCTAAAACTTTCTCACTGACAGGAATAAAAAGGAAAGAGAGAAAACTGCAAGTTCATTTCTGGGGTCCACCTGAAAATGAGATCCACTCAGCCTCAGATTTCCCTGGGAGTTTCTCAGGGGCCTCCTTGCCTTCTCCAGCTTAGAACTTGCATGGGATGGTAGCTCCCATAACCGAGAGTGTGGGCCTTCTGCTTCTGGGGGAAGGGCCTTGCAGCCAGCATCTCTCTGGGGGCCAGCTCGCTTGTTCCTGAAATAAACACACAGACAAAACCCACCATGTAGCTGTGGCCAACAGTGTGAGGTACTTATGAGTGTGAACGTGGAGTCCTGTGGCCACATTTACATCCAGACCCCAGTACTCACTGGCCCTGAGAGCCTGCCCAAGCTCTCCAGGAGTCTCTTCAACTGTCAGAGGGAAATAACCAATACTTACTAAAAAATGGCCAGGATTAAAGGAAGGCACCACACCCAGCACGGGACACGGGAAGCTGCCGCACCGGGTTCTCCACCGTTCTTCCTCCCCCACCCTCCCAGTGTTATGAGCAGCACCACCATCGACGCTGAGTAGTTTCCCAGGCTACCATAACAAAATACCACAAGCCAGGTGGCTTAGCACACCCGAAAGGTGCTCTCTCACAGCTCTGGAGCTGGAAGCCCGGAATCAGGGGGTCGGCAGGACCTGGCTGCCTCTGAAGGCCCTAGAGAAGAGTCCTGCCCCCTGCCTGCCTCCCAGCTTCTGGCGGTCACCAGCAGTCTTTGGTGTTCTTTGGCTTGTGACTCTGTGTCTCCAAGCTCCATCTCTGTACATGGCCTCTTTCCTCTGTGCTCAAATGTCCCTCTTCTTATAAGGACACCAGTCCCTGGATTGGAGCCCCCTTAACCCACTATGACCTCATCTTAACTTGGTCCCACATGCAGAGACCTTGTTTCCAACTAAGGCCACAGTCGCATGTGCCAGGGCTCAGGACGTCAGCGTATCTTTCTGTGTGCAGAATCCTGCCCATGGCCATCTTTAGGTTTGAAGGAGCTTTGCTTCATCCTGACCCAGCACATCCTCTAAAGTCGCCTGCTTGGCTGGCTGCCGTATCTTCTCCTCTTTGCCCACGAAGGACCTTGCTGGCGGTGCTACCATATGCTTAACCGTTGCTTTGTGGGATTTATTCTGTCTTGTCTTTGCTTGGTGCACTCTGTGGTTTGAGTAGACATTGTAGATATTTGCTAAAACAGCAGGAGATATTCTCACCTTCCTCATTTCCTGTGAGGCCCAGGAGACAGCATATACAATTGAAAATCATTATTAAACGTTCTCTGCGTTGAGAAGCTCTCAGCTGATCACAGAAATGGCAAGAGCAGCCTCGTGGGTCCAGTCTGATAAAGGTGCATGTCAGCTGGACAGGATTAATCTCAGCCAGTCAGAGGAGGTCTGTGAAGGTGCCTCATCCTTCATTACCTTCTGTTTGCTTGGTGCATGCATCCCACCAGCTTGGCGTACAGGAATCTGCAGAGACATCTGTTTACCTTCAAATTCAGTGGGACTGGAAAGCCCTAACTTTGAATGTCACCTTCCTGTCTGTCAACTCGTGCACGTGCATCTTGGCAGCTGGGCCACATGTGGGAAATGACAGTGTCCCAGAGAATGAAAAGCTTGGGGGGTCATGTCTCAGAGGACCAGTCAGCAGCTGCAGGTGCACAGGAATGGACTCCGGAAGGCTGAGAGCTTGTGGACTGGCTCTGACAAATGAGAGCGAACAAGGGGGCCAGCAAGCAAACAAATCCTGGATTTGAATGAATGAATCAGGGGCCCTCAAACTTTTTCTGCCAAGTGACAGATAGTAGATGGTGACCGGTCAGCACAGTCACTGTTGCAGCTACTCAACTCCACTGCTGTCACAGGGAAGCAGCCACAGACAATATGTAAACAAAAGGGCAGGGCGTCATTCCAATAAAACTTTATTTGCAAAAATAGGCTGTGGGCCAGATTCGACTCATGGACAGATTTTCCTTTCCCTGGAATGAATCAGTCAATATGATTATTTTCCTTCTGATTTCTAGAAGCTATTTCTTATATTTCCTACTATATTTTAGAAACTGATTTCCTTACTTTTTCTGGAAACTTTAGTGACAAAAGAGCCAGATTCCAGAGAGATTCTAGAGAGAGTGTGCCTGGGCTGAAACCCTGCTATTGACTTGCAGCGTCATCTTGGCCTCTGTTTTCTCCTCTGGGAAATAACAATACGTGTAAAGAGGTTATCGTGGTGGCTGAGTGATAATAATGACAGTAATTAGCGGTGGTTGGCTATTACTACAGACAGTCGCAGAAGGCCTCTTGCTCATAAAGGCCGCTCCTGGAGGGGTCCTCTTGTGTCTTCTGGATTTTCCCATTGCTCTCACCCAGTTCCTTCCTCTGCCTCATCAGATGAACGTCAGCACGCTCTCTGAGCTCTCACACTGTGGTTACTAACTTAACCCTGTGCTTGCTTGTGGTCTGTGGGATGCTAGGGGGCCAGGGACATCCTCAGGTCTCTGCATCCCACTTCAGCACCACCCCAAGTGGTGACCGTAAGTGCTTGCTGCATGACCTGGCTGCTACAGAAATGTGTTTTAGTGTTTTGAATTATCCTGTTTCTCATAGAAGCGCTATATTAATTCAGGTCTGGGAATAGAACAATCTCCTTATCTAGCCAGACCAGGGTTTGGCAAAATGCAACCTGTTGGCCAAATCTAGTCTGCTGTCTGTTCTTGTTAATAAAGTTTTACTGGAGCACACGCTCATTAATTTGCATGTTGTCTGTCGCTTGCACTGAGTAGCTGTCATGTAGACCATGTGGCCCACAAAGCCTGAAATACTTACAGGCAAGAGTTTGTTGACCTGTCAACTAACTGTTCATTCGTACCCCAACACTTATCATTAAACCAGAGCTCTTCAGACTGCGTGTACACAGATGCAGAGTTATCTCCCTGTCAGGATTTCTGGCCATGCATTAAAATCATATGATTGAATCTACAAAGCAAGGATGGAAGAACGTTTCAGTTACTGGGTTTAAGTTTAAATGTCTTCCCAATTTACATTGTCCTGTGTTTCAGACATGCTAAAACATAAGCTTAGTAATACACGGCTGTGGTTCCCAAACTGTGCACCAAGGCACCCCACCCAGGACACGACAGTTAAATCCCAGAAGCTCCACAGGCTATTTTAAATTTCCAAGGGATGCACAGTAACACTCCACCCTGACATCGCAGGAGCTGCCACCTCAGTGGGTCTTGCTGCTTTCCTTGCAATGACACCCCATCTCTGTGAGGATGGATTTTTGGCAGGTTTCCTGATTGAAAAAAAGTGAAAATCAATGTGGAACAGGAGACGAGGGCATTCGTGTCCATAATCAGAACTTGGAGACAGTTTGGCCCGGCATTACTGTGCATCCAGAAGTTTTGGCACCTCTGGCCTATGGCCCTTACACATGGCGTATCTGAGTGCCAGGAAGTCCTCAATATAGTCTGACATTTAAGTGGGACCTTTCTTTCTCTTGGGAAAATAGTTCCCATTTTTTTTTAAGGAAATAAAAATGCTAAGAGAAGGGGAAACAGGAAATTGATCCTATCAAAACTAGTAGGTTAATTTTTCCAAAAGTTTCAGAATGAAGTATCAAAACCTAGAGAAACCACTTGGAGTTAGCTTCTTCAGTTAGGGATAATGTAATGTTTATTTTGTGTTGGAGGCATGACCCTGAGCAGAAAGGTGTTTGCTGAGAATGATTCTTCTGGGACCAATGCCCTCCATCTCCTCCCATCCCCAGCCCCTCAGACACGCTTTGTCTCAACAGCTTGCCCGACAGATATTTTTTTAACCATGAGGAAAACTCCACGACATTTTTGTCTTTGCATTGATTAAGCAGAATGTTCTCCTCAGTGACATGCATTGACTTCCCACTCATGGTTATATTATCTTTGATGTTACATAAGCAATCTCCTATGTTCCGTATTTTCTTATTGTTTATAATTACACTGGTCTTTAAAAACAGAAGAAAAGGGTTAGCAGATAAGTCCTCAATTAATAATAGCAATCATGGCTCTTTGTTCCCAGGAGCATAGAGCTTTTATTCCTGACATTCTATTAATCGGTCAGATAGTCATTAAAAATATCTTACGTCTTCCCAATCGCCTGCCGACGTCAGCCCGCAGAGAAGCCATTTGTATCCGAAACAAGCTCTTGCTGTATTTCCTGCCCTCCCCTCTCTTCCCCATCTTCCTTTTCACCTGTAACCTTTCTCACAATCCCCTTGCCCCTTGACAGTCTGGAAGGGATGGAGGGAGGAGGGGCGGGAGCAGGAAGGCAGGCAGCTCAGCTGTTCAGAGCGCCAGCCTTGGATTGCCTGAGCTCTCTGTGCCTATGGTTTTCTCCGCTCTGCAGCCTGCACGTCTGCAGAGCGCAGTGTCCCCTCTGCACTATGGAGACGGTAGAATGGGCGGTAAGGGCTGAAGGGGGTACTGTATGTGAAGCACTTGCCATGGTTCCTGGCACAGAGCAGGCGCCCATAAGCCGTAGCTGCTCGTGGCAGTGCTCAGAACTGGAGCGCCGGCCGCTAAACCTGCAGCCTGTTTGTGCTTCTCTGGGCAGCAGCACCTGTTCCAGTTCATCTGTCCCCTTCCGTGAGGGGTTTTCTTCCTTTGGCTGCCGGGACACTCGGGTCTGTTGGCTCTCCTCCTCCCGGCAGCCTGTCCTCCCAGCCACGACCTCCTGTTTAAAGCTGCATGCCCCCACTGACTCTGGTGCGATGAACTCCCAGTGCCTCCTAATTTGCTGTAGTATTTTTTTTCTCCCCGTGTTTTTTTAACTTACTTCCTTCTCACATACTATACAATTTATTTACTCATTGGTAGGATTCCTTGTTTGTTCCTCTCTAATAGGATGTTAGCACCACGGAATGGGGGTCTTTGTAGCTTATTCACCCATGACCCCTAAAGTGCTCAGAGCAGGGCCCAGCACACCGTGAATGCTCAGTACATATTCGTCGAATAAATGCATCATCATCATTGCCTTTACCACGTCATTTGCACCCCCAGCTCACTGTGGCTGCACATTCCGTGGAGGGTGGTGTCTGGCTGGTGGTCGGGTGCTGAGTGGTCATTGGTGCACGGACAGCTGATGAGACCAGGCGTCCCTTTCCTTTCGGAAGGCTGTGAGGTTAGGGAGGAATTACATCTGACTGAGAACAAATAGGAATCGTTAGAAATCATATGGAAAATCGGAAAGGGTGACTTCACAGACGGAAGTTATTTATCAGCACGTGATGGATAGATTTGTGTTGTTTCCTTGTTTGGTTTGCTTTTTCATGTCCACTGTGTCTAGAGTAAGAGTGGAGGCCTTACACTGGCCCTAGAAGGGTTTACGCCCCTGGACGGCGTTACCTTTTAGGGTAACACACCAACACCCCAGTCAATTGAGCTGTTGTCCTTTCTTCCCCCCTATGATTAATTATATTTCATGGTATTGTGTGGCCTGTGAATGGCAAGAAAGTATGAAGTCTGTCAACTAAGTTCTTCTCTATTTGTGAGTTTAAAGATGGCTTTACAAACGCTCCAGCCCAGGAGCCTCGTGAGTTGGACCCTGTCATGCCGGTTCTCAGAAAGGGAGACCTGGGCCCCAGTCCTCTAATGTGGTGGCTGACCCCCGAGTGAGACATGAACCGCCTCCCAGAGTTGCACATGTGTTTGAAATCCTCACGAGTACACGTCAGGCCACAAAAATAGCCTGGACCCCGCTGGGCCGCCTCTTCTGCCCCCTCCCCACGGTGGCCTGCCCAGATCTCAGCAGCAGCCGGGCACCTTGGGGGACTGCCAGTCGGCCATCAGACACCACGCAAACAGAGCGGTGTGTGCACGCAGCCAAGGAGCATATTGCCCAGCTCGCCGGATGGGCTGCCAGGCCCACTCAACCCGCGAGAAGGGGAGGGGGCGGGCGGCGGGGGCCTGGCCAGACTCCGCTTGCCTGCCAGGGGGCGGTTATCGGACGCACGCGGAAGGAAGGTGCTGGAAGCATATTCCCAGCAGACAGTTTAGGAAGAAAAGTAATTATAGTAATCTCTAGCTCAAATCCTTAGCTTATTAACATGAAAATGAGAGAATGCTGAATTCCTTCAGACCCCAGTGGCACGGAGAGGGGCCAGCTCTTGGGGTGTGTGCGTGTGCGTGTGTGTGTGTGTGTGTGTGTGGCACGGGGGTGGGGGTGGGGGTGCTGTCTTTGCCTGTAGGACATAGTTTTTAATTTACTTACTCTGTGCTTAGTAAGGTGTTCACGTTAGCAGGGTTATTTTAAGCCTCGAGAGTTGATCTGGGGGGAGAATGCAGTGAAGGTCTCCATTAATCTTCCTGTCTTTTAATTTTGACTCTGTGAATAGGCCACTAGTTACCACAATGCCATTCATCGCAGACAGCTGATAACTAGTTAAATTAATAATATTAATTTCTACTGACCCTGTGGTCAGATTTTGTTTTTTCCTTGCCTGTCTAAGAACTTTGAAACTAAGCCCATCTAGTGAGGCAAAGGCCGCCTCCGATGTGCTCTTTCCCTGTCCTGCCCACTGCAGGCACCGCGCCCACGGAGGGCAGGGAGCTGGTGTGGCGATGCCAGGAGCAGGCCTGGGTGCCAAGCTGCAGGCGCACAGTCCCCTGCTTGCTTTCCTGGTCAGAGTCACTCTACTCTCTAGACCGCAGTCAGCATGAGCTTCCATGTCAGCTCTGGGCCCCACCGAAATTTCTTAGAAAGTGCCACACACTCTGAAACAGCCCGCCAACAGGCCAGGTGGACCCAGCCCCAGCCAAGGCAGGCGACGGCCCGGTGACCAGGTTCTTCCGCGCTGCAGGCAGATCTGTGTGTTTCTCACAGCCCTTTTCGAAAAAGCTACTCTTATTCTGCAGGGGCCTCTGCCTGGCCGAGCCTGTTCACCTCTGAGGCAGGGGTCGTCCTCTGTGGAGAATCCACCCAGCAAGGGCTTGGAGAGAGAAGTCGCTAAGGTCTTGTCCCCACAATGACATTGCCAACTCTTTTTCATGAGGGCTTGTGCACTGCAAAGTTGGCTACCAGAGATCTGGATTGCACAGGCCAGTAAATGCCAAAAGAAAAACAAAACAAAATACACACAGGCATGAGGTTGGCAGGTTTTTATTTTGCTTGGTAGAATGTTAAGAAAAACAAAACACAACAACCATTATCTCTTATCTGTCGTCTCAGAAGAAGGGACGTTTGTAACACTAAAACGTAGGCAGGATATTATCCCAGAATAAAAGGCAGTCCGTTGTCACCATCCACAGATATTTTTATGAGGGTTTTTGTTTGCCTTCCGATTTTCATGGTGGCTTTAGCCATGTCAAAATTTAAAAATTTTGTGAAGTCAGATGATCAGTTATTTCCTTTATGGCTTCTGCTGTGGCTAATGTTTTGGAAAAGGACTTTGCTTTCTTATTTCCTCTTCTTTGTGCTTCTTTTCCTCTGTTCTCTCTTCACTTCTCCCCCCACTGTTATGCAGGAGGCCGTGCAGAGGTGGGAGGCATGGCCCAGGTGGGGGAGCGGGTGTGTCCTGTTGCCTTATTTTTCCCTCTGATTTGACTCCTCTGTGGCTTTAAGATTTGCTTCTCAAATCTCTGTGCTTCTGGCTTCTAGTACTTCCATCATTATCATCAAATAAACATCTCAGTAGCTTCAATTATAGCTGCTGATGGTTATAACTCTACGAATAATTACTGGTGTTACCTGTGCTTGGAGCCAGTGCCTCCCCAAACCAGCAGACTGGGGTGCACTCCTGCAGCCCCCTGTTCCTGTCCAAGTCTGAGCCCTCCAGATGACGTCACAAAGGATGCTGAGATGAACGTGGTCTCTTAGTTAGCCAAGAACATTATGTTAAAGCCCATCCCGCCTTGCTTCCCACCACCTCCTGGCCTGTTTCCCGTAGGTCCCAGAGTCCTGCTTGGGGAACCCCCTGGTGAGAAGCCATGTGTCTGAATCTGTGACTTGAGGGCTCGTAGCTTTGGAATCTCCCCAAGTTTCTAACTGTGAGCCTGCCCCAGGTATCTGCATTTTAGCAGGCACCCAAGGTGGTAATGCACCCAGAGACTGCCGGCCGGCCGTCTACCCCAGGCGACCACTGTGGGGTCAGCTAAGCCAGCTCCAGAGCGGGGTGTCATCACTGGCGTTTCACCAGAAGGAATGAGCCGGTGAGAACAGGGCCACGAGCCCCTCTGCAGTCATCCCAGAGACCCAGGTCTGCATCCCTGCGAAGCTTACGTGTGGCTCTGGTGCTTTCCCTTTGCGAAGCCCTCTCGGGGAATGCGGAACCGTAAGAACGGTCAGGGTCCGATTGTTGGGCACGGGGACGGCACCGCTCAGCTTCGTCGGCCAGCGCGGTCCCCCTCCCGCTGTACCGACCCCAGGCCGCTGGACTTGGGAAGATGGGGCCTCTGAGTTAAGCAAGTGCTGCTGCCCTCCCCGTGGGAGCCGAATCCCCAGGCAGGAACCGGCCCTGCCTGAGACTCAGAATAAGACGTCTTTGTGCTTCCAGGGAGGCTCTGAACAGCCTCGGCCGAGGTTCCTCAAAGCAGAATTGAGAAGAAGAGCCTTCTGTTCCGACGTGGGCTCCGGGTGCCGTTCACATCAGCCCTGCCCCATCCCACCAGTTCCAAGGGGCAAATAAAGCCTCGGAGCTGGTGGAGGAAGTCCCTGTGCAACCAGTGTAGGGAACCTTTGCTCACAGTGTCCTTGTTCTAGCCTTCCTGGGCCTCTCTGTCCTGCTCTTTCCCTCCCTGGCTGCAAGGTGCCCCCCACGCCCCGCCTGGAAGGGAGCGCAGCCTTGCACACACTTAACTTATTTTTCATGCATTCCAGAGAGAGGGAGTTGGAGTGAAAGCCTGTAGGCAAGATACTTCTGGTCCTTCCCTAACGACTTTCCATGAATTCAAATCACCCGTTTTAATGGATGCCAAAGCCCGCTGCTGAGCGGGGAAGGGGGAGAGCGAGGGAAGAAGAAAGGATGTTTGCTAAATGTCTGTAAGATGAAGCAGTTAATTCCTTTTCCCTTAGCCAGACTGAAGTTCTTTCCTCCAGAGCCTTGTTTCGCTGGTGGGCATGGCGATCTGCATTGCTGGCCTGTCCTTATTTCTTATTTTTTAAATTATGCACACTGTTATCTTAGCAACACTTTGCACAAACAGAAAATAATGTTTATTGTCCCCTTTGACCTCTCCGCAGCCATTGTTGCTGCTCTCTCCTTACCTGCATCTAAAACAATCAGCTGCAGACAGTCGGAATAACAATATTGTCTTGTCAGATCATAGCGACAATTGATTACTCATGGTGCTTCCCAGGAAACTGCCTGGATATAGAATTAAACTGCCACAATAGCAGATTTGTAACCAAGGAAGGCTCGGGAATGTGCGTAGCGAGTCTGGGGGATAAGTTGGGACCTCAGTAGCCGGGGGAAGGTTCAGTTAGTGACATACCCGGATGGCGGTGTTTGTTTAGAAGATGAGTCACAATCGTGTTTTCCTTTGAACTCTTTCAAAAGAACTGGCTTCCAGACAAAGGGAAATAGAATACAGCGAGAGTTGTCTGTTTTCATAAACTTTCAACTCCCTTTGTTGCTGGTCCTGTTTCTAAAAGTTGCCTTAGGAAAACATAAGACATGTTTAATATTCTGCTGTGGATGATCTGATACTCATTTTGATATGTTCTTGGTCCCTATTGATTTTGAAAATGCCGAACACAAATACTTGACATTCGAGAGGGCAAGCAAAGGATTAAAACAGAATCTGCCTGCTGCTTGCAGTCGTCTTTGAAGCAGTGAAAACGTTCCAGTAAGCAGCAGTCGTACAGTCAGAATAAAACATGATTAGGACATTCGGGCAAGGCAGTCAGTGTGGCGAGGGGAGGTGTTAACAGCACAGAAATGACAAGTACACGTGCCTAACACTCTGCATCTCCTGATGCATTTTATATATGGGTACGCGGGCAGTGGTCTGCGCAGATTCTTCCCCCACCCTGGGTGTTTCCCCTCTAATATAACTGTGTACAGGGTACAAGCAGGTACGGGAGAGAGGGCAAGTGCTTGCACAAATCACAAACAGCCATGTACATGCAGGTACGGGAGAGAGGGCAAGTGCTTGCACAAATCACAAACAGCCATGTACATGCAGGGTTTCGGACTGGCATTGAAGGTTATTGAAACCACAGGAGCGTTTGGGTGGGAAAAATTAAGTATGGTGATTACTCCTCCATGACTGAGCTCTGACATTGGGCTCCACTGGAGATATAGGCCAAGACCCTGAACCTCTCCCAAAAGACTTAAAAGTGAAGAGAAGACAAAGGCATCAAAGAATGACAACACCCAAGGGTGCAAAAAAAAGTGACCTGAACAAGTCACAGGCGGCGTCTGCTCTCCTTCCTTTTGACGCCGCGCCAGCCAGTGTCCGATAGAGCCCGGCAGGTGCAGCGTGGGCAGGACACGTGGGCACGATGGGCGTGAGCTCCCCCCCAGCAGGGGGCGCTGGGGGGCGCCCACTCTTGCCATTATGAACAAAAGCTTTGGAAAACAGCCCACTCTCTCTCTCACTGGCTACTCGCTCTGCATCCGATTGCCCAGCAGCCAGCAGTTCCTCGTGGCCTCTTCTCCCCAGCGACCACGTCTGCGTCCCTTTCTCCTCTGTCTCGTGTCTGTCTTCCCTTCTCTGTTAGACTGAAGCATCCTGTTGTAAGGACGTACTTGTTCACTGTTTCTTTTGAGTTGGACTTGATCAAGCTGGGTTGCAGTCCGTGCTTTGCTGCGTGTCCTGCAGCTGTGTAATCCGATATTCATTCAGATGACCCCCTGTGCCCTTTCACCCCTCTTCCCCCACTTATACTCTCCATTAAATGAAGGTTAGTGGTGACTTCAACCAGGTTGCCAGGAGTCTAAATGAGAGGATGCATGCCAAGTACTCAGCACGCACTACGTAATGTTAGTTAAGCTTCTCTTCTGGCCCTTCAGCTCCCACCTGCCACTCAGCTAGGGGGCTGCATTAGTTTAGACACTTGTTGAATGAATGACCAAAACTATGCCCACCCAAACCATCATATTAACCTTGATGTTAAACCGTGTGTTTGTGTGGGTGCATTTGTGACACAGGCAGACACACATTGTCACCGATGGGTTTCCTTAGGCAGCAGACCCATTCTCAGCCTTTCTGATCTAACCGCCTGTACCCCTAATCACCACTAGGGCCACCAAGGCTCAGAGACGCTAACACATTTGCCCACATTCCCAACTTGTAAGTAATGAATCCAGTATTTGGACTCAGGATCATATAACTCCAGCCTTACCCTCACTTACCTAACCCCATGTGACCTTTCAGATGTTTGCTGGGTAAGTGCTAAATAATCATTCTCATACAAATGTGGTTTTTCCCACTGGTATTTGTTTATTCATGTTCTTTATCCTGTTTCCCCTGACCCAGGGGCTGACTGCCCAGTCTACTACAGTGGCCACAAACCACATATGGCTACTTAAATTCACATTTAGGCTAATTAAAATGAAATAAAATGAAAATTTTAGTTCCTCAATTGTACTAGCCACGTTTCAAGCATTCAGTGGTTATGTTTAGTTCGTGACGCCATGTTAGCACACTATTTTCATCATTTCAGAAAGTTCTATTGGACAGAATGCCTCAAATAAATAACAGTCAAGATGCTGAGTTAATTTTTTTCTGACATATCCTTTGTGCTTTATAATTTTTGAGACATTGGATAACCAGTTGGTAGAAGAGTAAATAGCTATAAGATTAAATTTTGATTTAATTGACTTTATCCTACGTGAAGGGCTTTCTATGACGAGTTGCCTCTGGGTGATTCTGAGAGCAGACCGCTGAGGGGGGCACCGTGACCAGTCCCTTTCTATAGGGTTGGGGAGTCACTGATGCAAGGTCTCAGGCCTGTTGCCTGAGTGGAGGAATGTCCAGGGGCTTCAGAGCTCTAGCTCTTTGCTATTGCCTCGCATCACCAAAAGCCACAGAAGGTTGTGTGTGCAGAAGGCAGAGGAGCAGCCCTGCCTGCTCTCAGTTGAAACAGAACTGGGTGAAGGAAGTCAAATTCTCTTAATAGTGCTTAAGCACCCTCTGATTCCTACAAGAAACCAATTTGCCAACAGAAGTGAAACTTCCTTGTAGGTTTGACAAATCATTTCTAGTCTTATAAAATGTCTTGGTCTCTACCAGTGAAATGTGCAGCCCACGAGAAAAGATCATCTGATGGTCAAAAGTGGATCAGAAACACGTTATATGAGAAACCAGTTATGTCGTCAAGGTTTTGAAAACCAGGGATCTTAATGTACATATAAAATAAGCCCTACTTTGTGCGAAAAGCCTAGGGCATTTTGCAAGAAATTGTGGGAATTCTACCAGGCTTCCCTCCCCATTCCCCCGAGACCCAGTGTATGTTGCTCCTGCTCACAGGGTGTGCTGAAAAGATTTGCATACATGTTGTCAATGTTCATTCTCATGTAAGGGTTTTTGGCTGGACAAGGTACCATGAGGTTTGCATGTTGCAAAGTAACCTACGGAAGATTCATTTTAGCCCTTTGGGGCTAGGATTTATCTTTAAGGATTTTATAAGACTGTTCCAACAAAATGAATAGATAAGTAGTCTCCAGATTCTTGGATATTATTACATTTTCTCTTCAGAATAACTATTGTCCCCACAGTTGGAATGGGGGCCTGTTATTCAGATGTTTTTTTTTTTGAACAAAAATATTCCTGAAAGCATGTAGCTCAGTGCTGGGCATGTAGCAGGGATTTAATAAATATTCGTTATCCACCTACCAGACCTTTGATTGGTATTATCTAGAATCCTGTCCCAATTTTCCCATCTTCACACAATCCCTTTTTCCCATCAATATTTAGGAAGAAGCTGTCAGGTGAAAACAATACAGTTTGTACATTGTTCGTATTTCTACACTGAGGTTTTGTCATGAGTGTCCATCCTATTCTAGGTTGGAAAACATTTGAGGCAGAGAACTCACCATGGAGCCCAAGGGGAAGTGATGGGTAGATAAAGAAACATGGGCCTTGGGATGCAGAGATATTAACCAAGAGCCATATTTGTTTGCAGTACTTTTAGCCACTCCAGAAGTCTTGCAGTGACTTAATCTGTAGTTCAAACCCCTACCTCAACCCTCAGGTAATCACAAGTGTTACGAAAAACACTACCTTCTCTCTGTCTTTTCCTAAACTCACTTTAATCTTGATCTTTGAGAAGCAAGTGGTTTCCTTGGGCAAACAGCTTCATAGAAATGTCAGATCTGGCACCCACGGTCTGTGCTGAAGGGGGAGACTTGGTACAAAAAGGCCCAGTGCTCAGGGCCTGGGCTTTGAAATGACTCCAGTTGTATTGCCAATGCAAATGCGGGAGGGGAAAAAAAATTACTGGAACAAATTGAAAGGTTATTCAGACTGGAATTTAGAATCTCAATAAAAAAGCCTTTTATAAGCCAAAGCCCTCGGAGTAACCAGATCGTTTAAAAATACATCTTTTCTGCATTAAATGTAGTGTGACAGCCGCATTAGAAATGCTACAGCCCAAGTATGTTCCTTAAACATTTTTTACTAAGTTGTAAGGACAGCTAAAATCTTCTCTTGGGGGGATGCTGGATCCCCAGTCCATAAATAGTTCCCATTTCTTTATTTTTTTCCTAATTTTGGATACCTGGCAAATGGGTTTTGCCCTCTCCCCTTGTTGCTTTCTGCAGCCCCAGTGATCTCCATGGGCTATGTGTCTTGTTAAAAATGTGTTGAGCTAGTCATTTTCTTTCTTGGCTTGGTAGAGAGCAGTTTTCCCGGCCATGCAGATGCTGGTGATCAGAAATAGCACACAGTTGTACTGGGGTGGAATCCCTTTAGCAAGAGGTATTTGGTCCAAGAGACACAAACGACTCACCTAATGTAAGACAATGGCCCAAATGTGAGACTCCCTTCCCACTGGTTAAAATCTCTTATTTCATTACTTTTGGGAAGAAATGACCCAAGTCCTGTTCTCGCTGATGTGCATGGTGGAGCCCCCATGCGCCTGCCCCCACCAAACCCACCCTGGAAACTTCTACGGCCTTGAACCAAGTGCGAGGGTTTGCTGAAGGGGAACATCCCTGTAGACGGTGGAGAGTAAATTGAAGTCAAAGCAACAGACACTTCTGGTGGCTTCCAGCGTTCATGCCCTGCTGGGCACAGGGCTCCCAGGGACTCTGTGGAAGTGTAGCTGGCACACAGTGTCACCTGCACACATCTTTCTACCTATTTATTTCTAAAAATGGCTTCTAAAAAAACTATCTGTTGCTTTTAATTTGTGAAAAGTTTCAAATGTCCTCAATACCCACTATCTGGCATTAACACATATTCACATTTTGCCATTTTTATTTCAATTCATCCACTTTATCTTCCTTTCTCCTTCCCCAGGGTTCACTTTATTTCCTTTCCCAGGCAAAGTTAGTTTTTGGTGCTGCCAAATTTTACTGTTTACATCAGGGTCTTGGGGATTATATTATTGAACTGGTTACAAGGTGACTTCCCTGTAGCTCCCTGTAGATTCCACACTCCCTGGGAACAAAACCTTGGCCTTTTCAGCTTGTCCCCCAGCCCCTGGTGATATAGTTGGCATTGCTGTTGGTTCTCATGAGTGTTTTTTTTTTTATGTTGTTTTTTTGTTTGTTTTGAGTGAGTGGATGATGCTGTCACTGAAAAATGAGCAAACTCAAGAGTGCCAGAGGAACACATCGACAGTGTCTCTTGTTGATCGATTTTTAACGGGTGTTTTAGCTCAGGATTGTACAGTTATTTAATTCAAAGCTTAGGTCTTCCAAATAGCATTTCTATAATCAAAACCTTTGAATTAACCCTCTTTAGATTAGCTAATATAATTATAAAACAATAGGGCATCTTCCTATTAAAAGGATATAAGTTGCTTCAAATAATATGCCGATCCTAACCTAATGAGGTTGCAATTCTTTATGAGGATTTGTGTCTGGAAACTATTGCTTTGCTCATACCTGAATATGGACATTGTCCTCAACAAGCACTTGGCAGTGATGCCCAAGTTCATCCTTAGTAAAGTGGTCATGGAGATGACCACTGCCCCTTTCTCTATCGTGCAGTTCTCAAAAAAAAAAAAAATAGATGAATCTGTTCTGGTTTCTCTGCCTCTTTCAAGATAGCATCCCTAGCTCATTCATATGTTTTAAGCACCAACCTATTCACACACTGTAAAGTCAAATCAGCGAAGAGACCCATTCCCACATTCAGGTCCAGTTCTTCCACGGACCCAGTGTTTCTCTGACAAATAGCTTTTGCCTGTGAAAACCCAGCAATGCACCGTCTCATTGTATCCAAGTACAGCCGTCTTTCAGCAGAGGAGGTGGCTTCCTGCATTTCTTCAGCTAAAGTGGAGTTCGGGTAAAGCCATGTACTTGTTCTGGTCCCGAGACCAGCATTTTGATAGAAGGCTGGCATAGAGTGCCTCACTCCCTAAGAGGACATTTTCTCCTTGGAGCAGTGGCAGATCTCAACAGCGCTGCCCACCGTGAATTAAGTCCTGTGTGACATTGCCCCTCATTTGGATACATGCTGCCTGTTGGATACATGCCAGTGGTGCAGTCACCTCTTTCCCTTCCTCTCAGGAACATCCTTTAGAGTGCAGGCGGGTGGGGTGACATTATTTGTAGCATGATTAGAAATCGGTCTGTATTTACTTAAAATGTTATCTATTCTCAGAATTTGGTGCTGGGACTTCCGTTAGTTACTGATCACCCACGACTCCTGCATGTTGCCATTGAGACCAGCTGCCCTTGAGTGACAGCGCCCTGGAGACGGTGCCTTTCCCTGAAGTGCTGTGCATTGGGTGGCCTTAAAATCATCTTGCAGCGGATTGTCAGGGGCACTGTGAGAACCTAAGCTGTCCCAGCTTTAGGCCCTTATTCCCAGGGTGAGGAGCGGTGGGAGGCTGTGATGACTTTTAAAGCTCACAGAGGGAAGCAGTTTTGCGCTGACTGTGCCAGAATCCCACGCTCTGTGGGCAACGTAATGGATTTCATTTGGAGCCGTGCACAGGCCAACTGTCATGATATGGTTGGGAAGCTTCCCCTCAGCTACCGTGAGCTCCGTCCCTCCGCTCCTGGCCTCCCCAGTCTTGGTCACATTCTACAAAGCAGCCAACCATCCAGATTGAGATTTCATACTCCACTGCACTGTTGCCTGAGTTATTTCTCTTACAAAGGCCCCCTTTACAAAGTCCTTAATCCAAGTAATGCATAGAAGGTGTATGGAGGGGTAGCAAGCGAAAGAAGGCCAAAGCCAGTGACTTCCTGAAAATCGTCGTTAGAGCGTTTCTGTGAAGGCCCAACAATTCCTTAGCGGGAGTGCAGGCAGAAGCCCCATCCCCCCAGACATATGCGATGAATTCAGACCTAATTGGCCATGGTCCAGTCCAGTTCTAAAGGGACATTCTCAGCATTTTGGAGGTCAGAGGAGAGATCTGATTCAAAGATTTTCATGTGTGCTTCCCACGTGTTACACTGAAGTCTGTTTATTACATTCACTGGATGGGTCCACTGCCTTTTCATTTCTGGCAAAGGTCAGAGAAACTGGTCAACTCTGGCTCATGATGTCATCAGCCCAATACCTCAATGCAAAAGATTGTCTGCATGTTTGTATTTAAATGGGTTTTTGAAAAGGTTTCATAGAGTCACTAAGGGTGCGAATGGCGAAGACACCCTGGATTATTGTTTAAGATTGACATGGGTTTTGTTGGCTGTAAAAAGACTTCGACTCTGTCTTTCAATGTGGAATTTTCTTTGCAGTCCCAGCACCAGGGTGTGGCTAATGTTTCCAAAGCTTTACCTGGGACCTATATTGTGAAAAACCCTTTGAGTAAGGTCGGCTCTCCATAGGATTCTTGCTGAACCAGTGAACTTCCATGGGCTGCTCATGCTAGGATTTCACTATACGGGGTAGTGGGAATCGGGGGGGAATTCTGCAGCACAGTGTTGCCTGAGCTTTTATTTGCCTGTCTGACTTCAGCCAGGAGGTGAGAAGCGTGAGCAGCATGTTCTCTTTGTGTATCAGAGGAACCATTCATCTTATGGAAAAGGCTCTTCTAAATCCTGTTTTCATTCCCCTTTTCCTGTTGGAGGCAGATCCCAGCTATAATAATCAAGGCCTGGGTGTGTAACTTCAGATCCACCTGTATCCACACAGAGGCTATATATTTTCATTGTTTAAAGCTTTGAAGTGCTACCCCTGTTGAGCAATGGATAAGAGCTAAAGCCTGTAAAGGTAATTGTTTATTTGAAGCCAAAAGTCAGAGATGGGGAGACATAATTCAAGGAGCCCAGGGGTCTTATATTCCTTGCCTTGGTTTAATTGAAGAACATATAAAACCATCTAGTGGTTTTATATCTAGGCTGGTTCTGCCACTGAATAACACATTCCAACTCTGATCTATAATCCCTGAGACCGAGAAGTTGCTGGATCCTATCACATTATATTATGAAGGTATTATTTAATTCAATAGCAGGCCACCACTGTTTTCCCTGCATATCCTAATAAAAAATGGAAATTTCAATTCAGTGAGATAAAGCTTCAGTGTAGATTACGAGCTCTTTGGCTCACTCTGTAGAGTTACCAAAGACGAAGTGAGAGAAAAGTAACTCAAATAAACACTTCTTCGAAAGGAGGGACTGGAATAAGACCCTTTTGACTGGAGACCTTGAGTTGTTTATAGTAGGTATGTGTTGATTGAGCAAAGACTCATGAAAGCCGGGATCCCAGCACAAATGCTCCCAATCTTAGCCCAAGTATGTAGGAGGTAGAGGGCTGGGGCTATTTGGAAAAGAGACAGATAACTAAATCTTTTAGAGAAGAATGCTTTTAAATGTACATTTGCAAGTTAAGCCATAATTCAAATGCCAGAATCCCAGGAGAGCCTAGAATTCCCTCCGACACCTGAGTTTGTGGCAGAGGAATGAGATCTCCTAACAAACCCTATGTAAAAGCTTACGTAGGCTTTTAGTTACTCATTTACTTTCCATCAGCCCAGTTGGGTTTTGACTTAAATCTTGGGTCTTCGGTTTCCCTCTTTTTCTGTAACTCCAGCAATTCGAAAGAAATAGTGTTTTCTTTTAGTTTTCACTAATTCTGTTATGATGAGATGAGACCAATTTTAAGTAACTATTATTTACATCTATTCATCCACCCTAAAATCTGATCCTACCCCATCCTTACTTTTAAGTGCTAGTTGGAGACTGCTTAAAATCTTATCATTAAAAAAATAAGAAGTCCAATGCCTACCACCCTGTAGAGGTGCTGTCTTCCAAAAAGAAAATATACATTCAGTTTTCACAAAACATAGGCAGAGATGTGCAGGACAAAAGTCATAGAGAAAATTCATTAATTTGCTGAACAGCCATCTTTTCATGCATCAAACAAATATTTGTTGAGTGTGTATTGTGAACCAGACACTGAGCTAGCAACCTGCCAGTGCACAGCACAGAACAATGGTTACTGAGGAGTCAGGGAATAAACAAGCAAACTCCAAATGACATATTTTGTAACAAGCTGTGGTAAGCATGATGGAGGAAAAGTAAATGTTTTAATGAGAGATTTGTTAGGCTGGACCATGTTACAATAAAAATAAATAATAAACTTAAATGGCTTAACAAAAACAGAGGGTATATGTGTTCTCACATTCTAATAAGACTCAGATTGAGTAGAACTCTTGGGAGTTGATTGTCCAGCCTGCTTCCATCATCAGTACCCCAAGCTTCAGTATGTGTTCTCCACAGTTGTGGCAGAAGGGAGAGGAGGATTAAAGAACATTATACAGGAATGTTTGGGGCTGATTAGAAAGTGAGGTGGGTATGTCATTTCTTCTTATATTTGACTGGCTAGAACCTAGTCACATGGGCCCAACTTAACTACCAGTAAGGCTGGGAAACAGTCTTCCTCAGAGCCCAGAAAGAGGAAATGGGAATGGTGAGCATCTTAATTTAAATGGAAGACCTCAGTTAGACTAGGGGCTCCAGGGGGATCTCTCTATACAAGGATTTTTAACTAGTAATTAGAATATTAAATATGGTCCCATTAGTAGAACATATATTCTTCTCAAGTGCACATGGAACACTTTCCAGGATAGACCACATGCTAGGTCACAAAATAAGTCTTAATCAATTTAAGAAGGTTGAAGTCATACCAAGCATCTTTTCCGACCACAGTGGAATGAAGCTAGAAATCAATAGCAGAAAGAAAACTGGAAAATTCACAAATATGAGGAAACTAAACAACGTACTTTTGAACAACCAAAGAGTCAAAGAAGCAATCAAAAGGGGAATTAGAAAACCTTTTGTGAGAGATGAAATGAAAATACAACATACCAAAACGTATGGGATGCAGCAAAACCAGTACTAAGAGGGAAGGTTACAATGATAAATGCCTACATTTAAAAAGAAGAAAGATCTAAAATAAACTAACATCCAAGGAACTAGGGAGAAGAAAAGAGCAAACTGAGCCCAAAGGTAGCAAAAGGGAGGGAAGAATAAAGATTAGACCAGAAATAAAAGAAATAGAGACTAGAAAAATATCAGTGAAACTAAGACTTAAACGAAGTTGACTGACTTTTAGTTATACTAAGGAAAAAAGAAAACTTAGGTAAAAAAAACCAGAAATGAATTAGGAGACATTAATACTGATGCCATGGTGGGGGGTGGGGTGGGAAGATCATAGGAGATTGCTATGAACAATTATGTGCCATTAAACTGGATAATCTATAAGAAATGAATACATTCTGAGAAACAGACAACCTATCAAGATGGAGTCATGAATAAAAAGTCTGAACAGACCAAAAATTGTAAGGAGATTGGACTAGTAATCAAAAACTTTCCAACAAAGAAAATTCCAATACCAGACGGCTTCACTCATAAATTCTACCAAATATTTGAAGAAGAATTAATGTGCATCCTTCAGGAATCAGGAATAAGGCAAGGATGCACATTCTCACCAATTCTGTTCAACACATTACTGGAAGCTCTAGCCAGAGCAATTCAGCAAGAAAAAGAAATAAAAGGCGTTCCAATTGGACAGGTTGGTAAAATTATCTCTGTTTGCAGATGACACGATCTTATATGTAGAAAACCCTAAAGCTTCCAAAGGAAAAAAAAAGCACCCAAACTGTTGGAACTAATAAACAAATTAAATAAAATGATAGGATACAGAATCAGTAAACAAAAAATCAGTTCTATACATCAAGAATACATTATGCTAAAAGGAAATAAAACAATCCCGTTTATAATAGCACTTCCTGGGAATAACCATCACTAAGGAAGTCAAAGACGTGTATGCTGAAAATTAGGTGAGGACTGCTCCCTGTTCCTCCATCCCTTTCACTTCTACATAATGAATTTTAAACTTGTTAAACAAAGCCTCTGTTTTAATGAAAGAAATAATAGGGACACCTTTGGTAGGAGAAGGAGTTGCCTTGGGAGGAAGATATAATATGAGCGAGGACTCAGGACAGCCTCATTCAAATTCTGACTCTATTACTTACTAGTTGGGCGACCACAGGCAAGATTCTTAAACCCCCAAAGCCTCTGTTTCTTCATCTGCAAAAAGACAGGTGCACCCCCATGTGTATCGCAGCACTATTTACAATAGCCAGGATATGGAAGCAACCTGAGTGTCCAATCAATAGATGAATGGATAAAGAAGGGGTGGTGCGTGTACACAATGGGATACTATTCAGCCATAAGAAGAAAACAAATCCTACCATGTGCAACAACATGGATGGAGCTAGAGGGTATTATGGTCCGTGAAATAAGCCAGGCGGAGAAACACAAGTACCAAATGATTTCACTCATCTGTGGAGGATAAGAACAAAGGAAAACTGAAGGAACAAAACAGCAGCAGAATCACAGACTCCAAGAAGGGACTAGTGGTTACCAAAGGGAAGGGATTGGGAAGGGTGGTTGGGGAGGGAGGGGGAAGGGGATTAAGGGGCATTATAATTAGCACACACAGTATAGGTAGATCACAGGGAAGGGTGTACAGCACGGAGAAGACAAGTAATGATTCTACAGCATCTTACTATGCTGATAGTGAGTGCAGTCGGGGAGGGAGGACTTAATAATGTGGGTGAATGCTGAAACCACAATGTTGTTCATGTGAAACCCTCATAAGATTGTGAATCAATGATATTTGAATTTAAAAAAATAGAGATCATTATTACAGTAAAACCTACCTGTATTAATTTTCAATTTCTGTTGTAACAAATTATCAGAAATGTAGTGGCTTAATACAACTCAAATTTGTTATCCTACAGTTCTGTAAATCAGAAATCTGACGTGGATCTCCCGGGCCTACATTCAGAGTGTCCGCAGGGCTGTATTCCTATCCGGAGACTCTAAGAGATGATCTGCTGTCCTGCCTTTCCCAGTTTCCCCCCTTTCTTGGCTTTTGGCACCCTCGCGTCTGCACAGCCAGCAATGGTTAACTGAGTCTTGCTTACATTACAGTCCTGTGATTCTGATGCCCTCTCACACCTTAGAGGACCCTTGTGATTGTGTCGGCCCAGTGGGATAATTCAGAATAATCTATTTTAAAGACAGCAGATTAGCAATACTAACTCTATCTGCGACTTTAATTCCCCTTTGTCATGTAACATAATGTAATCGCAAATTCCAGGGGATTAGGCCGTAGACATCATGTTGGGGGAGGCAGCATTTTTCTGTCTACACGCTACCCTACAGGGATGTCGTATGATTAGACGAGATGCCTCCTACAATAACATAGGACAGTGCCAGTCACATAAAGGAATGCTCAGTGAGTATCAGACATGACCCTATTATGTCAGGCCATTTCACGAAGTTGTTTCACAGAGAGGCAGGTGGCTGGCGGTTCTGTCCTGAGGAAAAGCTGATGCTACTTCACTGTAAGAAGTGATGATAAAAGGCTGTGGTTAAGAGTAGAAGCCAATTCCTCCCTGAGTCATGCACTTTGCTTTCTGGAGCCAAAGCTCAAAAGTCCAAAATCCCTTTGGAATTATGTAATAATTCTCCACAGAAAACATGTGGTTTGTGCAAAGCCAATTTTATGGGCAACAGGAAAGAAGAAGAAAAAAAAAAACCTGGGCAAGATCCAAGCAGATAACATGATCCTCACAGGAAAATAGCCAGTGGAAAGGTGAAGAGCTCTCCTTCCCAGAGTCACATTTTATTTGCCTGTGTAGGGGCTGGATTTGGGGCTGTAGGTAAGGTCAGTGGGCTCCCTTCCCTTCTCACTAGTTGGGTGACCTCAACTTTAGTTTCCCCATTTATTAGACGTGGATAACAATAACATGTACCTTCATAGGAGACCAGGACTAGGTGACATAACTTGGCCAAGGGCTTGGTACAGGGAGGGTCTGGCCACAAGTGCTAGATCGGGGAAAGGTCTGGGATGTTTCATATGTACTCAGGACCTCACTGCAAATAATCCGAGTTGAAAGAACCTTGCTGCTTCTAGTCTGGGGCCAAAGTAACAGGATTCTGAGCATTATCTTCAAAATGCCGTTCTTGTGTAGTTAAATCCTAGAATGAATGTTTATTCCATTCAGCATCCCTTCCCAGATTGCATCCTATATAATTTTCAGATGAAAATGTTGTCTGGAGAATGAAAGGGGCCATTCTTCAAGCTTTAAGTGTGTGATGATGGTTTTTGAATCTTCCTTGTGGGGAGGAGGCTAGATTTGTTTGATGAGGTGGATCGTGACAGTTGGGCCAAAGGACAGACAGCAGAAAGCCTCACTTTCTTGGTTGGAAAGAAATATGTTACCAGACCTGGAACAGCATCAGTAGGAATGGTATCTTGTCTTGGGTTGTTTTCCTTCCAGAGCGGGAAATGCCTGCAGATAAAGACAAAGGTGATAAAAGGCAAATTGACATTTCAGTGTCGCCGGGTTGGAAACAGGAGTGCTGTTGTCTGCAGACAACCTTTGTCCATCTGTGTGAGATCAGCCATGGCGTTAATTTATTCAAGATTATAGTTCAGAAGGAAAGTCACCAAAGCTGGCGCCCGTTCACTCATGAAGCGCGTTGCATCGACTCCGGGATGTAGTGCTGGGCCGTGGCCCCAGCGTCCTTCCAAGCAAGCTTACTTCGCAGGGTGGCTTTCCCAGAGGACAAGCCTTTGGATCCAGCCTTCTCTGCCTCTTAGCCACCTGCAGGATTCCTTCATAGGCTAGAGGTACCCCACGACTCTTTAGATTTCTAATGGTGAGAGCAGTGGGCATGCCCAGACAGCAGGCTTTGGTGAGACCACTGGGCTTCACCAGGGCTGCTGTGGCGCAGCCCCTCCCTTCCAGGTTCCCCAGTGTGTGTGCTCCATTTTAGCACAAATACTGCAACTGTCGATTATTTCCTCACCAGGCCAACTCCTTAGCTCTGGAATGTGTACGTTTATTGCCCTGAGGATGACTGTAATGCTAAATCATCACAAAGACTGCTACCTTTAAAAACCAAAAGCAAAACTTTTTATTTTGAAATAATTTTAGGCTCACAAAAAGTGCAAAAATAATGTGGAGCATTGTCGTGCGTCCTTCCCCTAACTTCTCCTGCTGATAGGAACTTACATCAGCATAATCAGTTCACTTTTTAAAGACATTCTGTGTTGAGGGCTTGAAAAATGCACGTAATAACGTACAAAAACTTAAGTGGCTCTATGCCTACTTACCAAGTCACCGGTCCCATGTAAGCACCACAATATCAAGACATCTGCCAGCGTCTCCAGAGGCTCCCCACCAAATGACTTTTTGACTTCTATCACCATGGATTTAGTTTTACCTATTACTGAACTTTATCTAAATAGAACCATCTGGTATAAACTCTGCTGTGTTTGGCTTCTGATCAGTGTTATGTCTGAGATTCATCCAGGTGGTTGGGTACCAGTGGTTTGGTCTCATCATTGGTATGCTGTTCTCTGTGGTATAGATCCATTACCCTTTATCTCTTCTACTATAGATGGACAGTAGATTATTTCTAATATTGGCTAGTTCAGATTCTGCTGCTATGAAAATTATTCCACATGTCTCTTCTTACACATTGTGTATGCAGTTCTGTTGGGGATATACCCGGAAGTGGAATTACTGGCTCATAGGTGTGCATATGTTAGGCATCAGGAGATCATGCTAAAGAGGTTTCCAAAGCGATTGCAGCAATGGGAATTCTAGTTCCTCTTTGCTAACACTTATTATCCTCAATGTTTTAAATTTTAATTTTAGCCATCCCAGGATGTATGTGTCTGTGTATGTATTTCAGTATCTGAGTGTCATTTTAACTTGCATTTCATGATGGCTAATATCTGTCAGCTTTCCATGTACTTATGCACTATTTGAATATCCTCTTTCGTGAAGTGTTAGTTCTTTTTTGCCCAATTACAAAATTATTAGTCTTCATCATAGTTTATAATAGTTCTTTGTATATTCTAATTACTAGTCCTTTATTAGATACATACTGCAAATAATCTTCTCTGTGACTTCCTGTGTTTCGTTGTCACACTATCTTTTGATACACAGAAGTTTTTAATTTTGATAGAGTTCAATGTGTCAACCGTTTCCTTTATGGATAGTAAATTTTTATGTATAATTTAAGACATATTTCTCTACCCCACGGGTGGATGATAGTCTCCATGTCCTCTTCTAATAGTTTTATTATTAAGCTTCGTTATTAAACTTGATTATTAAGATCCGTCTGGAATGACACAGTCTGTTTTTCCCCCCGTGGACAGCCAGTTGATCCAGCACCAATCATGAAATAAGCCACCCTTTCCTCATTACATTATGGCAGAACTTTTTTCAAAATAAGAGTTTTTTTCTAGATACTCTGATTTTATGCTTTTAGTGTATTTGTCTATGTTGTACCAGTTCCACTCTGTTTCAATTACTTGAGCCTTATCAATCTTGAGATCTGGTAGGATAAGCCTTCTAATATTATTTTGGTTTTTCAAAATTGTCTTTGCTCTTGTTGGTTGTCTGCATTTCTATACAAATTTTAGAATCAATCTTTTGATTTCGACAAAACAGCCTGCAGGGACTTCGGTTGGGATTGAGGTGAGAGTGCAATTCAGCCATAAGGAGAATCGACACATCTTTACAATATTGAATCTCCCAATCTGTGAGCGGGCTCCATCCCCCCACTTAGTTCCTGTCTGTCATATTTTGTAACATTTTGTGTTGGAAGTCCTGCACATCTTTTTTTTTTTTTTTAGATTTATTACCTGGTATTTGAGATTTACTAGTTATAAGTGATATAATTTTAATTTTTGTTTTCTAATATAGGGGAACACAACATATTTTTTATTGACCCTCGCCCAGTGACTTTGCTGAGTTCACTAACTGTAATTGTTAATAATCTATAGTCCTTTTGATTTTGTGTGTCCATAATCATCTTGCGTTTGGATAATGCCTCTCTCATTTCCTCCTTTCCAATTTGATGCCTTCTTATTTCTTTTCTTTACCTTGTTGCCTGGCTAGTACCACCAGTACAATGTCACAAGGGTAAGAATTAGCAGATGTTCTGTCATCCACAATCTTAGGGGAACACTTGTAATGTCTGTACCACTAAGTATCATGTTGCTGTGGATATTTGTACATATTCTTTTCAAAGTTAAGGAAGTGTTTTTCTATCCCTAGCTTGGTAAGAATTCAGCTGAATGGCTCTTGAATTTTATCAAGCACTTCTTCTGTATCTATTGAGATCATCGTATTATTTTTTCTTTATTGTTGTAATGCTGTGGATTACATTGTTTGATTATTCAGATGTTGAGCTAAGTTTGCATGGGTGACGTAAACCAACTTTGTCAGAATATATTAAGCTTTTATGTTTCACTGAATTTGTGTCTATGTTCAGGAAAGATATCGGTCAGAAAAATGTTCTTTTTTTGTGATTCCTTTTTCTAGTTTTTGATTGCAGTCTGCTGGCCTCAAATTGACTTGGGCAGTGTTTCCTCCAGAAAGATTTGTGTAGGATTTTGCTCTTTCTTCCTTAATTGTGTGGAAGAGTCAGTGTTGAAGCCACAAGGGACTGTAGTTTACTTTGAGGGAAGATTTTTCATTAGAGATTCAGTCATTTTTATAGATGTAAGGCTACAAAATTTCTTCCTGAATCCGTTTGGTAAGCTGTGCTTTTCAAGAACTGTGTCCGTTTCTCTCAGAATTCTCATACTTATTGGCCTAAAATTGTTTATAAAGTTCCCTCATTTTCTTTTTTAATGTAAAAAAGAGCTATAGGACTTTCTCTTTTCCTTTCCTAATATGCTTAACTTGTGTTTTCACTCATTTATCCTTCATCTGCCTTTTTAAGGATTTATCAATTTCACTGGATTTTCAAGGAGCAATTTTTGCCATTGTGCATGTTTTCTCTGTCATTGATTTATAGCCTTATTTTGTATTTCCTTCCTTCTACTTTCTTGAGGTGAAGTTTTACATTTGTATAGCTTGTTAAGGGGGAGGCTGAGATCATTGTTTTGCAAACACCTTTCCTTTTTATTAGATGCATGTAGAGATGTCAGTTTCTTCCAGTGTTCTTGTCATATCCCACATGCCTTTAAATATCATATTTTCATTATCACTGAATTAAAACTATTTTCTAATTTTCATAGTGAACTCTTCTTTGTCCCATGGGTTATTTAAAGTATATTAGTTAATTTTGAAGCAATTTGGATTCCAAATGTTCTAGTTAATAGTTTATGATTTTTTAGCTTATTTCCCTGAGATATCAAACAGCTTCTGTATGATTTCAATACTTTCAAATGCTTTTACACTTGCTTTCTAGACACGTTTACGATGTAGTTTGGTTAATGATCTTTGAGAACATAAAATAAATGCATTCTGCTGTTGATGAATACCGTCTTCTATATGTGTCAGCTAGGTTGAATGGATTAATTGTAATATTCAGATCTTCTCTGTCTCTACTGTTTTTGGTTACTTATTCTGTCTGTTACAGACAGGTGTGCTAAAATCCCCCACTATTATGTTCTAAGTCTCTATTTCTCCATTTAGTTCACCCTGTTTTTGTTTCCTATACTGTTGTGGTTTTGTTACCAGTATGCAAATTTTAGGGTTGTCATGTTTTCCTGCTGAATCAGCCCTTTTATTATTAAATCTATATTGTTGTTTATAATTTACATTGTGCTTCGAAGATTAAAAGTGAAACAATGGAACAAGATGTCCTAAAAATAGTCACTATTCAGTGTAATCATGAATATGTTTGAGCTTATCTACCCTCTCGCAATTTGTCCCACCTCTTCTTTGTTTCTTTTTTCCTCTTAAGTTGATAAATTTGAAAGAAGGCAAAAACATCTTAGTCAGTTTTGTTCTCTCTTAGCTTGCTAGTATATACATTATTATGTTACTTATTTCACAGGTTACTCTAGATTATAAGATTTTTCCTTAATTTATTAGAATCTACCTTAAATTATTTCTTCTTTTAACAACTCTGTGTGGGCAGCTTAGCAAGTTCTAAGTTCTCACTTGAAAAAATGTCTATGCCATGGTATTAGCGCATAAAAGGCATAGATCAGCATCTTCCACATTTATGCCTTCAACTTACTGTTCTACGTGTTGAAAGTACAGCGGTTAGTAAGACAGACAGACAGCATTCTTGGGGGGGGAGCTGAAATTTCCTGTGGAACCCACTTAAGGAGAATGCACAGAAGACATGTGTGAAATACAGTTAGACTGGTCTCTGTGGACAACTACTGGGCCTTATTTCTGTTTCCAGTAGTCCCCAGCTCTGCTTTCAAAGGACTAGCTAGAGCATGTGATGTGAAACATGTCTAATGGAAATGGTCATTTCGGAGTGTTTTGCCAGCTCTAGGGAATATATCCGGCTGAAACAGAATATTTAACTTATCCCAGTGAGTCTGACTCTTGGCTATGCATTGTCACACTTTTCAACAAGCCTTGCTGCATGACTGAAACAAAATTCATTTAAATTCTCTTTAAACACATCTTTCGGTTTGATTTTCTAAATTGAAACCGTCAAGTGATCAAGGAACGGTGTCATGACACTGGCAGAACTCTGCTTTAAAGACCAGAAGCGCATTTGATTGACCATACAGAGCTAGGTGGGTAATTATACTAAAACAGTCAACTTGGCAGAAAACAAAATAAAAGAATCTAAAGAGTCTGTCAGTGATTGCCTGTAATTCTGTCTTGAGATTTTATATGGTTATATATTTAAATGACTGCATTTACATATATCTGTGTGTACATACTTTTTTTTTTTTTAACATTCCTAGACTGCCATCCCTCTTAGATAACTAGGAAACATACACTGCCTTTGTACAATGTCATACTGCCTTCTGAGATGGACACTGGAACCGGTGGTGTGTCATAATCTCCGTGGCACTATTACTGTTAATCAGGGTGGATAATTGCCACGTGACTCCATTTTTCACATAACAGAGTCAGGTGACCCCATGTATCAGGACTATTTTTAAGACTCCATGCAATCCCAAAACTTGTTGAGGCCCACTTTTGTGTTCATTCTGTCAGGTGTCAAAGGCAAGGTGAATGCAAAGACGCCTTTCCAGGCCACGGTCATTTACACCTTCTGCCCTTTCTTCAAGGTCCCCACCCTGTGTGTGTGGATTCTGGGTCAGACCCAGCACCTGTCTGAAGCTTGTAGTGGCCTTAGCAGAGTCAGCAGTGTCACGAGGAAAGTGACAGTGAAGCATCTGGGAGAATGCTGTCTTTCTTGGGGGAACATGATGCTCATCCTCAGAAAATAGTGCAAAGCGCGCACCCCAGAATTTTTTATTTTTCACCAGGACCCAGGACTCTGTGACTTGTGTTTAAATGTCTGAGTCCTCAGATTCAAATGGAGACAGGACTTCTCCAAGGCAGGTGGTGCCCCTGGGGAAACACTCAGATGTTCAGGCAGACGGCTCAGTGCGCACAGCAGTACGTGCGGTGACGGCGCGACTCGGAAGCAGCGCGATGTGATTGAAGTGGGCTTGGTACCGGGTTCCTTTAGTGGCAAGGGTCTCCCTCTTCTTGCTGAGGGCAGCGTTTCCCCTCTTATTCTCATTTTATGTCTGTGCTTCCTTGATCGTCCCCAGATGTTGGTGGGCTGGCGTTCCGTGTCCCTGATTCTGTGTTTTCAATCTCGCATGTTGCCATTTTTCTCTTACCAAGGGAGGAAGTGCCCTGTTTAGGCTGAGTGTTTAAGGGTGAAAAGTGTTTATAGAATCTCCATCTGTTGCCCCTGAGCCTGACCTATTTGATGACATCACTCCACAATTTCACATGATTTGGACAATGCAGAGCGCGTGGAACAGAAGGCTCAGAATGGCAAACAGAACATGTTTTTGTAATTAGCCAAAGAACCCAGGCTGTAACTTGTGATTCTTGGGGGAAAAAAATCCACTTACGAATCCAACAAGACAAGATAGTCCTCGCTGATACTCGGGCCTAGGTGGCCCAAGTCCGACTTTGAGGGGCGTCTGTGTGCTTGAACCTTGCATGCGGTTGAGATGTGGGTCCGGATGGGGGTTCGGTCTTTGAGCTCTAGGTTAAGAATTGTGACCTAGGCTAGGTCATGGATAATAGCAATGCTGAGGGATTTTGGAGACATTGGATTAAATCCCTTCGTGTCTGGAATTGTGAGAGTCATGGAAGGGGTCCCATTTTCTCTGGGTTATTTAGGGGCCTCCTTAAGAACTTGCACCGAATGGCCGAGAGCTTCCATATGAAATACAGTTTATTGAGGCATCATTTCTTAAGACCGCTGTGTCTTGGTTAGCTGACTTTTATTGGACTCTTCAAACTATTAAGAGGTCCCAGCACAGAAGAGAGAATCTGGTTGAAGATATGAAATGTCAAAATGTAACCACTGTAAAATCTATTTTTAATTTTATTAGGAGTAAAAGCTTTGCCCAGCTTGTATGGAAACATCAAAGGGAGAAAACTGACTAGAACTTTCAAAAGTGGACTTTCCAGGGATCATCCCCACCAGTTCTCGCACTGTAATGTTTAGGGATCTGTCCCAAGAGGGAAACTCATTTGGTGAAAACCTCCTGTCCCTCCCCCCCCTTAGCTGTGTGGGCCATTTGCACCCAGAGGGCCCTGGGCCATTTAGAAGGGTTAACCCGAGTGCTAAACACTTCGTTTAGTGTCTTGGGACATTTGTTCTGTGTTCATGGACTTAGTAATTTTAATATAAATAGGCACCCCGGCAGCTGTGTCCCCTTAAGCATATTTTATTTAGCAGCTGAGGTATCCACGTCACTTGGCAGCCATAGATTTTCAATTTTTCCTTTTGCCAAGAGGGCAGCTGGAAAAATGTGAGTACTCATTACTTTGGGAGAAATATGAGCTGTGTATGGCAGACACCATGAGCCTTCTGTATGGTGTTGTACCAGGATAAGCGGATCAGAGCAGAAACAATTTGCCCTGTCCCAAAGGCGCTCTAGGATTTTAATAAGCTGGTTATGAAAATTCTATTTCTTTGCAATTTGGAGCATCTAATTAGAGCCTGTAATTTCTCTCCTATAACGAGAGTGGATGAAGGTGAATGTGAGGCCTCCTGGGTCCTTTCACATTCATTTACGGAGAGAAATCAGGTAACAGTGTAGCTAATTAGTACAGAGTATTAAATATTTAGTCCATCTTGATTTAACTTGGAGAACACATGCATGTTGTTGGAGTATGAAAAATGATAAAGGGAAGTTAAATTTAATTTTTAATCA
Organism: Manis javanica; assembly: GCF_040802235.1. NCBI lineage: Eukaryota > Metazoa > Chordata > Mammalia > Pholidota > Manidae > Manis > Manis javanica. Next base: position 4,816,622 of record NC_133158.1, read on the forward strand.
AAGATAAACTTAAAGGCAGTATAATACTTTTGCGCCGAAGTCTCCTGACCCGACAGCCAGAGCAGCAATTGCCTCCAGCCTTCTGAACTGTCAAGATAAAGGAAGATGATGTTCATTTAATTTCATCACTGAACATGTTTCCCAAGTTCAAACAGCTGGGATTTATGCAATCTGTGTAAAGTACAAAGAACTCGATGATTTTTATCATCGCATGATATGAAAAGCCACCTTCCTGATGTTTCAGAATTTGAATTTCGAGTTTGGATATGAGCGCATTTTAGGGAACTCTCTGAAGGAGTGGAATGCCTGTACCATTCACAGGCATCATGTCTGGGAGGACTCATGACTAACAGAACTGCCCCCTGAAAGGCGGTCCTCCCCAACAGGTGGGGCCTCCTTGGCAGTGGGGCAGCACCAGGTGGAGTAACGTCCAGCTTTGCCACCGATGGATCCCAAACTCCCACATGCCGAGGACAGTCCGCCGTTCTTCTCCTGTCATAACCCAACCCAAATTATCTTCCTACAGTGCGATTCAGGTAAGCCAGGACATGCCTGTCAGAAAGCACTCCCCAGCGTCAGTGCCCTGGCTGATCTCCCCTCTGCAGCTGACACAAGGTGAAGCATCTTTAGAGTGAAATCGGTTCACGGGAAAGCTCCCAGGACTTCCGTCACTTCCCCAGGAACAGGCTGTTAGAATGCAGTTATTATAACAAGGCGAAGATGAGGGAACAAAGATGAAAAGCCACATAAAGATAGAAAGACTCCAAAGAGTGACTCTAAGGTATGCACGCCTCCGACTTTGCTAGGGATGTGACTTATCTTGGCCCATGGAACTCCATCAATGCACCAGTTATTGGGGGATGCTTGCAGCGTCTTTGTGGGTCTGTACAAAATAAATGGCAACTCCCAAAGACCATTTTACTGTGCTACACTGGCTTCCAGTTGCCAGTTATTACAAAACTGCTTCTGATGGCAACAGTCCTTTGAAAATCACCTGTTCTTGGGGATAATAGCTGCTTGTCAGAGCACTAACCACCCTTGACCTCACTTTGGGCTATTATGTAACAAAAGAATGAACTGGGGGCGAGTCTGCTATGTGTATTAAATTATAGCATGCATTCTAGAAGTTCTACGATAGGGATTGGCATCCAGAAAAGACTATTGGAGATTGCCAAACTCATTATCCACTAAGGTTGGCGTCAGGCCTGCAGATGCAGGCTCGCTTTGTCTGTAACCCTTAAGTCACTACCCTCCTTCTCTGTCCTAGCATGAGCTGGATGAGCTATATACCAGCATTTCTTCTCTGTTCACCCACCTCTAAAGAAAATCACAGTATACTGCATTAATCATAGTCAAAGCGCAAAGCTGCGCTGACCACGGGCTTATTCATTTTCTGATTTCCTACTGTCAGACCCAGCTGTTGGGCAGCTCTGTAGCCATGCAATTTGAGGGTCCTCCCAACACTTTTTGGGAGTCTAGATTTTATACTCTGGTTCCCTTAGGACAATAAATGTGGATGGTGGACCTCCAAAAATCACAGCCTTCTGAAACATTGCAGGCACCAGTGTTTTCTCTTAGCATGGACCTGTCCCGTTGGGCTCAGGACATCCTTGAGATCAGAAGTTTTCCGAAGTGGAGAAGCATTAACTGGAATGATGGTTGAATGCCCATAGAAACACGCTTTCAGCTGCAAACATGCAGACGAACCATGTCTGTGTGTGAGACGAATCTTGCCTATCCTCAGCTGCTCTGGGTGATCCTTCATGTAGCTATCGGCCCAGTCCACTTCTGATGACCTGCAGAATGGTGCAGCTTCTAATTTTCAGTGGAACGCCCTTAGGAGACCTGCTTAATAGCATAGCATGTCTGTAATGCTTAAGCCACAAATTGTCCATTGTCCTACCTGAATGTCATCTGCATGGAGTTGGGTATTGGGCCAACACTGTACTGCTATGCCTCACACAGACCGTGACACATAGTAGATGCTCTATAAATACCAGATGAATGGAATTGAATGGAAATTTCTTGCTATCATTTTTCTGAAAAATACTTCCTTATCACAAAAGTATTACATGTTCACTGTAGAAAACTTACTTTTAAAAAAGGCAGAAATGGGAAAGAAATATATATCGCCTATTATCCAACCTCCAGAGACTGTGGCCTTCGACACTTTTTGTATATATCTTTCCATTGTTTTTCCATGCATCTGCATAGATTGGATAAGACTGTACATGGCACTTTGGAACTGATTTTATTCTTTCTGGGGTGTCTTTCCAAGTCATTAAGTGACCCCCCTTTGCCATTATTTGTAATGGTTTCAGGGAAGTCCATTGAATGGATGTACTGTAAGTTCATCTCCTTGCAGGGGTGCATGCAGGTTATCGTAGTTTTTCTCTCGTGCAGACCGTGCTGCCACATGCATCTTTTAGGTCAAGTCTTGGTCTCACTGCTTGATGGTTTCGTTGGGCAACATGGAGAGGAAAGAAAAGAAAACATCTTTTTGAAAAGACAAGACTTCTGAAAAGACAAGTTAATTTTAGGTAGAAAAGGAAGGCTTTCAAAGAATATCAAACCCATGAACTCTCTCTGAACTCTGGACAAAGCATCCTATGGAAATCATCAGTGGATTAATTCTTAAAAACCATAGAATATGGACTGCTGCATGGATTCCATTTGTACAATTCAGCAAAATAAAAAATTTCAGCTTGGTGGTAAAAAAAAAAAAAGATCCTAGGAGTAATTTCCTAGATGTGGAATTGCTGTGTCAAAGGTTGTGCACATTGTAAATATTTGAAAGATATGGCCAAGTTATTTCCAGAGAGCTTCTGCCAGTTTATATTCCTGCCAGGAGGAAGGCTATTTCCCAGTGCCCTCATCATTCACAAGACATTTTCAATTTGGTGGCCAAAAGCAAATAGAAGATACCCCCAAACTCTTATTTAAATTCTAATTTGTGTTTGTACTTTAAAGTGAGACTGACCCGTTTATTCTGTGTTTTGTTTGTTTGTTTTGTTTTTTGGTTACCTTGAGTATTTCTTCTGCTTTCTTTATGGCTGTTCATGTCCTTTGCCCAATCATTACATATTCATGTCATAATGTTGCAGTTAAAGAGCATGAGCTTTGCAGTCCCACATACCTTAAAAGGGTCCGACAGCTATCACTTACCCCGCTGTGTAAGTGGCTTTCTTGGCCCCAGGTAGCTCACCCGTTAGGTGAGAACAGGGACAGTGCCCACCTCATTGCAGTCCTAGTGTAGACAGGGACCTGGCAGTGTGCCAGTGCTCAACACCCTCACTTTTAAGGCTTTAGTGCTTTGTGTATTTCTCTTAGCATGTTCTACCTCTATCGTGATGGGTTCTCCCTGCTTAGCCTGTGCTTACACCTTTTAAATTGCCAGCAGTAACCGCATTAATTCATGTATTTGATAAATATTTGGGGGCATCTGCTATGGGTCAGGTGCTGGATTAGGAGTTCAGCAATAGTGAACAAATCTGATATTGTACCTTCATCGTCAAGACTACTTCCTCGTGTGTGTGTGTGTGTGTGGTAGCCAAATGGTAGCCAAATAAAATGACTATAAATTGCACCAAATACTATACAGAAAACCAATAGGGGCTGAGACAGAGAATAAAAGGGAGGCTTATTTTAGATAATATGAAAGGAGAGACTTTGGGAGATCTAAAGGATGGGATGCAGACAGCTGTGCTGAAACATTTAAGTGTCGAGCAAGCAGCATGTGCAAAGGCCCTATGACAGGAAAAAGCTTCAGGTGCAGGAGGAATTTGAACTAAGTCAGCCCGGGAGGAAGGGGATGGTAGGGATTTGGCAATGGTGAGGGTGGGGGCAGCGTGAGATGGGGCTGCAAAACAGTGCTGGGGTGGGTGGGGGAGAGCATTTGATCCTTATTCTAAATTAAAAGCAAGGTCCCTGAAGTGCTTTCAGCAGAAGAGGGACACTTGCTGATTCTTGTTGTCACAAGCTCTCTGGGACTAGATAGAAATGGAAAAGCTGAGAGAAGAAGCCTACCTAGGCCATCCAGTTGAGAGGAATTGGTGTCTCGGGCTAAGGTATTGGTGGAGGAGATAGAAATCACAAGAATTATATCTAGCAAGAAGTTTCCAAATGAGTTATTAATATTTCCCCATACCATGTCCTTGCTTAGATCCGTTTTAATGCCTGCTGTCACCAGACATCCTCTGTGCTTGGAAAGAGAGGGTTTCCAGGCTGCAGCACATCCTCTCCAGTGCAATCTCATGTCCTCAAACTCACTCCTCCAGGAAAAAGCTGCCATCTCCCAGAAAGCAATGTGCACGATGGAAAATCATAGAACTTTCTGCCGCCACCAAAGCCAGCAGCTTTGACCACTCTTGAGACTCCCAACTGGGAGAAACATTATTTTCCACAAGCCAGCTCATTTCCAGCAACCACTGTCTATTTTTGTCCTCTCTTGGTCCCCATGAAAAATCCTGACCCCAGAAACAAATAAACAAGACATGAGGTTGAGGAAACAAAACAGATTCTAGCCTTCAGGACTGCCAACGTGATTCCAGTTGGTGTTTGTTGTTCTGTTAAAATACGTTGCCTTCTTGGCTTGCATCTCACTGGTCCGCCTGCTTCCCACCCGACCCCGCTTCCCGCCATCCGTGTGCGTTCCCCGTGCATGCTTCTTACCGGTCAGCTTCTCTCCTCCACTGCGTGGAATCTCCCTGAGAACAGGGTCATCTGTTTTCCTGCAGGGACCACACCTTCCTCGGCAATTGTCACAATGAATTTTCCACCAACGCAGATGGATTGCATGACCAGTGCTCCTTAACTTCCAGCTGTTTTCCCTGACATATAAGACTTAGTGGGAAAAAGAAAAGAGAATGTGGAGAGTGCCTCGGGGCTCATTTCCAGGAGCAAAAAGTTGAGGGAAGGGTCAGGAAGGATTCTTTTGGCTTCAAATGTTTTTCCTACCAGTGCACAAAGTTAAGAGAAGGAATATGACTTTATAAGGACAAGCATTTGAAAAAATTCAACACACTTCCTTGATAAAAGCTCTAAATAAATCGGGTATAAAGAAACATACTTCAACATACTAAAGGCCATATGTGACGGACCCATGGCTAAAACCACGCTCAGTGCTGAAAAGTAGAAAGCTTTTCCTCTAAGATCAGGAATAAGACAAGGGTGACCACACTCACCACTCTTCTTCAACATTTACTGGAAGTCCTCGCCAGAGCAATTAGGCAAGGAAAAGAAATAAAAATGGGAATAGGAGATCCAAATAGGAAAGGAAGAAATAAAATTGTCTTTGTTTGCAAATGACATGATTTTACATAAAGAAAAGCCCTAAAGACACCACCAAAAAACTGTTAGAGTTAATGAAAGGAATTCAGGAAGGTTACAGGATACACAACCACCATACGAAAATCAGTTGAATTTCTATATACTGACAAACTCTCTAAAAAAAGAAATTAAAAAAAAATCCCATTCACAATAGCATAACAATAATAAAATACTTTTGGAATAATCTAATGACGGAAGTGAAAGATCTGTCCACTGAAAATTATAAGACACTGATGAAAGAAATTGAAGAATACACAAATAAACGGAAAGACATCTTGTGTTCATCTGGAAGAATTCGTATTGTTAAAATGCCCCAGTCCCCATGGCATTCTTTACAGATCTAGAAACAAAAATTCTGAAGTTTGTATGGAATCACAAAAGACCCAGAATAGCCAAAACAATCATGAGAAAGAAGAGCAAAACTGGAGACCTTCCACTTCAATTTCATATTGTTACGTATTTTACATACGTTTTATGTACCACACCACAAAGCAATAGTAATCCAAATGGTATGGCACAGGCGTAAAAACAGACACAGGAAATGGAAGAGAAGCAAGATACCAGAAATAAACCCATGCATACACAGCCAACTAATATTTGATAAGGGAGACAAAGAATTCTCAGCGGGCAAAGGATTTTCAATAAATGGATCTGTGAAAACTGTATATCCACTTGTAAAATAATAAAATGTAACTCCTGTTTTATGCTACTCACGAAAATTAACATGACTTGGATTTAAAAACTTAAATGTAAAATCTAAAACTATTAAAACTAGAGGAAAACATAGGGAGAAGCTCCTTGACATTGGTTTTGGCAACAGTTTTTTTAAGTTATAATACCCAAAGCACCATCAACAAAAACAAAAATAAACAAGTAAGGTGTCATCAAACTAAAAGGCAGAGCAAAGGAAACCATCCACAAAATGAACAGGAAACCTACGGAATAGGAGAAAATGTATCAGATAAGGGATTAATATCCAAACGATATGAGAAACTCATACAACCTACAACTCCAACAGCAAGAAGACCAGTAACCCCATTTAAAATGGATTAGAGAACCTAAACAGTTACTTTTCCAAAGAAGACAGAAACGGCCAGTAGGTTCACGAAAAGATGTGCAACGTCGCTAATCGCCAGGAAAATACAAATCAAAACCGCAGAGCTATACCACCTCATATCTGTCAGAATGGCTTTTATCAAAGAGATAAGCAATAACAAGTATTGGCGAGGAGGTGGAGAGAAGGCAGTCCTGTGCGCTGTTAGTGGAAATGGAAACTGGAGCAGCCACAGTGGGAAAGAGTATGGAGGGTCCTCAAAAAATTAAAAATGAACTACTACATGATCCAGCAATCCCACCTCTGGGTGTGTGTCCAAAGGAAATGAAATCACTAACTCAGACACCTGCACCCCGATATTCATTGCAGTACTCTTCACAATAGCCAAGACATAAGCAACCTTAAGTGGACAGATTGATGAAGAAAATGTTATATATATATGTTTTTGTGTGTACGTATACATATTATAATATAATGAAACAAAATATTAGTCGGCCATAATAAAGGAAAACCTGCCATTTGTGACAACATGGACGGACCTTGAGGGCATCATGCTAAATGAAATAAGTGAGACAGAGAAAGACAAATACTGTATGATTTCACTCACGTGTGGAATCTAAAAATGCAAACAAGACGAGACAAATCTGAACTCACAGAAACAGAGTAGAATGGTGTTGCCGAGGTCTGGCGAAGGCAGGGTGTGGGAATGCAGAGACGCTGGTTAAAGCCGTGAACTCCTAGCTCTGCTGTGAGTGAGTGCTGGGGATGCCATGTACAGCGTGCCATCTAGAGTCAGCAACACTGTATCATATGCTCAAAAGTTGCAAAGAAAGTCAGTCATTAGTGTCCTCACTACACGCACAAAAATAGCAGCTGTGCGAGGGGATGGTGGTGCTCACTGACCTTGTGGTGGTTGACGTTTTGCGGTGCATCCATGGGTCAGATCGCCAGGGTTGTAGACTCCAGATTACACGATGGTATTTGTCAATTACATCGCAGTAAAGGAGGGAGAAACAATTTAATGTTTTTTAAATGGCTTCTTTTATCAGTTGAAATAATATTTACATGTACCTTTACTACCCATAAAGCAGTAGGTTACAGAGACAAAACCAAAACCCAAATTTATTCTTACCACCTGGAGTCGGGTTTGTCGAGCTCCTGGTGGCTGGCGTCCTGTTCAGGATAAACCAGCTACTTTGTGGGGGGCAAGGGAAGGAGGGACACAGCCCAGAAAGGAGACGATCCTCTTCAGGACCCTTTAACTAGCAAGAGAGAACAAGTGTCTTTGTTTTTGTTTGAAATGCAGGGCACAGAGTTAGAAGAGAGATAGTATAAAAACCGGAAGGGCCGCTTCGGAGAAGTCAGGAGCAATGACTAACGGGAGGCAGGCCCCCCCACTCTCCCTCGGCTTTTTCATTTTTTCATGTCTCCCTGCCTCCCTCATTCTATAAAAAGTATTTCCAAAACTTAACAACTTCCAGGACAGCAGAGAAGATTTTTTTCTCCCCATTGTGTCTCCAGCATTGAGCGGGGTGATTATCATCTAGTGGGTTCCAGTTAGTACTTGATGAATGAAAGACTAAGTAGGAGGGTGAGTGCATGGGAAACAGAAAATGTAGCACAAATTAGAGGTCAGGAGGAGGCAGAAAGGGACCCCGAAGGCAGGGGTATGAACGTAGAGCCCCAAACCACTTTCTCTCTCTTTGGGGTGTTTGCATCCTCCGCTTAAGGGCAGCCAGTGCCTGGAGGGAACACTGGGCTGCTATAAGGCTCACAGTCTGTAGGACTGGGACGTACAATTGCTTAGGACGAAATGCAGCTCTCACTGATTTGAAGAAAAGGAATACATTTTCCCCAGGGTTTCTCCAAAGATAAATAATGGCCCTCCCCTCCCCATGTACCCCAGAGCTTTCACTGGCTTTCCTGCCCCCTCCACCGCCCACTGATGTCGGAATAGCAGGTCTTCAGCTGGGGGCACGCTCTCCAAGTGGCAGTTCGGGCTCTCGGGAACCCTGGAACTCTGGAGGGGGAGAGGTTGGCACAGGTAACGGTCACATATCCTGGCTGCCAAACCCCACCGGTGATTCTGATACATCCCCACCCACCCAGGGGCCATGTCACTACCTGTCTGTGTCCTGGAGAATTGCAGGTAAAACGGAATGAACACTGCCCTCAACAATATCCTCACAGCTGCCTGGCGAGTCCCGGACTCTTCTTACTGACAGTCAGCCCAGAGGTGGCAGGTGATGCGACAGCACAAATGGCTATTTTGGACAAATTCTTAGTGACAGGGAGGATTGGCTGGGAAAATAGAAGTGGCAGGAACCCTGGGAGAAGGCAACTGTGCTAGCTTCGAATTCACAAAGGCTGTTGGCGTTAGTGAGTTTGAGAATGATTTGGGCAGAATTCCAAACTCCGAAATCCTCCACTTGTCCCCTGTGCCGTGCGGACGCACGAGAGTGGGATGGGAGGGAGCACTGTACTGAATGCATTGCGGCTTTGGCCCCAAGTCCCCATGGGTACACACGAGGGGACCACATTTGTGTTCAAGGCCCGGCAAGTCTTGGTCCTGTGCCCTGACACGGGCTCTAGGCATCTCGCCAGTGCAGCGGTAAAGGAGGGCAGAGACAGACAAACTCGGCAGGGAGGCACCGTAAGGAAATCGGAGCCCTTCTCTAGTGTCCAGGAGGGCAGACCCAGTCATGCATGCACACCTTGCACCCCTGGGCCTTTTCCTATACACCGCTGGAGGTCTCCTCTTGAACCCCCCACCCCCGCCACGCACAATCCTTTGTAGCACCAACCACCTCCAACCCCTATCATTTACTTCATTTGTTCTATTTAACGGCAACCCTTCCGTGTGGGTGGTATTAGGTTAACCACGGTACAAGTAGGGACCGTGAGGCTTCCATCAAGCTCCTTTGGGGAAGACCCGGATTCTAAAACTAGGTGTGTCCAGTTCCCAGCCTTGTCCTGTACCCTCTGCATTCTGCTAACCTGTCCACCCGGTCAGCTCTGTTTTTCATAAAATTTTGCCATCTGTACAAACTGTCACAGACTGTGAGGGGAAAGGAGAGACTTCTGCTGAAAGGTGCTTGGAATGTCAAGTACCACATCACTATTTCAACGTACAGTCTTCTCCCAGCTAGATAATCCCTGAAGCAGTCAGATGCTTAAAATACAATTGGCTGTCATCTTTGCCTGGCTTCCTTCTAGAATCAAGGGGCAGCATCTTGGAAGAAACATATTATAAACTTGGTCATCCACCCGTGGGAGGCCTCAGATAAGACACCTTTTTTTTAACCCTGAAGATGAGGCTGTAATAACAAAGACTGGAGATTTTTCCTCCTTCATTCCTTCCTATTTTATTAGTGAGCTTCAGGGTAAAAAGAAATCAAGGGAATTTAGCACAGAAGGAAGTAAAGCGTCATCTGATGGACAGCAGATTGGTCTGGAGACGGGGAAAGCGTTTAACATGAAGCTGGTAATGAGAGAAAGACCTCTAACTGATAAACTAAACAAGTCCCGTGCTGACTTCTTCTGACTTCCAAAATTTGTGAAAAATGGAGAGAAAGTAGTAACAGATTTTTAGGTATTGCGAATCAACAAGTGTTTGGGTCCTGGTTCTGTGCCAAGCATTGTGCCGGATTCGGTGGGTTCATGAATGAAGGAGACGGGGGTCCTGTCATTCCTGCCCCTTTAACTGTCATTTGATGACTCCACGATGTGATGAGTGAACCCAAGGTTTACACAGATGCCTACGTTGTCCCAGGATTCATGATGAGCTCCCCGTTGTCCCCCAGTGTGGGGAATCACCCCTGACATCCCTGTTCTGAGACTGACCGTGGATGTCTGGCATCTGGTCCTCACTAAATCAGTGGCGAATGGGCATGTAAATGAATGTGTGAACTCTCTCAATTGGTGAGCACATCAGATGAGAGAGCCCATCTTCACTGTCCAAAGAACATGTTTTTTGGGGTTGTTTTTGAGGAATTTAAAGTGTAGGATACAAGAAGTATAGAGGACTGAGGATCTTATCCTGGGGTCCGGAGGGTCCAGGGGTCCAGGTCTGGGCTTTGGTGGGATGTCCCAAACCTCTTGCATGTCTGCTGAGATGTGAATTGTATGCAGCCTTGGGCATTTTTCCTAGAGACAAAGTCTATAGCCCCTGCCAAATTCTCTGTGGGCCTATGACTGTCCGAACGTTGGTAGGAATGGTACCTCTAGTGTTACTCTGTGTCAGGAACTGTCCATCTCACCCTTGGTAATGACAGATGTCAGCGATGGCTCCTCAACACCATCCCCTAGGGAAAAACCATCTTCTTCACCCGTGAAAGTCGATTTCTTCTTTAAGCAAATCCCTGGGCAGGGTGAAGGGAGTGCCTGTGGGTGGGGGTTCAGCTTTCCTCAGCTCCCCTTGTTTAGTTTTATGGGCAAAGTTGTCTGAAACAGTGGGGTGCAGCCTCACTGACTGGAATTCATTGCTGCTGAGCTGCCCGTTCATCCACTGTCTCATTCGCTCCTCATCCCAGTGAGGTGGGGGCTGGATGACCCACGTGTTATACGTAGGGAACGGCAGCTCAGACAGTTTCGCCTGCTGAAGGTCACCAGGCCAGTAAGTGTGGAGCCGGGCCCTCCTGGAACCCAGGTCTCCTGAGTTAAGGATACTCGGTATTCCCTTGAGTCACATATGGTCAGGCATGCAGACACAGGCACACACACACAAAAGTGGCCTTTTGCCACTTCCGTGGAAAGAAAGGCAAAGCAGGTAAGCAGGCTTCCATTTGATAATGGGTGTAGGGCCTGTCCCTAGTTGGCTGTTCCCAGGACCTGGGATGATTGGCGTGGGGGATGAGGGCCCAGGGGTGAGCCCCTGACAAAGGGAGGTGGTGGGGGCATGGGACCTGGAAGGGCTTGTCTGCACATCAGACTGACAGGCACCTCGCTCACTGCTACAGAATTCAGGCATCCCAGGGAGGGTCGTTCCTCCCAGGCAGCAAGGCCCCCTGAGGGCAGGGCAGCACAGATGCGGGAAACGAGAAGACACATTAACTGGCTAACTCTGCCCCTGAGTGACGTCGGTGGAGCTGGAGAATCTAGTGAATGGTACCACCACCTGCAAGGATGCTCATGCCCAGACCCCTTCCTGCTCTCGGAGGTGGTGTGGAATGTCCTCTGCCCTACTGTGCGCACTCAGGCCGCAGTCTCCGGGTGACCCAGAGATGCCTTCTCCTTCCCCTCGACAGAATGCATGGCCATAAAGCTGGACTGGCATCTCTCTGGCCAGAAGATTACAAATGGCGACTTTCTGTGAATCGGGACATTTTTACTACCACGCATGAGGTACCGGGCACTATGTTTGAGAGGAAGGAGATTGTAGAGACTCAGGGCATCCCCTAAATGCCAGTTTATTCATCATAATGATCTATGATACTCATCTGTTGAAATGTTGTTATTTTTGCAGTGTAATCCAGTTCACCCCATTTATCACTGCTCAGGGCAGTGTTACCTTATATGCCTCTCTCTCCCTTCTGCATCAGGATATTTGCCCTTTATTATAAGCATGGTGGCTTCTGGATTAAAGCAGCCTGCTCAGTATAGCTGTGTCCCTTGGCACCAGCCTTTTCCAAGGCCACCTCTACTCTGGCAGTGTTCTCAGGGGGACAGCATCAGCGGTGACTTACGGAGCATTTTTGTGAACAGTCAAGTTCAAGCCCTCATCTTCTGCTTAGAGAATTCCCTGCGTCGGAAACCACAGAAATGAGCAAATAACAGTACATGTTGGTGAGGCATAGCTTTTGTGAAGACACAGCTTAAGGCCACATTCAGGAACATCACGCTGGCTTTATAAGACATGAGGAGACTTCTTTCTAAAGCTCAAGTTGGGCGCTGTTTTTGAGAAACCCTGGAGGTGTTTTAGGGAATAAGGGGGCTGGGCAGTGAGTCTGAAGGAACGCGAGCAGGTGAGAAGACGTGAAGAGGGGTCCATATGCCAGTCTGCAGAGGCTGCCACTTAGCTGAATGAAATTTAGAGCCCATGGGTGTGGGCACCCATAGGTACTAGATGGTTCTTGTAACAAAGGTCACTTATACATATAATCCAATTAAGTTGCATGTATTATGAGATAGAAATAATGGATTTGTAGTTAAATGTTACTTAAAATAAAATATTGCCTTCTTTTTTCTATGAAAGTAGAGACTACGTATTTGGAGGCCTCTCGGTAAGCACTTCATCCCCAACCCTTTTCCTCTGGAGCAGGAGTGGGGTTATTGTAGGTTCAAGGGGCCATGTGTTGGGTGTGAACACCCAGCTTAGCCCTACGTCCGGGCACAGAATTGCCCTTTCTCGGGAGAAGGGCAAAGTGCAGTTGGCGGACACTGCTTGCCCAGTGTGGCTGATATCTGAAGGTCTTTGCTGGATTGATACAAGCTTTTTAAAAATGTCTTCTTGATGGCTACTCTGTGTTTATGAACCATGCACTGGATTTTAACCTCCAAGTTCAGCCTAATCCTTAACAATCTGTAGGAGCGCCTTTATTGGAAATGGCTTTGATGGTTTCTTAATTCCCAGCCCCACTTCCCTGGGCTTAGGCCTCATCTCGGTGGTGTTTTTTTAAAGGGTTGGCCTCAGTCTTTCTATGTCAGCCCTGCATGGGCACTGTTGAAAAAATATAGCTCGGTGGGCATCCTTGATTCAGAGGGTGCGTGCTGGGGACTCCGCCTCCACATGGGGGTCAAGGCCGCTGAGGACCCCGGGGCTGGGACGTCTGAGAATTCGTGCCACCCTGGCCCAAGCCCCTGCTGTCTCCCACCTGGACTGTCGCCATGGCCTCTGCTCCCGTGCCATCTCCCTGTGGCCGTGCTCGGACCCTCTGTGGGGATTGAAAGCTGGGCCCTGTGACCAGAGGTTCTGATTCAGCTGTTCTTTGATGGCACTTGGGCATTTGGCGCTGTAAGAACGCCACAGGGAAATCACGTGGGCAGCCAGGTTGAGCCCAGCTGGCCCTGGCCCGTTCTCCCCAGTGTAGACAGAGCAGCCATTTGACAGTGGTGTGTGTGGCACATGGCAGGCTCCTGCTCAGCCCCCTCTTGCTGCGGGAGAAGCCCCCCTTGGACATGGCGGCAAGCGCCGCATGTTTCACCCCTATTGATTGTCCAAGCTCACCCCCTACCACCTCTCCTTGCCAACAACTCTCCATCCATGCTGGTCTCCTCAGCATCCCCTGGGCATCCCTCTCGAGGACTTTGCACATTGTGTCCCCTTTGCCTGGGACGTGCTTCCGCAGTGACCATGACCACCCCCTTTTTGTCCCGACTCCTGCTCAGGTATCACCTTCTCGGGGAGGCGTTGCCGTCCCCCTTCTGAAATAGCAGCCCTCAGCGCTCTGCGCTCCTCGCCCTGTTGGGTCCCCTTCCTAGCCATTTACCCCAACAAATACGTGCTGCATGTGAATTTGCCACTAACTGTCTGGGTCTCTCCCGTGAAAGTAGAAACGCTCTGACCACAGAGAGTTTGTTTTGTTTACCCGTCATATCCCCACCACTCATACGGTCCTGGCACGTAGCAGGTGCTCACAGGTGGGGCCACCTCCCAAGCATGGGCCTCGGTAGCCTCCGGTTCGTCACTGAATGGAGCCGGGCAGGAGGCAGCCGGGCTTCTTCAGGCTCTGCAGCCGCCCCTTTAGCTCCCCTGGCAGCCGCTGTCCTTCCCCTGCTTTAAAGGCTGTAAAAAGAGAGAATTCGATTCATTGTCATTGTAAACTGGAACCACCTAGATTCACCAAAGGTGGTCAGGAATGCCGCGCCTGGAGTAGCTGGTGGGAACTGCAGCAGCACAATTATGAAGCATAATCTGCTGTTGGGAAAAACGGGATTGAGTTTTTTTTGTTTGTTTTGCTTGGGAAACGTTATACTAAGTAGATTGAAATGTTACGCTAAATAGATTAAATTAAGCAACTTTGAACTTTGAAATGTCCACATCCTAACGTTTTATTAAGCTTAATTGGGTTTGTAGAACATTTAAAGACCATTCAAACTTAAACGGAAGATGCACATGAACTAAAGGGCCGGTCGGTGGCTTTGGGCCACGTTGGTGAAGGCAGAGCCCGTGTGCCTGCAGAGGGCCCGGCTCTCTGCGGCCGTCGGTGTGTGCGGGCCCCGCTCTGGCCTGTACGGTGCCGGGGCCCCTTCCCACGGTCTCCGCGCTTCAGGAACCGCCCCAGTCCGCCTCTGCTGAAGCGCACAGCCGCATCAGAAAAGGCTGTCCAACGCGACTGGCGAAAGTTTGTTTGATGGCGCTTCTATCGCCAACTATGGGAAATAACATCCATCAGGTTAGAGAATCGGTGAGGGTTGGCAATGAGGAGCAGTTTGACTGGGTTACTCAGAAAGGTCTTGCCCTCCAGTAACTGGACGGTGTGGTGAGAGGCAACCCGTCCTGGGGGATGCGAGGCTGGGGCGTCGACCCCTCGTGTCTCCCCTTCTCGTGTTTGATCCTCACGCTGGCCTGGTTCGCGCTGTCCTTACGGAATGGGTCAGGAAGCAGCAGCGACTGTCATTACTTTCTTCTCGTTTAAGATGGCCTTGAATTATTAAAGCAATATGTGTTCATTTGTAAAAATATTCAAATGATGTAGACGTCTATGAAGAAGTGTAAGTGGTCTTTCTAAAAAAATGGGATTCTGTGCTGACAATGTCCTACAACCTGCTCTTTTCGCCCTGCCACTTCCTAATGGATGTCTTTCTGTATGAGTACATAATTGCACACGTATCCTGCTATGTGTAAGTTCTGTAACCTCTTAGCCAATCAGCTATCCAGAAACACACAGGGTTGAATAGTTTTTGACCCTTAAAAATAGTGAAGGTGAACATCTTTGTACTTTTACCATTTTTGTGTATTTATGAAAATGTGTAAAACTGAATTATAGGAAGACATGCACTCAGCGATTGCTCATACCCGACTGCTTCCTGTCATCTGTGGTCCCTGCTCAGCCCCCTGTGGCATTTGATTTGTTATCTTGGCTGTAAGATAAATGCCTAGAGGTAGAGGTACTGGGTCTGAAAAAATTATGAATATAAAATGTCATGGATATTGTTAAATTACTCTCCAAAAGATTTATTTTGGAGTCAAAATCCCTTTCTTCTGTTGCCAGTTGAAAGGTTTTATTGTGAGAAATCCAGGGTGTGAACCCAGGGTCCTTTGTTTATGTTTGTTTCATAGGCACAGATGCGACAAGTCATTTCCGTGCCATTTCTACTCAGATAAGGAGGCCCAGGCCCTGGGATGTCCAAGGACTGCACATACGTGGAAGTACTGAACATGATTCTGATTTTCTTTCATGAGCAGTCAAAAAAAATACAAACCAACACAACATTGCATGGGTGCACGAGTGCAGCCCTGGTGGCCACAGGGACGGCAGTCCTGCTGCAGGGGTCTCTCTGCTGGCTGTTGTCACTGGGGTGATCGTTGGCTCAGTTATTCTGAGCAGCATGTCGGGTTGGAAATTAGGTGCTATCCTGCTGCTTTTCCAAGTGGGTCGCTGTCTTCTTAAGTCAGGAATTACAGACGTTTTGCCAGAGAGAGCATTGTTCTGGAGTTTTAGCTATGCCTCTGAAAGAGAACTCAGTTTACCTAAGGTTCTCCATCTGGATGGCAGAGGAGGTTGGCGCACGCAGGTATCTTGGCTGAAATACAAACGGGCTGCTTTGTGTCAGGTCTTTTCCCCTTTGCTTACAAAGATAGACTCAGAGCCTCCTTTCCTAGGAGCTGATGCTCAGGCTTCTGCTTGTGAAGCACTAGTGGGGGTGCCTGTTGTTTATCAGTCTAATGCTTTCCCTCTAAATAGCTTAAATTTGAAATGGGAGGTGAAGACATGGGTCCAGGGGCAAAAGCCTGGATTCCAGCCCTGGTGGGGTTTCCTGTACTGTCAGAACCAACTCCCCAGGTGATCGAGAGGCGGCCCCGGTGTTGTCCTGAGGTCTCAGAGGATCTCTGTCATTACAGCAGGACCTGAAATGAAGCAAGTCACTTTACTTAACCAGACATCAGTTTCCCCCCAAATCAGACATCTTTAGCTAAATGCTGGGCAGGAAAAGGGCAACCAGGTCAACACCTCTGGCTATATGGGGTTGGCTCTTCCTCTTTGTCCCCCAGGAGTGGCCAGACTTTCCCAGTGTAAGAATCCTTCCTCCCAATGTGACTGCCATGGGAAACGTGTGAGAAAGAGCTGGGGGCTTGGAGAGAGGCAGAGGCCCGTCTGCCTGCCCACTGCCAGGAGGCTTCTGGCAGGAGCCATATGGACAAGATGACTGCGTCGCTGAAGACAGATGAGAACAGCAAAGGCTACGTAATGATGATGTGTATTTAAGCATCTCTTTATGTGGGAAATAAACATCACCAGAAACTATCCTTCAAGTTAAAATTCCCAGATATGAGACTATTTACAATTAAAACAAAAGCTGAATTTCACAGCCTCTGGGCTCATTCATAGGTCTGTCCATTCCTGCATTAAGTTGTAACGTTCCAAGTACCGTGCCGATGAGGACACAGCCAGGGAGAGAGATGCGTCTCTTCCTTTCCCTCCCCGAGTTGGGCAGTCCAGGGGAGATCTACCTCCGAGAGGTGACCCCATGGGAAACCAGTTAACTACGATTGTCACGAGGCTCCGAGGGAGCAGCCGGGGTGCCGGGCCCGGTCGGGAGAGCTCAGGGGACCTCAGCTGGTAAAGCTTTGGCCGCATGGCCAGCATCAAGCATCTCATACCGTGTCTTCATTTAACTCAGCCACGAAGAGGTGGCCGAAGGACGGTGCATAACCCGCCAGAAGAGCTTTGCTTGGACTGTGTAGTGTTGACCCACATACCATGTTAAATTGGAATGAAAATTAAGCTTCACTCTTTTAATTCCTAATCTTTCTTCCATCTAATCCTCAGATACTACTTTGGGAGGTGGGTCATGCCTTATTTTTTTTTAATTCTGCCTTCAGAGTTGAGAAAGCAATAGAAAACGAGAGAGCCAGGGTTTTGACATGTGCTCTTTGCTCTTCTGGGCCGAAACCTCAGGAAGGAGAGAGAGAGTCCCCACTGGCCTCCTGGCTGTAGGCGCTGCCTCTCGTCCCGGTTAGTTACCGTCTAAAAGCACACCAGACACCACAGGTAGTAGGAGAGAGCGTGCAGCCTGTCCTCACCACTGGGGGGAAATGCTGAGGGTCTTTTGGTGGTGTTTCCATTCCCCAAAGAGCACATTCTGTGCTTCCCATGCAGATGAGGAAGGTGGTTGGAGATTTAGTCCAGCCCTGGCGGATCCTTACCCACAAGTGTGCAGCCCACCCAGGCCCCCGGTGCTGCCCGTCTCCCATTTCAAGTTATACTCTTCTGCCATGCGTTGCATGCTGAAAACAACCACCACCAGTGCCATATGGCTTAAAAGATCAAAGGCCCCCAGTCTTGAGTATATTTCCAGCTGACTGTACTTCAAATGTTTTAAATATGCGCCAACAGATGGGAGGTCTGGAGCATTAAAGAGGTAAAGCACATGTGCGGGGGGCTGGCGTACAGTCTTTGCAGCAGGGGGCCACTCTGACCCATGTGCTCGTCTTCCTCCAGGTCCGCATGTTCACGTACCTCATTGGACGCGAGGCTGCTTTTGCGGACAATCTCAAGTGGATGGCGTGTGCCAACAAAGGTAGGCTCCCCCGTGTGCTCAGCTCTGAGTAACTTCCCCTTGGACATTACAGCAGAAATCGGGAGAGTCCTAAGTGGAGAAAGCCGAGGGAAGGCCGTGAGTGCCAAGACAAGGTGTGTGTGTTTCTAAAGGATTCTTGGCAGACTTGTAACAGCTTCTCCAGAAATATGTTTACAGATTGTGAGGACAGAGTCAGGTGGGGTGGTTAAGTAGCTGAGCGCCCTTGGGAGGTATGTATGGCAGGGCAATTTACTGCCCACTGGATATCCAGGTACTCACAGGCTGTTTTCAGCCCCCTCGCAGGTAGGTGGGGGCCTCAAGGTGGGTTCTGGCCCATAGACTGTGAGCAAAACTGACCTGGGTCATTTCTGAACTAAAGCCTTTTAGG
Organism: Manis javanica; assembly: GCF_040802235.1. Taxonomy (NCBI): domain Eukaryota; kingdom Metazoa; phylum Chordata; class Mammalia; order Pholidota; family Manidae; genus Manis; species Manis javanica. The sequence continues at coordinate 4,835,074 of NC_133158.1, forward strand.
AGCTGGTGTGGGGGGTGGCATCCTACTCTCCCTTCCTGCTGTTGTGAACTCTCAAACTATGTGTTCCAATGGAATAGTCATGAAATGGCATGACCTTCCTCAGCCTGGGTCCCTGAGTGACCACACAGAGCCACGGAGATGCCCAGTTCGATATGTTCCCATGGCATGACTCAGCCTACATAACTAGTTATGTTAGTTCACTTTAATGTGCTTCAATGTTCTAATTTTCAAAATGGGAATGTTGGTAATAGCCTTTCCTTTGATTCCTCTTAAATGTGAGAATTAATGAAATAATTACTAGTACCCAGAAGTGCTCAATAACGGTTGGCTTTTCTATATTCAGAGGTTAATTGATGAACGATCCCCTGTTGTGTGTCAGAAACAACGCTTTGGGAGAGGCACGGCCGGGAGTAACTGGGCCCCCCAGTCTATTTAGGGCTTCTTTTCATGCCATGCAACCAAGACACCAAGCATAGGAGGCACACAGGGGGTGGAGTCCACATTCCTTGTGTGTTAACCCAGACTCCTCGAGTTCAAATCCAGCCTCCACTACCCAAGTTACCAAAGCGATCTAGGTTTCAGTCATGTCCCCTACAGAATAGGGATAGTGACAACATCTGCCCCCACAGGTGTTGTGAACATGAAATGAGGCCGCACAGGTAAAACTAGTAGCTCAGTGCCTGGCACAAATACCCTGTGCATTTCCTGGCGTCCCTCTGATCTGTGGGCATGCCGTATTTCCCCTCTGAGGCCTTGTGCTCCATGGGAGCAGCCGTTGAGTCTGACGTCACCTGGATCAGTCTGACAGAGGCAGCCTGCTACCTCACTGAGAGTGAGCATTCCCCTAATGTTTGAGAAATGAGTGCACTGACTACACATACTTACAAAGGGAAGCATGTCCGGTTGCACAGTAAATTGGTAATGCTGGATTTAGGTGGTCTTTTCTATGTTGTTTCCTATGCCAGCCCTTAACAAAAGTTGCAGTGTGTACATTAGTGGAATGCAAACGACTCAGTGAAAGCTTGCACATCCCAGCTCTTATGACAGCTATTTCAGTTGCAAGCAACCAGAATTGCTCCCTGAGATTGAAAAGACGAGTGTTTTGAAGAGAGAGGACTGACTCAGAACCCGGACAGGGAAGGCAAGCTCATGTGTCATGAGGAATCGGGCAGCTGTGTCTGGGTTTTCTTTCCCTTCTTGATTTCTTTCCACACTCCCCGGGACTCTTCTCCTCCATACGTGGACCTTCTCTACCGTGGCCTGCCCACACCTGGAAACGGCCACCCCACGCCCTGCACGCTCATCTGTCCACACAGCAGGGTTGTGGGCAACGCATGACATTAGGAAGAGGAGAGTCTGTCTTCTCCATTTGAGACTGGTCAGCAACTCTAAGTTCTGATTTCAAGCCCCTTGCTTTCCCCCAAAAAGATTCTGACAACCAGCGTGGGCCAGATCTCCCCACTACTGAATTGGGTTATGAGCACTGGATGCCCACAGGAAAAATCACAAGCACTGTTCAGGGTCTCTCCACTGCCATCAGTGGGGTGGGAGGCTAGAAAGCAGGTACCCTGCCAGGCAAACCAACGTGACACCCACCTTTCCTTTGGCATCGTCTTTAATTATCCACTTCTCCTTGAACAATCTCTTAAGCAAGTCTCAATTTTCTCACCTAACATGTAGAGAACTTAGAAGCTTTTAACATTTCCTTGAGACTCTAAAATAACCCGTTCTACAATTATGTTAGTCTGGGGCTGGCTTGCACCACAAAGAGGTGTCAGTAATTCTGACTGTCCCTGAATAATGCGTTTGGCTTCATTTAAGGGGAAGATACGGGAGGAATGAGCACAGGCATGAGGCGAGGCAGCCCAGGGCATCCCAGGTTGTCTCTGAGTTAAGAGGCCGTTCTTGAAATAAGTTTTGAGACTTTGTTGACATTTGAAAACCTGGAGTGAGCTACACTTCTCCCATGTTTTTCCTTTGTTCTGTGGTCTTGAGAAAAAGAATTTCTTTCCATATTTAAACTTTTAAAAATTTTACTGTTCCCCCTGTCACTTCAGATTACAATCCTTCCCTTGACGAATATGCGTTTAGTCATGGGGTATTGTTTTTAACCACCGTCTGTGTCCAGCTGATGAAAATTACTCAAATTGAGGTCTTGTCTTCATCAACATTACACCATAATTTAGTTTTAGTCATTGTTTATAAGAATCTTTGAAGCATCCTTTGGAGGTCAATTCAGAGTATTTCAGGGCCTGGCTATCAAATACAGCCTTTTAGACTTGTCAGTTCTTGAGTACAGCAGCTTGGAAAATCCACGGAGGAAATAGTAGCTGTTCAGCTGGCTGGGCCGCTGGATTGCAAAGCGCTTCTCCCTATCCCTCTGCTCAGATCTGGTCTGTACCCTTTCGACAGACCCAGGCCTCTTGATAGTCTCACCTTCCTCACTTGGCCTTTCTTCTCAGGAACCTTGGGAATAAAATGTCATTGATTGGCACCCTTCAGAGTAGCAGTCGCCATCGAAATGTTAGGTCTGGTCATCTGTCGCCACGTGAACACTGGCTTCGCGGTGTGCCAGTCATGAGGTTGCAGACCGCGTAAGATTGGTGAGCCAGTGTTCTTCTGTGGTCATTAATTAAATCACTGTTCATAGTCTCAGGTTGTTACAGTGTGGATGCAGCAGAGCATGTTCCATCTCAAGTGACATGAGGGCCTCTCTTACATATTCTCACCCTGACTCAGCCAAGTTCTTCAGTGAAATGAAGCCTTAGCATCCTGGGACTGGAGCAGACCTAGGGGGAGGCCAGGAGGCCAGGCGGCCAAGGAGAAGCCTGTTGGCTGACTGGTCCTGAGGAGGGGCAGGCCTCAGCAGGGCTGGTACCTCATCCCTGGGGAGAAGGGGTCAAGGACCCTCTTTAGGTACTGACCTTCTTGCCTGGAAGTCTGGGGGCCGTGGAGACAGTTCAGCCAGTGGACCTCAGGCACTGCCCTTAGAAATGGATTCCGGGGGACATTCCTACCCCTTGCAGGCGTTGTCTGCCTCTTCCAATCTACTGGCAAAATCCAGAGAGGCCTGGAGCCCATTGGTTCATTTTATTTTCTGCATAACTAGGTCCTATCTTGAGGGAACAGGCCCTAATGAGGCAAAGCAGCAAATGATTTTAAAGACATTAAAATAATCATTGCCACTGTCGAATGGCTTGTGTAATCTAAAGTTCTGCATTCCCACTGTTGGATAAACAAGTGACCTGGGAGAGCTGAAAAGAGGGGCTGATGCAGCCAGATACTCCATAGGGCCCTGACGACCTTCTTTGATGTTCGGTGCACCAAGATCGCAAAGAAGCACTTCCTGATTCCCCTTCAAAAATCACAGGGAAGGGAGCATTTCCCAGCTGTGCAAATAAGGACAGGCCTGCATGTCTGGGTTCTCAACCGATCAGTCATCGTCAGGTGGCATGGGTGCTCCGCTGGAGTCTCTCTCGGTTGTCTGCCCAGCCCGTCCCCTTTCAATGGGATGGTGGCCATTCTTTAATTATTTGAAAGAGAACTTGTGGCCTTAGCCCTCCTTGGAAGTTCAGACCCAGCCCTCTTCCATGAAAAAATCCCTAACTTCCATCTACCTGTCTAAGTGACTCATCCCCTAAAAGAGAGTTTTAAATGTATGAGGCCAGAGGGTTGTAGGTGGGGGCCAGAGAGAAGGGCAATGAAAACCTTTAGCTGTCTTGGAACAGGTGAAAGAAGGCAAAAATGTCAGATGTTCGGATGCCTTTGCATAATTTTTTTTTATACCTTTTGACCAATATCTTTGTAATTCCACCACCTTCCACCCCCTAGTCCCTGGTAACTACCATTTTAGTCTCTGTTTCTACCCATTCTGCATTTTTAGAGTCCACATGTAGGTGACATCACACAGTATTGTCTGCCTCTGATTTCCCTCACTCGGCGTGATGCTCTCAGGGTCTGTCTGTGTCACCACAGTGGCAAGATTTCCTTCATTCTCGTGGCTGAATGACATTCCTGTGTGTGTGTGTGTGTGTGTGTGTGTGTGTGTGTGTGTGTGTGTGTGTGTGTACACATATATACCACAGGTTCTTCATGTATCTCCACTGATGGGCACAGTTGTGTATGCTCCCTGGAACATGAGAATTCCCATGGGAAGGATAATGGTGATGAGAATAAATACAGCCCCACTGTTATTAGCAGCAGCTAAGCATGACCAACTGCCCCCTCAGTGCCAAGTGGAGTGCACGGTACTTCTGCATGTTATCCCTTTTGACCCCCTTTAAAGCTCCGTGAGGCGTGGGAGAAGGAATCTGTGACTTGGACCGACCAGCGCCGCACCCAGGTTCCCAGTCAGCAGGTGGCACAGCCGGATCCAGGCCCTGCTGATGCAGAGCCCACGCCTAACCCTTCACCGAGAGCATAGGTTGCCTCTCTCTGGGGAAAGGAAAGTCTTGTTTCATAGAGCACTCTTGCGTGCTCCCATAGTGTGAAAGAATCTAGGAGAAGGAATGCAGAGGTTGAGAAAGATTAACATGCCGTAGCTATAAAAGACCAGACTGGGGTTCACACCCAGCCTGTGCGTTCCAGAAACAGCCCCACCTCTGCGTGTTTAGGCATATGGTCCAGTTCCTGACACTTTGCCAATGGGGACATTGAGGTTCTGAGAGGAGGTGAGGCAGGGTTGGGTGGGGAGACACAGCAATGGAGATACACACAGACCCCCTTCCCAGCTCCATCCACTGCATGATCCTTTCAATGATTTCTAACGTGGAATTTAACATAAAAAGCGGACCACTATTCGCAAAGGACTTGTCCCTAAATCCGAGGTTCTGGCTGATTCTGACAGGTACACCCTCAGGAGCCCGGTTCCTCAGGTGGGCACATGCCCACTGAGGCTGCTGGGCTCCTGCGCTCATCATGTTCTCCTAACTGCCTCTCTCCACCGCGCTGAGCACATGCTTTTCAGCCCCCAGGCCCTTGCCTATTGTTTGTGAAGGTCCAAGGAGACCTGGAGGTAGAAAGCTGTCTGTTAAATGTATGTTTCTTTACAGAAAGAAGCACTTGTTCAGCTGTGAGTGGTGCTGACGGGGAGGAGGAAGATGCAACAGTATTTTGAGGGTGTTCTGAGGACACTGTTGTTCCCAGGCGGGCAAGGTCACAGCACCCACTTCTCTGCCCGCCTCACTGCAATCTGAGCACTGGCTTTCTTGCTTGCAGCCGGGCTTATTTAAGAGGAGAAATGAGTGTGTAGAAAGAGCCAAAGGGAGAAGTTCCTGGCACCCCAGGGGTGGAAGGAGGACCATGCATGTCAGGTGCATTGCCAGGGTCTTCCCCAAGGGGTAGGCGGGTGAATGGCAGGCTCAGTCTCGCTGCAAAGCGATGTGCTGTTGGCGCGTCTTGTGTAGAGGCATCTTCTAGACGAGGGACTCCTACGAAATCTGCACGCAAGGGTGGTGACATTTCAGAAATGCAGAAGATCAGGCTGTGTGCGGTGTACCGCACTGAGCCGCCGTGACCCGGAGTTCACAGAAGACTCCACGAGGGAATTAGGTAAATAAACCAATGTTACATAGACGAACGAGCGGACCATTGGTAATAGATGGCTAATTTCAGCATTTATTACTCCTTGGTAATTACCGAATGATTGCTGATTCTGCTCTCTTACATGATAGATGAAGTCCAGCAAGGCACATTAGAGAAGAGAATAAACATTCGAGAGCTAGAATGTAAAAGAAATAAAAAGGGAGGTGGGGGAAGTGGCCGGCTCAGAGAGTGCGGAGGGAAAATAAGGCACGAGTCTGTGGTTTCAGCCAAGACGCCTGGACCTCAGCGACTTCCTGTTATCCATCCAAAACTTAAATGAAAACACTTAAAAACAAAAAAGATTCTTTCAGAAAGGTTTCAGGTTTTGATGGGCTGGGGTTGGGTGATCAAATTTGCAGTAAGCTTCTCAGTGTACATTATGAGTATTTCTATCGTTGCAGCTTCTCTTCTCATACATGTACATCCCTGGTCTGTATTTTGAAATATAAGCTAGCGGTGTGGCCTGGGGTTTGAGTAGACCTTTGGTGCTAATTGTTGAACATTTTCTGAGAGCCTCAGAGAACCATTTATTTCCCACGCCATCCTCAACCCCGCCAGCCACAGACACCCCAGCAGCGCATTAGGGGTGCCCTCCTGGAGGGGAGCCTCTGGGCAGCCGGGCCTGTCCTTCCCCAATCCAGGTAGAGGCAGTGTCTGCAATGGTTAAGAGCAAAAGGTTGTGGAATCAGATGAGCATGGCTTCAGATTGCTTCAGGGCTAGTTGCTGACCTCTGTGCTTCCATGTCCTCCTTGAAAAGTGAGCACATACTGGGGGCCGCCAGGTTGCCCACACGCTGAGAGATGAGGTGAATCACAGGAAGACCGTGCCTAATGTCCCCGAGTTCCTAATGGCTCCTATAGATGCATGTGCCCGTTCTAAGAACACCACTCTGGACAAGAGGGGTCCAGCTTTTGGTGACATTTCATGGAGCCGGAAGTCCAGGGAAAGAGAATGTAGCAAACAAGTCAGAATTCAGCAGCGATGACTCTTCTGAAGAAAGTGAAGGCTGGTGGGGGGAGAGGAAATGAGTTTAGACAGCTGAACCCTTAGTGACACGCAGGACCCGCCATGGAAAGCTGGGTGAAAGGTGCACCAGGCAGAAGTGCCACATGTGCAAAGGCCTGGGGGTGCTGGGTCAGGGAGGGGCTATGCGCCCCACATGTGAGAGGAGGGGAAGGGTCAGCCCGCTGCAGCGGCGACAAGGGTCCTCAGGCGGGCCGGGGCCAGTGAGGGAGAGTCTTGGGATCAGGGTAAGAGCTCTGTATTTCAAGCTGTTTCAGGATTTTAAGCAGGGGGCTCATGGTCTGCTGTCTAGATGGCCCCTCCAAGTGCCGTGCTGAGCCCGGATAGTGGGGAGGAGATGTGGGGAGGCGGTGGCTCTGCCCTGGGGAGGTGCTGGAGCAGTGGGATGGGGCCGTGGGTTTAAGCATATTTTAGAGGAGGGGCCGAAGGAACATGCCATGGCTTAGCTATGGGGTGGGGGCAGTGAATGATGGCTAGCAAAGGCACTCTTGATGTTCTCGGCCTAACCGGGCAGTGGCGCCGAGTGCTGGGATGGGAGAGACCCGCCCAGGGAGGAACTGGTTGGAGAGGGGATTCAGGAGTGGGCCTTGTCCGCAGTCGGTGAGAATCCTCTTGGTCATCCCCACGGGGGTGCTGGGCTCTCGCTGGCGGCGGGTCTGCAGCTCCGGGGAGAATGCTGATTCTGAGCCAAGCACCCTGAGGGTGCCCGCTCAGCTCAGCCCCTCCCAGGGGTGCCAGGGCTTCTCCTGCCACTGCCCGTCTACACTAAAGATCCATCCCTCCCATCCTCCTCACCTGCATATGCCCTTCTTCCTCTTGGGCCTGTTTTGAAAACCTCAAATTGTGGATTTTCACTGTGGCTTTGAGGATCAGAATGAAAATACAGACAACTAAGTAAATCTCCTCCAAGGGATGCACTTTAACATCTTCACCGCACACCCGGCACAGAAACCCCAGACAGGAATTACTGCCCGCTGCCTGCTGCTCCCCCGTGTGCCTGGATGTGCCAGGGCCATAGAGCGCTCTCTCCGTATTTTATCAACATGGCAACCGCTGTCTTAGCTTGTCCACTGGGTCTGTTTGTCTTTGGAAGGCCCTCCCCTCAGAGGGACCCCAGGGTTTGCCTACTAGAGATGAGGAGGCATGTTTTCTTCCTCATTCAAACACCGATTGCAGCTGTCATGCATGGAGAGAGACCTACAGGCTGCCGGTCATCTGCCAACCCTCTTCAGAACGGGGCATTCCCACCGCACCACCGGGCGGGGACACCTGGGAGCCTTGCAAGAGTGGTGTCCCAGATGGGCATCCCTGCCCGCGGCGCCGACCTCTGGGGTGGTGCCAGCGCGCTCACGGGCCCCACGCCCAGGCCGCAGGCTGAAGGGGTGCTCCCAGGAGGCCCATTTCTCTGGGGTGGGTGGGGCTCTAGCCAGAGGGCAGGGCCAACAAGACCAACAGTGCATGTTAATTAGCACCGGGCGGAGCTGTCCTCAAGAAGCCAGAACCACATGCTCCCAACCTGGTTTGGGGTTGGCACACCAAATTCAAACCAGTTGACCTTTGTTTGGAAATGTCCTGGGAGGGGAGGGTCCCAGCCCCTTCTGGGCAACAGGAGGGCTGGCACTTTCTTACCCTGAGCTCGGTTTTAGACACTGAGGGGTTCCATAAACACTGTAGTAAGAGCTGTGACAGGCCTGGCTTCTGAAACCCCCGTACCCCCTCGCATTTGTTTGGCTAGTGGGCACTGGCATGAGCTAAGCTGTGAGGGTCTTTATTTAGAGGCAGGGGAGGGAACGTGAATCTCCACCCATCCTGTGTCCACAGCTTCAATCCTCCCTGACACCTGCCTGTAGGATAAAGTCTGAACTCCTTCCCACGGTCCTGTGTGACGGTCGCCTGCTCGCCCCTCAGATCATGCAGCACCTGGTGTCTGCCCTCTCCGCCAGCTCCTTCCTCCTGCCATTCTAAGTGATTATCAGTTCCTGGAAGGTGCCAGACTCTGACCCTGGCCTTACTTTGCAGGGCACACCCTGCAGCCCCTCTTCCACTGGCTGAGTGGCCCCATCCTGCAGGGTTCAGGGGCCCTGCTCTGTGCTTTAGCGTAACACTGGCTGTGCTGTTCTGTGGTTGTCTGGTTCTCAGACTTCCCGGGGCCCAGGAGGCAGGGCCAAGCTCATCTGGACAATCCCTGCTTTTCCCGGGGCCCTCCTGAGGCACCCGGAGAGCCTTCCCTTGGTGTTTGAATGAAGGGCCCCTCCTGGGGACCCCAGATGCACTCGCCCTTCCCTTCTGACAGACCTAGAGCAAAGCCAGCTGGCCCCCAGGCTGCAGAGGAGAGCCGCAGTACCCTGGACTTGAGATGCAAGTGGGGTCCCCGTCCCCAGGATGAGAAACCACGTCTACCCAGCATGTTCAGAAGGCAGGTCTCTTAACCACATGAGGCTATAAGCTGGATTTAGTCTCAGACACATGAAGGGCAAAATTCTGGAGAAGCAAAAGGCACAGGTTAGGAGACTCCACCTGCCACCTGGGAGAACATAAGCGAACCCCGTACCCTTAGTGGACCTCTATGACCTGTCTTTAAAGTGGGCACACGCACTGCCACTTCTCACTCTCAAGAATAAATGTGACTGAGCCAAGCAATGTTGAGCAAATTTTGTGTCCCTTAGTAAGCACTCAAAAATTAATTGTAAACATTGTTGCTATAATTATAAAAATGGGACAGCTTTGAAATTTTGTGGTTTATAGTTTTCCCTTTAGAAATAAACTCACTGAAGTGAAAAAAAAAGGCACAAAATGTCATGCACCCCTACAGAGGAGCCCCGTTTCCCTCAGGGAAGGTGCATATGTGTGTGTGCACAAAAAGTCTGGGACCACATTCTCTAGAGGGTTGACAGAGGTTACCTCTGCAAGGTGGGTTAATGGTTGATCTTCAGTTTATCCCGTTTGCTTGTCTGTTCTGTAGCATGAACACATTACTCATGAAGTGGGTGATGGTAGCAAGGAGACAGAATGTGTAGAAGGAGAAAAAAAGGAAAGCAATTAGCTGGAGGCCAGGAGGGCATGGCACGCGCATGCCGCTGGCTGCGGTCACCCTGTCTGTCTGTGACTAAGCTGGGCTCTCCCTTGGCAGGATTTTTCACCCAGATCTCCACGTTGGCCGACGTGCAGGAAAACGTCATGGAATACCTCCACGTCCTCAGCCGGCCCAAAGTCATTGACCAAGAGCACGACGTGGTGTGGACGGAAGCATACATCGACAGCACTGTGAGTCAGCTGGGCCCTGGGGGATGCGACCCTGGAAGGTGTTCCTTCCAGAAGATGCCATTTGTGTCACTCTTCCCGGGAAGGGGGTTCGTTTACCTCTGCTGTACAGTTTGTGTCGCTCCCTGGGCAAGCGAGGCCCATGAAAATCCTAGAAGGAGAGAATATAACCAGCATATCTGGAAGGTGTCCGGTCAGCACAGAAAACTCACTTTGGGGTCACATCTTCTCCAGTTGCTTTTCTTTCCTTCCCACGTGTGCACAAATTCAGTCGTAGCCACGGTGATGGGCATGTCAGATCCGGTCCTCGCCATCTGAGAGGCCCAGTCCTGGTGGTGAATCCTTGGGTCTCACCTCAGGAAGGAAACCAGGGCTGAGCTCTATCAGTGACCGGACATCCCCGGAGAGGCCTCAGGGGCCTTTCTTCCCATAGACAAGTGGGTTGTTGGAACTGTGGCCGTGGGCACATCCTAAAGCCGGATTCCAAGCCAAAGGTTTTGATGCTGAATTAGCTTAAAAGGAGGAGCTTTGCCAATCATCAAGGATTGGCCCAAAGGCCAGGTTTCTTGTGTCATTGCAGGGTGATTTTTCATAGTGAGAATGAGTCTGGTGGGAGTGGCGTCTTTCACATATTGACTGCAAGTGTTCTCCCAGGGCGTCCCTCCCCTCATTTTTGTTGGGATTAACATCACATTAATCACTGTGACCCAGACACAGCTGGCCTCCGGAGTGATCTCAGTGGCTGCTGTGGGCTGGCTTGCTCCCCACGTGCTCTCTCATTCCTGCCACATTCCTGGCAGCTGCAGGGCAGGAATGGCGTATGGGGGCCCATCTGGGATTACACCACAGCGGCCCCCCACCTGAAGTACACAGGGGACCGTGGAAATGTGGCCTGGTCACAAGGGCCCCCGCCCCCAGGAGAAGGTGTCCCAAATGGAGATGGGTGATAAGCTGCAAGACTCTCTCCAGTTGGCAGGGAGGCCTTGGACTTTTATCACTTTCAGAGTTGGGCCCCGGCTTGGTTTAGAATTATGGAAATGAAATAACTAAGCCGCCCCGCTGACATCTGCACCAACTAACAGTAACAGCCGCGGTGACAATGGCGACAGTCTCATCACTGCTTCCCGCACATTGTGGTTGAGTCGGGCAAGCAGAGGGCAGTGGGTCCCGCCAGGCCTGGAGTGATCGCCTCACCCCGTGGTTCTGTGCACCAGCTCTCAACAGCCAGGCCAATTAGGCATTTTATTTGTTTCATCAATTTAAAAAATATATAAAACAGAGTTTCTAGGATTAAAACTTTATGGTACTAGCGCCTGAACAGACAGATCAGTAGAATAGAAGGTCCAAAAAAAGGCCTAACTATGTATGGAAATTTAGTATATGATAAAGGTGCTGTCTTAGATCAGTGGGGCTAGGGTGGGCTTGAAATAAATGCTTTTGAGAAAACGAGATGGCCATTTTGGGAAAGACAAAAGTAGTTCCAGTCTTCACACCATGTCTAAGAAAAAGCTCAGGTGGATCAGAGATCTCAACTGTAAAAATTCAAGCACTAGAGCAAAACCTGGGGGAGTTCTTCTATAACCTGGGTACAGAGAAAGGTTTTCCAACAAGGACTCCCAAATCCAGATGCGATAAAAAGAAAGATAAATAAGTTTGACTACTCAAAATAAAAACAAAACAGAAAACCGACTTTTATAAGCCCAAAATCACTGTAGGTAAAGTCCAAAGCCAAATGAGAGAAAATATTGGCAAACCACAGCACACATAAATAATCATCATCATCTTAGCATATGAAGAATTTATAAAATTTGAGGGGAAACTCCCAAAATTCCTATGGGGAAAAAAAAGTGAGCAAAAGACCTGAGTGGACAATTCACAACAAAGAAAAATGGGTCTTAAACACATGAAAGATGTACAACTTTACTCACGGTAAGAAAAGTGCAAACTTGTGAGAGACCGTTTCTCACCTATCAGGGTGGCAGAAGTTAAGAACTATATCCTCTGTTGGTGAGGCTGTGGGAGAAGAGACATTCGTGCATTGCTTGTGGGGAGACAGAATGAGGGAATCTCTGTGAAGGGGGCTTCACACTTACCCTTTGGCCCTGCCACCCCAATTCTAGGCATGAACCCTGAAGATGAACTACCAACAACATGAAAATATGCCCAAGTTTGTTCATGCAAAATTGCTTGTAATTTAAGAATATTGGGAGTTACCCAAATACCCAAACATAAGAGATGGATTGGATAAACTGTGGTACGTACATGATGATGGAGCTTTAGAGTTAAAAACAGGAATGGAGGCGGTTGCTACTGGTTTATACAGAATGATTTCCCAGGTACTATTGCTAAGATGAGCAAAATGCAAGCGCCCAAATAGTGTTCTAAGTTTTGCATAAGAAAGAAGAGGAAATAAGATATTGTATATCTGCTTACTTTTGAAAAAAAAAAAACAACACAGATCTGGACGGGGGAGCCGTCTCTGATGGTTTTGTATAGTTTTGACTTTCGAAAGCTGGCTGGGGTTCTATGCATGCAAAAACTAAAATCAACAAGAATAGGGTAAAGAAAGCTAGTAGTGAATGCAAACAGAACTAAATGAACTACGTTTCAGATGAACAAAAAATGATCCAGAAAGGGCGGGGGGAAAAGAAAGAAGCCTTTTGAATGTAGTGGGTACACACAGTGTTGCATTTCGAGCCCAGTACTTTGACTGCCCTCGGCTTAGTGGGAGGCAGAGAGATTACAGCAAATGAGTCTTAAATTTCCTTTTGTGTTCTTTGCGGTAGCATGAGAGTAGCGATTCTGAATCTATTTTGTGAGTATGGTAGGGTGGAGCAAATGTGTAAATGGGGGAAGACAAGGCAGACAGACACTTGTGGGAAGAGACTGGTTGGAAGGCATCCGAAAGAGACTCCACCTCTGTCCATAGAAGGGGCCCGAAGCAGGGCATCCGGGTAGCAATGAGCACATCTAGAACCCAGATCCCAGCTTCCACAAACCACTCCCCACTAACAGGGGCCAGGTTCCTTAGAGAGCTGCTAATTTCGGGACTTGGGCAGGGAAGATATCCCCCGCTGTTCTACAAAAATGCCTGGAATATTTTGTGCCAGAAACTAAGGGAGCGCTCAGACCAAGAGCGAGGCCATGTCAGCAGGACAGTGACAGTGTGAAAGGGCTCCAGCTGGTTACCTCTGGGCAGCTTAAGCCTCAAAATAAGAAAGGACAGGGAATGGATTATTGCCTGTTGAAGGAAACAGAAATCCACGTGTCCTTAATGACAGGAAAAAGGATGAACTGATATCACAGAGATGAACTCACTGCACAGGTAACAGCAGGTGGGAAGGAGTGCAGTGCACCCTGGGATGCTGACGGGCTATTGTGGGGATGGGAAATTCACCACTTGGCAACCGTGTTGGCCAAGACTGACTAGGGCAGAGGGTGGTCAGTATTTGCTAAACCTCAGGGGAATTTTTGAGCAGAATATTCTCATGGTCTCAAAGAGCTTCCCCAGAGATTTTTGACTCCTTGTACATGTGGGGGGAATAGTATCTATTTAGTGAGGAAATCCAGGCAAAATCTCACGTGGATCATCAAAACTAGTGTCCCCAGTGAGAGGCCAACGGACCTGGTGTCTTTGTAGAAAGACACATCCCCTTACGGAGTGTTCCGGCTGAGGATACGTGATCTGAAGGTCGTGGCACGGCAGAGGATAAAACTTGGTATTAAAGTGATGTATTGCTTTAGATAATGCTAATGAGTCAGATCAGTTGTTTAGATTTACTAATTACACACATGCTCACATATGTACACAGGCACATCCATGCACGTGTTTACATATGGTTGGCAGGACCCATCGCTACTCCAGCTTTTCCACTAAAGCACAGGTGAAGTAAGTGATCTGGACATGGAGTTGAAGAGGGAGTGTCTTTGAAGTCTTATGCTCCATCTTAAACGTTTCCAAGAAATTTGCATTCTGTGTCATAATCCTCTTTCCCTACTTTAAAATAAACGAATGCTTTCAGTGGCTGATCATTGAGCGAAGTGGATGTGCCCGGACAGCAGAGCTCACTCATCCCAGTTCTTCCAGATCCCTTGGATGTATGTAAAACTAACCCCTCATAATATGCTCGTCCCAGAAGTGATAGCTCAGCATTGCCTCCCCACTTTCCAAGCTTCTGCTGTATCTTTGCAAATTGCCCTGATAAATGAACCCCCTACTAGAATGTTCTGAGGCTCCCTTCTCCTCTCACTATGTTGTGTTGAGAAATCTGTTGGATCGGTGAGGATGGGGAATTCCATCTTCCTCTTTCCTCGGCCTGTCCAGGGAGGAGGAGCCAGTGGCTGCTCCAGGGCGCTTCGCTGGCCAGGGAGCGACCATCTCTTCCAACTCCTTAATCCGGGCCTGAATTCTGCAGGGTGAGGACAGAGGGCTCCTGTCACGCACGTGGGGTCAAAATAGGATTTTGTCCTGAGAGGGAAAGATAATGCCAGGAGGAAATACAAGTGTGGCCTCCTGCAAACTGTCAGGAGGGGGTCTCAGGGCCTCCACTTCTGCTCTTCTTCATAGCATCTCCGCTCAGCACTGACGGCTCCAGGAACCTGGCTCTCTTTGAGACACTGTAGCCCGGAAATGGCTTCGCTTCCTTTAAGAATCAGAAGATTTGTAACCCTTCTGACTTATGTGATTTCTAGCAAATACTAAGGAAATAGCTATTCATTGATCATCTAGTAAATCTGGACACTTGAGCCCACAAGTTTGCTTTAAATATGGGTTTCAAAGTCCTCCTTCTCCTTAATTGTCTGATGGTCAAGGAACAAGCAATTCCTGTTTCCTTGACTCACCAACGGCTGAAAACCCAGCAGCACCGAATGTAATTATTTAACTGATTTACTACTTAAATGAATAGCTTAAAATGATCCCCAAGTATAGTACTTGCCCTTTTTATTAATTATGTATTGATATATACAGTTCTGGGTCTGGACAAGCTCAAGTTAAAAGTTTGTGAACCGAAACTGAGTTTGGAGTCTTACACATGTGAGGCAAGGATTGTGTTGAACCAAGACTCATCTAGAATCGAGAATGACAAACCTTGCTTTTCAGAGCCTGTCCACCCTGCCTGTTACAACCAGTCTGATGAAATGTTCTGTTTCCTGTCTGGCTGTTCCATTCCATTTGCTTTCCTGGTGAAGCCCAAATAAATGAATGAATGTTAACAACATTAATTATGTTAACTCTAATAAGATCTCATGTATTAACTGACACAACAGCAAACGCCAGAATTCTGAAATTCCAGGGCTTCCCGCCTGAATGCAAGTCGCACACAATCATTATCTCTTGGGTGCAGAGCAAAATGCCATCAACAGTGGAATTCGTTCTGTTTTGTAAGCAAATGACTGTGTTTTCCAGTTGGGTCCTGATCGTCGCCGGGATGTTACCCAGCCCGCTCTGCAGGGTAGGACCTGCCCCAGTCTGAGGACCGTCAGGCACCCCGATCAACGCCCCCAGGGGAGTTTGCACAGACCACAATGGACCATAGAAGGGAAGCAAAGAAATCTTTTAGAAACAGTGGGAATGTGACCATTTAAAATAATGAGAATTCATTACCAAGCCCTGCTCCCCCTCCTTTTTGCCGGTAATGCAATCCAGTACGCAATTTGCAGGGACTTGAAACCAATTTCGTTGCATTTGCAGATTGGACGTGTATCCCGCCTCCTCACCCCCCACCAAGTCCAACTTGGAGAAAATGCTTTGCACTTGATAAATGGCACATTTATTTTGGTTTCCCATCTAGGAATGGCACCTAGGCCATTTAGGAATCGTTTGGGTGATTGCTTTAAGCTACAACATCTTACTGCCTAGAAGCAATTACTCAGGGGGTCAAAGCCGTCATAAGGAAGTTGTTGGGGCTTGGAACTGAATTTACTGTATTTTCCCAAGACACCGCTGCATACCAGAGAAGTTCAAATCATCAAAACAAAAAGATGCACGTATGGAAAAACATAAACCAGCCTGCCGGGTTGTGGAAGACAATGCCATCTGCATTACAGGGCATGGAGGAAACTGATTATGTTGGGACCTCTATTTCATAGCAGATGGGTTCATTAAATTTAATAGCCTCCAGAGCCTTTAGAAACCGTGTTAAAAACATGTGGAGCATGCTGTGACACTTCACTTCTGGCCCTGCAGTCATTATAACTCTGGCACAGACTATAAATATCACAGTACTTTATTTCCATTGAAAAAGATTACTATTATAATTATTTTTCTTTTTTGTGTGTGTGCCAGGAGATGGTAACGTTAAAAAGGAGTGTATTCCTGATTCCTGGTACATCCAAATAGTTTCCTCCTCCATTTGATTCTACAGTTTCTCTGTTAGTTTTTTCTTGTTTAGCTCAACATTTTTTTCCCTTGGCGTTGGTGTTACTGACCTATGAATCGAAGGTATAGGATCATTATCTTCAGAAAAGGTGGTCCAACAACCTGTATGGATCCCTGCCGACTAGTAGGAAAGCTCAGGACTGAAAGTGAAACACAAAACCTGGATTTCAAATGTGTTTTCCTATTTTTAAGATTCATTGTTGTTTCTGCTATTATGGTATAATAATTTGCAACTGTCTATCATGGAAGGACAGCTTTTAGAACTAGATAAGATCTTTTAGAAACGGTAAGATCCTGAAGCCTGAATAATCATTTAGCATGATAGATTATCCAGCTTTCTTTGCTTACGAGTGCCAGCACGGGACTCCAAGTGAAGGTCCGAAAGGGAGTATGTCGCCTCGTGGAGCAGAGACGCATGACCAGATTTAGGGGTCAACCTTGTGCAATTTCAGCTTGTTCCTGGGCTCTTGGTTGAATCCCCAGCCGCTGTGTCTGCAGGGTGGCAAAGGGGGCCTCTGCTGTCCCCTGGTTTTCGTTACCTTTCTAGTCCTTGATTTCCCCTTTCTCTTCCAGCATCTACAGCAAGCCCGTGATAGGCCTGTTTGGGTCTCAACCCCGTACTGGGAACTTCTATTTGGTGGCCTAAATCGCCAAGTGGGGAGAAACCAGTCGCAAAGGAAATTGGTGCTGGGAGGACTGGGTCACAGAGCCCTGCCTGGAGCTTGTCTGTGGAACCCCAACCCACTCCCATGCCTGAATCTTGTGTCCCACTGTATGGTGTTCATACAGAAGTTCCATACTGGGAACTTCTATTTGGTGGCCTAAATCGCCGAGTGGGGAGAAACCAGTCGCAAAGGAAATTGGTGCTGGGAGGACTGGGTCACAGAGTCCTGCCTGGAGCTTGTCTGTGGAACCCCAACCCACTCCCATGCCTGAATCATGTGTCCCACTGTATGGTGTTCAGTATGGTGCTGTATTTTTAAGCTATGGATCCCTTTACCTAGTCAGAGGTTTCCGTGGACCCTTGATGTGTAGGACATAGAGAAACTGAGCTACTCTGGTAGACACTGGGGTGGGGGTGGGGGCGCCTATAGCCCCGGGTGCCTGGCAACCTCCTAAACGCCTCGGGAGGCTCTAAAGCGCCGTCTGGCTGTTCCCCGGCGCTGCAGAGCACGGGTGGTATTCCAAGTAATGGCTGCGCTGGGCTCTGAGAATGGCCAGTGGGATTCTCTGCTGTGCCCCTAAGTTTATGACAGCGCCCTGGGCTGGGTCTAGTCGGGAAAGATGGTTGTGGGGGTTGAGGGGTCGCGTGTGAGGCTGTAGGAACAAACCAATCAGCCTGTGCTTCCTTTCTCGAATACCTGTTGTGGTTTTATTTCCTGAAACCAGCCCTCTGGGGCTGCCCTCATGCGTGGGTGTCACATGGTCTCCTCCAGGTCCCACTTTACGTGTTCCTCCCCTGTTCAAACAGAGAGGAACTCAAGTGTTTGTGTATCTGAGTTCACATCTGAGCAAGTTCCATAAGTCACTCTAGCCCGCAGCTCCATGCAGGTTAGGCGCCCACCCTTTGTCCAGTCAGCTGTGGCTGGAGAGGGCCACGTGTCAGACACGGATCAGGGCCGAGCGGAGCAGGTTCCCTAACAAAGAGGTCCGAGTGGGAGGAAATGAGTCCGAGGGAGCTGGCGTTTCTGGACTGTGTCTTTCTGCCTAGGACCCCTTTCTGTGGGTTGCGTCCCCAGCTGGTTTCTGGGCTTCACTCCCGGGCCCTGTCTCCTTTCCTCAGCTTTGAGTCCCGGCTGTGCCTACCTTTCTGCCCCAGTTGCCCCAGCAAGCACCCACCCACCCCCAGCCCGGTGCCCCCCCTGCCACGCACCTCTGTGCCCCTGCCCTTCTGGCATCCATCATCCTGTCGTGTGGGTGGGGGAAAGCCCTCTCCCTGAGCCTTCTGAGAGCTGAGGCAGGTATTTTGGTCACCGCAACCAGATCTGTCCTGTTTCTTCCCCCTCATGGCCCAGATGTTTGGGCGACTAAGATTCTCAGAGCTGATTCCCATGCTTTGACATGGTTTAAATGAAAACAAACACATTCCTCTTGTTACCAGCATGAAGAACAATTAAAATAATCCCGGAGAATCAGCCTGCGGTTTGATATCAGCTGCCAGTTTCTCCTCTCCTGTTGGACACAGGATTCTCTCCACATAGAAGCTGTAATTCTCTTATTCTGTAAGGATTGCCGTGCCAAATATAAATGTATTTGTCTACGAGGCCATGGCTCAAAGATACCCTAGATAATACTTCACCTGACCTGTGCTCTGTTGGAAAATGGCAGAGGGCCAATCTTTTGCCTTATCTTGCCACGCAGACAATCCTACGGCAACCACGGGCCCCTTTAACCTCCTTCCGCTGCTGACATGTTCTCCCACTATACGTCCAGACCAGTGGGACACTCAGCGCGAGTTCCTCAGGGGAAGTTCTCTCTTGTTCTGAATACAGAAAGGAAAAGCAGAGATCACAGTGGATGCAGGCAAAAGGAACATGTTCTCAAATAAGTTTCCATTGTGTTTGCTCAAAAGATCTGGAACATGATTCAGCATCTTTGCTGGTTGACGGAAAGAACTATCAAACCATCTTGCAATTCATTTCTCTCAAGTGATCAAGTTAAAGGTGGCCAGAGATAAAGCAGAGTGAGTGTCCCTCCCAGGACTGTGTCTCTCCCACTCAGCCCGCTGCTACGGAGCCTTGGTTCCCACAGGAAAGCCCTTCCCTGGAGAAGGACAGGATTCGGGGGCACTGCTTGGTCATCAGTTGTCCTCCTGTGATTTTCCAGGGGAAGGGGCCACAGGCAGGAGTGTCCTCAACATCCTACAGGCCAGGGCCACCACGGGACCAAACTAGACGACTTTTTCTGTCTGCCTATACAATACATTTCAAGGCCCAGTTTGAAAGGGCTTCACAAATGTTTGATCCATTTCAACTGTCAGGCAGTAAGTCAGAGGGTCCAACAGGCAGGTAGGCCCCCTCCAGCTCGCGGAGGACCTCGCGGAGGAGCCCTCGCGGAGAACCAACGTCCCCCGCAGGCGAGCCACCGGACAACCTGGCTCCTGTCCTCCCCTCAGTCTTGTTGTCCTGCACGGCCCTCCTCCATTCCATGCTGGCCCCCAGCCTCACCTGCTCAGATTCGTAGCCAGAAGTCCCGCCCTGACATTGCTTCACACCTGGGCACCATGCGTGTTCTCTCCGCAAGTGGCAGCCTCAGCCTTCATGTCAGTGGGAAGCCTCTGAGTGGATCCATTGTGCTCAGGTTCACTACTGCCCTGGGAAGCCCACCTTGGCCTCCTGGGATCCACCCACCCAGTCTAGAGTGGGGCCCTCGTGATACACTTCTAAAGCATTTATCACCATCCCAGAACTCCTCATTCTGTATGAAAAGTTCTGTATTTATTCCTTATCTCACCGAACTACAGACACCTTGAGGAGAGGATGGTCTGATTCCATGTGGTATCCTCAGGACGGGGTCAGGCACACAGTAGGTGCCCAAGAAATACTTGGCTGAATGGATCTCGTAGAATCAACATCTCAGGATTGGAGAACACCTGAAAATATCTATGTCTCATAGACATTAGGTAAGAGGGGCCTCAACTCTAACATTTGATTGAGCGTGCTGCATACTTGCTCATGGCCACATTGTTACACACGTGATCAGTGCATTCATCTTCTCCACGTGACAGGGATTCTCCTGCAGGTACTCGGCACCCCCCCCAAGGAGGCATCTGCTACGTATGTCAAGGAGTTATGAGTTCACATGCCTGTGGTTGGAGGAGCTAAGTAATGGCATCCTGAGTGACAAAGGTGGTTCAAAATCAGCCATGTCATTGTTAAGATAAAATTATGGTACATTTGCTCTATACAGTTCCATGCCATAAAAATTACCCCTTGTAGGAGGGACAACCTAAGACAGGCACAGTCGCAGGGGGGCCATCAGGTGAGAATTTGGGGATCAACAGAGGTGAGGCTCAGAACCTCACCCCCCCTGCTTTGAGAGAAATCCTCTGCATCCGTGGATGTCTTGCTGCCCTTGTCTAGCCTGGATTAATACTTAGTCCATAGGCACACACCTGATCATCTGATCATCTACATTTGCCCTCTTACAGCACTAAACTATGTTTTCTACCTTTATCTTGCATCTATCTACCACTTCAGCATTTTATTAAAAAATAATAATAATAATAATAATAATAAGGGAGAAATGTGGGATTCACATATAAATCAAGTATAAAAATCAAATGAATATTCATATTTGACCTGATTGTTTATAGTTCATGATGCGTGATCAAAACCAAAAGTTTCTGTGATGACTGCCCTTGCACTGTTCACCATGTAAGAACTTATTCACCATGTAAGAGCTTGTTCGTTGTGCTTCAGAAGATTGGAGACTGTTGAGAATTAGGCTTGGGGTTGATTAATGATGGTGCATTGAGTCCTCTATACAGAATTTTATTG
The DNA here is from genome assembly GCF_040802235.1 of Manis javanica. Lineage (NCBI taxonomy): Eukaryota > Metazoa > Chordata > Mammalia > Pholidota > Manidae > Manis > Manis javanica. The sequence continues at coordinate 4,855,820 of NC_133158.1, forward strand.
TTGTTATCAACCATTTAATCAATAAATATGAGAGAAGCCCTCTCAAAAAAAAAAATTACCCCTTCTTAAAACACAACAGGTTTTTTAAAAAAGATTTTGGCACTGTTAGACTCCTATCTGGTTGTTGGGTATATAACGGGCACTCAGGAAATCCTTAAATATAATCCTTTACATTTGTGTTGCACTTCCTGGCTTTCAAAGGGCTTTCCTGCATATTGCCTCCAAGTGCCTTCCCATAGACAGCAGATCCGCACCATTGCCAACCGACCACACTCCCTCATACTCAGAACTTCTGACCTTACTGGGCAAGAGATTCTTCCCCATCTTCATCTCAGATAAAACGTCATCCCTCATGTGCCCATGGACTTTGCATCTCAGCCCCCTATCACTTTCCTTCGTACAAATGATGATCACTTATAACTATTGCAATTATTTCAATTAAGTCCTTTGACTTTTTCCCCTCTTAAAAAATTATTTTGGGTCTATCTTCCCAAGAGTAATAAGCACTGGGGACAAAGTGTGTCTAGTATCTGTGCAAACTAGTACTGTGCCTGGAACATAGTGCCTCACACTCAGTATTAACTCAGGGGAGCTCAGTGGGCTGCTTCTTAGGCATACCACCAATCTGCTTTTCCACTCCTCTATACCTCTCCTAAAAAGGTATAACAGGACACCAAGAATTTGGGAAGAAATCATAAAGAACATTGACAACAAAGTGGATGGTGGTTCCAAGATAGAGCTTAAAATATTTTCCTCAAAAGGCAACTGTCACAGTTGTTTTCCCATTTGAAAACCTAGAAGAATGGTCAAGTTCAGGTTTGAAGCAATTGATTTTTATGAATGCCAACTTCATCTACTCAGTGGCAGTCACTCATTTTAGATAGAACAGGGAACTTTGGGAAATGAACCAGATTTCTGCAATGTGCCCTTTCTATGCATGTTGTTAAAAGCAATAGGTTGGGAAAAGGGTTGATTGCTCAAGGCACATTGTTTATACGACATTACTTTGGCCTGATGGAAAAGTTCCTAATGGTGGTTTTCTGGCTAAAGAGACGGTTTATGGATGAAGAGTGGAATGTGATTTTGAGGGGATAGGGCATTATCATAATTTAGGTGGACTCCGAAGATACTTGATACTGGGAGAAGCCAGGAAAAATATTCAGGACCATGCCACTTCTTTAGCATTAGCATTCAGTTCTGCATCAAAATGTAAATGCCGTCTGCTTTTAATTACCATCCTTATTCAGGCCAAGCTAATTACTCTGGGCCAGACTGGAAAGGAAAATTCCCAGAAAGTCTTATGTGATAGAATGGTAGTGTGTTTGCTGAAGAGGATGCTGAGAAATCCTTAATGAATTAGCGTTTCAGTATAACTTTTGCAAGAGAATACCGAGAGAATCAGAGGGGGAAAAAAAATCCTAGACTTTTGGCAGCTGTCCACCATCATAGCAGTTGACAATCTGCTTTTTATTTAGTGTTCTGTTATGTAAAAGCGTGGAACTCTCAAGTTAAGAAATATTGATCACTGCATGGTAATACATATGTAACAAAACTGTGCTGTGTTGAAAAAGCTCTCCTTTTAAAGTGAGATTACTGACTCTATTTTGTTATTAAAATGTGTGGATCTTTTTATTTAGCAAATAATGTGGTTTTGTTAAACATAAGTTATTTAAAGGTTAAAATAATCTTAATTTTAACTATTAATATTATAAAGAACAGATTTTCAGCCAAGTACAACAGAATGCAAACAAGAACAAACTTGGGGGAAAAAAAATTGGTGGCTGGGAACACAGAAATGCATTAAGAGCTGTGTCTTGGCCACAATACATAGGTTCGCAGCAGCCCTTTGCTATATTGGCAGAACCACACATTTTTGTAAGGTCTGTTGATTTCCCCAGACTTCGTGGAATCGAGATCAACTTTGTCAATTACCCATTTCTCTTGCAATGATAATCCAGTTTAGGGCTGAATTAGCAGCTCTCTGAGTGTTTGGACTTTGTGGCCCCCTTTTCCAGCTAGATTGCTCCCCTTCTTTAGTGGTCTGCAAACAGGAGAATCTACTTTATGTCCATCATTGTTCTAGGGATACTTGGGGAACCCCATGTACGGTTCTCTAGTTCATTGACCAGACACCTACTAAGCTGTGGGTCAGTCCCTGTGCTGGGCACTAGGATGCCGTAGCTTTCAGTTTTAGGGAATAATAGCTTATGTCCCTGCACTAAACAATCCAAGCTGGTTAGGTAATTTAAAATTATTGAATTCGTGTTGGTAGCTATTGGTAGCCTCCCATATTTAGTGGGGAGGGCTATGCTTCCTCTCCCTTACCGTCTTATTACCCAGAGAACAAGGCTCAGACAGACGCGGCTGTGACGCAGACGTTTATGAGCAGCATACACCAGAGCCAGCAGGCTGTTCTGAAAGCTTAAGAAGCCCCAGCTCTCTGTTCTTTGAGATGTTCTGGAGGCATCTTGCATCAAAACAAATGCATTATTTATAGGAGTCAGTTAACCTTTTATTTGGAGTCAGAAGACTGAGAAACCTGAGTCAGCAGCTGAAGGCCAGACTCTTTAATGATCAGGCCTGGGACACTGTTCCTAAGGACGCAGGCCGCTGAGCTCCCCATGTCCTGTGGGTTCATGCAGAGGAAAGCAGGGCCTCTTGTCTATGGAACCAACCCACGCAGAAGGGACACCTGCAATTCACCAATAAAAAGTCATTGCTTGTGTCCATTAAGGTAATTGACAAGACCTCTGGTGTTGGTCAGGGAGAACTGGCTTTATTTAGCACATGCTACGCTTTGCTTAAATACTAGCCAGAATATATATTCCTGATTCAGGCTATTGACTTAGCTCTGAGATGGAGATTAAAATAAGCACATATATTTATGTCATGCTGTCTATACTGAAGTATTTACAGTAAATTACCTACCGCATGACAGCTTCATATACAATCAAGGGTTCTTCTTTGTCAAATGGGAATAATAATGGTGTTGATCTGAATGGAGTTGTGAAGATTAAAAAATAGAATGTTGCTTAGCACCCAGCCAGGCAAGTTAAAATGCTTCATAAATTCTAATCATTATTTTCTAGACATTCAGAGTAATATTTATTTTTCTACACATTGAGTCTTGTAGAATGACTTCTGCCTTCTTTTTAATTTAACCTTGCCAAATTTTCACTCTCCACAAAAGAAGAGAGAGTGGGTCATGGGTGTATATTTCCCTTCCCAGAAGGCATCTCTGAGAAGCCTTGACGCTTTGCAGCCACACTCCTAATCAGAGTGGGTGTTCAGCCATTCCTGCCTGGAATTCCGGCTCTATTCCTTGTGTGGGAATGAGAAAGAAAAGAAATTAGTCTGTTGATTCCACTGACCCTCATTGTCTGAGAAGTCGGCTGTACCTTTTAGAAACACCCAGAGTAAGAGGAAAGACGGTGCCGGATTCTGCCTGGTGCCCCGGCCAGCAGGTGTGAAGCAGGCAGCTTGGGAGGGAAGGCTGAGCTGTGAAAATCAATGGCGATCTTTGGAAACATTTTCCGTGCAGCCACCAGGCGAGACGTCATTTGAGCAGCACAGCAGAAATGACTGGGGCGCTAGACACACCAGTATGGGGCGGTGAAGGTGCACCCCGACCCTGTGCTAAATGCTTTCTTGCCCCTGTTGGGGGGGTGGGCAGGGCTGTGATCTCCATTCTCCAGGGGAGGAAGACAAGGCTTCAGGAAGCTGAAGCATTTGCCCGAGGAGATGGGATGATAAGTGGAATGAATAGGATTCAACCCTGGGTTGCCGGCCTGGTGTGAGGCTGCGCTCTGCTTACAGCGCAGGAAGGTATCACATGCACGTGTGTGCTCTGATAAGCAAGCCCAATGGGCTGTCTTGCGGCGTGCCCAAGTCATTAAAAATGCCTGAGAGGAGTTTGGAAATGTCCTTCCCATTTCCACAAGGCTGAGTTACATTGTTCCTACTGACTTCAGAAAAACTCACGGTGCCCACTTTGAGATACGAAGATACGGGTGCCTGACCTGTCCTGAATTATATTCCCCATAGCATTGGCAACCCAGGATAGGAAACTTTAAATTTGGCAATGTGTATCTCTCACACTACAAGCTCTCTGTGCTCCACCTCTTGACAGAGGGAAAGCTCTGCTCGTGGGCCTTGTAAAAGAAGCCGCAGCATTCCTGGGGTTCAGTCTTGAGTCATAACAATTCTGTGCGATGGACTTTTAAATATCCCAGAATTTGCATTTTGACTGCATTATACATCACAGAAGGGTTTTGATGATGTTACCACGGCAAAATGCTGTAATCACATCGTATAATTTATGTAACTCCAGCTGCTGTCCCCGGGTCAAGAAACACAATATTCTATTCCTGATATAGACACACACAGCTCCTCTCCGGAAGGAAATTGAGGGTCCTGCGTCCAGCTCCTGGGGGGCATTTTTAAATAACTTTGAAGGGAAAGTCTGACTACCTTGATGGTTAGTCAGACAAGTTAAGCAATGAGTTAATAAGTAGATCAAAGCTTCAAAAATGAAAGTGGGCATGCCAGGGCATCCCAAAGGTGGCCATGCCAGGGTGTCCGCATCTTGGAGCTCAAGGCAGAGAGCAGTATGGGAGGCCCTGCATTGCCCACAGCAGCAAGACCTTTGGTTCTAGCTGGTGGTCTTCCAAGAGGCTGTTCGATTGACCTTGATGCTTAAAGTATGTGTCTTTCTGAAACCTTGCCTCTGGTCTGAACCTTTGCTGGCAGACCCTTCGGATGGGACCAGGAGGGGAGGCATCTCATTACCAAACTCTGCTTTCTCCTCCCCCAAATAGTTGACTTTCAGTCATTTTTTTTTTAAGAGTAGATGATCAGATTCAACCTCTCCGCTCCTTGCCCAGTCATAGCCCAACGGTCACTTCCACAACAGAATTCCTCAGGGCGGATTCAGGGACACTAGGATGTGAGAGAGGGGCCCCGGGGCCTTGCCTGGCATGAAATAGAGGTGGAGAAAAATGACTGTGGAGAAGAATATAGGACAAATGAGAAGTCAGGCCTGCCTCCTGAGAGAAGAGAGGGGACAGCAGGCTTCACAAGAGGGCTGAGGGCCGGATGGCAGGAACTCACGGCAGACAGAGGCCTTTCCAAAGGCAGGCATCACTCTTGTTTAATATTATGGTATTTTCTGTGCTGCATCTGAGCGAAAGCCCATCACGTTGTCTGAAAGGCCTCAGACTGGTTTGGGGGTGATTCTGTAGTAAATCCAGCTCTTGACAGCTCTACACGTTTGGAACAGGGACAAGGATGGTGAGGTAGTCCACAAATGGGTGAGTCCCAGAGGGTGGCTGGAGACCTGGAAGCATTGTCCTTCCCAGCGTCCTAGCAGGCACCGTCAGAACCAAGGTGCTTCCCCCCCGACACTGGATTGACTGCCCCAGAAACCCAGACTTGCTGTCCTTTGTCTTGTCCCTCCGTATCTCTGTGCCTCTGTGTTAAAATGGGATTCAAGTCCCATCTTCCTCCCGACTGTGAGCTTTATTCACTGACTTCATTGAACAAAAAGAAAGATGAAAACAACCAAATCATACCATTCCCATGTGACCTTCTCTCTCCTCATGCGTGTTTCCTGTGCACCCACATTTGAGTGAGTGTGAAAAGCTCACATCACAGGTGGTGACCATTGCCTTGAATTTCAGAGCAATTGAATTCTGAAAAGCTCATTCAATGAGTTGCGGGTAACAAGCTATCAAGGTAACAATAGATCTCAATCTCTTCGGTTAAACCACCTAATAGCCCAAATCCATTGCTTTGTAAGATTTTCCAACCCCTATTGTTAATTAACTTAGGGCACCACTAGGGCTTTATAAGAAATCTTAAATCACCATGAATCTTTCTTTTTCTCTTAAAAACTTGGGCCAAAAGCACAATTTATGTCTATCCATTGAAACAGGAAGGCTGCTGTTTACAGGCTTCTTTTTTCTTGGTGATCCCCTACGTCTTCCTGTCGCCCTCTGACAACGACCACTTTACACTGCTGTGTCCCCAACACTGGCACTACTGTTGCCATTCACTTCCTTGTGGGCACCCTGCTGCATTCTGGGATTCCATATTGTCTCTAATCTTTCAGTCTTGTGATCTCATGTGTCAATAGTGACGTAGCTGTTGTCAGTCACAGGGCTTTGATCATGAGGAAAGTTGCTGCTCAGCATAGTGGATCATTGTCTACCCTTCCCTTTCTCGGTCTGTTCCATCTCCATTCAGGTACTCGGTGTCTAAGTGTGGGGGAACAGGTGTCAGGGCGCCCAGACACCCGACTGCCATTGATACTCCTGGTGACCCTGTTGTGACTGCAGAGTATCCATTGGGGGAACCAGACAGAGATGCTCAAAATATCACTTTTGAAATTCCCCAAATGAGCAGGAAATGGGAAGTCTGGGGATACTGAGGAACTGACCTGCATTCCCCTCAACACTGTGTGGCAGTGCACACTCCCTAGCATTTCTGAGGCTCTTGACAGCTGAACGGACAGTGGGAAAACAATCACTGAACTCGGAGTTTGAAGACTGAGGCTCAAGTCCTTGCTGTGCCCTTCATGGGCCATGTGCCCTTATGCAAATCCTGTTCCTTTCTTAGGCAGTTTCCCTGCTTCATAGGATCAGACACTACATAAACTATAATGTGTAATGCAAAGTTAAGGCGATGATACTATGGATAATAAAAATATTTGTATTATGGTAGCCATTATGGTAAAGACGCAGTGGAGGGAATTTGTCCCCAGTGCAAGTATTCTGAGATATTTAATTCTAAAAGTTTTCCCCATCAATTCTCAGTATATGGTATATAGGAGACATTTAATAACCTTTGTTTAGCAAAAAAATACCATTCCCTAGAGCCATGCAATATTCATTGGGCAGCCAAAAATAATTTTAATAATTGCACATACATTTATTAAATACATACTGTTGGCCAGACACAACTCAAAAAGCTCAACACATCACGTAACTATATGTCAAATTATCTCTAAAGGATGTAACATTGATATTATATTTAAATGTAAAATTAAATGTCTTTAAGGATAAATGGGTAATAGTCTTATAAGATAGGTGCTATTGTTATTTCCATTTGCAGATGATAAAATTGGGGATTTAAAAGTTTGAATAACTTTCCCAAATATCCATTAAGGGAATTTGTTTTAAAAAAAATTATTAGTGTCAATTCTGCAGTAGAATGTAAATGTTTTAAAATAAAACTGGTGAGTTATATGAGCTAGAAAACACTTAATTGTGTCTGAACACCCCTGATTGCTCCCTGCATAAACATTGAGTGGTGTGATGTTGGAATTCCTTAATGATAGCAAAGGGGCATGCCTGACACTGTGAAGTTATCATCACATGTCTCGTTCTGAATAAAGTGCGTGAGCACACCCCAGACCTGAGATCCCCCGGATCTGTGTGCACTGCCGTATTCAGTAAGTAGGCTGGGTAAATCCACGAGGCTAAGGCCAAAATCAGACTGTTTAGCCAAACATGTTGTCTCCCTTCTTAATTGAGAAACCTATGGTTATTTGGATGGAAATTTAATCTGTGCCTCTGATTCATTTACTCACTAAATTGCTATTTAGTTCTAGCTACATGAGCTGTTTGAGCTTTCACTAAAGTTCCTCTAAACTACAAGTAAATTATGGCCACATTCCATGTGGCCAGTTTGGGTCCCGTCTGAAGTGAGCCTGGCGTAATCCCGTAGGCTGAGGAGCAGAGGCCACCCTGCTTTGTTCTCCCAAGGAATTGCAGTTGCACGGGCTTCTTGTATAAGGAGGAATGCTTCCTCTTTCCTTTCTGATAAGGTATTTGTGTCACTTGTGGAGGAGGCAGGGATGGGCCGTGCCGGTTAGGAGCACAGCCTTCGCGCCTGAGGGCCTGGGGTCACAGGCTCTGGGCCGCTTAGCAGTGTGTCACCTGGGACTGTTTGTGCAACCCCCTGTGCCTCTGGCTTCGCCCTGGATTAAAGGGGGACAACTGAGGAAGCGTCATCTCCCAGGGATCTGCCTTCTCCCCTCTCACCCACTCATCCTGTGGCAGCCAAAGCAGGGTTATCTGCGGCAAGTGCCAGCCAGCAGTGTAACATCCATGTGCTGTTTATCGTCCACGTCGGGGGCGCCAACACACATGTCCTGGGGGCCCTGGTAAGGTGAGTGTGCAGAGCTCTCTGAGAATGAATGCCCAGTGGTGGGGGTGCAGGGCGCTGTGCCATCCTGGCACGTGCATGCACCATCTCAAGGTATTCATTTCAGAAACTCTAAAACCAGCCGATGGCCAAAGGAAACTCCACAGCATAATCTGCCAGGGGCTGGAAGGTCTTTTTGCACGACTGTGCCATTTACAGCTTTGCCGCCTTCCCCTCCCGCCCTGCAGAATGCATTTCTGTCTTCTGCAAGCCATCGGTGCCCCAGCCCCTCCCTTCCTGTGCACAAGGACTGTGGCAGCTGGAATAGTGGCAGAACACCCTTCGGTCTCTGTGCACTGAGCACTCAGCACTCTGTCCCCACTGCCACGCTGAGCTGGCCCTGTGCCCAGTGTCCTGCAGTCTGGGGGTAGGAGCCCATTACCCCAACAGGAATTCTCTTCATTGGCGTTGCTCAAGGATGTCTCTGTTGCCAGGCAGTGCCAGACACGGTGAAAGGGGTTGAGGAATCTCGGGTTGGTTGACCCAGAAACCCCTGCCCGAAGCTCAGAACCCTGGCTTTTCCGGTGTCTCCTGCTGTGCAGTTAACCAGCCACAGCCCCTGGACACGTGAATATTTTACTGTCCAGTCTTTGTCCTCGTATTTTTCTTTAAATTTCTGTTACAGATAGCCTACGAAGTTCCTCAAAAACGAGTCAATCCCTCTGAGCCCTACCCACCCAGCAGAACGCCTGCCCAGGATAGGTGCTTCGGAAACATGTGCCTGACCAATTCATCTGTTTCCCTCCATCACCAACAGCTTGGTGACGTTCACGTACGCGTGGCATAATTTGGGCATGCCCCAAAGCTGCTCACACCCATTTCTTGGTCTCATTCGGTGTTCAACAGGAATAAAAGGAACTGGCAGAGGGTGTAAGAACCGCCCTAGACCCCGGTGGGGGAGGGCAGCCACTGTTTGTATTCTGAGAAGGTGTAAATGCAGACGCGGGGATGAAGCAGCTAGGAAGAGAAACGCGAGTTCAGTTCACTTGGGATTCGACCCTTGCCATGTTTAGCCTCATGGCTTAAATTTGCATAATTCTTGTAAAAAGAAAAATTAATTATTTATGACTGTAGCTTTTAACCAAACTGTGCATTTAAAGTAATCACTCTGGGTGATTTAAATAAAATCTTTTCTGTAAGCAGTTTATGCTCATTAGAATGAGAAAACTGTTGGTTTATTCAATGTAAAGGACATTATTGCCAGTTTAGAGTCTCTTTTTTTTTTTTCTATTTCAGAATAGAGGGCAGCCACGTTGAGACAGATGGGACTTAATTAACTTGTCCCAAAAGTGACCAGATTTTGCTCTTTCTTTTTTTTTTTTTTAGTTTTAAAGATGATAGATTCCAAAAGCCTTTTCAAAAACCAAACCATTGTTTTAGAACACTTAGGAAGTTCTGTCCTTTACTCTGACAGACAGCAGTGGGGACAGAAATAAGTTTGTTTCCTGGCAAGCACGCAGGACTTCTTCTCGAGCCCAGCAGGAATGGAAGAAGATGGTTCTAACCAAAGCTCTCCCATACCATGATCTTTAGAAACACAGCCATTTCACGGGCTGCAGGCCACACCATTCACAGAAAGAGGCTCTTCCAGTGACGCCTACCGTGGTTTCAGGGTGGTATTGTATTTTATGCACTACTTAGTTCCCTGGATGTCTGGGGTCCATGATACACGCTGGGAAGCTAGACACTGGGGGTGTTCGCCCAGAACAAAGCAGGTGTGGGCCCTCCTGCATTTGGGGGTAAAGTGCCTGGAAGCCATAGACGTGCTTCCATCCCAGGAACAGGACCCAAAGCTGACATGGGCAGCCCTGGTAGCCTTAGTTTTAGGGGGTAACGAATGGGGGAGCCTGCGGGATGGATTGGTGGAGGCCCGCTTGCTTTGTGAAAGCCACTTGGGTTCTCTGGGCCTCTAAAATAAGGTGCTTGAGCCGCATCACCATCTTTTTTTTTCTTCTTAATTAGCTAATCTCTTTCATCCACATGAAAATATGATGGCCGTCTTAAGTAAAATAAATTTAAACAGCGCTGATTAAATTGGAGCCAGGGTGCTCAGTCTGTGTGGTTCACCCAGGGCTCCCAGAGTTTGGGGGCTCCTCAGAGAATTAATTCATGAACCAGTGGCATGGAGAGCTGGTAATGTGCCGCCTCAGTGGCTCAGGTCTCCGTGGCTGCGATGGAAGCCCAGCTCAGCCAGACCCGTGGCACTAAGGGGAATCTGTGGAATCATAAGACTGGAGTGGCAAAGTATCCATCCCTTTAGGCTGGGTCTAGGTGATCAAATGCTGTCAGGAACGTGCCTCTTGCCATCTCTGCGTGACTTTATTCTCAGCTGAGACTCTCCTCCCCGTGCTGTGACAAGACTGCCACCAGCAGCTCCGGGTTTGCATCCTATAAAGGAGCCTGTCGTCTCCTTATGGCTCTAGTGGGAGGCCTGTGCTGCCTCTCATGGCTTCACACAGGTGCTCGTCCAGTCCCAGGGGCCAAGGGGAGGTGGGTTCCGGTTGGCGAGGTGTGAGTCACCTTGGATCTGGGGGAGGGTAGAGGCAGCCCCCGTCCAACCACAAGAGCCGAGAGGAGGGGATGGGTTTTGTCTCACAGGCCAATCAAAGTGCTAGTCCCCAAAGGGATGGATGCTGTTCAGGCATGAAGTAGCTGCTCTGTTCAGCTCCCCTCCAGATCGACAGGCATCTGAGTCTAGGCAAACCCTGCTACTTTTCTTCTGCATTTGTAGAGATTGTATTCAAGTCCGGGTGATAAAGGACTTGTACCTCCATGGAGAATAAACTGATATTTGTATAATAGGAAAAAAGGACTGAGGGGTCGGGGGATGGGGTGGAGTGAACAGTGATGACAGAAAATGGAAAATGCTCCCATCTCTCTAGGCAGTGAAGGAATCACTTATTTTTGTCCTGTTACTCGACTAAGAACTTGTTAGGTCACCCCGACGTCTCCTGAGCTGTACTGAAGTGGGAGCCAGGAGTGTAACGGGTCTTACCCCTCTGCCGCCTGTGCTCTCCACAGCTGTCTGGGAAGAGTTCCTTCAGCTCATGTTTCCACCAGCTCTTGTATAAATGCCCAGAGTTCATGGCTGGTGGAGCTACTTGAGCTTTATAAATGTAGACATTGGAGATATATCTTTGCTGAAGGCTTAATAGTGAGCGCGTTTTGGCCGTGTGACTCATGCACACCAAACCCTGACCTCAAGTGTCTTCCTGAGAGAGGCAGTTCCCAGGGCCAGACCATCCATGCAGTGCAGATGGGGCCAACGCACTGAGCTGGGGCCCTGGTGAGCACGGTGGCCCACGCTCAGGACGCCTTTGGTCTCCATCAGCGTGTGCAGCGGTTTTGCAGAGAAAGCTGGGTTGACACCCCAGCTCTTCCACTTGCCACCCACACTAAGTGGTTCCAGTCACTCAGGAAGTATAGCTTCCTCCTTTCTTAATCAGGGACCATGGTATTACCTCCTGTCACCATTGCTTGCTGAACACCCCCAAACACAGGGGTGTGAAACAGCCATTTTCGTATGCTCACAAATGCTGGGGCAGCAATCTGGACAGGGGACACCGAGGCTGGCTTACCTCTCCTCCACAACATCTGGGGTTCTAGCTGAGGCAAGGGTGACTCCGTGGCTGGAGACTAGACTGTCTGGAGGCATCTTTACTCATTGTCAGGTGGTTGACGAGGACCTCAGCAGGATGCCTGCACTGGCCACGCCTACACTGTCTTTTCACTTCGCGCGGGCTGGTTGAGTTTCCTTGTAGTATGGCTGCTGGGTTTCCAGAACTAGCAGAGGCACATGACGTGTGTATTATCTGTCTCTGGATTCACATGGTGCTGTTTCCCCTGTATTCTCTAGCTTGACACAATCACAAAGGTCTTCCAAGTTCCCAGGGGTGGGGACATAGACCTCAGTACTTTATAGGACAAGTGTCAACATTATATTATAAATGGAGCATAGCATGGGAGATAGTGTTAAGGCCCACTTTGGAAAGTGCAGCCTTCCATATGTAGCAAATTATATTATCAATTATAAGAATATCATAACTGTATTCCTATGATAAACACCTTTTGGTCATGATGGGTGTTTGTTTAATTGCTGGGTTCAGTTTGCTAACATTTTATTAAGGAGTTTTGCTTCTGTGTTCACCATAACCACCAGTCTATGGTTGGTTTTTTTTCTTGTGATTTGTTTGCCAAGTTTTGATAATGACCATCTAGTAAAATGAGTTGAGATGTATTTCTGTCTTTCTTTATCTTATGAAAAAGATTGTGTAAGATTGCTGTATTTCTCCATGGATACTGTTTGAATTCACTAAGGAAACCATTTGAGCCCAGAGCTTTCTTTGTGGATAAGTTTTACATTCCAAATTCATTTTATTTTGTAGATGTAGGGCTTTTAGATTCCATGTTTCTTATATCAAGTTTTAAGGAATTTGTCCAATTCACCTAAATTGTTTAATTTATTAGTGTAAGGATATTCCTATTGTTACTGTTTTTTTATGTATTTAGGATCTATTGTGATATACCCTCTTTCATTCCTGATACTGCAATTTTTTATCAGTCTAGCTGTACTTATAAAAAATTTTCCTTTTGTTTCCAGGAACCAGCCTTTGGTAGTACCAGTTTTCCTTTTTTGTTTGTCCATTTTCTGTTGCATTGATTTTCACTCTTATTTTTATTTTATTTTCCTCTGATTACATCGTGTTCAATTTGCTGTTTTTTCCTAGTTACTTAAAATGAAGCTTCAACCATTGAAATTAAACCTTTCTCCTCTTCTAAGTATTTAAAACTATGTTTCTAAGAACAATATTAAAGCCACATCTCACAACTTTTGATATATTGTGTTTTCATTTTCATTCAGTTCAGAATATTTTCTAATGTCACTGTGATTTGGGGACTTTGTGACTCGTAGGTTATTAAGAAGTGTGTTAATTTCAAAGTACCTCCAGGTTATGCTAGATAAACTAGAAATCAGTCACAGTAATATGGTTCTCTTGTAAGAGAATATATCCTGTGCTTTTAATAATTTTTTCTCCTGACACTTGTCTTATGGCCCAAAATATGGACTTTGTTAGTGAGTATTTCATATGTATGTGAGAAGAATGTGTATTCTGCAGTTACTGTGCATATTGTTCTAGAAATAGCAATTGGGTGAAATTGGTTGATAATGTTCAAGTCTTTTACAAATTTACTGATTTTCTCTCTAGTTGTTTTATCAATGACTAAGAGAGGACTGTTGCAATCACCAAGGAAAATTCTAAATGTATCTTTCATTTTTTATTCTGCCAATTTTTGCATCACGTATTTTGAAGCTCTCTTATTAAAAATATACACTGTCTTCATGATGAATTAATCATTTTATTATTATGAGATATTTTGTTTATCTCTCATACTATTCCTTACCCTGAAATCCTTTTTGTTCAGTGTCAATAGAGCCACCCCACTTTCCTCATGAGTATTGTTTTGTGGTTACAGATTTTCCATTCTTTTACCTGTAACCTACGTATTTGTTTATTTAAAATGTACTTGTTGTAGACAAAATACAGTTGGATCATTTTTCTTTTTATCCCGCCTGACAATCTCTATTTCTTAATTGGTGTATTTAGTCCATTTACATGTAATGTAATTGTCTCTATTGCTTGGTCTTACTTCTACTGTATCGTTATAAATATCTGTCTATTCTGTTCGCGCTGCCTCAGTCTCTGTAAACTACGATTCCCTCCTCCTTAATTCAGCACAACTACCAGACTCTGCTTGGTCTCAACCTTCCTGCTCTGGGGTTTATAAATACCTCCAAGTAGAGATTTAGAGTGATTATAAGCCTCTCTTCATTTTTCTGCCTTCTTTCAGGAAGCAAAGTCTATGCTGATGTTGACCAATATCAAAGGACATTTGTTTTCGATATTCTGTTCATTTACTTAATTGTTTGTATCAGGAGGGCTAATCCAGTATTAGTGGTTCCATTATGACCCACAGTAGAAATTTAGAAATAAATGATAATAATTAGCTTGTTTTACCTTTAAGATTATTTAATTAAATTGTTCTACTTGTTCATTCATATTCGAGACTAAAAAATGTACTGGGTTTAGATTAATTTTATCAGAGAATAATACATGTCTTTTTTTAACTTTTTAAGACTTATTTATTAGATTATTAGATATGTGATTTATTAGATATGACATTGAGGTAATTTTCATTTAAATATGATCCTATACTAAGTCAATTTAATTGTGAGGTAGCCCCCTTTTTAATGCTTTTTTTAAAATTCCTTGACGATGTTGCCTAACCTGTGTATCCAATATACATGGTAACATTTTGTAGCTCAGGTCTTAGCATTTGGAACCTTCCAGTTCTTAAATGTGAATTGCAGGAGCTTATTGGCCTTTTTGAGATTTGGGCCCAAGTATCACTGATAAGACCAAACTTCTTTAACTAAGGGAAAAAAAGTCCTATAAAATCACACACACACACACACACACAAAGTCACTAGGAAATGAAGATATTTGATAAGAGTTACTCTGTTTTATGATTTCATTGTAAATTAATCAAGACCAGAAGAAAAATTCCATTGGAAATGCACTTAGACTTCCAAATTATAGGAACATGTGTTTGGCAAAATGTGCGTAAGGATTGCCAAACCCCAGATTCGGGGAAAGCACGGAGCAAAGCATATTTTGAGAGCTCATCGGGCGCAGCATATTATTAGAGCCCCTCCTTTCTGGACGTGACCAAAGGAAGCCTGAAGTGGGCCGGCAGTCATTATCATCGAGCTGGCACAGAGAACAAAGCTCTTTTCCACTCTGCTGGCAGGCAGACCTCTTCATTTTATTTTTACTTTATATTCCCTTGATTATCCATTAATAGATGATTATAAGTTTTCAGGAAAAGACTAACTGGATTACTTGAGTTGTTTATCCTATTGGGTCTAGAAACAGAGCTTGTATTCAGTCCCAGTTCTTCCATGTATAGGATGTAAATGATTCTATTTGGTCCCTACAGTTATCATGACAATTTCTCATGAGGCTCCATTCAAAGCCCTTAGCTCCTGGCCTGGCTTGATGTAAGTGCTCAGCACCAGCCTGTGTGAGCTCTCATTGCTGGCAGGTAGGATCCAGCCTTGACTTGAGAAGTACTTAGATACACAGAGAACTAACATCATTCAATGCATGGCTGTGGCAGTTCTTTCTCCTTCCAGGTGAACACAAAACATATTCCCTGATGGGCCAAAGTGGAAACAGTGTGTAAGAGAAGGAAATGTTTATCAGTTTTCATAGAAAAGAACTTCTCATAGACTAGGATCGCGGCTTCTCACATACCAGGATCATAGCGCTGGGAACTGCCTGGAGGGTCCCCTGGCTGAGAACATCGACAGAGGATGGCCTGTCGCTGACAGCTCACACCTTTACCCTCAAGTGTGCACTTAATGTGTTCACTCTGTAAGATACAGGCTTGATGGATGAAAGAACTACATAGTCTTATGCCTTTACTTAATAGCCTACGATTTTCATTAGTGGCAGAAAATGCAAGGACCGAGTGAACCACTGGTTAGAGACGGAGATAGAAATGATGAAGATGATAGAGAGATAAACAGAGGTTGATGCTGCAGTTGAGACACAGATAAGCTGTTAGTGAAATGTGTAATTTTTCAGGTTGGCCACTAGAAATTATAGCACCGATGTTAGGGTCCATCCTCTGTGTGTTTACCTTCATTTCTGGTCCCTTTTTTTTTTCTATGTCAAATACTGCCTAACACTCTTTCTACTGCAGACATAGACGACAACTGGAGATTCATTCACTTTACAATTAACAAAGGATGTGTGTTGAGGAGAGGGTCTTTCCTTAGGGGCCCAATATTCCTAGTTAAGTTGCTGTACAGATTTCCTTGTGGTTCAACAGTTTGGCAGATCCCTGCACGTTCTCTCTTGAAGACATCTGTTGAGTGAAGTAATGATTTCATTGCAGATTCTTGAGTTTCCCTTAATTTTCCTCTGAGGGTTTTTTATGTCTCCTTTTGTGGGACAGGTGGGAACCCATTCATCTGTTTGTGAGGGTTTCAAGGTCTTTGGCTCACCATCTCCCCTGACACGGCCTTCCTAGGAAAGCCATTCTGGTCTTTGCTGGCAACTTTGGTTCTCTGAGCCTGTGACCTGCCACACCAGCACTCTGCTTTCAGACGCCAAGGCCCATGTCTCTCCCCCTACCCGGTGGCTGCAGATCCTGGTTGGGAGCCTGAAAGAAACCATCAGCGCCTTCCTCTGTTGAACCCCTGTTGGTACTTCTCTTCCGAAGTCCCTTTCCTCCCCCAACTTCCTCAGCACAGTGTCTCCTTTTACAGTCTTGAGTTGGCTCCGAGTTCATTGCCTCAGAGGACTTCCATGACATGCATAAATTATGAAACATTTTTGCAAATTAAGTTTTAATTAAAACCAGCAGCTTAGAGCATTCAACTGGAAGCAGTCACAATGTTGGAAAGTGACACTGGTTAGAGTGGGAGTTCAGGAGAAGGTCTGAGTGGGCTTGCATCCTGTTCAGATCTTTCCAGAATGAATCCTGCAGAAAGGTGCTTCCTTTCCTATCAGATCCTCCTTAATCTGCACCGATCCCCGGACTGCCACGCGGGCCAGTGTGGCTTCCAAGCCATAAATACAAATGCATCACAGCAGTGGTTTTATCTGGACTTGGCCAGATTCCCTTTTGAGCCTACCAACCCATGTTCTCACGGGGCACCGGCCAGCCCTGGGGCTCCCCCACGGTGCCAGAACTGCAGATAATTTTTCAGCAAAATGACCACCCAAAATAAGGCTGAAGAATGACCATCTTAATTGGAAACTTGTTTTTCCAGTACAATGCAGAGTTGAAGCCTGATGAGAAATGACTTCTAATTGTGAGAATTTTCAGAACATTATAACAAGCAGAATGTCTGGGGCTTTCCCCACGCTGATAGTCCTTAGCTATATGTAATGCGAGAATCATTCTGGTTTGTCCATTAATAATCCACATTTTCCAATGTCCCAAAAGCTGTCTCCCATCAAGTGAATAATTTACGCGGGCTTGCTTTTCATCTGGGTAGGGCTGTACCACTCCAACAAACACATCAGATTTTTTTCATCTGAGATGAGGTTTGAAAAACCTGACCTTTAGTTATCAGTTCACTACTTTTTTTGCTAAATGCCCTGGGGGCGCCGGTCCGCAGTGGGCAGCAGAATGCTCTCTGGGGACCCACATCTGAGCGAGGCCTTGTTGACCACTTAGGGGTTTTGGAGTTGAGTGGTCTTCCTGTCTTAAACTCATCTGGTGCGTGTAAAAGCTCATCTGTATACTGTATTTTTTTTAATGACTATAAGATTTTTTAAGATGCGAATATATAGTGTTGGCTTAGGGGTGGTGAAATAAACATTGGAAAAAGAGAATCCTGGCCGGAGTGTAAATTAGGACAGCATCTCTTGAGAGCATCTGGACTGAGATATGCTATGCACTTTTAGTAACTCCACTTCTTAAAAAGTTGAAAACGTTTGCAAGTTTCACTCAAGGATTTGCAACGCAGGGATGTTTACTACACTGTCATTCATGTTAGCAGGGAGGTGAATGCAGCCTACATAACTAATAGTAAGGGATTCAATAAGGAATGTATCATTTATTCAGATGATTGTATACTGCTTGCGCATTTAACGTGATGTTACCTGAGATCTGCGATGGATGTCAGCATCACAGGTGGCTTTACATGTCCCCTTTGCCCATCTCCCATCTCTAGTATTCTACAAGGGTCGTGCATTACTTGCATGCTTTTTTTAAAAGGAACATTTAAAAAATATGTGTGTTACAAAGAAGGGTCTTTCTGTCTGTATTTTTCTTGCTTTTAAGCATACTGTTGGAAAAATAAGTTCAAATTCCATCTGTACCCCTAATTAGAGGTTGAGAACTCACTAGTAAATTGTATGTGGTCATGTGTGACACCCAAACTAGAAAGAGCAAGAGAATTTGGGACACTTAAATGCCATGGTCCCCAGGAGTGTTTCTAACAGGGTTTGAAGGACTTGCAGGATACAAAACAAACACTGAACAGAGACTTAAATAATTTTAAAATAGAAAAATCCATCATACTGTGTTCCTTGTATTGATCCTGCTTTGTTCTCATCCCCCCCCCCCCATGGGGTTGTCCCCTCCACCGCTGCCCACTTGTCTCCTTCACCACCACTGTGAGAAAGGGGCGGCTGGAGCCGGGGACTCGGGGGCTCGCCTTGGCTGGGGGTGGTAGATGAGCAGTAGGGGGCCCATGTTTAAGGAGGAGAGGGAGGCAGTTGGGGCAGAGGATGCCACCGGACACTCACGTGGAGGCCAGGGGAGGATGGCGATAGAGGCACCTGTGGGTCCCCTGGCGGGTCTGGCTTGTCATAAGGACAGAAATAGCTCTCAAACTTTGGAGGGAGATAGTGCCCTGTGTGCTTCTAAGTTAACACTGAGCACTGGACGCAGTCTCAGGAAATTACTCCTGAGTATATCTGAAGCTGAGCAAACAGTATGGAAATATTTTGATGACTCCCTTGATGTGTGCAAGTAGAGTCTAGTCGTGAGCATCCCCAGAACTTACCTAGAGACGGCCAGCTGCGAGTATTTACGGGAATAATGAGAACTCGGTTCTCTCAGGATGCCCTCAGGGGTCCTGCTAAGCTGGAAGCCACTAGACACTGAGTCCCCAGGAGCGACACGGGCCTCAGATGGCACCAGGGGCGCTGAGTTCTCTCCATACCGCTGCCCTACCTCCCATGGTGTTGGCCTCGCTATCAGGCCCTGTTGGGTGGTCTGTGCCCTGCAGTGCGTGCACCCTGTCAGGCTCTAGCTGAGCGGGGACGGGGAAGAGGAGCAGAAGGGAAAAGGATGTCATTTGGGGTTACACTGTTAGAAGACCTTGTCACGTGGGTTGGGCCACATGTGCACCCTGAGCCGGTCACCGTGGCCAGGGCGCAGTGATGAGTTGGTTGGCCTACTCTGGGCCCTGCTGACATCACAGAGCTCAGAGCAGAGCCTCCCTCTGAAAGTGGGGGCGACTCAGAAAGGGTGGAGGGTGAGAGCAGACACACACACCCCTCCCCACCGAGGATGAGTCGCATAGCCCAAGCCCCTTATTCAGGCTTCATGACCTCCTCACATAACCCACTGGGAAGAAGTGCTAGCTCCTATTGAGGACCATGACCCCATGTCCTTGGGCCCCCGTGGGGACTGAGAGCTGGTTGGTTATTATCATGACCCCTCACACACCATGAGGTTGGAGCCAACCCAGGAGGGGTTACGAGGTCAAAGGGTAAAAACACCAACCATACGGACCAGCAGCTTCTGTAGGTTCTCAGCATGTATTTATTTCATTCAGTCCTCACGTGAATCCCATGACGTACGTAGTGTTATGACCGCAAGATGACAAATGAGGAATCCGGAGCACAGACTGGCACACTGCGGCCCCAGGCCTCAGCTAGTGAGTGGGCGAGATGGGACTTGGAACCTGGTCAATCAGACGCTAAGACCCGCCCTCCTCCCTCCCTCCCTGCATCCCATCCCTACCCCTCCTTCTTTCCTTTCACTCTCCCTCTATCCTTCCAACAAAGATATGCAGAGTTCTTACCGAGGGCCAGCGACGGCACAGGTCTAGCCCCCTGCCATAAAACATGGAATAAGGCAGACACGGCTCCTAGATGGACCTTAAATTCGTATGCGGAGCGGTAATAAGAAAGCAGATTGGAAGACTACAGACTGCAGTGAATGCTAAGACAGGAATAAACAAGATGATGCCACTGTAGAGCACCTAAGGTTGACACAGGGATGCCATCCGAGGGGGCGCCACCAGGGCTGGCATCTGAGATAGGGTGGGTGGGTGCCGGGGAATTGACGCTTGGGAGACTAGCACCAGCTCATCAGAGAAAACAGCCACCCAAAGACTCTGAGGCAAAGGAGGCTCAGATAACAGGGCCGGCCAAGTAGCAGGCTTGTGCCCTGAGATCATCCTGGAAGCGGTAGAGACACAGGACTGAGGGAGGCGTGGACGTGGGAGGAAGGATGCGCGTCAAGGGTGGGCTGGCACGTGGTGGCGGAGCAGACAGGTGGGGACCGACTTCCACTGCTGACTCGGACACGCCAGACCCTCCCCTCCCTGGCGTCAGTGTTGGAGTTTGAGCCAATTAACACAACGCCCTCTGATATATGGAGTAAGGACCTTTATTCACATTGCTTAATGAAGAAGAATGGAAGGTTATAAATGTAAACGTGCACCGGAAAAGAGTGCACCCGAGGAACGTCTGCAGCAGGCAGGGACTCACCGCTCGTTCCTGAGGCCCGAGGCGGAGGGCCAGCTTTACAAATGGGATAAGCACATGTAGGCTAGGCTTTTCTTGTTCACACAGTTGGCAGGAAAACACTTTATTTCCCGTGTTTGGTCTTTACGTATTTCATAGTGAAATGTGTTGTTTTGAGCAACAGATCTCTAATGGGAGTTTCATTTTTGAGAAAAAGTCCGCTCACCTGAGGAAGTTCCGTGAGGGACAGCAGTGGACCGCTTGTCGGCGGCCCCCGAGGCTGTGTGTGAGCCCCTGGGGTGGAATTGAAGAACAGAAGGAAAGCCAACACAAGAACACTCCCTGCCCTCGGAGGGGAGTGGGCCCCTCTATTTATCGTCAGGGACCCAGAGTGTGCCTGGATGTCCTTCGGCCTCACTCGTGGCCCCCCAGCTCTTTCCCGGCCCAGGCCCACCTCCTCACATGGCATCTAAATTGGGGGGGGTGCCGTATAATGCAGTCCACGGGCTCAAGCCCTCTCTGCCTGCCCTCCCTCCCTAAGCGGCCTTGTCTGTCTACTGACAGTGACCAGGCCACCTACCTTATTACATCCTTACCTGAAAGCCGAGGGCACATCCTACAATTGTCAGCTTTGGGTAAAAGTAAACTCCGAATGTTTTTCCTCAAATATTCTTCTCCTGTTGTCATCATCTTCTCAGTTAATGGCTGTCCCTTGCTTGCATTTACCTGGCCCAAAACCTTGGATGCAGCTTCGATGTATCTTCTGGCTATGTGACCTTGTAATTTCATCATCTTCAAAACAAGTAATAATAGAGCTTACCTAAATAAGGTTCCTGTCAGTTTTTAAAAAGTGAATATAATAAAGTATTTGGAATGGTGGATAGCACGTCACAGTGTTATACTTGCCCATCATTACTGCTGCCCCGAGCATCCTGGTGTGTGCTTTCCACTCCAAGGTACCCTCATAGTCCAGAGTGGCTGCTAAAGCCCCAGCCATCACATCTACCTTCCTGGCAACAGGATGGAGGAAACCCTTTCCGGGACACTATCTGGAAAACCATGCCTATCTCATTGATCATGACTGAGCCACTTAGCCACACCAAGCTCGAATAGGGCCATTCAGCTGAGCCTGGCCAGAAGTTGCATCTCTATCCCCAGAAAGGGAGAAGAATGGCAGTCATTACAGCTGGGAACAGCTGTGCTACTAGTAGGAGGTCTGCGGTATTATGGAAGGTGTGTGATGAGGGGTATGACACCAGAGGTCAGACAAGCCGGTGACAGCTGGCCAGAGAGGGAGGCGTTTGCTGGGCGAGGGGCGGGGTTATGAGGCAGAGCTCCAGGCTGAGGGCAGAGGGGAGGGGGTGGCACATATTTATGCCACACTGTACATCATACCCGACATGCTGAGAGATGTGTCTGGCCGGATTCTTTGTCCTTCATCCAGCCTCTCCCACAGGGTGGGGGTGCCAGGATACCCATTCCCCTTTCTCAAGTGGGAGATGCCCACACAGAGTGGGCTGAGAGGCACCCAGATCCTCCGGGAACTTGGGGTGGTGCTCGCACCCCCCACTCCACAGGAGGAGCACGGAACCCAGTGGTCGAGCAGGGGTGCGGCTGCAGAGAGACTTGACGTCCACCCGTGGCTGCGCCTTTCCTGGCTGGGTGACCTGGGCGAGGTATCAACCACTGTGAATACCGTATGTTTCTTCATCTGTGACCTGAAGATGATACCAGCATCTAACCCAGAGGTCTGCTGTGAGGACAACCTTGCCCACATTGGCCCTTTGCCAAGCCCCTGGTCCGTCAGGAGTGTCCATGAAAGAGTGGCTGCTTCTGTTACTACTGCCGTGCCCACCTTCCCATCGCTCTTCCCCTTCTTTCTTTCTTGACTGCCAGCCTCAGCCTGTCCATGGGCACATGGGGGCACCACACAGATGCATCCCTCGTGCAGCTTCCCCATGGGAGTGGGCAAGCCCGCAGCACTCCACGGCCGCTCTCTTTACCCTTCCTTTAAAGAAGCAACTGGGTGGGGTGTACTGGGCTTGGGATCACGCAGTCTGGGGGCGCTTGGCCTGGAGGGAACCCGAAGCTGCCCATGCGGACCCTCTTGTGAGCGAGGGAACAGACCAGGCAGGTGCGGCCTGGCTGGCAGTGCCCAGTGGGGCTGAGAGAAGAAAAGGTCTTTGTGGAAGAGACCTTGCCTCTCCAGCCGCACTGTCAGGGGCAGTTCCCAGGCTGCTTGGAGCCCATCCTTGGGTGGGGGAGACAGTCTGTGCACATACAGAAATCTGTGCCAGGCGTGTGGGAATCCAAGAGATTCATGTCTACCTTCTGGCAGAAGTGTTTCTTTCTCTCTTGAAAGCCATCAGCTTGGGTCATTGACATGTTGTGTCGGGGGTCTGGATTCAAGGCGGTCATTGACATGTTGTGTCGGGGGTCTGGATTCAAGGTGGCCGCCTCAGTTCTCTTCTCCTGGCATCCACCCTCGGGATGCCCTGTAACAAGGTGCCTTCTTTACCACGGTGAGTGCCAGCACAGGCCCAGCTTGAGAACTCAGAGAGACTTACATGCGGTGTAGAAATGCTCGAGCCCTTACAGCACTCGAGGCCTAGAGGAGGAGAGACGTTAAACAAACAAATCGCAGATGTGCTCAGAGCTATGAAGAAAAAGCACAACAAGACCTTTGCAGGTCATCCTGTCCAGGGATACTGTTTGCCATTCCTTATTTTTTAGGCCACAGCAGACATGGCTGGTGGGTTATTACATTCTTTCCAAAAAACTCAGACATAACTTCAGAATCCTTCTCAACATGACCCTCCAGACAGCCATCACTAATCACACAGAGTTGGCTCCCAAGGCAAAACCTGCTGGCTGTCCAAAATCTGGCCCAGTCCCCAGCCCTCCCTCCACCATCCCTTTCTGCAGACAGGCACCCTGGCCAAAGGCTGGAAGACACGTGCCTCAAGACTCCAGCCAGAGGCCGCGGCAGGCCCGGTGTGCAGGCAGTCCACCTCCCCTCCCGGGTAGGGCCTACCAACAGCCTTGTCTCAGTTTGTTGTGTTCTATTCTGAGGCTTCTTCTCAGAGGTCTGACCTGTTTAGGGCATTGCAAGCTGTAATTTATGTTACTGCACAGCTCCAATAGGGAAGTTGCTCTTTGTTCTCAAGAGTTAGAGGGAGACACATGTTTTGCAGAGACTCTGAGTGCAGCCTTAAACTGGAGGGCATCACCGCGAAGGCCGGTCTCTCATTTTTCACCCCCAGGATTTCTTCTCATGTGCTCAGGTGGGGGCGTCCAAAAGAGATGTTTGCTGCTTGACTGGGGTAAAGCTTCCAGGCAGAGAGAGAGAGAAAGGGCAGCCCTCCTCTCAGAGAGGCCCGTAGGGTCCGGCAGCCGGCAGAGGACTTTGCCTTGGTCTTTATTTTACAGTTCATCACCCGTTTGTAATTCTCATCGCCCCCCATGCATTTCATACGGCGTAAGCTCTGATTCGACACAAATGCCTTCCTGAGGAAGCACACATTTATTATTCTCTTAATGTTTGTGTCTCCGAGGTTTCTTTTCCATTGTACAAAAATACACTTAATATTTAGGAGACTTTTCTTTAAGTGATTCCTCACTTTAGGCTCATTTCTCACCTCCTGATACATTTTTTCCGGGGCTCCTGAGAAGCACCGAAGGAACCTGTGAGCTTCCTTTTTGTTAGTGGCAATCCTAAGTAGTAGGAAAGATCAGAAAAGCATGTTCGTATTTCTGTCTTACCTTCGGAGAACTTTCAGAATAAAATAGCTTAACAAATGGTCATGGGAGAGGCTAGGGTCTGCTCTTCACGGACATCCTTCCGACCATTCTGGAGAAGTCCCCCAGATCCCAGACATCTTTCATTTGGGGTTTATCCCTTCTATTCTTTGCTGAGCTCCATCCACACGGCCTTAGGATGGGTTCAGAAAGCTCTGGTCTTACACATTTAAAGAGAGGTTTCTTTCCAGGGTAAAAAGCCAGGGGAAGGCAGAAGATTGAGGCGGAGACCCTAGGACGTCTGGTTTAGATGCTCCACACCTCCTACACTTCAGATGTTATAAACTAAAGAGGCAGAAAGCCTGTAGTCCAGCTCCCAAGCGGGGTGTTTGTGGCCTTTACGAATTTGCATGGCCTAAAGTCAGGCAGCCCAGCTGCACAATTTATCATCTGTGGCACTTTGTGTGGTTATTGAACCTCTAAATTCCATTTTATTTCTCATCCGCAAAATGGCATAATAAAGGTACCTAGTATTGGGTTGGTGTGATTTAGTGGTGAGATGTAAAGAAAGGGCTTAACCTACTGCCTGGTCACAAGTTCACACTCAATCAATCAACGTTGGTCTCTATGTTGAGAAGCAAATTTTAAAAATGATATAATTCTTAGATTTGGTATTTAATACCTAGGTAATGTTCATTCCGTTCCAGATCAGAAGAATGCTTTTTGAAACACCATAGTGGCAGTCACAGACCTGTGGCATTAAGCCACCACCGATTCGTGGCTCTGTAGAAAAAGAGGCAAATGTGTCTTGTAAATGTTCATCTTCTTGCACATCCCTATAATTTCAGTTCCTTTCCTGTGCCATTGGGAAAGCTATTATGTCTTCTTTTATGGAATGACTGACTGCCTTTTCATTGCTCTTAGAATATCAGCTTTACCGCAAATGCACAAATCCTCATGTGTGTCTCCTTAACCAATAAAGGAACTGTTAAAGTGCTACAAAGCAAGAAAAATTGACTTTAAAAGCAGAGCATTCTTCTGTGTACAGCAGGGGTTCTCCACTTTGGCACAGAAGACATATGGGTGGATAATCATTTGTTGTGGCGTGGGGGGTCATGCTGTGCATTGTTAAGATGTTTAGCAGCAGCCCTGGTCTCTACCCGCTAGAGGTCAGCAGCTCTCACACCCTCCTCTGCCTGCTGTGTGGACAACCCCGAATGTCTCCGGACAGCCCCCCTCTGGTGGGGAACTGCTGGCTACAGGAAGAAGAAACTGGGTCTTGGAAGAGTGTGCGTTGGGCCACTCGACAGAAGAACCTCAGGTCCAGGATTCCAGGAAGTTACTCAACTGCCTGGCCAGTTCCTGTGGGGATTCCCAAAACACGAGCTCAGATTACCTGTCCACACTACAGATCCAGACAGGAGGTCCAGCACCCAGCACTGTAACTTTATTTGGGGAAATGACTTGGCTTTCATTTCATTTCCTTCTTTTTCTCTCCATTTTGGTCTTCCCATTTGCCAGTGGTAGCCGAATGATGTTTTATAATTAATCCTAACTTCTTGTATAATGATTGTTTTTTTCTTTTCTTCTTTTTTTCTTCCCCCTTTATCTTTCAGCTCCCTCAGGCACAAAAGGTAAACTCTTTTCTATCGTGTTGTAGTCATTGCCTGAGCTCGCGGGCTGTGCATGTGTGCATGACCTCCTGCCGTCAGCCCTGTCCCTGACCAGTGCAATGGTTCCCCTCTTACAGCTTTGGAAGCCCCAAGCGGGGCAGGAGCAGACAGGCCCACAGACGCAGCTGTCCCCTGTCTCCCTGCTGAGCTGGTTCCACTGAGGAAGCCACTGGAGCCAGTGGTTTGGGGGTGACTGTGCCCAACCGTTTTGCTAAAAATGCTCCAGTAATAGGTAAGAGTAAGTGGCACATTCCTTCAAATAGAGCATTCCTTCCAGGACTTCCTTGAGATACTTTCTAGGGAGATAGATCATGTGAACAATTTGAAAGGCCCAGTGAGCAACTTTAGATTCTGGGCTCTTAAGTCGAATCTCTGACCCCCCCCCACCCCACCGTGGGTTTCACTAATTGCAAAATCAGTTGCCCCTTTGCTTGCTCATGTTCTGTTCCACCCAGAGAGCGTGAAAGCAGAGTTCTTGCCAATAGTCACACCCTTTCACTGGTCTCATTGTCTGCCTGAGATGATCTGTTTCCACCATCTAGAATGTTCTCTGTCGAGATATTCCACGTGGTTGCAGCGCTGGCTTTGCTGGGCCATCCCCATGGCTTGCTGTTGTGTCCTAAGGACAGTTATGGCTGAAAACATGTTACACGATGCCTGCTATGCTATTCTTGTCTTCACAAGCATAAGTGAGACTTCCAGAAGACACAGTGATTTCTGGGGGCTCTATTTGGGTTGGTTTTGTTTCAAGAGTTGAGGCTCTGACATTTAAATTTAATAATTTACCTCCTAAGTGCTCCAGTTTAGAGCAGAAGTGATTCGGTTCCTTCTCGCCAAGATAGCACAACTGTGCTACAAAAGGCAGTCTGTTCAGACCAGATGGACAACTAGAGATGTAAAGTCATCACACAATTACTAACATATATTCGAGATATTTAAACAAGGCAACACATTATAGTACATGACCTGGCTTGTGGTAATGTTGATTACACTCCAGTGCCATCTCAAAAGAACTGAACGTTTATTAAACGTTCAAATATTTGAATAGAACAACAGCTTCCAGGGTAAATATATGGTCAGAATTCCATATTTATCTTATATATCTTCTTTATCTTCCAGAATTATCTGGAAAGCTTGGCATCTTTAATAGGCCACGCTTTCTTCATTTGCCCAC
This sequence comes from Manis javanica, assembly GCF_040802235.1. NCBI lineage: Eukaryota > Metazoa > Chordata > Mammalia > Pholidota > Manidae > Manis > Manis javanica. Next base: position 4,882,891 of record NC_133158.1, read on the forward strand.
ACTTGAAATTTCTTTGTAAAGTGACTTAACAAATTCGATGCCTAATAGATGGGCCTCAACTTACTGGCATTTATCCATCAAATTTCTGCTGATCCATACACAGAAGCATTCTGTTGCAGAAGGTTCCTCATGAACTGGAAGTGCCTTTGGCCATGGCATGTTTTAAACAAAGTTCAGAACAAACCAACACAGACCGTGGTAAGAACGACTGCTGCTGGGACATCTGATGCATTCAGTAGTACTCAGCTCACCCCACACCTGCCTTCTGCCATCATGTTATCAGCTGACATCACATGCCCTGCAAAGTGAAGCATGTAATTGTAATCACAGGAATTTCAGCACTGAGGAGTCCGGGTGCTTTCTGGGCTGGAAGGTGAGGGCATTGAGAGGCACCTGCAGATGCAAGGCTTCTCCCTCGGGACGGCAAGTCTCCCATGGGTGCTGTACACTCAGCCTGCCCACCCCTTCCTCCCTGCACCCTCCGCTTCTTCCCTTCCCCTCCCCGAGGCTATTTCAGTGACAGTGCAGAGGACTGTTCTAGAACAGTGAGCTGCTCACCAGCATCAGTTCCCCTCAAATACTGTCTTGCTGCTTAACCAGCAGAGGCCTGTGGTGGGCTCCACTCCAGCCTTCGTCCACGTGACCATGAGCAAGTCGATTCACTTCTGTCCACCTTAGGTGTCTTGTTTATTTAGCAAGAATGACAGCCTAACTTTCCAGTTTGTTATGAGAGTCATTTCTCTTACTTACATCTAGCACAGAGCCTGCCATATGCTGGACACTCACAAAATTTAGAGTTTGTATTACCACTTGCTTGTCTTGGCCCCTGATGGCTCTAGAGCAGACCGAGAGAACAGTCAGGTACGGTGCAGTGGCCTGGGACTTCTGCCACTAATGAATAATCAGCAGAGGCCAAAAGAGCCCAGAGGGTACACGGTGTTCCCCCTGCCTCATTAGAATCTCGGCTGCACCTTTTACGTGGCATCAGACAGAACGGCAGATTGAGCTTGAAACCCCAATAAAGTCAAGCCTTCCGGGAACCATTTTTTTGAGAGATTTGTCCCCAAAGCCTTTGACATTCACCATAGATTTCACCCATTCACAGACATGATTATAATGAGCCCCCCTCCAAATCCAAGTCTGTTCTGGGGTGAAATAGAGGCGTCTCCCGCTGTTACGTCTTTAGCCTGCTTTTCTCATGAGGTCGCGAGTGCATACACTGGACCATAGGTGTCGGCATTTGCGCCGTGTTTTTGTTCGAGTGTCTCTTAGTATCATCTGCAACTGCTTTCCCTACAAATATTTTAAATAGTTATGTCTCTGTAAACATGATTATTTTAATCTCTTGGCTGATCAACAACTAAACATGTCTCGCTTGGGTGTCCCTTTTATGTGTATCAGTCATTAATGGTGGTTGTCCATAACTTATGGTTGTCATGATTCTAATGTTTTTTTGAGGGTGTTCCAGAAGTTCTAGCTATTTATGACTAGAATAATGGTTTGAAAAAAATTTGTTTCATTTTGTTTCCCCTGTGATCCTTAAGCACGCCTTTGAGATCATTTCCAGCCCCTCTAAATTTCACCCCTTGATGTAAAATTGGGGAGGGGTCGTTTATTAACTGGTGGTAACACCTTATCAGTGTTAAATATTTTCACCAAATATATAGGCAATATCCTGAATTTTTGGTTAAAAACCATGTAGCATACAGACCTGATGCTTTCAACCTTCAAGTCATCACAGATCTGTTCATTGGAGAAATTGAACCACTTTCTCCAGTGAATTGGTGTCCTTGAATTCAACAATGAAGAGAGGCCCGTATGTAAGGAAAGTTTGCCCTTTATCCCTTCTGTGGTATTTCTTCACTTCTACAAAACTATCTGCAAAATCCCATTTTTTAGTAATATCATAGCAGAATTACCCAAAGACATTTGCAAATGTATATTCAGTAGTCATACATGGCAGGAATAGTCCATTTTTCAAGCTGCATATTTTCAAGTAGGTTCTGTCTATAGGAACTAAGCATCAGTTGTTCACTGTGTGATTAATCACTGTACAGTAGAGACTTGAATCCTTAAGGACCAAAGCACTCTTGGGGAATTCCAAATTTGGCTGGTTGCAGGGGCTGACATTTCTGCTTCCTGGTACCCGCTTCCCTTCATTTTGTGCTACTGTTCACACAAGTTTAGAGTTTGTCAAAGATGGTTTCTTGAAGGTTCCAATGTGCTCTGCGTCTCGCCTGGTATTGTGTTAGTTAATATCAGCCTGAGACTTCTGAGGAGGCATACGCATTTTTCTCAAAACCAGGTAAAGAAAATCACATCTCTAATCCTGTTTGGAGCAGCAATTGATGCATCGAGGGCTGCCCAGTATGGCAAACACAGTTCCTGTTTAATAGCCTGACTGCGTGCTTTGTTTCCTGTTAGGAGCAGTGTAACTTGCCTTCTTGAACAAACACAGCGGGGTTCAACATCTGTTGTTCTATGCCTGCTGTGATATTCTGGGCTGCTTAACTTGTATGAGGACTCAGGAGTGCATAAATTAGCTGCTTAAATGGAGGTCGATTTTTGGCTTTTCTTTCAGGTTGGAACTGTTTTATTAATTTCCTCCCAGAGTGTAAATGGGATCCTGAATCCATTTGCATTTTCTTTGTTTCCTTGTTTATATTATATTTTGGTGGAATAAATGGAAGCATTCATTTATCTTAAGTCAGTCTTTCTCTTTCTCTTCTTTCTTTCTTTCTTTGTCTTATTCTTTAGACATAAACATGTGCAAGTAGAATTTGGCCTGCTCTTATCTCAGTGTAATCAGATTTCAGCAATATTGTGGGGCATCGTTTATCATTCTTCGCCTCATTTAACTTCTGTACTTTGAAATGTTGAATTTTAACCGTCATTGAAAACAGAAAATTGAAAGTTTGCAAAGCTGCTGTTTCCACACAACTGTAGGCCTAGTGATTTTAGGGTTTCATTACAGGTAGGTAATCGTTGTATCAATGCAGAGGAAGTGCAAAACTGAGAGGCAGTAACTATGGACATTTAGTTCTGGTTTATGACTCATTCGCTTTTACCTTTACTTGCTTTGTGTATAAATTGTCGTATCTCGTTTTGATAACCCTGCTTTCCTTCTTATCATTTGCTGTTCTATGGGAACATCTAGAGGCATCTTTTAAATGCACCCCCAAGCTGGGATTGGTAAAATGGGCTCTCCTGAGTCCGAAAGGTGATAGCGGTACAGTGGGCTAAGGCTTCCATCAGCAGATAGATCTATTTTGTGAATAAGGCGAGGGAAGTAGAGACCAGAGCAGAACTCGCACTTCGGCTCTCCCGCGGCCAGCGTGAGGGGCTCTGGGAATCAGAGTACGTGTACTGCCCAACCATAATGAGCTCACAGAACCGAGTATTTTGTTCTCCGCTCTTGTTCTGAATGAGCAAATCGGTGGCAGTCCGGGCAGGCTGCCCTGCTACGGAGGCAGGAGGTGAACTTTGCAAATTTCATATCCATACGCGTCTTGGCCAACCCCTTTCCCACGGCCTTGTCCAACTCTGGGTTTGAGAACATAAAGGAATGCGAGAGCCCCAGATTCCAAGTGCACGGCTGCCCCGTGGCGGGGTGGCCAGCAGAGTAACCACGGAGTACCAGAGGGAGCCTTGCAGGCTGATGGGGGACCACAGCCCCACTTGGGAGCAGGGCGTCATTTTGCATTTCCTGTTTAAAAGAAAGAATTTGTTAATTTTAAACAACCTCGCAATGTGTGTCTATCTACTTGTGTATATGGAAAAAATTGGTTTTACCCCATCTTCACATATATTTGACCTTTCATAGGATTTATGTACTATTTTATAATAAGGAAAAATGCAAGGTAAGAACAGGGATTCAATTTCATTATGAAAACATGGAATTTTTCTGGTTTTGTTTTTTAGCTTTTATACTGTTAGGCATGGAAATGGGCAAAAGTTTCCAAGAAAACCTTGCTAACACATCATGAGAACTTCCACACTGGCGTGCTTTGACTCCATCATCCCCTTTTGTAGAATCCAGCTTAAATTGGTTAGTGACTTAACAGATTTATTAATAATGATGAGAAGGGTCAAATAGGCACCGATGGGAATATGATGGCGAAAGTTACCAAAGTTTCCAAAGGTAGAATATTAGGAAGCCATTACAGAATCATGAGTCAAAAGAAGATTTAATAATACAAGAAAATATTAGTTTTGAATCAGAGTATTTTATGTACAGTATGCTCTTCATGTGTATGTCTGTGTGTGTGTGTGTGTGTGTGTGTGTATAAACGTGCAGATGTGTTAAGACAATATTAAAAAGAAGTGCATAGACATGCTTAATAGTGCATATTCCCTAGCGGGAGGAGAACATGTATTTTGTTCTATTCTTAACACATTTCTGTACTTTTCAGATCCTATACAATCAACATATGTTATTTTATAAGTGATTATATATATATATAATAATAGACTGAGTGTATTACTCATAAATACACTAAGTGGGATAAACAATTGTTTGCTGCACCCAAATCTTCCCCAAAGCCAGTGACAAAGTGGGAATCCCAAAGTCAGTTGTGGAAACACATATCTAGTGACCTTGATTCTCGGTACACACAGCACTAACCGAAAAGCTGGTGGTTTATACATGACCTGGGTGGTTTCACATGGGACAAATCTAAGAAAAAAAAACTACTTTTGTCTATCAATGTCTTTATTTCCTCCCAGAAGAGAGGTCATTTTTGATCCTCAGGCAAACACCCAGCCCCTGTCAGATGCCTAGGGCGACACTGACCTGAGTATGGGAAATTCATGGAAATGGTGGGTGCCTGGTTAGACTCCGGGCTCACCTGCCCCACCTGCATTTCACTCAGAGGTGTTCCCTGTCCTACACCTCAGTGCCAGGCTGGTTGGAAGGAAAGCCCAGCTTGGCTTAGAAATGGAGAGATGGAGCTGGTGCAAATAGCATCTGCCAGGCTGCTGTACGGAGAGCGGCTGTACTGCAGTCCAGCCTGCGTGGTGCACTGGTGTGAAGGACCGAGTATTCCACCCTGGTGACAGAGGCAGGGAGCCCAGGATTCTGAAGACAGACTTCAGGGTTGGCTGCAAGTAGTTGAGGCCCGGCCCTGCCAGTTCTCACCTGGTTCTCACACTGTTGCCCTGAGCCCTGGTTTTCCTATGGACGTAATGAGGTGACCCCCCCCCCCAGCCCTCCCCTTACAGGACTGTCTGGAGGACGGGCAGCATGTGCCCCAGCCGTCCACACCAGGTGCCCCGAAGGTGGTGTCCACAGGGACAGGAATGCTGCCAAGAAAGCTGGTTATAGAGACACACTGGATGCAGAAAAGCAGAAATGGTTTTGAAACAAAAAAAAGGACCAGCGGTTCATGACCATAAAGCAAGAATTGATTTTCAAATTCCTAATACTGCAATGCTTTCTAGTCCCAGACTCCCTGGTTAGTGTCTTAGGGTATCAGTCTTCTTTCAAAAATTCTCATTTATTTCAGATATGTAAGTGTTTTCTACTATTTATTTAAATCAAGTACAACTATAAAATATGGCTCTCTTGAGGTGTTAAAACAATAAAAAGCCTACCATGACATTGCTAAAAGGAAACTGCGTTTTCTTTTGAAAGTCAGAGAAACATCTGAGTAAAAACAGTGGGACTTTAAAAATTGTTTTCATTACAATCATTCTTATGTCCCCAAAGAAATATACACTGTTATTCCTTCTATACTGAATGGATGCTAGAGGACTGCGAACATTTCTTTCAAAAAGCCCAATGAATTGGGGTGTCAGGACATTAAGGTGAGCAGAACACACATTAGCCTGGGGCAGTCTTGGAGGAGATCTCAGGACACCCCGTGTTCTGATTGCCTCGCTTATAGATGCACTTTGATAGCTAATTGTTACGGACCCAAAGGCGATCTTGGACTTAAGAGTTGGGTTGCCCTCTGGGACTCTCCTCTGTTTTTATTGACAGGTTTAGACCACTCGAATCCATCCCTTGACATGCCATGTGTGTTTCCTGAAAAGGCAATCTATATGAGTTTAGACTGTATTAGTCAAGACCCTGGAAGAGGCTATGACTTTAAGGCCTGCTGCACGGCGTACCTTAAAGAAATACAGAACTGGGCAGCCCAGAAGGCGTGTACCCGAGTTAGAAAGGCATTTGCTTTCCTGATGGCGTTACTACGTTGACATTAGTTGAGGGGAATGATGGAGAGAGATAATGCAGACCAGCAAAACACTGTTCCAGCTCAGGGGAGTCCAAACAAATGCAATTCAGTGACTGATTTGAAAAGCAAATCTATGCCAAAATGTAAATCTAAGCCAATCTACAGAAAATCAATACCAAACCATTATCAGTGATTTTAACCTGATTTCGGTCACCTGTGAGGATCTATAAACGAGCTTCCCGGTGTGGCAGACGCGATGGGTAACTGGCACGAGTTAGTTACTCAGGAGGAAACCCACACGTGCTCTCTGCACTCCCAGGCACAACCTTTCCCTGCTTTACTTTTTTTTGGCATAAGTTTTTTATACCAGCCATCCTGATTGTCATGGACAGAACTTGTCTACCTGCATTGTTTCTGCACATGAAAATTGGAAAATCGGTCATTTTAGTGAAGCAACTGCCTTTTCAGTTTTTTTGTTTTCATTTTATTTTTTTATGCTAATCTGAGTCATGTATTTGTTGGTCTGGTTATAGTTCAACTGTCTGATCCTTTTTCCAGTGATGCGATTCACTGGTCAGACCCCCATGGATATAGACTCATTACAAACCCAAACGTAGTCCGGTTCCATGAGAACTGCAGGGCTGCTCTGTGTGAGCGTCCAGACCTCTTACGCCAAAGAATCTGACTGAAATGACCCTCTGGGGCAGACTGGAGCCGCTGTGCAAGCATGCACAGCAGCCCGGCTACAAGGTTCAAAAAGCAGAAAGTTAGATGTTTATCCCTTCCAATGAACTGGAAGGGTTTTGGAAGACCCAGCTAAGTTTCCTGAGGTGGAAGATGTCAGGCAAAGGACTGTTGCCGTGGTCTGGGTTTTCTTTTTCCAGAGGTGACTCACGGAATTGAACCACTTGCTGAATCGTGAGACCTTGTGGGCTTGGATTGGCCCCACCCCTTGTTGCCCACGCCTGGGACACCGTCGATGATTTAGAGGCTGGGTGCTTCTGGAGCATCTGTCTCTTCTTTCCTGACCTCCTTCCTCCAGGTGTGTGTGTTCCAGTCCTTTCCAAGGTGCTTCCTCCCAATCTCGTTTAAGGTCACAGTGTTACAATTACCAACACCTCCGACTGCTTTCTAAAGCCTGTTGTTTAACAACTAACGCCGTAATGTCGCATCATGTGATAAAGGAGAAATGCTCCTCTGTTTTGCTTATGTAACTCATGTGGAGAAACGGAGGAAGTTCTCATTTGGTAGTGCAGGAGGCAGATTTCAGAGCTTTTGAGCTTCCCTCCCCTAGCTTAGAATGCCGCTTCTTAGATCCGTCATCCTTGATAGACGTGCCAGGCACTGTGCTCGGTGGGTGACATTTATGATTCTGCTTCATCCTCCCAAGGACCCTGGTGGCGAGGAGATATTCCTGTTTCAGGGATGCTGTGTTTAGTTGCCTCTGTCCCTGCCCTCCAAGGTCCTGGGGGGAGCATGGCGGTTGTCTTTGTACCCCAAACAGGAGGCTCAGGGCAGTGATTAGGACAGGGGCTCTAGCATCCAGAGGGCCAAGGCTCCATGCCCACTCTGACGCTTTCTGAAACCTGTGCAAGGTACTCTCCCCTTTATCTTCATTTTCTCCACCTGTGCTCTGGGCATAAGGTGACACTTGGCAAGGTCTGTGTTAGGGTTAACTTTAAGGCTCTATAAATATAAAACATTTAAGGTGACCTTTTGTAATAGCAAACCTTGTTTGGGAATAGATTTGGATAGGTGGGTGGCTAGATGGACACACAGATGGGCAGATGGATGCATGGATGGCTGGAAGGAAGGATGGGTGAGTGGAAAGATGTGCAAACAGCAATGACTCAGCCAGCTTGGGATGCCTGCTCTGGGATGTTGTTTACAGATGATTCACTACCTCATTTCCCTCTGTGCTGTTTTCCAAGGAAGGTATGCATTCAACTGAGCTGTTAAAAACAGGTCCTTTTCCTTTATCTCTGTGACATCAGCTGGTCATCATGACCCTCTTGCCCCTGTCCACAGCAGCAGTGTGCAGGCCCCAGCTTTCCAGAACCCCCTATGGCCCAAGCCGGCCACATCAGTGTGGGGGCCGCACACGGAAATACTGTGTGAAGGGATCAGGAGAGAGAAAAGGCTGTACAACACAAAAGGGGGCAGGCGGGCTCCGGTGTCTCGTCCGAATTCTGGTACCGATTCCCTGTGACTCCTTTTCCTTCCTCTCCGAGGAAAATACAGTATATTTGTTTTATTTATAAAATAAATAAAAGGACAGGATTGGAACAAATTCACTCCAGGACCATGTGCTGAGCACCGCTTATGTACCAGCTCTGTGCCACATGGTACGGACAGAAGGCGGAATCATGCGTGGCTTCTGCCCTCGGAGGCCGTGGGCTCTGCAGGATCCCCCACTGTCCTTCCAGCTGCAGCGTTCGGTGACTCCACCGTACTAACGGTTTGCACAAGTTTGGTCTTAGATGGTATCTTAGGTTGTAGAGTAAATATGATTATCTTTGTAGTGAAGTTGGAGAACATCTGGTTCCCATTTCCACTTCATTAGGGAAGGTTTTACGGAGGAAGCGGTGTTTCAGGGGGTCTTTAAACAAGGGGAAGGTTTTGTCCCAGGGCTCTGAAGTTCCGACAGTTGGCTGTGTTTTCAGGCATCTCTTTGGGAGGTGTCTAAACCACGTTTGTGAGAATATAGTTGTTCAGCCATGATGTAGGGGTCACTTATGTGTCAAAAATCATTGTAAATATTAGCTCTAATCCAATGCCCCATGATAATTCTCATTGCAATTGTTCTGGGGCATTCTTGAAATAAGTATGTTGTACGCTAATAAACAGAGCGGTTTCCTGAAACAGCTTTCAGATACAGATACGTGGATCTGCAGTAACCTCTTGCCCACAGCTTTACTTACATGTGTGTCTTGGTCAGAGGCCACATCCTCCTCTAGGTGTTTACTCATAAAACATGTTCTCTGCCTAATGACTTAGATCTTAGAAACACTGGGAAAAAGCAAACAATAGAAACATTTTCCTGAATAATAGTAACTTCATTAGAAGAAAGTTATTTTGAGATTCTCACATAGATGCTTCAACCTTATCCAGCGTCATCAATCACAAATTTGTCTTCAGGTTGTTAGAAAGAACAAATTCAACAATTTAGCTCATTGAAGAGGGAATCGTTACGTTGTATTTAGACAACTTAATATACAGTGAATCTTGTAAGAATTCAGGATCTCCAAATCTCAGATGCAACTAAAAATGATTCAGTTAGAATGTCTTGGCTAAAAGAAAATGTCATTTATGTAGCATTCTTGAGAACTGAGTGACTACACTTTACCAATACAATAAAATACAAAGCAAGGAAAATGTTACTTGGAAGGTTTACCTATTTCTTATTTTTGTTTTCATTCTGTTCTCCATTGCTACTTTGTTTATGCATTATATTATTTAGGATTCAGGCACCTTGCAAAAATGTTGAAAAGTTCCAGGCAAAATGGGAAACTAAATAATGGTTGGTGTTCTTCATTTGTCTAGATTTTATAAAGGAAGCATTTCATCTGAATAGCATCACAAAACTCACAAAAGTCAGGCAATTCACATTGCTTATATTGAAAGATCTGCTCTTCAGTTAAAAATAACAATGTCTGCTTTTTCTAAATCTCTTGCTACAAAGAATATCTAAAATACTGGTGATCACATGTAATATGTTTAGCCCAAAGTATAAAAACTTTATTCTAATAACATTTTCATGTCACAGTGTTGCCATGATTCATATAAGGAACTGTTTTCATCTGTGCAAAAAGGGATTTTTAAAAAAGGATTATTATCAATATTACTATTTGTGGACATTAACATTACAAGCATCTGCTCTTAGGAGTCTTATTTACAAAATACTTTCTGTAGAAGAGAATTTATGGGGATGTTCTTATTAAGAGTTTCAATCATACAGAAAAGAGATAAATTTTAGAAAACACTCAAAGATACACACACACACACACACACACACACACACACACACACACACAGAGCCAACAGCAATTTAGAAATATTTTGGTTTTATCACTGAAAACAAGCTAATCTTTCTTTCCCTTCTCATGTCAATGGCTTCTAAGGCCAATGAGTAAATGAGTTTTTAAATATGCAGATGTGTGCAAAGCCTCTTATTTAAAACTGGTCACTATTGAAACAGCCAGCCAAATTCATGATTGTCACAAACAGCTGTGGAAAAGCACAAGTAAAATTCACAGAGTCAGGTAAGGTTAACACCAGCCACACAGACACTGCCAATGCTATGCTTCCTTGCCAGGCATCAGATGCACCCTTAGTATTTAGTTTCCACATCTCAGTGGGTTCACCTGTGCTTTTCCTCTGAAGGGTGGCTGTTTCTCCACCAGGGATGTGTCTCCAGAGAAAATGTCGTTTTGCTTATACCCAGCACAAAAAGTTGAGACAGATTAATGAATATGGTTCTTAATAGATTTTTTCCCTTGTTATGTCTGCCCAGGATTGAGCATAAGAGATACTGTGATGGTAGAAGAGATGGGATATTTGGGGGCAAGGAAGTAGGCAGGCATTAGGAGGGATAAATACAGGGGACTTTTTGGTCTGGGAACAGAAGGAAGGATCCAGGGAGTTTTTTAGTGGAGGGTCTCTATATAGCCACATATTTGGCTCCTGTCCTGTGTTCCAGGACATTTCTATGTTCGCCCAGCACTCTCACCAAGTCTTTTGTACAGAGTGCTATTCGGATGGCATCCTCCCATCGGTTCTCCCCTTGCCATGGACTGTAAAACCTGGAGGACATGGGTGCCGGCTGTTCCCACCCTGATCCCATCGCCCATTGTCATGCACTACCCATAGGATGGCCCTTGGGAGTCTTAAGTGTCTGGTAAACTTAAGTTTGTGAAGAGAAGTGAGAATGCCGAAGAGCTGGCTTCCCTCCTGTTGGAGAAAGTGGGTGTGAAAGCGTCTCCCCTTTCCCATCACATCCTCAGATCCTACACACAAGAACCCATGTTCTCCTTTCAGAATGTTTCATCTGCTATATGAAAATGCACACAGCTGTGCTATTCCGCTTCTTAGTACTATTGTTTTCCTGTCAAGGCAAATGCTATTGACAGAACTAAGAGTTCACACAGCCTATCTTTGCTTCTACTGGGTAGAGAAATAAGTGACACGGGCTGCCACTTAAATACATTTTTATTGGTAAGGGCTTTCTCTGGAAATGCTCACCTCCTAGGTCCTTGTGCCTGCAATTTTCCCTGACTGCCACTAGATGGTGGCAGTGTCTTTTCTTAGCATGCAAGTTGGAGTTCATCCCAGGTGTTGGAAGGGAGACATGGCAGAAATACAGCTGTGTACTCACGGATCATATACACACATATACAATATTTATTGTATTTTTATATTCATAGGATATACTGTACTAACAATCAATACACTGATCAAGTTTTATAAGAAAAGAAAAAGATGTAAACATAAGAGGAGCAAAGTATAGAGATAAGTCTAAGGAGAGCTAGCTGGCCTTTGTTCTTGACTTAGAGCCAGTCTCTCCCCAGGCTGAGTTCCCCATTCGTGCGCAACCTTCTCTTCTCACAAGCCTGCAGGGCTGAGCAGATCCCAGAGGGGTCCTGCTGGAACCCACCTAGCAAGCCTCCTGTGGGGCTCCAGTGCCTTCTCGGGGCCAGGCGGCCAGCTCGCCTCCTTTCTCTGGGGCCTGGCACTGACCGCCAGGGGCTTCCGGCTGCTGCATAAACAGAGGGTCCTGCCACTGACCCCAGCAGGCTTCTTCTGAATGGAGATGTGAAGAAGGCAGCATTACACATCTTGCAAAGGTGAGGCTTCCAGGCAGCACCGTGGCCACTGCGGGTCCCGGTGTACAGGGGCCGGCTGATACACAGGCAGCCCCTGCAGCCGCCGCCTCCTTGTCCTCTTCTCCCACACTGTCTTGCATCTCTGACCCGGTGCCTGAAGCAGTGTCTAGTTCTGTGACTTCTTGCTCAGGCAAACTTCTGCTTGTGACAAAGGTTTTTCCACAAAATCCCACTGACCACCGGTTTTTATAGCACTATAAGGAGTCATCATTTCCCCAAATTACCATCTATTCCCAGTGTTTGGGTATGTTTGAGTATCTAAATTTCCTCCCTTGTAGGAGGGACACACAACCACTTATTTTAGGAATGTTGCAACCATTTTCCCTTGGGCCTTCCTGGCCCCAGAAAGGCCTCCCCTGTGTGGCTTGTAGGTGGCACTCGGTCCCCCTCAATAGGAATCTGGAGCTACCTACGTCATTTATGGCCAATATTGACTTGTACAAGTCAGACTCTTCTGTTATAAGAGTCACCAACCAATCCATGCTCATTTGGGCAAAAAAAAAAGTCTTCCTGCCTTTAGTAACTCAATAATGGAAAAAAGTCTGGGTGCAGTTGACCTTAGGGATGAGAGCCTGCAGGGACTCTTCACCTCCCTCCCTCTGCCCCTTCTGACCTCGTCTTCCCTCACCCCTCTGCCCCTTCTTCCCCCCATCTCACACACACACACACACACACACACACACATGCACACGCACGCTCCTCTCTCCTCTCTCTGGGTTGATTGACTTTATTCATTCAGCCCTTCTCTGTGGGGTGGGGGCATGGCTGTCAGGCTTACAGCACGATAACTGTCCACCCAGAGTAGAGAGTTTGTCCCATTACCAGCAGAAGGGAAGAAAGGAAAACACAGACAAACTCAGGCAGCCTGTCTTGAATCGTGTGCCTAATTAATAAAACAATCAGTGTGGCCTGGGCAGGGGGGGGGTGTCTGTGTGTGTGTAGCGCTCGGGCTGGTTCAGCCTGGGTCCCTTGGCCAGCCACATGCACAATAGTAGAAGAGGTGCGCTGTCAAGGGAACCTTTGGGTGGGGGGGTGAGGATGAAGAGGATCCCCTAAAGGAAGGGGGAGATACTTGCAGAGAAAGGAGAGAGCAGTGCTGAGCAATTTTTAAAAAATATCTCCCTTGCATTGTTCAAATGTATTAAGTATAAAGCAAACAGATGAAACGGCTGTGCATCATGGACCCCGTTCCTGTAAACTGGTTTCAGGAGGCAAATCTGCCGCCCAGTCCCTGATGGATGTCAGTAAATGCTGGACATGTTTACCAGTCCCAACTAGTCCAGAAGAAGATGGCCCCTCTGCTTGTGTAATGAGACACAGTGTGCCCCCCCCCACCCGCCAGCTCTTCTTCCCCCTACCCATCTGGTCTCCTCTCGTGGACTCAGGGTCTTTGGGGTACAACCAATGTCTGTTCCTGCTTGTCTTCCAGCACATGGCATGGAACTTGGCACACAGCAGAGGCTCATGGGAATCGAGCGGACCAGCAGCCGGTCTGGCAGACCACAGCTCTGGTGCCCATCCTCTTGGGGGCCACAGCCGAGAGCTGTCGGCGTTGCCGACTGGTGCTAGTGGAAAGGAATTAAGTGCCAGGAACAGGGCCTGGCGTTGCTCACGTCGCTCACGCATGAGTCCAAGCGCACACCTCTGGGAGCCCCCACGTGTGGTTAACTGGGGAAGCTAACAGGAAGCAGTCAGTCTGTTGAGCAAGTTTGTGTTTTATAAACCAGATGTTCGGTATTATTCGTCATTTCCTTTGATACCGAACAGTCCCCACTATGCAGCATAGGAAATGAAGGATATGGAATAATATGCACTTATTACACAACAGGGCACCACACCCAAGCATTTCCAAGGCCTGTTCAAAACCTGTGCAAGCACAGCTGAATGGCAATTCATTTTAGGATTCCCACTTGGGACCTCAGTTAATGGGATTTTGCCCAGCGGATCATGGTGGCCCCGTCTCCCATTCCCACCTCTTGGAAAATGAATGTTGACTCTACGTCTGCATTTTTCTTGGAAGCCACATGAATGAATCATAAGCAGCTCTTGCCTCAGCAGCCGCCGCAGGTTAGGGGGCCACAGAAAAGCAGGGCCCCTTAGTGTGTGGACACAAAGAGTGTCGGCCATGGTTGGCTGCCTAACTTCTGCTCGGTGGTCTGGAAAAAAAAACCTTTGCCCCTGGCTGCTGTTTCCTATGGCAGGAGTACAGAGGCCTTTCCATCACAAGTGCTCCCAGGGCAAGTCAACTCCTGGTGGAAATATTTGCAATTCACAGAACCTAGAGCTGTGGCCTGGGAGCCATGGGGCTGGTGGATACAGAAGGGCATCTTAATGTTGTGCAAGCCGTGTGTCCAGGGTCTGCCAGCCCTCGTGGCTGTACTGATAAGCTGGTACACCTCAGGAAGGCTGCAGGATAGGGTTCCGGCCAAGCCAATCCAGATACGAGCCAGAACTGCCCCCAGGCGAGGAGCTCGTGAGCCCCCAGCACAGCGGCCACACTGAAGTCACTGCATTTCCTTTGTTTACCAGGGGTGGTTGCAAGTGAGGGGTTTCAGCACAAATACATTATTACCAGGTTGTTTTTTTTTTAAAGGTAATGATGCTTTAATCATATTTGGAATTAGCCCCTGAGTGAAGCTGATACTATATTCTGGCTTAATATTTGGAAGTTAGTTTCCCACGGTCTTGTGTTTGTGCCAGGACCATTACCAGTGATTTATAACTGATTTTTATGGGTTGCAGGAAAAAAAGCTTCATTTCTTATTATTGTCAATGGTGTGTTTGGATTTCATCCGTGACACATGTTGGCATTGCTTGAAATTTTGATTTGAGTTGCAAAGTGGGAGTTGCCCAGGGTTAAGGATCAGCTCAAATCAGTTTTCTTTACAGCATTAAGGATTAATCAAGGAGTCAGAACACAGGAAGATTCCTGATTCTAAGAGAGATGTTTACTGCGGGTTGGTGCTGCCTTTGAAAGCGGCCTTGCAGGCCCCCAGTGGTGGCCACAGTATACTTTCAGTATTTTTAGCAAGATGTTGGAATCGTGTTCTCACAAACTCTTATATACTGGTTGTCTTGGTTCTTGACAACAGTAACTGTTAACATCATCTCATCATTAATATTATTTAGTTATTCATATTTTAATGAAGTGAGTGAGTGTGTTCATGTTTTCTGACACCCGCATGAGGCTGCCCCAAATAATAAGAGTCCTTCGTCCTTGGGGGACCTGTTTTTTTCTTTGAACTGATTGGATGAGACACACCCACATTATGGAGAGTAACCTGCTTTATCCCAGTCCACTGATTTAAATGTTAATCACGTCTCAAAAACCACATCCATAGCAACATGTGGACGTGTATGGTTAAACATCTGCACACCATGGCGGAGCCAGGCCGACACATGAATGAACCATCACACCGTGGAATCCCAGCCCGTGACGGACATGAGATTCTGAGCTCATCTTGCTTGTCATAGGGGAGTGTAGGCCCATCTTGATATTAGAGGTAAAACTAATAAAAACATGGTCCCTTCTATCCCTGTAAGGTTGCCTTTAGCTAGCATGCTTATTGATGGCGGAAAGGATTGCCCTGTAACAGTGCTTCTTGAATTTTAATATGCACACTAATTATTAAATGAACATATTCAGAGGGTCTGGAGTGGGGCTTGGGGTAATGCATTTTAATGCCCCCGAGTGCGCCAACTACTGCTCTGTGTACCGCATCCAAGTCGTGAGGCCCCGTTGCTCAAAGAACCTACTGGAAGAACAAGGCTGGTAGGAAATGGACTGAGTTTGAGTGACTTCTTCTCAAGAAGCAGCCAATCCTTGGAGACATCAGTCCCCGAAAGCCTCAGGGCTCTAGGGTCTTCTCTTTATAATGCCTCTTCTCCAAAGTTAAGAGAGTGACGCTTGACTCTTCTGCGGAATTAAAGCTGCGGAAAAGTGCCCAGGCATCAGAAAGCCCTCTGTGCCGCACAGGGTAGATTCTCCCTCACATGGCTCCATTTGAGGCTTGGATTATGCCTCTCCCAGACTTGCCAGGCCACTTTTGGTCCCTATCAGCTTTGGGCTTACTTTGGACTCTGTTTCTTCCTAGCCGTGTGAAAGGCAGGAAAGGACGCTGGCATCCTCCGAGCTCTCTGTATGCCCAGTACTGTGCCGGGCGCGCTCCCATTGTGTCCTCATGGCAACAGTGCTGGGGACTGATTGGCATTATTGCACATGAGGACGTGGGGAGTTAGCTCATGCAGGTAATAAAGATTCAAAGAGGAGAATTAGAGCCAGATTTGTCTTGGACGAAAGCCTATGGTGCTCTGGGGCTCTGCTTCCCCGTTTGTTACTGGGGCAGAGCTGGGGCTGCTGTCTCCCACACCAAAAATCAGATGTGCTGGTGAGTCTCGGTGCTTCCAGACGCAATCCCAAGGGTGCAGAAGCGTATCACGTGCCACATTTCAAGGGTTGTTCTTCCAGGAGAAACGGTTCACTTCTTAGCAATGATTATTGGGGTCAAATGATCAAGTTTTTTTTTTTTTTTTAACTTTGCTCATGATTTGTTTGTTTTCCATCTGGGACTGGCATGCAGAGATCCATGCAGGTCCCAAGGGCCCTGACTCAGCTCCCGAGAGGGCCGTAGAGGCTTCCAGCAGGGGCAACTTGAAACACCCCTTGTGCTCATGCTTTCTGACCCTCAATTTTCAGATTAAGGAGGAGCATTAATACTGCACATACCAAACATAAATGTCTGCAAAGAAAAATAGTAAAATCAATCCATGGTAATAAAATGAATCACTAAGGTCCAGACAAGGCTGCATGTGAACCCAAATACCAAATGCACTGAATGGATCGGCTGGGGTGACTGACGGAAACTGACTTTGTCACCCCAGCAGGGCCTGGGGTCCTCATCTGCACGTCAGAATACAGGGGACATTGCCATCTTCTGAGGCTAAAGTCTCAAGTGGGCACTGGTCCATTCCCAGGGGCCAGGAAAGGATGTGATGGTCAAGGGGGCCAGCCTCCAGCACCGTGGCTTCCAGAGCATTCTCGGCTCACTGGCTTCTCTCTGTCCCTGCAGCTTGCCGACGAGCAGGGCCTCATCCTGATGACCACGGTCGCCATGCCTGTGTTCAGTAAGCAGAACGAAACCGTGAGTACAGAGGCGTCCCACCCGATGCTAGGAGGGCTGTCGTCTCAGACCCCCTCTGACGCACACTCCGGTGACCTTTGTTTATTCATTTTAATGATGGAGGATATATAAATTTTCCTTACTTTTAACCTCGCCGTTAGAATCACGAAATCAAGAACAGATGAGAGGAATCAGGAAGCCATCATTTTATAGTAGGTGCCACGTTTCTGAAATCTGTGTTGAATGGCCAGAGGAAGGAAAAACTCAGAGAGAATTCTTCATGATGGCGGGATGACTGCTCTCTGACTGATGGTCACCAGCCTCAACGTTAGTTTCCCAGGGCTCAGTAACAAAGTGCCGCAGAAGGCATGGCTGAAAACACAATAGACGTTTATTCTCATCAGTCCAGAGACTGACCCCCAAAATCCAGGGGTCGGCAGGGCCCCACCTCCTCCGAAGGCTGCAGGGAAGATCTCCCTGCCTCCTCCAGGGCCCCAGATGCACCTCGGCTTGCGGTGCCCTAGCTCCAGTTTCTGCCTCTGTCTTCAGGTTGCCTTCACCTCCCATGGGGCCCTGTCCTCTCCTTTCCTCCTAAAGACCCCAGCCACCGGATATAGGGCCCATCCTGAAGCCAGGATGATCTCACCTCAAAATGACAGCCCTCGTGAAGACCCTATGTCTCTATAGACCCATTCTGAGGTTCTGGTTGGCCTTGAATTTGGGGGAAACAATGGACAGGAGCAATCTGTGTCTTCTTCCGGAAGATCATCCTAACACCAGAAAGTTTCAGCACGTCGCATTGACCGTGGAAACAGGCCTATTCCTTCCGCTTAGTCCTTGGTTCCAACTCACTACTAAAAATATTATTAGCATTCCTACATCTTTCTTGGGCTATTTAGTCTCTCTCTCCTGTGCACCCATGGCAGTGTAAATTCAGAAAGTAGTTAACATGCTAAATCTTTCCTGCAGAGAGCATCCATAAGGTAAACTGATGAATGATCAGTCCTTAGCTGCTGACACATTTGTGCTGCTTCACACTACGTCTTAATTTGCAGCAGAGCAGAAAGAATGGCTATCAGGGCGTCCTGGTGTGGGTGGCGTGTTGGGAGCTGCAGGAGGTCATGTTTGGCCTCAGAGGCTACCAGTCTTGTCTAGGAATATTTTGGGCAGGGGTGGAGGAGAGAGGAGGGTCCCTCTTGGAGATCCGGGTGGATCCTCAATCTCTATAAACACAGGGAAGGCTCTGGGCCATGGTCTGCGGCATGTGGCTTCTCAGGAGGTTCTGTTTTTCTGCCACATTAACTTACTGAGTTGTTACTGCTTAATGTTTGCTTTCAACAGAGGTCAAAGGGCGTCCTCCTGGGCGTGGTCGGCACGGATGTCCCGGTGAGAGAACTCCTGAAGACCATCCCCAAATACAAGGTAATACAGCACCTGCGGCACCTGGTAGCCCGGAGCCCAGGGACCCAGGTGACGCCACAGAGTGTCTGGGTGATGGAGAGAACAGAGCGCAGAGACCCTTCCCTCTCCCAGCACACGCTGCTATTCTTGGGTGCTGCAGTAACGTGCGGGCAGACCTGCTCGGTCTCCGCACGCATCCCCAGGCTGCTGAGGGCTGCAGGTGTTGCACAGCAGGAGAAAGCCGAGAAACGAAGGGAGTGTTTCTTTCTCTCGAAGAAACACCTTGTAAAGATGAGTCATTGGCTCTTGGGGTTTTCCCAGAAGTTAGAATTCTTTCTTTTCCCTTAGCTTCATAGAGGCAGATATATCTGGGGTCCTGGGTCCATCCCTGAGGAGCTGGACGTGGACCAATCTCTCAGAGCTTCCATTCCCCTTCTGACCCGGGGTGCTGACAGACTCGCGCCGAGCGTTGACCAGTATCATTGATCAGGAGCAGCGGCCACACACTGGTTCAGGAGGCAGGTGTGACCTGCGGCCTCCTGGTCCCCACGGGGTGCTTCCCCACTGGGGTGCTGCCTGTGTAGAGCTACTGATGGCCCTTCCATCCCAGGTTCAGCAGCTGTGGGCTCCATGCTCTCTGGGCCTTTCCTGACCTTGAATGCCCAGCAGAATGATGTGTCACCTGAATGGCTGGCATGGTAGCCACAGGCTGGGACCCTCTCACTTGTTAGCAGGTTTTCCAAGAATTTTGAAAGACATAGGGAAAGGCTTAGGACCCAAGGTCATGTGTGTTAGGCAGGATTCTTAAGACGATAAGGACAGGCCTGCTTTAGACAGAGGGTCAGAACATGAGCAAGAGCAACTACCAGCCAGTCAGCAGGCATCTCAGCAAAAAAACTCCTGTCCAGGCAAGTCGGCTGAACAGACAGCTGCAGCCAAGGTGACTAGGTCGCCCCTCAGAGGGTGGGAGGGGCGGGAGGTGCAGAAAACGGCTGTGTAAAAAGGTACCATGTTGTACAACACAGGGCATAAATGTAATAGCAGTGTCTGCCTATTACTATGTGAGTAAAATGCATGATATGCTCAGGGTATGTGTGATATGAGTAGATGACACTGGCCAGGTCCTCTGCGCTGTGCAGAGGGCGCTACTGACACCACATTACCAAATCCTCCTCAGAAAGGGCAGTGCCAGTGCATCCATTCGACCCGAAAGACACTCAGGTTCACAGGGTGCATGTTCAGGGGCTCAGAGCCATGTATGTAGGAAGAGGTGAGTATGACATGAACCAGGTCTGGGTAACTCCTCAGCCCACGTGCTCGTAACAGATCTAAGCCCCTCCCCTACCATGGCATGACTCGCTGTCACCTTCATGTGCCATCTGTACCCTTATTTATTTAACACTTCATTTGTAAACTGACCCAGAACTTTCTTCACTTAACTAGGTTTTAATAGAGAATACCGCATCGCCGTTTTAAAATAAAAGCCAGCGTCACTTGCCATTATAGAAGACAGTTGTAAGAAAAATCATAAACACAAAAGAGAAGTATTTAATGATTTCTTGATAATCTCAAGTTCTGAATCTGAGATCCGTTTGCTCTTTTTTAATGTCTTAGTAAGGCCAGTGTTAAAGATATGCTAGAGGGAAGCTTTCTTGGTGATGTAACTGGGGGGATGGAAGGGATTTTAAAACGGCTCTTACTAGCTGTTCTGCCTGATAAGTAATACAAGGCCTATGTGCCCCCCAAAATCATCTTGCTCTGTACCCTGATTTTCCTAAGAGAGCAGAACAGTCCACGGAAGGTGAGGGAGGGCTGAGAAGCGAAGAGCAGCCATGGGGGATTGTCCAGCCTTGGGGGCGGGTGCCCCTGCCCGCCTTCTGGGGCTCGCATCGCTGCTGCTCGTAAGCCTATGCTGCACCCCACCTGTCGGCTTGGCCTCTTGGAGCCCCCAGAGGCTCAGACTTTTCGGCACGTGCATACAGACCCTCGGCACCTGCCCCACTCCCAGCAGAGGAAACTCCTTTGACAGGCAAGGCTTAAGCCTTTTATTTCCTATGAGAACATATAGAAACCCAAGTTCAGGGCCACTTCTTGACCTATGCTGACTAAGTCACGGAAGTGCGAAATACTATGGAATTGACACTGATTACCCTGTGAGTCTGTTTCCTTGACTTGCCCTACGAGGCACTGTGCTGAGCTCTCTGCAGCATCAGCTCACTTTGTAACAGGTAGACGCAGCTGTTGCGCTTATGCTCTCTGGCAGCTGAAGAAACCGAGGTGCAGAAAGGTTAGATATCTCACGACCTGCAAGCCACGATTTTAGTTGCTGTTACCCTGAAGCTGTTAGGAATAATAAATGACAATAGCAAGAGTTAAAATAATAGTTAAAATACTGAAAACAATATAATAGTTCAAGTAAAATAAAACAAGCATTTGTCGGACATTCTACTGTGTGTTTAGGTGGAGGCAAAGTGCTTTCTATGCGCTATTCCCATCGAATCCTTAGTAAGCTCCCACGATGTGGGTACCAGTTGGCCCCATTTTTAGTTGAGGATCCTTGAAATAACTTTCTCAGTATAACTCAGCTTATAAACGGTGAATAAAACAAAGTGGAACCAAGAACAGAGGGAGGGCAGCTGCAGAAAATTAATGGAAATACAGGCAGTTCTGTTTTACGCTCTCACAAGGGTCATGCTGGCAGCCAGAAGCACAGGTGTGACGTGCCTCCACTGAAGGCATCCCTCCTCTGGGGAAAGGTGTGCCTGTCGGCGGGGGGCAGCCACAGCCGAGGGGAAGCAGGGCTCCCGGCAGCAGAGCACACACCTTGCCCTCTGGATTAACACCTTGTAAAGAAGAGTCAGCTCTCGGCTCTTGAGGTTTTTCCAGAAGATAGACTTCTTTCTTTTCCCTTAGCTTCATAGATTTTTCCCACAAGCAATCAGACTTCCTGCAATTTTTATTAAGAATTCCAGACACTCCAATAATACCTCGCAGACACCACAGCGTCTGCTAACATAGCGAGCCATTTTATGACGTGCCTCAGTAGCCCAGCGTCCCTGCGCTGGGGAGGGTCGCCCGCTGCCCTGGGCTCTGGGCCCTCAGGAGAGCCTGCATCAGGACGAGGGTCCCTTCAGTAGCCCCTGGGCTGGATGGCTTTGTGTCCAATTTGTTCTCGATGACTCCACAGGACTGCATGTTAGAGTGAACAGGAAGGCTGGTTCTGTATCAGACAAAATAAAAATTAGAGTGTCCTTAAGCATATGGCTTTGTGGCCAAAAACAAACGTTGGTCTTTGCCTTACAAGCTTTTGGTTTTCTGAGCGATTCAGCCGCAGGTTTTGAGATTTGCTCAGAGTCCCTCTTCTTACATCTACGTTAGATCGTATCCATGTGCTGCCGACCAGCCACCAGAACATTCCAATGTCATTTCCCCAGACTGGACTGTTCATCTGGGAAGATTTTAACCAGGTGGTTTTCCCAGGTACCATCTCCAGAGGATGGCCGAAGTACCTGCCATAGCCAATCAGCTTCCTTTCAGCTCACTTGAAATATTTACTTAAGTCCGAACTTTGAAGATGAACTAGATAACATTTGGGTGATGTGATGAGTGTGTGAAGCACATGCAAAGCGTAACCACAATGCCTGCCGTGTGCAAGACGTTATGCAAGAGGCTCCTTCCGTGCAAACAGCCTGTGCTAATGGGGGCCCTGCTTTAATTAGCACAAGAGAGAGGGAGTCAAGGGAACCAGCCAGGGTGGGGAGGCAGGAACGCAGGTGTGGCGTGACATCCAGCCCGTAATTGCATGCGTTAGAATGAAAGTCGCAATGGAAAAATTCCCAGGGTTGTATGGAGATGTGGTATGGAAAGGAGGGGGCAACAGTAGGGTCAGGAGATGGTCCTGAGGCTTACAGCATGGGTGGGCATTCGATGGGGTGGCGGGAAGGGGCAGCCTCTGTGTCCGGCGATGCCTGAGCAAAGGTCTGGGTGGAAGACAACTGCCCTGTGCCCCGAGAGGCCATGAGTGGAAGCAGCGAGGGTCGGGTGCTTGGGGCCAGAACCCAGGGGGAGCCGGTAGGCAGGCGCTTGGG
Source organism: Manis javanica (assembly GCF_040802235.1). Classification (NCBI taxonomy): domain Eukaryota; kingdom Metazoa; phylum Chordata; class Mammalia; order Pholidota; family Manidae; genus Manis; species Manis javanica. Next base: position 4,905,558 of record NC_133158.1, read on the forward strand.
GCAGGTCTGCACTGGTCTTACGCAGAGGAGCAGCAGCATCGGTTGCCTGGGACTTTGATCGGTTTGGAGGATCAAGCTTTGAGGTTAGGACCCTCGTGGCAATCCATCCCATGAAATCCGCAGGGATGGTGGTGGGGGGGACGCATCACTGAATGTGAGGAATTTCTGGAAAAAGTGATTGCTTAGACTGAGCAGTTGGGGATGAAAAAGAAAGAGAGAAGTCTAAGGATGGGGCTCAGGTTTGTAACCGGGGAATCTGGGTGAGTGGTGGTGCCCCAGACGGAGCAGGAAGAGCCGGGAGGGTGGCGGTGCTAAGGGAAGGACCGCCGCAGTGGGCTGGGCCTGGCTAGGCACCTGCACCAGCCCAGGGAGAGACAGCCACGTGCAGCCGGAGGCATGGCTCTGCCTGAGGAGAGAGGCCCCCTGGGCTGGAGTGCAGACCTGGGGCTCAACCCCTGAAGCTTATTGGGAGAATGAGCTAATGCAGACGGGGGACACTGGGGACCGAACCTTAGGGAAATGAGTTCTTATGGGGCCTGGAAGCTCAGGGAATAGAGAGTGTCAAGGAGGAGGAGGCGGTGCTGGTAAGACCAGAAGGATTCAAGAGAGAGCTTTCTATAGGGGTTGGCACTTATGAGGCCACCAGCACCTGGAGAAATGCGTTCCAGTGGTATCTGGTGGCAGGGGGTCATGGCCGCAGCAGATCCTAGTAGGCTGAGGTGTGGATGGGCCACGGGGAAGCAGAGATGGCAGGTGAGCAATGAGGGGAGGGCTTTCTGTGGGAAGGTGAGCCCAGCCTCTGCAGTCAGGAGAGGAGGCAGCCACTCAGGCTGGCCTGGCAGAACCTGTGCCTGATGCAACTTCTTTCCCAGTTCTCTGCTTTCTCCTTTTCCTGTTTCTCCTCTCTCGCATCTCTTCCATTCATCCCACGTGGTATGACCTTGGCCATCGTGAAACTTACTTCCCGTGGGGAGGCGGGCATTAAATTATCAAAGGCCCTGACTAATGCCTTCATTACTTATAGTCAACCTCACAAATAATTAACATTTTTTTGTTAGATGCTATACAAGAAAGATAGCAGGCATTAAAAAGGGCAGCTACAAGGAGTTCTACCTTGTCAGTATGACTTCTACGTACAAACCGTGGTCTGAGTAACGTACCTTAGAAGGCACTGAGTGTTTTAGCTGACCAAAATATCATGGGGTTGGTCTGATTTTGAGTTTGAATTTCTGATCAAATACCACTTTTGCCTTAATGGAAAACATCAAACGGAGTCCTTTTTGACCCCCGCACGCCGTATTAAACTGGGACCTGAAAATGGTAATTAATGCAGTGTTGACCGCGTCTGACATTTTTCCAAGGGACAAAATAAAAGAGATGATATGCATCTCAAAGGATAGGAAATCTCTGGTTTATCTTCCACAGCATAATGAAATATACTTCTATTGTTACAGTCAGGTAGAATCTTATTGAGACTTTCTGTGCAAGGTAACACCGGGAGAGGACGTCTCTAGCCCCTGACTGCCACGGGCCTGTTTGCTTTGGGTAACATAGGGAAAACTTTTAATTGCCAGTGTTCAGTTCTCCGAAGTTAATATCACATCACCTTGACGTTAAGCTAACAAGCAGACAGGGTCATTCTTGGTTTGTAAACTCTTGTCTGGATCACTTAATCGTATCATATTCAAGAATGTGAGTGGCAGGGAATTTTAGAGAAAAGTAACAGGGAGGGCTCAGAACTGAAGGAACTTGTTGGAAAAAAAACAAAAAACAGCGGGTATTTTTACCTTCTCTCCTCTCACTCCTCTGGCAAAAGTGGATCACATTTTCTTCCCTCAGAGAGGAATCAGTATGGGTTTCATGCCAGAGGCCATTTTAATACACGAATGATTTGTAGGTAAATTTATTGTAGCCAATGGGTGCAGTCAACTGTGTAATAGAAATATTGTCCAAAAGCCGGGATTATTATTTAAATAAGTGCAGTGTTAAATTTGATTACATACTTTTTAAAGCTAATAAAACATTTCATTGCTCTCAAACTATTTCCCATAGTCCCATTTAGTCAGAAAGCATAAATTAAGAGAGCTCTGCATAGAAAATTACCCAGGCTTTGTGTTGATGGGAGCAGGCACGGCAAAGCTTGGCAGCCTCACAGTTTAAAGACGAAAGGATATAAAAGGGATTGGCAGGTTCCTATATAGGCAGGTGTGGATACTCTTCTCCTTGAAGAATCCTGGCAAATGACAACTTAGGAGACTGCGTGCTTGTGATGGACGCTGTGCGTGTGAAACTGGAGGAGGCCGAGGTGTGGAGTGCAGTGAGGTCCCCTCTTCCCTTATCACAGGTGAAGAGGAGACACCTCCGTTCGCCTCGACATAAGGTCCTTCCAGAAACATCAACCACTTTCTTTTTCAAAGAATGGAATTGTTTTTGTTTTAAAAAGTCAGAATAAGGCCCTCGGATGCCAACCTGGGGATGTGACATTTTAAACTATGTTATTTGCTGAGCTTATCCACCGAATGTCGAGGATCAGCGCCTTGCATTCATTTTAATGAAATATTGTGCTGATAAGGGTTATGAATGCCAAGTTTAAGCTGTAAATTACTAAATGTCGGGCTGCTTTATGCTTTGTGAATTCATCAGGGAGCAAGCTAATGAAGGTTTCTTTCTCGCTTCTTGCAGCTAGGGATTCACGGTTATGCCTTTGCAATCACGAATAATGGATATATCCTCACGCATCCGGAACTCAGACCACTGGTAAGAAATACTTCTGTGTTTTCTCCTTTTGTCCTTTTCAAGGATTTTCTTCAGTTCTACAGTGATGACCCTGTGCGAACAGCTTTAGCTTTGGGAAGCTCAGTGCATAGTATTCAGCTTGTAAGAGCTGACATGTTCTGGCACATGATGTATAATGTAGGGTAAATATATTTGCTATCGTTCCCTTATATATAAATCCATACATTCCTATATGCATTTATTTACTGATTCCACATCTGCCAGTGTCTGGAAAATGTTTTCACTCTGTGTAAGCCATCACAATGGATGCCTTTATAGAACTCCAGCCCAAGGCCCATTTATTCAAAGTTGTATTTGATACAACGAATTAGACCCAGGATCCCTGGAAATTCATTACGATCGGATTTGCCCCCAAATTACATTGCTAAGCTCAGGGCCTCCTGCGTTGAATGTGTTCAACAATGCCTTTTTGTTAATTAAAGCAGCTGAGGTTTTTCTCTGCTTGCTGCCTAAGCCGTGTCCAGCAACACTGTTTGGTGACTAGGTGCAGAAGCCATTTTCTTTCAGCATTGCTTTCACCCCCTGAAGTGAGCGGGGTCAGACGGGACAGCCTGTGGTGTCCCTGCCCCCACCCCCACCCCCACCCCCGCGAGAGGGGCTGCCTGGAGCACTGTGTGCGGGAGGATTCTGACGGGTGGCCAGGCTGGTCCATAGGAGGCACGGGCCCATTGACAGCATTCCTGCGGGCTCCGGTGGGGCATGCACAGTGAAGCCTAGTGGCTCCTGGCTCCTGTCCTTGGACTAGTTGCAGTGTGTTGACAAAAAGGGAACCCTTTGGTTTTGTGAATGTGTTAGCTAATTTTAAAGAAGGTATAAACATTGAAGAGTAATATAGTAAAGTCTGTTTTTCATAGTTAAGAAAGTGTAGGTGGTTTGTCTATGCACACACACACTCTCACACACCCACACACATGCTCACAGCTCACTCTCACACACATTCATACATGCTCACGCACTCATACACATACCCAGCCACCCCACACATTTCTCCCTTTTGTCAAAATTAGAAATAGCGACAGGGCCTGCTGTGCAAATGTTTATTGGTGGGGCATCGTGGGGGCCCGATTGCTTCTCACTTGGGTCATTGTTTAGAAAGAGCTCATGTCTGAGCTCCGTCATCAACCAACTTTCCCCCAGTTGCCCTGGTATTAATGTCAGCACATGGATCCCATATGCATGCTTCAAGATGGGACGTATGGCAACATTTGATTTTGATGATCTTTTTATCAGAAAAGGATTGAGTAACTGGTTAGTTAATTCCACATGCAACTCAGAATTATTGAAAAGTCTGATTGAAAGAGCTCCTACTCAAGTCTAAAAACCTACTTAGAAGTCTGAAAATCTCAGCACATTGCCCATTTGCAAGCCTCCCAAATGGGGCCGTCTGGTGGGGGTGGCAGGCGTTCCACGTCTGGTGTAGCTGAGTGCAGAATTCTAGTGCTTATTTAATCCAGGTTGGGTGGAGCAGGCTCCATGGAACCATCAGGCCTGGATGGAACCCCTGCTAGCAGATGCCTGAGCTCCCTCTCTATCAGGTTTCAAAAAGGAATGGAATGGAACCAGGTGTCCAGAAGTCACCGGGTGCCTGTGCCCTCTCACCAGCTGCCATCAGTACTGTTGACTTACAGCATCTTTCCAGCCTTTTCTATCCCCTGGTCATGTAGCACATGGTCTGTTTGCAGGTAGTCTACCCGACGCACTTTGCAGAGCCGAGGCCACTGACAGGGTGGGGAAAGGCCATGATAGGCAGGCGTCCCCGTCACACTGGTCACCCGAGACAGGGCAGATGCTCACAGGCAGGCCTCTCCTCCTCACTGCGGGGACACTGCGCTCAGCAGTGATGGCCTGGACCGGTTTCTGCAGGTGGGGTGGCCCAGGCAAGCGCCCCGGCGTCTCATGCGCAAGAATGCATCCCAGATGAGCCGCTCAGCAGTTTCTCCATAAGAAGAATGTAAGGAAAGGCCAGGCCATTGAGCCATCTGTCCCGTGTGTCTATCTCTGACCCTGAGGCTATGAGATATTCAGAAGATGTTTGGAGTGATGCCAGATATTCATGATTATATGAACTAACCTGTCTGAATCTGATTGATAAGCGGATGTTGACTCTGCGTTGAGTCTCGCATTTTCCTCCTGGAAAGAAACAGCGACGTAGAAGGAATCCACTTCAGCCGCGAATGGGTTCCCTGGCTTTGGACGAATCTCACAGCCTCTCTGAGTGGCATTTTCTCTCGTAATCCTGCCATAATCCTAGTGTATAGACTACAGTAAATGAGAGAGTGCAAGCAAAGAGCCTGGGGACAAAGTGGTCCCCAGGCTATGGGGGACAGTGGTGGCTACACCGGCACCCTGTTTGTGTCTTATGGTCTCTGTCTGTGATCGGCTGTTGTGAAGGTTGGGGGGTGCATGGCAGTTGTGAGAGCTTAGGTGGGCCTAAAGAATGCTTTGATTATTCAGTTGGTTATCATTTTTAACGAAGACCTGTGCACACACACACACACACACAGACACCGCCCCCCCTTCGGTTTCTTGGCCAGCTCTAGTCTAGAGGACAGGCAGACAGCAGTTACGGAAGCAGAAAGCTCATCCTCACCACCAGTCCATTCAGCGCATAGTAGGTTTTCAGGAATGAGTGAATGAAGGGCTCTTCCCAAGCCACTGTCTTCATTTGCACGGATTTTGGATCTTTCTGTAAAATGTAGCTTCTGAGCTTCCCCTGGAGCCCCGGGTCTGCCCCAGACACTGATGCGCACCCCTGGTGGGGAAACCCTCTGCGCAGCTGGGGACAGCAGGCTGCCAGCAGCTTCCCTGGTGAACTCAGGCGGCGAGTCCTTGTTCAGACCCGACTCGCCTTCCCCTCAGCCCCGCCATACGATCGAACTCTTATTACGAATGGACACGCCGCTCAGTTCTGGCCAAGGATGCCAGATTAGCACAGTGGGTATGAGCATGGGGCTATGGCCAGCACGGGGGCACGGAGCAAGCTCACTTAAAGTGGCTCGGACCACCTGCATCTGCCACTGGGCCTGCTTCCGCCCCTGCAGCCGGAGGGAAGGAGTGGGTTTCTCTGAAGCACAATACCAATATTTTTCTAATTTGCCCAATAAAATCTTTCCCCCAAACTTAATCTTTGGCTTGATTTTATCCAGTATTTTCTTTAATCTTGTATGATTTGGGTGTGAATCACGAAGGTTCTCCAAACGCAGCTCAGAGGTAGGAGCGTTACTCAGCAAACTCACTTTGGTGTGATTGGCCCAACTGTGAACGTGATGTTTTCCCGTGATAACAGGCACTCCCTAGTCTTTCTCCAAGTGCTCTTGCCCCACTGCATCCTCATGACTTCTGGGGGACCAGGTGATGCCCAGTCAGCATCTCCCTGGTGCTGGGTGTGCTGGGTCCTGGGTGCGATGTGGCCATCTTCCAGGCTGAGGTGGGGGCCACGCCTGGGCTCTGCATGAAGGATGGGGCAACGCAGCAGGAGGGATTCAAGTTAGACCTTGAGGAGTACTTCCGAAGTGGTTCTTAGACATCTGGGAATTTTTTCTTTTGATCTTTACCACTCTCTGGCATTCAGGTTAAAAATACTTCCAACTATAGTCACTGTTTAGATTTAGTTTCCTTGGATTCTGTTTTTCCCACGTCTTTAAGAGCTTTGTGGATTTTCCTTAAAGTGTGGATCCCTGAATATATCTCTTTTTCATCCTGCCCGGCAGAGAGTGAGCCATGAGACTGGGGGCGGGGGCCGCCCTGGACACAGTCTGATTCGTGTTGAGATTTTGGTGACCCATCTGCCTCTCTGTTTTTAGAAGAAAGGACCTTCTGAGTTGGTTTGCCTCCCTGAGGAGGCCTGGAATGTGGGCCTGGGCGAGCCACCAGCCGAGCGCAAACAAGGCCCCTTTCCAGCAGCCACAGCACAGGCAGGCCCTGCAGAGGGCCCGGGGCAGGCCACATCCGGGCTCTTTGCCACCAGGACCACGCTGGCCTCCCCCAAAGCTGTCTCACAAAGCTTTGTGTCTGCAGGCCCCAGAGATGGGGAAGGATACTGGGGGGTCCTCTTCTGGATGAAAATCTGCCAGTCGCATGGGCCCCTGTGTGGGTGGTGGGTGAGATGGGAGGTGGGAATGATGGAGAGAAACCTTCATTCCTTCCTTCCACGTTTGCTGACCTCACAGCTCTGGCTATTTCCGCAGTGTGGGTGCATTCCCAAACCATGCAGTGTCCTAAACCAAACTGTGTACCTCAGGCCCCTGGGTGGGAGCGTCCGCCACATGTGGCAGGCCCAAGCTGTCAGGTTACTGGGCACCAAGATGCTTTGTGTGGTGCTGTCCAACTCAGGTTAACTCTTTAACAAGCCCAAGCTTTGAAGGTGACTGTCGCCTTCCTAAGCTATTACAGAACCTTCCTGCTCCCCCTGGAATTGTTGCCTTTCCGGTCTGGTTTCTGTCTGATGTCACCAGTCCTTCCCTTGTGTCACTCCTGGACTGTCCCCATCCCACACTGGACATTGATCCTCCCTCACTGTTCTCACGCACACCTGCGCAATCAATCTGTCTGCACCATTTGGTGTTGCACGTGGGCTGTCATGACCTTGCTGAAGGCCATTGAGAACATGGATTGCTGGGGAAACATGCTAATAAATGTCAATATACTGCAGTCCTCTGCTGTGGAGTTAAGTAGACATTCCTATGAACACATGTAAATATAGGTTAAATGATAGTAGACAGTATATATCAAACACCACTTTAAATAGGGGCTATAAAGGTGGGGGCAATGTCAAAGTCCTTGTCTAAGTCCACCTGACTTAGCTCAAGCAGTGGGCCATGTGAAGAGGGTGACTAATTCCAAAACATGTGGATGTGAAGTTTACCTGTGATCTTTATGTCATTATGCAGATCCTTGCTTCCATCCCAACACAGCTAATAGTGTCTTTTCTATATAATCATTGAACCAGGAATGCCCCAGTTCAGACTCCTTCATTTCTTCTTCCTATCCACACCTATTTGAGGCAAGTGCTAAGAATCCTTTTTAGGTCAACAGGTAGGGCCTCCACTGGTGGCTTTTCCACGCCCCACCCTGATGCCGCCCACCCTCATGTCCTATGGATACGGCCTCAAAACATGCCCCAAATGCTCCCACCTCTCCCCATCATTATCCCCGGTTGGACCACTGTCCTGTCTCTCCTGGGGGGCTGCAGCCCCTTTCAGCTCCTCCCCAGCACCCCCGTTCCAGCACTATTCCCTGGACGGGTCAGATGTCACTCAGATCACGTGGCTTCTCGTGACATTTAGAATAAAGCCTGAGCTCGGGGCAGTGACCCCAGCTCGTCCTGGCCCCTCCTTGCCCCCTGCAGAGCCTGTGGGCCACCTTGGGTGCCCTCGTGCTCTCCCGCCCCCTGTCCAGTCCTCAGAAACCACAGGCTCTGTGTTACTCCGGTTCCTCCCCATCCCTGGAATCTCGTCCCAGGCGCTCCCAGATACAGACGGCTTGTTCTTACCCTCCCTGCCTTGATGGAGGTCACCCCTGCCCCCAGGGCAGAGCCGTGCTCCTCTCCATCTCCCCCCCACCGATCGCATCCCCTGCTGTTTCCTTGGGTCATGCACCACGTTGGGGACACACAGGTGTGTTCCGCTTCGCCCCCACCGTCCCTGGGATCTTGCTGCTGCACAGAGCGGCTAGTCAGTAAATACTGATCAAATGACTGAGGATGTTTGAACGATGCTGATGACCCCAGGCCTGGGTGCCAAGTCCTACCACAAGGTGCCACACATTAGTTCATCAAGCGTTTACTGAGTCCTTCCCATGCCAGGGACAGACATTAAAGCATATGCAGCTGGTCAGTTCCTCCTCTTTCCTCGCTCCCTCTGGCCTCCTGCCAGCACTCAACAGGTGACCCTTAGCCCTGTGCTAGCTCACACACACCACACACACACACACACATGCATGCATGCATGCATGCATGCACACGCACGCACGCACGCACACACTCAGGTAGCAGGAGCTCTCTGCCCACAGGAAGCTCACCACACGGAGCAAGGGTCCCTGGCAGCCAGAGGTGCCAAGAAGAGCTATGGGCTCACTGGGAAGCGCTGGCTTCTCTAGGTGAAGTGTGCCTTGAGATGCCGGGGGAGGTGACGTGTACACTGCCTGTATCCACGGTTTGCTCTGAGGGACATTTCTTCAGGTGACACCACACACTACTGTGCTCAGGCCTAACCAGGCACCTGGCTTCCCTGTCTCTGGTCTCAGAACCATGCATTCTGCTGGCCTCAGCCTGTCCGGGGGTATGGACTGGAGGCCTAGCATCATTTACAAACCTTCCTCTGGTTCCCAAATGCTGGAATCCCATGCCAGCCTGCTCGCCCTCCGCTCAGGCTGCTGCTGAACTGAATGAGACTGCCCAGTAGGTGGCGCCCGGGCACCGCCGTGCGCCTGTCCCCGCTGGGTGGCGTCCCTGCCATCCACAGAACAGAGCCCAGGCGACGCCGGGCCTGGTCTGAATCCATCCCATTTGGTTTAGAAGAATTAGCGGATGCTTAGTAAGTGTGTCTGCTCAGAGGAGTGTGTTCCTCAGAGAAAAAATAAGAAGAGTATGTGACCCCCACATAGGGAGCCTGTTCTTTTTGAAATACATCATTTGGCAAAAGTGGAAACAGAGCCTTGCATGCTTTCCTCTTGATGGAATTGTTGAGGGCGCTGTAAGGGTCCTGGTGTGGGTCCTTGGGGGGAGCACCGCAGCCCTCGGCGGGGAATGCTGACTCTTCATAATTAAGCCAGTGACCGGGTGCCTGGATTCCTGCCGGCTGGGAGCTCGCTCTGGTCTGCAAACCTCAAGAACTCAGCAGCCTGTGGGTCCCCAAGTTCTGTGGTTGGGTGTGTGTGTGCTCGGACACGTAGGGCTCGGGTGGGGCTTAGCAGGTAGGGACAGGCAGTAATGATGCCACTGCCACTTAGGGTGTTAGGAAGCAGGCTCTGTTGAATGGCTGAGCCCTGAGGGAGGGGGGCCATCCCCAGGTGGTGACTGTCGAGACTGGGCCAGGCGGAGAGAACAGAAGTGGAGTCAGAGTGTACGTTCTGCCCCAGGTCCTCTGGGCTGGTTGCCCCCAATCTAAAGCTGCATCAGCGTCCATCCCTCCGTGGCTTTCTCTCTCTGGGTTCCTGTAACTGCTCCTTCCTCTGTCCTTTCACAGTGAGTGGCAGAAGAGTCCCCACTGCTCCTAGCTTGAGGATAGCACCCCATTTCTGGTGATTTCCTCCACCCTATCCACACTGTTACAATAGCCTCTTTATTAAACCGTCCTTAATTAGCCGGCTTGACGATGCCATGTGCTTCCTGCTGGGTCCCTGACGGACACCAGGGTAGGTATAGATGGAGAGTTTGTTTCCCTAAGTCAGGACTGTACCAAAAAAGAATGAGAAACAAGAAAGGAAAGAAGGAAGAAAGGAAGGAAAGGGAAGGGAGGGTGGGAGGGAGAAAAGGAAAGAACAAGAGATTCTCTGTCAGATCATTCATTCATTCATTCATTCATTCGTATCGATTCATTTATTTATTTATCTCTCAGTGTAGTTGGAGCAGAGAGCCTGCATATACCCTTCCAGTAAATTCCTGTTTTGCTCAAGTGATTAAGATATGGTGTCCATTGCTAATGACCGGGGCACCCTGGCCATGAACTCCCCACTGCTGTGGCCCTGACCTGTGCTCTCAGGGGGCTCGCGGTCTTCCCACTCTGCCCTGCACACCCAGAATGTCCCTCAGCCCTGCTTCAGCCCTGCACCCGAAGAGGTCCCCCCCTGTCCCACCAGGCTTCCTGCGCAGGCCTTCGAGTCTGTGCTCTGTGCTACATTAAAGAAACATCTTGACACCTCTCCCCTCACTGTACTGCTAGCCACCTGGAGACACTGAGCAGATGGTATTCTGTTCACCCTTGATATACAGGGCGTGGTGAGGTCCTGGCTCAGGCTGTGGAGTGACAAATAAATGGGGAGAGGAGACCCACGAATAGGAAACTGATGACATGGTATAGGACTAGGCACCAGGGTGAAAATACTGACAAACAGCCGGATGTATAGAAGGACTTGGTGTCTAGTTGTGGAAGGGGAGCCTGGAGAAGACTGCACGAGCTGGTTTGCCGCCCGTGACCTTGAGTCCACGGTTTGTTTTCTAGTCCAGTGCAGTTGGGAGCAGCAGAGGGCCCTTCAGACACCTGGATTCCAAACTGCTCATTCTTGTGCTGCTGGGGCCCCCACGCCACCCCTGCTCCTCCAGCTCCCACCCCCTCCATCCCTCCACCCTTCCTTGCATCATCTCTCACATGCGAGGGCCCCTGGGAGATGCTGGGATCTAGTGATAAAACAAGACAGGCCTAATTCCCCATTCATTGAGTGTTTGCAGCCTCACAGAGAAGATACTCTTTTAAAGTTCACAAGTAAGCAAATAAAGAAAAAGTATACACGTTTTTGGATAGAGTCTCCAAAGGACACAGGGATCTGAGGAAAGAAAGAGCAGGAGAGGCACCCCCCTGGCTGGGTGGTCAGGGAGAGCCTGTCTCTGGGATAGTGTTGCCAGCTGAGCCCCGAGGGAGCGGGGCCATCCCCGGGCGGTGATTGTCGAGACTGGTCCAGGCAGAGAGAACGGCATTTGCAAAGCCCCTGCGGCCTGGGGAGTTCCGTTCATCATGTCTGGCATATTTGGTGGGTGTAGGGCAGACTTTCAAAGGACAAGGGTGGGTGACTGGAGTTGTACCGATAGATTCCCACTGGAATGCGCTTCAAGAAGCACTTGCTGTGGAAGCCTTTCTCGGGGCCCTCAGCGCTCGCCGTTTGTACAGTGCCAGCCTGGCCCGCGGCTGCTGCCCCTGCATGAAGACCTTGTCTGCCTCTGGAGCTCCCCCTCCTGGGGCCTGCAGCAGGCCAGGCGAGCTGAGACTCAGCCCTGCTCCCCCAAACCCGGTGAGCGCTCCTGCCTTGAGGTGGGGTATGGCGGGTGCCTGCTCACCACCGGCTCCTAGGGCCCCCGGGGGACGCAGCTCCCGATGCGCACAGGGCTAGCATGCTTCATGATGCACCTCGTGTTGGCTGCCTGCCGCCTCTGGGTCCCTTTGCCACATCCCTGCAGGTATTTCCTGGGAACCCCTCCCAAGTAAAAACCTTGCCTTAGAATCCTGGTCTCAGGGTCTGCTTGAGAGAAAGGTCAAGCCAAGACACCAGCGGACTGATATTTCTCTTCCATATCAGTGAATTTCTCTATGTGCCCAGACTAGAACTTCCAGTGCAGATTTATGTGTACTGCCCAGCCCTGTGTGTTAACCTGAGGACACCAGGCATGTGTTCTGTTCTATCTCAGTTCCCTGCATGTGCCTTCACCTCATGCCAGCCTGCTTGGAGAATCCACGTTTGCACTTAGAAGTACCAGGGAGTGTGGGCCTTATGCTGCTAGTAATCAAGAGTGGGTACTTGCAGGCAGTTTCGTGTACGGATAGCCTTCTCTGCTGCTTTTTTGTTTGGCAAAAGGGTTTGATGAGGACAAAGCTTTCATTTTCGCTGGACACTGTCTGACCTTTGTTTCACTAGATTAATTTCATATCTGGAGTGCCTCATCTTGGATGATGAATTAGCAATAAAAAGCCCATCAAAATGTAATTACATGCAATGTGTTGAATAATGATCTCTTAAAAATTCCTATAGATTTGTCTGCACCTCCTTCCCCCCGTGGGGGGAGGAAGCGTCAGCTGCTAGCTACTAGCCCGACTCAGGAATGCAAACCCTAGTCATACTGTGAATCTGAGATGGGAAAGCTGGCTTCTATCATTGCCCAGTGTCATCTCATTGATCAATTGCTTTCTTCCATGTGATGCACATCTTTATATAATTTAAAGGACCATCTCAATGGGGGTAGAAATGCACAGGAAGTGGAAGCTCAAGGCAGAGTGAAACCCTCCCCTCCTCCATCTGCAGCAGCTGCCTGGGAAAGAGAGTTATTAATTAAAATGTTAACCGCCCAGCCCAGAGCAGGCAGACGGGCCTGGAGAACACCGGGGAAGCAAGCATGAAAGGTTTCATAAGTGTAAATTCCAGGAAACTTTGTTCCCCCTTAAAATAGGAGAGAAGAGCCATCTGCATCTAAGAGGAGACTAGGGTCTGCTAGAGTGAGGTCACCTTCTCCAGGCAGCAGGCTTGCTCCTCTCTGGAGGGTTGGACGACGTGGGCTGGGAGAAAACCCCCAAGGCTGGGCTTCCATCTTCCCAGGAGGCCTGTAAAGCTTCCAGCTGGGGTGACAGCACAATATTCAAATGATTCCAACAGTGTCGATGCCCACGCACATTTGAATAACTGAAGAATTCAATCATGAATGCCAGTGATTATTGCTCTGGGGAGTTTACTTTTTAGAAAGACAGTGCATCTGAATCCCCACGAGAGCATTAGATTGCTACCTAATTAGCAGTCCCAAATTATATATATTTAAAAGATAATTAAAGGTTTGAAGGCTGTTGGAATCACTGGTGTTACATTTAAATGAATCACTAGAAATTGGTTAGTAATGTATGGCGTTTTCTTTTATTTCTTGCTTCCCTCTTTGAAGTTCAGTAGACCCAGCCTCACGGGGTTAAGTCTGGTAGCGGCTGTAAGATAAAGGCAGATGTTTTTAGTTATTGCAGCCCAAGCCTCCAAATAATTATAAGCAGCTGTCATTTTTACATAATCCTAAATGATAAGACCGAAAGAATGCAAATAAAAAGGTTGAGACCATGGGCTTTTTGGCACAATAGTTTAATCCCCACCACACCCCCTGCACTGACCATTGCATGCACTTCACCGAGGCGGTGCCTGAACCTATACCCCCGGCTCAACTTTCACAACTATGTGACAGGCACATTTGTGAACATGCCCCCCAGGTGCCGTTTCCACGCTCAGTAAACTCGGGATGTGGAAGCAAGGGAGCAGCGTGGCCGAGCTGGGGAGGGCTTTTGTCACAAGTTCTTCTCCTCCTCGTTTGCCCCTCTCTGCTCGGGGCAGGGACTGCCCTCGTCCTTGCCCCAGTGACCCTCTCCAGTAGGTGGCACGATAGAAAGCCAGCCAATGGCTGGTGTTTCTCTGGCCTGTTGCATTTCACAGGATTGAGCATTTGTATGCAGCCGCTGGCCAGGGCCGGAAATCCCAGATGACATGCTGGCCTGCAGGCCTCACCCCAGGAAGCTCTGGGTTTGAGTCTGAAATTGATGCTTTCTGTGCCTGTGTTTCTCTCAACTGGCAGGACCTCCTGGGGACCAAGTGGAGGGGGCAGTTAGCAGAGCCATGATGGCTTCTCCCATTTGGACTCAATGACAAGAAAACCAAAACCTAACCGACAAAGGCACATAATTCATCCCGGTTAGAGCCGAGGTCAGACGCTGTCAGAGGCCAGTTCAGAACATCACCTAGAATGAAGGTGCATGTGCACACACTCATACACACACATACCCATACATGCATGTGTACACACTCATACACACACATACCCATACATGCATGTGCACACTCACACACATACCCATACATGCATGTGCACACACTCATACACACATACCCATACATGCATGTGCACACACTCATACACACACCCATACATGCATGTGCACACACTCATACACACACATACTCATACATGCATGTGCACACACTCATACACATATACACATACACTCATACACATGTACACATACATGCATGTGCACACACTCATACACACATATATGCATACACTCATATACATACACATATACTCATACACATGTATACACTCATACACACATATACTCACACACATATATATACACTTATACATACACTCATAAACACACATACACACTCATATATGCACACACTCATACACAAACATACACACACACACACACACTTCCTCCAAAGCAATTCAAAATCCCAAAGACCTCTCTCCTAAGGAATGTTCAAGGAAGATTTAAATTACAACAGGGACCCTGTGTAGCAGAAATGTTCCCAAAGAGAAAGCATTGCCCGGTGAACTGAGCTTAATTTCTGGGGATGGAAAGGATGAACAGCTGAAAGAGGAGAAAAATACAATGGAGAGTTTATCTGGACCATTACCTCTCCTCCGTGCAGACACACAGGGAGTTCAGAAATGTGTCCTGGGTATTAGAATCAGCAACATATCCCATTTTCCCAGATGCCTGTCCTCCCACAAAGCCTCCGCTGAGGTTCCTAAGTTTCTAGCCTCACTTCAGGAGGAGAGCGGGATGGCTGGATGGGTGGAGGCAGTTACCTGACCCCCAGCTCTGCAGCAGGTTTGAGGGTAATACAGGTCGGACAGCCCTTAAATGAAGCCTCTTTCATCTAGGTTCAAATTCAAGTGTGAATAGTACATTTGCATGTATTTGATGGAACGATTCCTTTGAGAGTTATTCATTTAAAACTTAAGTGTGGTCAGTGTGGAATTAAAGGCCCCCTTGCCGCCATCCCCTTCCTGTGCCCTTGCAGGACGTGTCTCAGGCAGGCAGCCTCAGGCCCGCCGGCAGCTTTCTGCACAGGGCAGAGCAGCCTCTGAAGCCAGATGTCTGGGGTTGGCGCATGACCTTGGACAGATTACTCAACCTGTCTGGCCTCAGCTTCCAGTCCTGAAAAAGGAGGACAGAAAGAGTGCCTACTGCATGCGACTGTCTGAGGGTGAAACAAGTGCATGTTCACGAAATGCCTGGAACAGACCCGGCACATGGTCAGTGCTGTCCAGGTGCTTATGAGGGAATATACATCCCAGCGGGTCATTTGTTCCGCTCACTCATTCGTCAGCTATTCACGGAGAACCTGTTCATTGCCAGGCAATCTCGGGGGCACTGCGGGTTCAATCTGGACAAGAAGTAGCCTCTTTCCCCAGACTGCCTGGGACCCAGTGAGGGAGGCAGGTGCATGAAGGTGTAGTGAGCATGGGTGCAAACCGGCACGGGAGGGAGAGGAGAGCCCTGCGCAGGCCTCCTGGTGGTGGGGGGGAGGGCTGATGTCTGCACTCAGTCCGTAGGGGTTACTTGACTCTGAGTTGGGGTTGGAAACAGCTGGAGTGGTGTGTGCAGAGGCCTGAAGGCAAGAACGACAATGGCATTTGTAGCAAGCCGGCTTAGTCTGGCTGGAACGTACAGTGAGACGCAGGAAATGGCGAGAGAGGCCGGAGCAGTGAGCAGAGGCAGCCACGGGACCTTGTGGCACCTGGGACTTCAGGCATCCTCCTGCAGCGCACACAGTGGGGTGACCTGATTGTGGGTAGGAGTCCCCACCCGCCCGCTGGGCCCTGGGCAGTGGATTAGAGGCATAGTCCACACAGGGGCTGAGGAGACACCCACCCTCACCAAGGGGAGAAGATAGCAGTGGCTGACACCAAGTTGTTGGCAAGAGGAAGGAGAGATGTGATTGGATTTCAAGGGACACTCAGAGGATGGAAGTCGGGTGAGCGCTGGCTGCCCGGCCTGGCCCACAGGCCTCTCTCTGCCTTTATCGACTGTTGCGGCCTCTGCCCACACCTCCATGATTACACACACATCTGCGGCCCGGAAGACCCAGTCAGCCTTGCAGGGGCCTGTGGTTTTCCTCTGAGTCATGAGTGACATTCAGAAGTCTCCCGGGCTTCGGACCGGCCTGCCTCCAGAAATATTTTTTAAAAGATTCTTCAGTATATTTGAGAATCACACATACACCACACAAAAAAAATTCAAGATGAAATGTTTTACTGGGTCACCAGTCCAGTGGGGCTGGGTGGACCGACGGTGGAGGAGAAGATCCCGTCCGGTTTGGTGGTCAGGATGCGGTTAGAGCAGAGAGCTGATGAAAACAGTCACGTGCATGTTTACGCCACAAAACCCTGTGAGCTCAGGGAGATCTGAGGGTGGACAACCTGCTGTTCTCAGATGTCCCTGCGGCAGAACAGCTCCACCCGCCTCTTCCCCCAGGGAGAAGGGAGAGGCTCTAACTGGGAGGATCAGAAACTTTTACACTGCAAAGGTGGATCCCTTTGTGTTGAATTCTCCTTCCTAAGTATCTCTGAAAATTTTAGCAGAAAGAGAGAAACAAAGCCTCCGCTGGGGTTCCTAAGTTTAAGCCATCATGCCAAGCATCTCCCTAAATAAAATCACACGCGCAGAGACACACTCACATACGCATGCGTGATGAAGGCTCGGCTGCTGGATGTAGGTTGATGCCCTTTCACGCATCACCCAGAGTCAAAGGTAATCACAGGCAGCTTGGAAGGGAGGAAGATTCCTTTTGCTCGTTTCTGCATCCCTTGTTCACTTCACTCACGGATCCATTGCCAGCTCTCTGCCCTTTGTGTCATTTAGCACAAAAACCTTGATGTTGAGAGATCTGTCTGTTCTGACCACCACCCCTCCGAGCTGAGATGCTGAGATGAGAATCCTCTCCCCAGTGGCCGAGGCGGGAGAGGCGCCGGGATCGGGGAGATGGGCTGGGATGGGGTGCGTCAACCGCAGCAGGAAGGCCACGGCACAGGGAGGCACCCTGCGGTGAGGGGCCCCCGCCCCTCTGTAGACCGGCTCAGGTACACGGGCAGCACTGGGTGATACTGTTTGCTTACTTCACTTGAGCGAATGAGAAAATACACTGTCCTCACAGTTCTGAAGCAGATCCGTTTGCGGTGCCTCACCGTGCCACGTGTTCGAAACTGCCTGACGGGTTTCACATACCTGAGTCTTTGAATATCACGAACTGCTCACAGGAATAATGCAAATAATGCACGAGTCGCTTGTCAACTGTAGGACATACTCTCAAATCACAGAGGCGCCCTTTGTACCCTGCATGTCCTCTCCTAATCACTCAGGACCCGGTGGCATCTGAAACCTCCAAATGAAATCGGCTTTGGAGTATGGCGCATGTCTGTGCTCCAGAACGGGTGCAACTCTGCTTGAGTCTTTGATTCTGAAGGCTGCCATCAGGGCGGGTGTGTCCAGTGCACTACCCTAGAGTAGCTGTCCCCCAGGGTGTCCTTCTGCACGCAGGGTCCTGAACTTCCTTCTCTGTGGACAGGCAGTCTTCCCTCAGCATCGCAGCATCCCCCCCAAATGGGCAGCCTGGAGATGCAACTCCCGCCCTGAGCTGACCCCTGTCCGTGTCCCTCTGCTGGCACAAAAAGTTCCTCCTGCCCCAACCACTCAGCACAATTTTCATTTTTATGACTGGCTTGCTATTACAGGGCACCCTGGCTCTTGGAGGATGAGAATGTAAATCCCACTGTGGTGTAGTAAGCCACGATTGACCTACAAACACGGTGGCGGGGCTGGACCACCTCCTGCCCACACAGGGCATGTGACTCACGGTGACTCAGAGGACACTGATTAAGATAGAGGTCATGTGCATTTTCAAAGCAGCCTGTTAATGGTTGTTGTTTTTTTTTTTAAAGAATGCCAAAGGTGTTTTAGTTTTCCAGCAATCAAAAGGATTTTGTGATCACACTAAGAGCGCAGTAGGACTTTTCATCTTTGAGATGCTTATTCATTAATAAGAGCACAGTACCATTTAGAAAAAGGAAGAGGTTTGCTGTCTCAACATCCCTTTCTGCCTCTCGCCCACCTCCAGGCTGCGCCCCATGCCCTCTGGAATATCTGGGCTTCTCATCTTACCATGAGCACGAAGGTTTCCATCTCCAAATCAGGCTCCTCAGAATTTCCCTCCTGGCATAACATCTATCTCATGTGGTCACAGGTCTTCTCTAGAAATGCCTGGGATGCTGTGGGGTCACACAACCCAAGGGGCCAGCGCAGTTTTGACAGAAATGCTGGCGATGATGGCATCATCAGGCCGAGTTGGATGGCGGTTCCTGCGCTTTGCACGCGTTCGGTATTGTATATGGGGCACGCAGCTTGATAAGTGGCAGTTGTTCCTAATCTAAACCGGATTCTTGTGTCCCTGGCCATCAAGGGCAAGTTTCACAGCGGCCCAAATGGAACTGGCCGTTAACAGAGGTATGAATGACCAGTGGGATTTGACTTCCAAAGTGGTTCTGCAGCCACTAATATGCCTGCTACAAGCGGTCCGATGAGTAGTTACCGTCTGAGCTGAGGGCCTGAGCTGCAAGCAGACCACCTCCAGGGAGGCTGTGCAGTGGACGCAAGCGCCGGAGGCTCAGCAACCAGGCGCCGTGGGTTGAATCTCAATTCCATGCCCAGTAGCCGAGTCACCGAGGGACCTACACCCCTCAAGCTCTGCGTTCCCCCATCTGTGGGGCCAGGGGTCTTCCTCCCTCGGGGTCTAGGGTTGTGAGAATTCAAGGAGATAGGGACGTTGCTCAGCATGGCGCCTGGCGCAGGAGCGCTGACTTCCTGAAGCGTGGTAGGAGGTGAGGGGCAGCTTCCCCTGGAAAAAAAAAGCCTTTTTTTTTTTTGGCTAATGGCAGTCACTTGGAAAGCAGAACAGATTGGTTGCTACATTTTATAAATTCCTTGCTGGAGAAACAATGAATTTAGAAAACTGAAAACAGTAACTGCTTTAAAGTACCTTTGCAGCTCTTTTCTGTGGGAAAGATAGGAGAATATGGGCGGTGACCCCGGCCTTGTGGGAGGGAGGCAACATTGTTTTCATGCACTTCTCATTATTTTTCTAATTTCCTACACTGAGTAGCTGTTACGTGGCTAATCAGGGGGGAAACCCTGTAGCCAGAAGACGGGTGGCTGATGCGGCCACTGGCATTCCCTGTCCCACCCTCCTCTGAGGCCAGGCTGCTGTGTTAGAGATCTTGGTTTGCACCTGGTAGGGAAAGAGACCGTCACTGTCCCACAGGCCCACCCGGCCACGGGACCGGGACCTTGTCTGAGGCCCTTCCCTTTGCCTGGGGAGGAGTGGGCCACCAAGCCAGGCTGAACTGCCTGTTTAAAGGGATAGAGGTATTAATAAACTGTCTTACTGGTAAGAAGCATTTTATCCTGTGAACATACTCTTGAGGGATGAGCTCAGTGAGGTGGGGGTTGCTACATCTCAAAAGTCAGGAACGGCATTGGCAGTTATTCTTTCTGGCATTTTCTCAAGACCTGTTTATTAGGACCTTGTCTGTGCTTAACCAGGTTTGTCCCCATTTGCTTCTTGCCACAGCTGTGTGAGCTGAATGCTGTTACCTCCATCCTACAGATGAGCAACTCAGGGCTCAGAAAAGGGCACACTGGCCCTGGAGCACGCGGCCTACAGGTGGAGACCTGGTCAGGGCCTGCATCTGGCTCTGAGGCCAGCGTTCAATGCTCTCCTAATGGGCCTGACTGAATCATGATCCGCAAGTGGAGGGCGGGGGTGTCCGCAGACAGCTTCTCTGTGCTTTCCCATGGCTCACTTGGGCCTGGCTCAGGGCCTAATAAATATTCAGTGTCCAACAGCATTTTAGGATATGTGCAGAACAAACGAGCAAGTCGGAATGAACAGATGGGGGAGTGAAGGAACGGGGTGCCCAGTAGCTGTTAGGCCCTGCTCTCTTCCCACGGAGGAGATACGTGCCTCTTTTCCTTCTGGAATGGCCACATCAGCCTCCAGTGATAGAAGGCGACTCAGGGCCCCTCGAGGTGGGGATGGTGTTCACCAAGCTGAGCACTGGGGCTGCCTCTAGAGAGAAACATCTGCCAGACAATGGCCGGCTTGCAGCCCGCGGCCACACCTCTGCTCCAGATGGCATGGGCTTTGGACAAGGCTTCTTCCTCTGCAGCCGTGGGCCTCCCAGCCCCATCTCCTTCCTTCCTGCTGGTGATGTGGAGCGGCACGTACCGCTTATCAATTATTAGCACACACAGTATTTGTTTCACAGAGGCTGCACGGATGTATGTGGCCGATTTCCTCTGACCATTTCCAAGAGAACAGAAAAGCCAAAGGCACTTTTATTCTTGTCAAACCAACATGGGCATGGGTGGCCATCGCCTTAGCCCATCCCGTTATCCTTCCAAGGTCAGGACACAGGTGATGCAAAAGGCACTCACATCCCGGCAATTTCAAACGCTGCCAGGAAGGTCCCAGCACTTACGGCATGCCCCCGGATGGTCCCGGTTTGCTGCTCAGAGGGGTGCCCTCCGTGTCCTCTCCTCCCCTGGCCACAGGCTGGTTTGTGTGTGCACCACATCTGGCCTTTATTTGAGACTCCACCTCAAAGTATTTCATAGCACAGAATATCTTTCCTTATTAAATTCTCCCCCACATATTTTTTTCATAAAGCAGGCACCAAAAACTACAAACCTACCCGTGGCTCTCAAAGTATCTGTTTATAAACCTTTGGAAACCGTTTGCAATTCGTTAATCACATTTTCAAAGGAAGTTACAGTTTATAGATACACTAACAAATGCCATATCCGATGCCTCAGCCCCAGTAACGAGATCCGCACGCAGGGGAAGAGGGAGTGGGGCTGGTGGACCTGGGATTTGTCCCTGGCCACATCCCCAAGAGAGGGGAGATCCGGCCTGGCAGTCGGAGCACCGAGGGGGTACTTTTTTCGGTCACTCTCTTACACTGTGGCCACACAGATGTCCTCCTGGGTGAAAGCAGGCACGGGGACCAGCTGTGCCCAAACACAGCAGTCTATCCTGATGAGCAGTGAGCTATTTTGCAAATCACATGTTCCTGAATAATCATTAAAGGACCAAAGTTTGTGAATCTTTCTCTTCAATAGTACTTTAAAAGTGGTTCATTTAAAAAGAAAAAAATAAGGCACAAAATATGTACAAGTTGGAATTCAGATGCGTACTTAAGCTTGAAACCCAAGCCAGCTTTAAAACTTCTTTAAAAAAGGGAAGGAGGGTCATATGGAGAGAATGTGTTGGTAAACAAGCATCCCTAGGTAAGAAGATTTCAGGCACAGCTTGATCCAGGCATGCACACTATGTTTTCAGGACTCTCTTCACATCTTTGCTTTCTCTGCTGGTTTCCTTCTCAGGAAGGCTGTGTCCAAATCAAGGCAGAGATGCCCATGAGGAGCTCAAGCTCACATCCTACCACCTCAGTGACAGTACCAAATGGAGTGCTTCTATTTCTGGATGAATCCTGGAAAGCACCCCAGATGGAGGCTCATTTGGGTTGGCTTGAGTTATACCCCCCAGCCCTGAACCAGTCACTGTGCCCCGGATGTGGGCCTCCCTCGCACACTCAGGTCACCTGCCCACCTCTGAATCGGGCTGGCCTTGCCTTCCCTAGAATGATATTTACCGAGAGCAGGGTCCAGGGGATGCCCTAAAGGAAAACCAAGGTGATTTCCCCGGAACATGTGGGGGGTGGGGGTGGAAGTCCACAGAACAGGTGTCCTTCTAATGGACGTCTAATCTCTGGGCTCCTAATATGGTCTCTTAATGGGAGAAAAGGTAAAAGTGGATTCGAAGTCATCGCGTTGGCATTTACTCATTGCCATCAACCTGTTTGATCCATGCAGCAGCCTACTGGCTTCCTTTTCTCAAAGGAAGTTACTCTGCCTCCCTACTGTTTACATTCTGAAGATCTCACCCATTGCTAAGACCCAGGTAGGAAGCATTCCAGACCTGTCTCACATACCTGGTTAGCAGACACTGCGGACAGGCACCCTGAATGGCGTTTCCAGAGGGCGTGTGTGACTTCTGACACCATCATCTTCAACAAACACGCACTGCCTGCGGTTTGCAGAACAGAGACCTGCAGAATTACTGAGTGGGTCTCCATCTCAGGGGAACAACGTATTAGCCAGTTGTACGGAGGGAGCCCAGGCCTTCACCAAGAGGGTCACACCTCTCAGGCATCAAGCTAGCCAGGCATTAAGGGTTAACTCCGTGCTGGGAATGTGCTTGCCATTTTACATATGGTTTCTAGCAAATCCCCTCCACCAACCTTTGCTATGGCGCGTCTGTTGTTTTTCTCATTTTGCGACTGAGAAAAAGGAAGTGTGGAGCCGCTGGGCACCTTGCCTGGGGTCACATGCCCAGGAAGTGGCAGAGTCACCCCTCTGTTAGCAAAGACCAGTGGATGCCCTTTCTGAGGATGAAGGACCATTTGATGCCCTGGACGTTGGGAGTCTTTGTGAATTTCTTTGGCAGTGATTGAAATAACATGAGGCTTAGCCATGAAAATTTGGTCAGGGGTGCTGGGAGGTGAGGGTTTCCTTCCCATGCTGGCTGTGTGATCTTATTTGCCTTGTGATATAATTTGTTGTAGCCCCAGTTGCATACATCTGCATGCTGGGCAATAAGCTGACCTTAGGTGGAATTAAGGGCAATAAACTGCAAGCAGGACCTTGGGAAAGAATGAGACTGTTCGACTTTACATCCTTACTACCTTGTCCTTATGAGGTTTGCCTGATAAATATACATTGAACAAATGAATAAAGGAGCATTTTGAAATGACGAAAGGAAGAACTTTTGCCCAAAAATGACCATTCAGACCTTGTTAGGCTACCCAAGAAATTGACAATTCTGCCTTTTACGGTCAGAAGCTGGGTCACATGAACTTCTGGGACACCTGTGGCCCTCAGCAATGGTTCTTACTAACATGGGACTTGGGGGCCATTTGCACAGGTCACAAAGGTCCAAGAATGTCAGTCCCAGCTCCTTGGGGACCATCACGAGGCTTAGCATTGTGCTGTATCCCCCGTCACAGTCCCCGTGGTGAGACATGGGTGACCTCACGCTCCTGTCACTCAGCGCAGCCTGACTTTCTAAGGGCCGGAGTTTCCAGGCACCTGAACTTTCCATAAGGGCATCGAACTGCAGGCCTGCTCTCCTTTACAGTGCTTCTGGGGGACCACTCCCCCCTCATCTGGAGAGGACCCGACATCAAAAACTGACTGTGAATGCTTGTTAACTGGAAACCTGAGAGAAGGGAGTGGAGGGGCAGTTGACCAGGGGGTCAGAGCCTACTGCCCTCTCAGGGGAGAGGCAGCCCCTTGGGCAGTAGGGGTGGGTGCACTCTCCAGAGACGTCTCATGTCACTGGGAAGAAACGAAGGCTGGGAAACCCAGGGTCCTCTTTGGTCCTTGGCAACTGGAGACCCACCCTGTCTAGCCTCACTCCCCTAGGCTTCTGGCGGGCCAGCTTAGATCCAGTCAGTTCAGCAGCGATTTTCTCCTTCAAGCCAAGGGCGTCAGTGCCTGTCTCCATGGTAGCCAAGCGGGGTCCAAAATGGTAACCTGCGGTTTGGGGGACTTAAAACACGAACTGATGCTGGGTCTCACTTACTCTTACCAGTTATAGCAAAGGATGACCAACATAGAGATGATAGCAAAACAGAAAACAACCTATACGTACAGGTGTGCTTTCTCCAATATGTCATTAGCCACGTCGGAACTGGGGCAAGGTTACTTGTCCTTAGCCTGCAGCAGAGGGCAGACCTTCCTGCATCATAAACACCCCCACAACTAGCATCCAAGACCCCGAGATGCACTAACATCCAGTTGCTAACAGGGCAGGCTCACAGGCTAACACAAGGGATTCCGGGGGGCGGGGGTAAGCTAAGATCACTTGCCCGGGTGGGTGTCAACGCTCTCATGAGCTGGTCCAGAGGCGTGCCCTACAGCCCCAGACCTGGCGGTGACTCCCCACACCCACGCCTGCTCCAGCGACGGCAGCCGGCCTCAGCTCAGTACTGCTGTGGCCAGTGTGACGGCGAGGAGGAGGTTCTGTGTGTCTGCGAACGTTCCTGGGCTGTCAGAGCCCAGCTGCAGGAACAGAGCTTTTGACCCCTAGACCAGGTCTGAGACAGGAGGCGGGCCGAGGGCAACTATGAAACAGAGGCTTGTGACTAGAGTTTTGGCCAACTCTGTAGGAAGCTCTTTCCTGTGTCACGAAGTGGTGGATTTCAAAAGCTTTGGAGCAGAGACGGGTCTCCCCATCCCACGCCATGCCATCCAAGGAGGGGAAAGCTCTGCTTGGCATCTGGCATGTTTAGGGCCAGGAGGCCACTAGGTGGGTCACACAGAGGGAGAGGTGACTTGAATATCCCCCGACTCGGGGCAGCTGGTGTCCTTTTCCTGCCATTGGAACCCCGAGAAGTGCCACCCTGCTAGCCTCTAACAGTCCCCGCCCCTGAAGTGGGACTTGGGGGGATGACAGTTACCATGGCTGTGACCTCACGGAAGTGCCTCTCCGCCCCCCTCCCCAACTCTCCCCAACAGTACGAAGAAGGGAAAAAGCGAAGGAGCCCCAACTACAGCAGCGTGGACCTCTCCGAGGTGGAGTGGGAAGACCGAGATGACGTGGTGAGTGGTCTGTGGCCTGTGGTGTGGCAGGTGCACTGCACCCGCTCCCAGGCCTGCAGGCGGCCCCAGGAGCTGATGGGGGGACCCCGGCCACCAGAGGGATGTGGAGGCCATGACTCCTGCACATGCCTGCAGCTTTATGACTCCACTCCCTGCCTGCTCTGTGCCGTCTGCTGGCGCCGTCCCCTCCATGGCCTGGTCCCTCCACCACAGCAGGTCAACCCTGCTCCTCCTCAGGGCAGGCCTGGGCCCTGCCGCCCTCGGGGACCCGGGTCTAACCTTGCTGGGCAGCAGGAGGCTCTGCCCACTGCAGTCAGGGCCAGAACCCGCCTGCGAGCATGTCCCGGGTGCAGCCTGTGCTTGCGGCGAGCAGCCCAGGGCTCCACGGCGCCCTTCCTCCCACCCCGTGGGCCACCCCTCCGGCCAGGCCGCACAGCGTCTGCACCTCTCCGCACACAGACAGGCCTCCGGCACTGCGGCCAAGCTCTCCTCATGCCCGCAGCTGAGCCCTGCCAGTCTTCTGACTCCTTCCCCAGTAAGTCAGATCTGCCAGACGCCACTGCCTGTGTGCGAATCCAGGCGGGCTGTCCTGGACTGGAGCGCGCCTCCCCAGGCGCTCCTGCCGGGTCCCGGCTCTCCGCTCCCCGAGGTCTCTCGCCTTCCCTCACCTGCCCCGGGCCCTCTGTGAGGTTTCAGCACCCAGCCCGCTTTGCTCGCATCCTCTCTGTCCTGCTTTCCAGAGGAAGTGGAGGGGGCCCACTTGCAGTCCCAGGCTGGGGTGGCGTCCTTTCAGAAATGCGGCCCCATCACGGTTCTCGTGCAGTCTCTCCTCTCGCCAGGTGCTCTGCCCCCTGCATGTCTCAGCCAGCAGAAATCCCCGGTGTTCTGCCTCACCTGTAAAACGCAAGAGCCTATCTCTGTCTTAGAAATTTAACCTATTTCCTTCTCCGTCTGTACTAAGTCTTTTCAAACCCAAGTTCAGGCAAAATAACTTTGCCGTTTGACAGAAAGCTACTTTGTCATTTGCCCCCTTCGCCCAGGCACTGGCGTCCAGATGTCAGGTCAGCTCCATGACCTGGTAGAGTTTTATATCTTCCTGTTCTTTAAACATTATCATCAGGATTCATGTCAGATTCTTTTTTTTTTTTTTTTTTTGTAAGACTATTTGTTGATTTGCCATGAAACTAATAGTTGTAGATCCAAAGCAGAGAGGGCCAGACTGACTCGTCTCTCCCAGTGAAGCAAATCGATCATTGGGAAATTCCCATGTAAATGTGGAATCAAAGCAAAAGGGAATTCATTAGATCAAACATCCTAACATCATCATGCTAAGAGAGCACGGAAACACATCCCGTCTCCCAATAGAAATGACGTTAATAGTATTAGTAGTAGCTAGTACTATGGAACACTTACGTGCCAAGCACTCTTGTAACACTTCATCAATAAGCTCATTTCTTTTTTTCTCACCCGTTTCATTTTACTTTTATATATTTATTTTTATTGATATATAGTGGATATTCTATAGTATATTGGTTTCAGGTATACAACAGTGACCCACATTATTAGTTGCTCACCCCCACTAGTGTAGTCACTACCTGACAACACAGAAAGACGTTGCGGAACCATCGACTATCTTCTCTGTCCTCTACTTTCATCCCCACGACTAATTTGTTATGATTGAGATTTGGTGCTCATGTCAGGCTCTGTGGTTTGTGTTGTACCTAATGCACACGACCTCTTCAACCTGCTCCTACCAAGACGCAGGCTCACCCTGTTGTGAGGCACACAGCTTGGGCATTTGCCTGCCGGGGTCCGAATCCGACCTCGGCCCTGTGCTGCTAAGCATCTCTCCTCTCTCCACCTCAGTCGTGGTTTTGTTCTTTTTCTCCCAGGAAAATGAGCATGACGGTATAAGTACCTACCTCCTAGAGCTGTCATGAACATTAAATTAGTTAGATTAAAAGGGTTAGACCGTGGGCAGGGGAGCGTCCTGTGTGGGAGGCTCCTTGGTGCCCTCCTGGTCACCACGGAGGCTCCAGCGGCCATCTCGCTAAGCAGCGCCATGCAGACTGGGCGCCAAGCGGCCTCCTGCACCTTTGCAGGGAGCGTCCTGTTGTCTTCCTGCTCTGCCACCTTCACTGGACCAGTTGCTTTATTTTGACTTCGGTGGGCCTTCTTGGTCTCTTCCCCAGAAGGCTTGACCCTGGTCGGCACCATGCTTCTCTCCAGGCCATTGTCTTTCCCAGGGTGATTCATACGCATGGCACAGGGCTGCACTTGGGGCTGCTGCTCAGTCCCAGCGTCCGGGAAGCCCGCCCTCTGCTGGTGCCACCAGGTGGGCCTCACTCTCCTTCGCACGTTATTGGAGAGAGTCCTGGCTCCCTCTAGCCCAGTGTACCGGGTAATTTCCAACCAGCTGGCATCTCCCTTTACTGGGACTGGTTTGGAACACAGCTGTGCTTCCTTGCCCGGCCTTGCCTTCTCATTGGAGCCACAGAGCGCTGGGTTCCCAGCCTCGTGTGCCTGCTCCTCACCTCCATCCACCACACAGGACTGGGTTCTGAGGGTCGCCTTCAGGGCTCCCACACCTGCAGCAGGTTGGCGCCCCTACTCTTCACAGATGGGTCTCTGCTGTCTTGGGTCCTTGGGAACGTGATACACAGGAAACGTGAATTCTTTCATTACCAACATGGTTGGGAAAAACTACAATTTCTGTTCTAGTGATTTGCACTTCACTGATTGGAGGATTCTGGAATCCAAACAAAGTGTCTTTGGGAGAGCTGCACAAGATCACATGTGCCCATATGTCCGCCACGGGGGTCTGCATGTAAGTGGCAGGGGCAGGCTTTAGGACCAAGTCTGGGGGAGACCATGCAGGTGGAGTCCCCTGGGAAGGAAGAGCGGGAGTCTGCCCAGCTTCAGAGAACTTCCTGGAAGGGGCTCCTCACTCTCTGAGCAACTTGGCTTGTCATGTGCTTGTTAGGAATATGGGTGCTTTGAATGGTCAACAGCTTCCAGACACACATGGCAGAGACAGAGCCCCTGGGGGCTCTGGGGACACACATCTGCCCTGGATAACGTGGGCCCCAAGGAGGGGGGGGTGGTTCTCAGAGGCCAGGAGCCTGATCACTGTCACCAGGTTACTATTTTCAGCTTGAAGAGGTTTGACCTTTATTTTATCAACAACTCTGTGGTGAGAGCTACTTCAGTGTCCACCGCATGATCACGCTAGCAGATGTTTGACATCTGATAGGGAAAATAAAGGGATACCATTGATGATTTAATTTGCCTTTCCCTGACTCTGTCATGTTGAACATGTGCACGTGTGATCTTTTAATGACTACGTAGTATTCTAACACAGCGGCGCACCCGTTTTCTTTCCTCCGGTCCTCATTGCTGTAACCCAGGCAGTGGCCAGTTCAAGGGGTATTTGGAGGGCTCCAAGCAGCACCGTTGATCTCACCCTTCCTGTCTGGGTGGGGATCGATGACACTGTTACTTCCACCACTGTTATCCCCCATCTGGTTCCTCTGCCACCTGGGGTCCTAACCCCTGGGGCCATGGTACCCCTGAGTTGCCACAGGGTTTGGGGCAAGTTGCTTCCCTTCTCAAAACTCAGTCTCCTCAGATGGAAAGGTGAATGAATGCTAGCTGGAGGGTAGCACCAAGCCCCCTTCCCTCCTCTGGCAATTAGGTTAGAAAACTATTTGCCCAGCGGCCCCAGACCTAAAGCTTGTAGGGGAGAGCCTGCTGGAATTTAAACCCTCAGACCATTGCATAGTCAAGGGTAAAACTTATTCTTTGATTTTTTTTAAAAAATCTAGTAATAACAATATATTATTTTTATGTTAATGTTTTTCAGTTTTTATATCAATGCCTTAAATCTGCCTAAATGCTTTCTCTCCTGATTTGGGAAGCAGAAGAGCAGCATGAACCTGAGGGGTGGAAATCGTGCATGACCCTAAGCAAGTTTCCTGCCATTGTGCCTCAGTTTCCCCTTCTGAAAATCTGGGGTAAATAGTGGTATCTTACAAGATGATTCTGAGGGTTTTAAAACCTGTGTCAGGCATACAGGAAGAGCTCAGTAAATAGTATGTATCAGTATTATCTGAGCTTTCTGAGAATCTGATCAACACAGTTTGTATAGCACCTGACAGCATCCCGGAGGTCTGGGAGTCCTCACTCAAGAACACTTTTGACAGGGTAAGTGAAAGATGAGATTGAGCCACGGAGAGGTCACAGGGCGGTGGGCTGTGTCATTGGTAAACGTGAGCCTTGCTCTCGTGGCAGACTTCTCTGTCCTTTAGGCCTCCTCTTCTGCCATCTGTGGGCACCCACAGGCGATTAAAAACAGCTTTGAACCCAGGAGTTCGGGGGACATCACAAAATCCTCTTAGTTGTTCATGAGTACCAATAAAAAGCAGCAAAATCTATTAAAATAGGAGGCCTCAGAGGGCATCACCACAGTGAGCTGTAGTTCTTCTGTGGCTCACAGTCCAAAGAGTTTGAGAAAATTGGTTCAGAGAGTGTCCGTGCCAAGCAAGCACAAGTTTGAATCCTGATTCCTTAAGCTGACGAGAGGGGTCTGACAGTAAAGACGAGGGCTGAGGGTGATGATGAATGAAGATGGTGACCGGGTGGCTCGCATGAACGGAGGCCCGGGGTGTGCCTGGCATTCTTCCAGACTAGCTCATCCCCTTCTCCCTATGACTCTGTGAGACGGGTGCTGTTCCTTAGTTCCATTTTGCAGAAAGGGACATTGAGGCACAGAGAAGGTGAGTGATTTGTTCGGGATCACAAAGCCCTGCCTCCGGAGTTCCCTTCGAAGTACGGGGTGCTCCCGCTCACGTGAAGGTATTCTGCAAGAGTGATCTGTTTCCATCAGCACTGATGGCAGGGAGGAGACCGGGGCAGCCCTCCCAAGCATGTGCCCCACAAGGCCTCAATGACCCTGGCCTCAGACCCTCCTAGGGCCTGGCGGTGACTGCTCGGCGCTGCTGGGAGCTGGGGGTGGGGGCGGCACGGAGGCATGAGCCGCCTGCCCAGTCTCTGCCTTGCCTGGGGAATGTGAGAGGGGACGGTCCCAAATGGCTTTAGGCAGGCACCAGAAAGAGGAAAAATGAAAACCATGTTAAAGATAAATCGAGCCGTTCTTAAAAGTTAGAAAGTAGACTTAATTAGGACCAGCTCTCCCCATCCAAAACCACAAAAGTTAAAATGGGAAAATATTTCCAGAAATGCCCATTATGTGTTGTTAAAAAATATCTAGAGTAAAATATATGTTTTATTTTATACATGCCTCTAGCTAAAAATTAGGCTTTTTTACTCTCTCTCACAGAAGATGGGAATGTGAACCCAAATCTAGACAGCCTCGAATCAAATTTAGGTTGCTTGCAAGCATTGCAGTTTTCTATCAGCCAGATCTTATTCAAGCTCCTCAAAAGAGAAAAGAAGGGAAGGGATATAAAAAAACAAGACCTGGGGCTGGGGGAAGGCCTCTCCAGACAGGCGGTGGCGTGTCATCCTGTGCTCCTGTTCCAGTAAGTGGTCTGCCTGCTGTCCCCCCTTGGTGCCCACGAGGGCATATCTTTCGTCACCACGTCTGCTGTCCTCCTCTGAACTCGCAGAAGGGCCACACATAATTAGGGGAGGTCAGCCAGTGGTGGGGGAGGGAGTGGGGCTCGCTGTTCCTAAATGGGACCTCCAGACATCAGATACCGGGTCGCCCTGCCTTCCTGCCTGTCCACGTCAGCAAGGCCATTAATTGGCCCAGATTTCTCAGAGAACATTTGAAGATGATTCATGTTATGGAAAGCTAATTCCAGTCTTCCAAATGGTTGGCCTTAAAAAAAAAAAAGTACCATGTAGAAAAACATCGTTAACTTGATTATGTTTTAAAAAATGATCTCTCCAGGACAAACCCATACCCTTTTTTGTACATGGACCCTGTCCCTGGAGATGTTCTTGCTTCTTGAGCATTTTAGTGGCTGCTGGGGGCTGCTGCTCTGACTGTCAGGATTCCTCCATGTTTGTGGGCTTTTTGGTATCTGTTGCCCTGGGGCCTAATGAGCACCACAAATTAAGGCTGAAAGTCATTTATTTATTGATGTTAGCCTCTCTCCCCTTGCACAACAGCAGTTGGGTGTTTATTCTTCAGAAGCCCTGTTTTAGAGGCCTGAGTGAAGATTGCAGGTCAAGACTCGGGGAAACAGCCCAGCCCTGTTGTACCTCTGCTTTGCACGCATCACCAGACATGCGCCCAAGCTGGGGGGTGCGTGGTAACCCAGGGAAGAGCCGACACCTATTTCCTTTTATCATTTTAGCTGAGGAATGCCATGGTGAATCGCAAGACTGGGAAGTTTTCCATGGAGGTGAAGAAGACAGTGGACAAAGGGGTACATTTTTTTCAAACATTCTTGCCGCTTAATTTAAAACCACTGTGAAAAATTAGCCTCCAAAGCTCTCTCTGGAATAAATATCTTTCGCTGAGATCATTTTTCTCTTGTCTTTACTTATCTCAAAAAGATTCATGTAGTACTGTTAACCTGATCGTAGTGTGTCCATTGATTTTTATTTATTTCTGAAAACTTCACCTTGCAGACTAACTGTGTTTTCTTTTCTCTACGACTTTTTTTTTTTTTTTTCAATCTAGAAACGGGTTTTGGTGATGACCAATGACTACTATTATACAGACATCAAGGGTACCCCTTTCAGGTAGAGCCGACCATATTACATGGACATTCCATCAGACCCATCAGTTGTGTTTGTACAAAACCTGCTGACGCTCTCAGAGCTCTTCATCCGAAGATAAGCCAAACACCCTGCCCAAAGGCCGGAAAGAGTGAGGAAGGGGCTTTTCCCAGGCTGCTTTTGTTTTTTTTTTCCAGAAGGGGGAAGATGGTTCAGGCTCACCTAGGAGAACTCACTCTATCTGTCGTTGGCTTTGCATCTCACGATCAGGCAAATAAGCCTCGGGGGGTTCCAGCTGAGGGTGGAGAGATGCTTTCAGAGGGGCACGAGGGTCCTTAACCATCTAACTTGCTGCTAGTCAATTCCATTTCATCTCTTATTTCCATGATCAAAAGACAGTCCTGCAAACATGGAGGGAGCATATCCATTCCTACATGTTGTGCTTCTGTTTTGATTTCTCTGAACTGTCCTTCCATGCCTGTCCACCTTTCAATCGTGTTATTCTCCTGGTCACCATCCTGGGAGCCGACCCTCCCCCACTGCCTGCTCTCAGAGGCGTAGGCAGCCTTCTGTCTCCTGCTACAGTAACGGAATGTTGTCACACTTTTTGGAAAAGTTGGTTCAGGGGCGCTGCTTCATGTCCCTCCCCTGGTGCCCAGCAGAGCTAAGGAGAGAAAGAATTTACTGACTGTGGGTTAATCTGAAAAATACATGATGGCATGTCATCATAGAGTGTCAGAGATCAGGGGTGGGTTCCATTTGGAACCAGCCCAGTGCAGGGCACCAGGACCGCCAAGTCAGTTTGCCAAGTGAAGAGACTATGTTCTCATAACATATTCTCTTACTTTAGGCAGAAACCGAAGCTTACAGAAGCCAGTGAGAGTGTAAAAACTCTGTGCATCTAGGGTGAGGGTTTATCAAAGAAGCCGCAACACAATCATGTGGCTACACTCACATGGTCGTGTAACTTTTCGCTTTTGCCCTTGAGAAGGGGTCACGATTCCCTCCTCTCATGCAGGGAAGTGTGGCTCAGTGGAGGGCAGAGACGGGTGAGGTGGCCATGCAGGGCACGCAGCCGGGGCTCAGGGTGTCTGAGAGAAGGCTCGCTGGAGGGGCAAGCAGCCCGCCACACCTCTTAAAAACATACGACAGCAGCCCGTCGCTGCTGGCACTTGCACTCAGACATTCCTCTGAAGCAGCTGATTGAACCTAAGAAAACCCAACACCAGCTATAATCAGTGGGGTTTTGAAAGTAAACTGTTGGGAAAATTGTTTACAGAACAGGAACGGAAATGTGAACAGTAAGCCCACAAGTCTCCTCCGGGGGACGGCACGGGTCTCAGAGTCTGCTGTGTCTCCCTGCAGCCTGGGCGTGGCGCTCTCCAGGGGCCATGGGAAGTACTTCTTCCGGGGGAACGTGACCATTGAGGAAGGTAAGACGCTGCCTTGATCCATCTTATCCTTTCGTGTGGAGAGAAAGCCCCATGCCCGCCACTGGGTGACTGGTGAACTTGCCCCTCTCGCCAGCCTCTGACGAGTCCCCTGGCATTTCACTCAGCGGGCCACCCACTTGGCGTGACTTGCGCTCCTGGGCTGTCTCCAAAGGGTGGGAGCCCCAACGAGTGGCCTGCCTTATGATCTCATTTATTTATGATCTGCCCTAATCCCCAGAGTTGTGGAGGCAACGCGTGGGAATCATCGTCAACTGTGTCCTTCTCATTCATGAAAATCAGTCCCAAGAAAAATATAAAATAGTATTAAAAACTCAAGCCCGGGGAATAAAAACTGAAAACACAGATATGCCGGCCTTAGCTTCCTATACTGTTGAGCCACAAATCTCATTTGCATTTCATGGCAGCCCAGGTGTACAGGAAAATGTGTTCATTTAAGGGCTTTACATGGGTCAGCAAGAATAAGGACACCTTGCGGTCTTTATAAAACATGGGTGCACTGTCAACCCCCTGTAAACGGGAGCAGTTGTTACAGCCCTTTGCACTTCAGAACTGCTGTCATGCCTGCACTGTCCCTTCAACGACCCAGCAGCTCAGAGGAGGTACCTTTCCCAGCACGGCCAGCTCAGGGAGAGAGGTAGGGCTGACCTCTGAAAGGCTCCACTCACTTTCCCAGCATCACCAGCTCATAGGGAGAGGACGGGCCAACCTCTACCCCCCCTTTCCCAACACCGTCAGCTCACAGGGACAGGTAGGGCTGACCTCTGAAAGGCTCCACCCCCTGAGTGGCCCTGCTAAGTCACTTGCCCCCTGGGAGTGTTCAATTTTGCACCTCCCCCGAGGAGGAGCTGGACCAGAGCAGCGCCCCTTCTGGGTGTCCCCGGGGAGTCGTGCCGCGAGCAGGGTCACTGTGGCTCACTGCCGACTGCCCGCACACCACCTCCCAGCTCCTGGTCGTTGTCCCCCAGGCTGTGGGGTCTTTGGCGCTTGGAAAGAGTGTGAGGACACCACCACCACCTGGACAGGCCCAGGGTGTGCCCACTGCAGAGCTGACCAACCGTGAGGTCTCTCTTCCCAGAGACACTCAAGACAGGGAGCCTTGGGACTTG
The DNA here is from genome assembly GCF_040802235.1 of Manis javanica. Taxonomy (NCBI): domain Eukaryota; kingdom Metazoa; phylum Chordata; class Mammalia; order Pholidota; family Manidae; genus Manis; species Manis javanica. Next base: position 4,939,785 of record NC_133158.1, read on the forward strand.
GGCACATCACTCAACAGGAAGTGTGCTCCCAGATTTTTTTTTTTTTGACTTGTAGAATTTTCTGGCTCTATGAACCATATGTGGCTCTGTGTATATCAGTGCCCATGAAACCATAAAATTCATGTCCAAGCCATTTGAGATCAACTGAGGAAATAGCTCAACAGAGGAGAGATTATAAATCAATTGTGTGCATCATTTTTTTAGCCACTGTCATCTGTATGTTCCACAGCTGTTAGGCTCGGAGGTCACACAGAATTTTCAGAGCTAACTAACCACCATGCAAGAAATTAGTCTGAATCCTCAGCCAGAGGGATCCTGCAGACAAGAGGGAGAGTGACTGGTTTATCCTCATGAATTAGGACGTCTTCCTCTCTCTGTGGGTCCCCTGTAAATACGAGGGCTCCAGTCTGCCAACCTGGCTAATGAATGGAGCTGAGAAAGCTGCTGCCCCTTGAACTAAGGAGCAGAGGGTCTTGCCACCCACAGGGGCCACAGGACCGTCACCGTGCTGCTCTGCTCCTGGAGGAGGAGTGGGTTTCCTGGGGGTGACCACCGCCCTTGCGTAGGACCCTCTGTAAGGAACGCCGCCCCGTAGAGTGTGGGCCTGGCTGGCATGCTTTTCTGGGGTCAGAGTTACAAAGCTGGGTATCACAGGGCTTTGCACGAGTGTAAGGAGTGGCTACTGAGGATGAAGGCAAGGGCCGTGGTTCTCCCTGCTGAAATCATTTCTCTTCTGAATCTCCGTAACACTTTATAGGTATCTTGTATGTATGTATATTTTACGGTAATTGTTCGGTCAGTTGGAGCTGTGTCATGATTGTAAGCATTATCAGTCATCAGCAGACTTGACCTTGTCAGGAAGAACAAAATTAGAGGGGAGAGAATTAGAGAGCAGTTAAGTTCCCCTGGTGCCCCAGGAACTTAGACAGCAGTCAAGAAGAGCTGCTCTTGGGGTCTCATCTACAGGTGCTGTGAAATGTGGCCAGAGAGGGCTCTGTGGATGGAGGTTGATGAGAGCTGAAATGATAAAAATAGAATTGATGTCATTAACCCTATAGCCCACCTTAGGGCCTGTGCACTGCCATCCCCTCTGTCAGAAGTACCCTTTCCACGGTTACCTACAGGGCTGTCTCCCTCCCCTCTTTCAGGTCTTTCTCAGAAGTCACTTCCTCCGGGAAGCCTCCCCTGACTACCATAGTTAAAATGGAAGCTCTGTCTTTCATCCCTTCCTATCTCTTGGCTCTCCCTTCCCTTTATCCAGCTTCTCTCTTCCTTCCTGGCCCCCACCACTATGTACTTAAATTTTATTTACTTACCTCTTTTCTACCACTAGAAAATAAATACAATGAGGGCAGTGATTGGTATTTGTTTTCTGCTATATTCTCATGCCCTAGAATAGTACTTGGCCCATATTGGATGCTCAGTAAATATATGGAACGAAGAAAGTTGGGAGGGAGAAAGAGGGAGAAAGAGAAAAAAGTATAGATAGATGAATGGATGGATTGTTCTAGGGACTAATCCTACGTCACTTAACTTATGGAGTCCGTGAGTCAGGCATCATCACCTGTGCTTTCAGATGTGTGATGGTAGGTCCAGTGTTTTGCTATATATGCCCTACCTTTGTATTTAAGAAGGACATAGACTACAGTAAGGTAGTGCTGCTTATTTGGGAAACTGACATCCTAAAATAGGCTGTAAGCATCGCCAGAATTCCTGAGGATGTCACAGGTGAATGTCTCAGCATTCACCAAGGTGCTCACATGAAGGCACATGCACAGAGTGGCTTCACAGAGCGAGGGTGCTCTAGAGCATTCTGTGAAGACCTCCAAATTCCCTGCAGGCCTTCATGCGCCTCGCTACCTTTCCAGATTGGTGACATGTCGTTACAACTAGCAATTCTTGCGGGTCAAATACAGTTGACTATTGCCAATTTCAGAGCATTCAACCTATAATTTCAGCCTCACAACCACCCATCAGTTAGGGACTATTATCATTCCTGCTTTGCACATGAAGAAAGTGACATTTGGAAAAGTACATTAACCCGCTGACGTCCCACGTGGGTTAGGTGGCCCTGCCGGCTTCCCATGCAGGCCTTGCGGGGCTCCCAATCAGGGCTGCTGGCTGTGTGGTGGCCTCTCCCAGGACTCACTGGTGCACCTTTACTGTCAAGGAGTTGAGGCTTTCCTAGGATGCTTAGGCAGGGAAGGTGGATATGACAGCTGAGTGAGGTGGAAGGTCGGAGAGGGTCCCACCGGAAAGAGAACTTGCTTCTAGAGTCCTTCCTGGCCCCCATCACTATGTACTTAAATTTTATTTACTTACCTCTGTCTTTGGGGTTGATGTCAGCCCTGAACCTGCCTCAGGGCCCTTCCCCTGGACACGAGGGGCACACGGGAGGCAAAGGGGTCAGTGCCCCTCATGGGCATTCCCCGCTCATTCACCCTTTCTCTTTGACCCCCAGGCCTGCATGACTTAGAACACCCCGATGTGTCCTTGGCCGATGAATGGTAAGCTCTCATCAGTATCGTTGTCTGTGGTCCTCTTTGATTTCCAGTTGTCCGCACTCCCTTGCCTTGTTCTCCTGGTTCAAAGGCAAAGGGACGTGATGCTATAAAAATTCACATGCTCTTGTTTGGGGCCCTGTCATGTTCTCAGGTCCTACTGCAACACTGACCTGCACCCAGAGCACCGTCATCTGTCTCAGTTGGAAGCTATTAAGCTCTACCTCAAAGGCAAAGAGCCCCTGCTGCAGTGTGAGTATACCTGCCCCGCCACCTCCTGTGCACGGGTGGGGGCTGCAGTGTGAGTGTGCATGCCTGCCCCGCGCCACCTGTGCCGTCTGCAAGGGAAGCGGTGCTCTGGCGGGGACTACCAGACACAGAAATCCAACCGGGCATCAGCTTCCTGTGGGAACAGGCCACTGGAGGTCACGCTCACCACGGCGACGTGTGGCCCGTGTGCTGTATGGCCTGTGGCTGGCGCAGGGCGGGCACGGTCGGCATTGCCAGCGCAGGGCCATCCCCAGACCAGCGGGTGGGAGCTGCAGGAGCCAGTTGGGCAGGGGGAGCAGGGCCCTGGCCCTCCCAGGGGTCAGCCAGCCAGTGCGGTGGGTCTCATAGAACGACCACAGCAGCCCTGTGGGAGCTACCGGGAGGCTCTCCGTCTCCTAAACCAGATCTTCACCAAACGATTTCCTTTTCGGGATGTGCTCTGGTGGAGGAAGGCTCAGATGGGCATCGCGTGAGCCGGACTCTTTGTTTGCTCTCACCTCTGGGATGACATATTTAAAAAGCATTGACACTTACTACCCGGTTTTAATCACATCTTAAAGTTTTGCCATATTTGCTTCAGGACTGAGGCATTAGCAGATAATATGGACGCCCCTGAGCCCCCTGTATGCAGTCCCGTTTCCCTCCCAGCGATCATGGTCCTGTACGTGTTCATTCCCGCACATTGTATGCTATGACCACATCCATATAGTATGTACTATGATTTTCCTTATATTATATATTAAAATGTATGTGTATTGTGTAAATATTTACTATATGTTATATGTACTGTATTATATGTATTATTCTACAACTTATGTTTTACTCATTATACTGAGATTTATTTGTGTTGATCATTCAGTGCTAATGCGTTCGTGTGAACCACTACATAGTATTCTACTACATAAGTACAGAGTAATTCATCCATTGTCTCTTTGACGATGACTTATCTCCAGTTTTCGCTTTCACTGCAAAGCTCCCCTGGCTTCTCGGCCGCCCGCTAGGTGAGGACTGGCCCGTCGTGGGTGGTCCTGCGTCGCCGTCCTCTGTGGGGTGGTGGCAGGGCTCTAGGATGCCTCTGCTGGACCCATGCTCCCCACTGATTCCTTAGCCTCTTGCACAGAGCTCTATCAACAGTCCCTTTGGGTAGGGACAGGTGTCCCTTAAGAATGAGGGGGAAAAAACCTCTTAAATGGGAGGAATCACAAAATAAGAGTCCCAGGAGTTATTAAGTTATATAACCCTTCCCCTTACAACTGGCTGAGATCAGAGCCCTGAACCGCATATTTTCAAAGAAGGCAGGAAAGGGATGAAGGGGGCAGACAGTGTCATGGGCTGCCCTCTGGTCTGCAAAGCCCCGCGTTGGCATGCTGGTCCGTGGCACCGACAGGGGTGGGGCAGCAGAGGACAGAAGTATGGGACCCCCCGTGGTTCTCCCTTCACCGTGGCCGCATCCCAGAACTCTTTCCAATTCTCAGTGGGTGGGAGTGAGAAGGTCGTGGGCAGATACTGCAAAACGAGCCCCTTGTGCCCCAATGTGGGGCCCAGCCAAAGCCGTCTTCTCAAGCCTGCCCCTCCCCACAGGTGATAAAGAGCTGATACAGGAAGTGCTGTTCGACGCCGTGGTGAGTGCCCCCATTGAGGCCTACTGGACCAGCCTGGCTCTCAACAAATCTGAGTAAGTAGTTGCACGTGTTCCCCCTTTCCTGACCGTTTCCCCACAAGCCGTCCGGAATATGGTTATGGTTTGAAGAACTAAACGGTTTTAGGAACCTGGTGTTAAAGTGCTTTAATTTTCCCCAAAGCGCCAACCTACAAGAGCTAGAGCATATCTGTGGCTTGGGCTGGGATGGCAAGCTCCCGGGTTTGACATACAATTTGAGTTCTGACATCACATGGAATCTGGTGTGCTGAGGCAGGGCGACACTTCCAGGCAGAGGGCGGCAACAGGATCGGCCTACTTGTGCCCTGCGCCAGCTCCCGCCATAGCCCTCCCGGAACTGGGGCTCTGGGCCAGGTCAGCTTGAAGTATTTCACCGGGGTGCAGACTGAACCCCAGGGTTTTATTTCTCAAGTGCAGGATGGGGGTGGCAAGCAATGGAATGGTCAAAGACTAGGGCGAGAACTGCTTCCACAGCTGATTCGTATTATTTTATTTTATTATTATTATTATTATTATTATTACCTTACTATTTTAAGTAGGCTGTTGGAGATTAGAAATTTGAAAAATCATTCCTTTTTCCTCATACCTTCAGCAGTCTTTCCTCTGTTGTTTATTAGTTCCTTACGTTCTATTGTCTTCCCTTCCGTACATTGTCTTCTGTCCTGCCATTCATTCTGGTACCATTTCCACTTGTTCCCGCATGCATGCATCATCAACTGCATGTTTGTATGTGCCTGGCACTGGGTGAGGGGTTGGTGAAATGGAACATAGCCCTCGCCATGGCACCTGTGCTATCTAAGGTGCTATCTTATTACCAACTGTGGTAACTACTTGGAAGCACACGTAAAGGGGTGTAGACTGTCACAACACCTAGAATGGACATGGGAGACGGAGGCTTTTCTGAGCAAGAATTAGTGTGAGGGCTGGGGAGCATTCCAGGGAAATGAAGAGTCTGTGCAAAGGCCCTGAGGTGAATAAGTATTTGGCACATTTGAGGAATTTACAGAAGGCCAAGAGAGTTGGAACAGCGAGGGCAGGCTGGAAGGTGCCGGGAGATGAGGTTGCAGGGGGCCAGGTGGTGCAGGACCCTGGGAGTCGGGGTAAGGATTTGGGATTTCATACACAGAGTGTTGGGAAGTCATTGTAGGTCTCCAGAAGGACATGATCAGATGAGCATTTTTAAGGAAACTCCCTCTTCTGTGGAGAGTAGAATGTGATGGGGTAAGAACGACAATAAGGCCCCTCCAGTATTCCAGGGATTTCCACATGGACCCAGGCAGTGGTGGTGCAGCGGGGAGAGGCGCTTGTGGCCTCTTTGGAAGGAGGGCCCCAGGACTGGATGGTGGATTCGCTGAATGGGGGGAGGGAGGCTGAGCTGCCAAGGTCATTCCCAGATTGATGACATGGATACATGGGTAGATAGTGCTGCCAACTCCCGGGACAGGAGACAGTGAAGGAAGGGCAGGTTCAGGACAGGACAGGGCCGGAGTTCTTTATTAGACATTTTAAGCTTAAAATGACTCTAAATGTCCGCAGTGGAAATGTAAGCCAGGCAGTCTCACACATGAGACTAGAGCCCCAGAGAGAGACTGCTGTTCTTGTATTTGGGGATGTCCTCGGGCCACTTGCCAGTGTGGTTCTTATTCCTGGGGATGTGGGGAAAGGGTCAAAACTTTTTCTGGGATTACATCGTCTGGTGGGTGTGGAAATGTTTGTTTTAAGCTCCCATGGAACTCAAAATCCTGTGCAAAGATTGCTGATGTGCTCCTAACACATGCTAAAGATCCCCAAATGGTAGCTTGCTTCGCAGTCGCATCAGTAACTGACGGGGCGGCCTGACTCTCCTGATGGTGTGGGCTGCGGGCCCAGGAAAATGCTCACTGTTCATTCTTATTCACCCCTTACACACTTAAAGGTAGGTTGGCCGCTTTGACTGCCATCAGAGATCGAGTAAACCAAGCGATCTCATGCTGAAGATGACATGGGTAATGGTTGGCATCAAATTGCTACTAACATCTAAGGAAGGTAAACAGACTCGAATCGGTGTTCTCTTTGCACTTTTATTGTAGAATAAGATTGTGTATTTGTGGAGAAAGACCATTTGCCTTTTATGAAGACATATGCATTGCAAATATCCTGAAGGACATCCTCAAACATATGCAAGTTCCCTTAGTTGAAAAAATATATATATAGTGAATCTTGAAGAGTTGTCTTGGCTAAGGTCATTCATTGTAGGTGTGGCATCCTGCCGAACTGCTGGGGAAGCCATTTCTTCCCTCATCTCTGTGGTGCTGGTGGTGAGATTGGGCCTGTGCTCTGGTAGAAGTTAAAAGTCGGTGCTCCCCAAATGGTGTAGTGTTTAAGTCGCAGACATTTCCAGGCTGCAGGACCCTGCAGACTTGATGGTGTGGCTCGGTCCCTTCTTTTCACTCATGACAGATTTTGCTCATGGGGTCTCAGAACCAAGCAGAGACTTGGTAACATCAACGCAAAAAGCTAGCTCTAAGGACTTTCGCCCTCTCCTGACAGTCATTCCCGCTCCGGGCCTGATCTCTCTGAACTTGCACCCGGACCCTTGAGATGAAGGCGTATTTAGTTAGCATTGGGGACACACCTGTCCTAGAGTTCCTCCTGTGAGGATTTCCCAACACCTTTGTAAGGGAGAAGAGTTTTCATTCTGTGCTTGGCACCTGCCTGTGCATGCGTGTGTGTTTCTATCACTTCTTTTAACATTTCAGTTCTCAAACTACTGTTTCATAAAATATTCTGAGTCTTAAAATGCTTATCTGCCGGCTGTCTGGATGAATCCCCTGGGGTCTGCTGCTCTGTTTCAGGAATTCTGACAAGGGCGTGGAGGTCGCCTTCCTCGGCACCCGCACGGGCCTCTCGAGAACCAACCTGTTTGTAGGGGCCGAGCAGCTCACCAATCAGTAAGTAGAAGGGGCCCAGTAGCTTTTGGAATGGGAAATGCAAAGGGAAGCTTGCATCACTGCTTGATCCCACCACCCAGAAACAGAATTCAGGCGCCCCCCACCCCGGCCGGGTGGTATTTCCCTTCTGTGTTCTTCCGTGGGGGCCCTGGTGTGTGTGTTCACCTTTGTGTGTTGGCCTTTCCACAACCCTGTACTCTCCTTGCTTGTTGGCTTCTGGCCACCCTCCTGGAGGCCCCTCCTGCCCTGGTGAGTCATTCTGGAGCTCTGGGGATGGCACGGCTGTGGGGGGCACAGCCAGACGGTGGACTCACGCATCTCCTGACAGCCGGCTTCAGGGTGTTCAGCTCCTCCACAGCTCAGCTGAGGAATTGCTGCCTGTCTGAGAACCAGTGTCCCAAGTCTGTTGTTCATTTGTTTGTGCGTGTTTTAATTAACGGCAGGGCCTCTGCGCTGAGCGTCAGGGGCTGCAGGGCCCCACCCCGAGAAGTGGGCAGGCAGGTGGCCCTTGGGATTGGTAATGTGTCCTTGTGCTTCCAGAGGGGCCCAGGTGGACAGTGTGCAGGGCATCTCCAAGTCCAGGACCCAGACGCCGTTAAACCACTGCTTAGACCCTCGTCTTCAGAGAGCTACACGGTCTTAGCTCTTCAGCTTGGTGCTTGAGCCCAGCTAGTAGGAGCCGGGGAAGTTCTTCCTGAGCTCAGTAATGGGTTTTTTCAATGTCTTTTTCTCTGATGTAGAGGCATTTTTGGGCCAGGGACAAATGGAGCTTGGACTCAGCAAGTTGGCAAAATGAGTGTAGGGAGTTCAGAGGTTACCGTGCAGCCTTTGCATCCTGACCTTCAGGAAACCTTGGGATGAGTAACCAGGCGAAGCATGGCTGCCAGTCGGAGAGGGTTGGCCGAGCAGGAGCCTAGTGAGCAAATGCTCCTGTCCCATCGAGCCCAGAGCCCTCGCCTCTGTTAGATGAGGGCCCAGCCCTATGTTGTATAAAACCAAGTGAAGTAAATTGCAGATCAACAGATTTTTGTAGATGTTTTGTAGACGGGCTTTTAATTCCCATTCAAGGACTCTCTTTCTCAGCATCTCACGTTCGTCGTTTATGAAGTTGACCGTGGTTGTGACTTGGTTTTTCTGCAAGCCCTCTTAGCTCTGGGTTCCAGAACAATTATTTTTCCAGAGGTCAGTTTCCTAGGAAGAGCAAAAAAGTTGGAGACCACACTGCCTTCTCCTTTTAGGCCCCAGAGAGGCCAAGGGAGACACAGGCATGGACTCTAGTGCTCAGAGTGGAACGCTGTGGCTCGTTCTGAGATTAAGGCATCAAGCCTGTAATGTGGCCCATCGCTAGTGTGATATCTGGATTATTGTGTTGGCCTTGGAAGATGACCGGACCATGCTCAGGACCGCTGGGGGGTGCACCTGGCTTACCTCCACTCTGTGCATCTGGAAGATGGGGGCAATGGCCTCTCTGGGTTATTGGGAGGGTCACAAAGACTATGGAATGTAAAACTGCTTTGAGAAGCTAAACATTCCTGCAGCTATGAGTTCTACTCCTGTGGCATTACTGAGACCCCAGGAGCCTACTCTTCGGGTATCTGGATGGATGAACTAATTCTTCTATCTTCAAGAAACTCCTGTCATTGATGCATATAGAGGCACTTTAAGTCCTGTTTTCTTAGGGTCTTCTATCTGCCTACCCCCTCCAAGCAAATGGCATTAGTTGAGAGCCAGCTATTTGGATACACACTCTTAGGCAGGGCTAGAAAGCGCTTAGAATTTTTCTTTATTTTTAAAGAGGGCACATGAGGAAGAGCTCCAAGTATCAAGGAGTATACTACAGAGAGAGCGCACCCAGCCCAGAGCTCTCTTGTTCTGTCCTCAGCCTCCAACTCTGAGGTCTCATCTCCTGTCCCCATTGCCTGCTTTTGGAGGTAGACCGATCATAGCTCACGGCCTCTGTGACCTGCATCTTCCCCAGTATTCCCAGTATTTTCTGTGCCTTCGGTATGGCCCCCTGGAGCACGCGAGACACACGCCAGCATCCAGCAGTGTCAGCCTCCGCAACTGGCTGCAGCCCCTCCCCATGCATGGTCCTGGCTGGGGGGTGTCCACTTTGCAGCTCCCACTTGAACCACGGGATGGGAAAGGACCTCTGCAGCCTTCAGGATCCCGGATATTCATTGGAGACCAACCCAGTTTGTGCAGCCCCTTCACGTGCAGTGGGACTGAAATCATGATAGTATTGTGGGCAGCTTAGTGTTATTATTCCCACTTATAAAGGAGTCAGGGGGCTCAGAGACTCCTAACTGACCCATGTAGCTCCCCCAGGGTCATTCAGCTCCGCTTCAAGCCCAGACCTGCCTCACACGAGTCCTCAGCACCCCGAGCACCCAGAGTAGGCTTTCTTTTTCCCCACAAGGCCCTGTCTTCCTGAAGAATGTTTTCTGAGATTCTGTGGATTCCGTTCTCTCCTTCCTGCTTCCTTGTGACCCACCCCTTGGTACCTTTGGAATTTCCTGGCAAGCAGGCCTCCTCACATCAATACTAGTGCTAAGGCAGAGCAAGCAGTGTGGGCGCCTCTCCCCCCACTGCCCGAGGGGCACAGGCACCAGGCACCCAGCTACACAGGACTCCAGACCTGTGGCCTGAATGTCCCCCGCCATCTCAGTGAGGGCGACCTCACACCTTCCAGCAAACTGTTATGTTGCCTGCCACGACTGGGAAAGGACCTCAGAAGCTGTGTGAGGTAGTGTGAGCAGGGCCCCTTAGTCCTGTGTCACACACACCTCACCACCCAACACCAGTGGCAGGGAAAAGGCCGTGCCTGGCCCGTGGCCACATGGGCCCACTTTTCCCTCTGTTATACCTTTGCTAAGAGTGAGATCTACTGAAGAAATTGATCTGCCCAAGAGTAGGTCCCGTGCATGGATTTTAAGATAAGACTGAACCTTCTGATAACCCTTTGGCCTTTTGATAAGATTTCTGGAGGCTCTGTTTGCCTGCTTTCAATACTAATTAGTTGAGTACATATGATGGGAAACTCATTCCACCCATCAGGAGCCTGGCTGCCAGGGTTCTACAAGCTATTTCTGAGTAATGTGGGGTGCGTGGTGTTAATCGGGGGCTTGCTGTACCGACAAAGGCAGCACCAGTTTACCCAGCAGAGGCTGTTGGGATGGGCCATGCCCTGCTTTTCCTCATGGAGTGGTGCCAGTCTCCCCTTTTTTCCCCCTACTTCCATTGAGAAATAATTGACATACACCACTGTGTATGTTGAAGGTATACAGCATGAGGGTTTGATTCAAGTATATTGTGAAGTGATTATTGTGAAGTGATTCCCATGATAGGTTAGGTGACACCCATCACCTCACATGTAGTGATCCCCCTTATCTGAGGGGATACCATCCAGGACCCCCAGTGGATGCCTGAAACTACATACAGTACCAAACACTATATATACTGTGTCTTTCCTGTGCCTACTAATGATAAAGTTTAATTGATAAATCAGGCACACTAAGAGATTAACAATAGCTAGTAATAAAACACAACACTTAGAACAATATGCTGTTAATAAAACTTATGTGGTTGTGGCCCTTAAACTACCTAATTGTGCTGCACATGCCCTTTTCGTGTGATGATGTGAGAGGGTGAAATGCCCACGTGAGGGGATGAAGTGGGGTGAATGACGTAGGTGTCACGACTTAGCATTAGGCCACTGCTGACCCTCTGTCCAAATATCAGAACGAGGGTCACCCGCTTCCAGGCCACGGTTGACCCATGTAACTGGCACCATGGGATGCAAAACCACAGATAAGAGGGGACTGCTGTGGACACAATAAAAAGAAAATAAATTTTCTCCTCATGATGAATTTCCTCGGGACCTACCCTCTTCATGGCTCTCCTGTACCTCACACAGCAGTGTCTCCTGTGGTAATAACCATGCTGCGCATCATCCCTAGGCTTACCTGCCTTCTCGCTGGAAGTTGGTACCTCTGGCCCTCTTCCTCAAGTGCCCTCACTCCCTACCTCTGCAACCACAAGTCCCATCTCTTTCTATTCTCTGAGTTTGGTATTTGTTCTTGTTTTTAGATTGCACATATACGTGACATCACACAGGATTTGTCTTTCTCCATTTACTTCACTGAGCATAACGCCCTCAAGGTCAATCCATGCCGTCACACATGGCAGGATTTCCCCCTTTTTTGTGGATGAGTAATGTTCCATTGTGTGTGTGTGTGTGTGTGTGTGTGTGTGTGTATAAATATGCACAACAAATTCTTCATCCATTTCATCTTATGATGGATACTCAGGTTGTTTTGCCATCTTGGCTATTGTGAATAATGCTGCTGTGGATGTAGGGGTGCAGATATCTTTTTGAGTTAACATTGCTGTTTCCTTTGGACATACTCCCAGAAGTGGAATTGCTGGACCCTATGGTGGTTCTATTTTTAACTTTTTGAGGAACCTCCATACTGTTTTCCATAGTGACTACAAAAATTTATATTCTTACCAACGGTGCACAAGGGTTCCCTTTTCTCCACATCCTCGCCAAAACTTGTTATCAAATGTAAAGTGATTATCTCAGTGTGGTTTTAATTCACACTTTCACGATAATTAGTGAAGTTGAACACCTCTTCATGTACCTGTAGGACATTTATAAATCTTCTTTGGAAAAATGGCTGATCAGGCCCCTCACCCATGGTTTAATTGGATTACTGGTTGGCTGAGCCATGCCCTTCTTATTTCTCCCCATTTCAAGGGACTTCCTAAAAGCTGGAGACAAGGAGAACATTTTTAACGCAGACCATTTCCCCCTCTGGTACCGAAGAGCTGCTGAGCAGCTTCCTGGGAGCTTCGTCTACTCGATCCCGTTCAGCACAGGTGGGTGTCCTTGCAGGAGGGGAGGTCTTGCTGGCCTGAGCATTTCCTGCAGCATGTGGGAGCTGCCTGAATGCTGATGGGGACCAAGTTCAGCCTTGAGAGTCGATACTAAATATTGGTACTTCCCAGGACCAACCACCTGTACCAAAGGGGTAATGGCTCCAAATAAAGGGAAGCTTTTGCTTAACCCAAGTGGGGAAAGAGCATTTCAGGAAGCAGGACTGGCATTCAGTACAGTGTGGAATGTGAATACAAACTTCTCAGTAGACTTTTTTTTTAGCATTGTCCTGGCCCTACTTAGAGAAAGTTCAGGCAGACATAAGGTCCTTTGCTAGACCTTCAGTGAGTTGCATCCCTTTGAAGGCTCATAATTTAGAACTGAATTAATTTAAATCAGCGCATGGGGTGAGGACTCAGACTTTGTGTGGCCCTGTGTTCTCCTGATGGGAGCCTGCAGCGAACAAGGGGAAGCACACAGCCAGTGGTTTTCCAGTCCTAAGATTTTCCATTATGAAAAATGAAGGGCGTCCCCCTCCAAAAATAGAACTGAACACCATCATATTTCAGCCAGTTTTAGAAGACAAACTGAAAATACTTTTGAATGGTCCTTGGCGTTTTCTGAACTCATGCACATGATGTTTTTGGTGGTCATTCTGTGTAAAGCTCTGTACACTTGGATTGCTCTAGACAGTTCAAGCTATGCTTAAATTTTACATTAGAGCCTTGTGTACTGATCTCTGCGAAGCATTTCTAGGGACCCTAATGGAGGCTCTCTGGTGCTGACTGTCAAAGGCCCTCCCTGACGGGGAGGCCCTTGCTCATTTCCATGAATGAAGACATCTTCAGAAAGAGTACTTTTGAAATTTGCAGAAGACATGTCAACAGGAGTCGTCTAATAATTTGTGGACTCATTACAAAGTAACTCATTAGGAAGAGGGTCCCTTATTAATCAAGATATTTAAGAAGAGGCCAAATGCTATTGTAAAAATTCCCTCGCCAGGTGGGAAATTAAAGGTTACTGTTAGGTTCCTTCCAGGACTGGGGTTCTCAGAATCTGTCCTTTGCCCACGTGTCCCCATGCCCCTGCCCATGCGTCTGCTCTCACGCAGAAATTTCAGTGTGACCCAGCTCACTGTTCGTGTTTATCACCCTTATTGCTGGAAATATCAATTAAGAGACATTAGACGTTGTCATTCTGCTCAAACCTGTCAATAATAATGGCTTATTTTGTCATGCAACCTCATACTTTCTTCTTCATAGTCCTCTAAAGATAAAAAATAGAAGTCAGCCTGCTGAACTTGGACTGGAAGCATCAAGTGACCCTTCTTTGGCTTTCACCCCAAGCTGGGCAGGGAGAAGGAGCTGAGGAGGGTGGGGACATCCCCGAACGTGCTCTGTGTGCGCAGCCTGTCTGTGGCAGCCCCTCGTGTCAGTGTGCTGTGTTACTTACCCACCATTTTTCCTACCAAGAATTCTGGGAAAAATGAACTGATTAATTAAGGCTGTTGCAGAATTGGGTTTTGGCAAGTGGAGTTTTCATTGAATGTTCACTGAAATCATATAATGAAAAGGAATTTACCTTGCTCATGGTAAAGGCATGGATGACATAACATCTTAGGAGATTCCATGGCTCCTCTATATTCTGGGAAGATGTTAAAAAATCTCCAAATACCCATGTTGGGGTGGCACATGCTCTCATTTTTTCAACTGTGTGCTGAATACCTGTATACACTGGAAAAGATGCCAGCTTTTATTACTGCTTAGACTTGAGCCAGGAGAAAATGCTTAATTGCTTCAGTCATAAGTGTATTCAAATTCAGGTCTGCCGTCTTCCTGCTTTCCGATTCAATTGGATTGCATTCAACTAGCATTCACTGGACACCTTTTATAAGGCAGGCACGGTCCTAACAATTAATAACTCCGGGCGTTTGCAATTTGTGTTCCGCCTCTTTTAATTCATGGGTATTGAATTCATTATATGTAATTGAAAATCTCTTAATACTAATGCCATACTGTTACCACATTTTAAGAATCTTTAAGTAAGGATTACATTCCAGCTCTATTCCTGTTTAGAATGGTTTTGCTGAGAAAAAGTGGATTTGAAATGAGAACTTTATAAGTCAGTGAAGTTTTCACCAATGAGAGCTTAAGTTCTCAATGTATAAAATAATTTGTAAACTTTATCTCATGCAGCTCTCTGTGCTATAGTTAGAGAGGCAATATAAATATGGCCCCTAACCCAAGTAAACACTATAATGAGTAACCATAAATTACACACAAAAAAATAATGTTACCACTCCACGGTGGTCAATAACTTTGATGTGAGGCGGCTGGATGCAGATGGTCATAACTCGGTGCGTTGATTCCTTCAACTGAGAGGACTGGCCACACAGCACCTGTGACCTGGGCGGCGAGTCCAGCACAGCCTCTGGAATTGGTGACCGTGGGCCGATACGATTTACTCTTCTAACATGTGGCTGTAACTCTCTCCATTTTTGTCATGATAGTTTTTCTTCTTACAGGAGCAGTCAACAAAAGCAACGTGGTGACAGCGAGCACCTCCATCCAGCTCCTGGATGAACGGAAATCTCCCGTGGTGGCAGGTAAATGACAGATGTCAATCAATGAATGTAAAGTAAGCACAGCATCCATTCATCTGGCCCATCAGCTACTTCTGTGTAGCACATTTATTCTCCAGAGCATAGGATTTGAATGGCAGTAATTTAAAAAGTACTTCCTCCCTAGCTCGGTGTCACCTCTGCCAATCCGAGGCTCTGACAGCTGGTCGTGTTTGATGTTAAGATGGAAATCTTTCCCAGGACTTTTATTCTTAAATTCTGAGCCAGTAAGAAATTGTTGGTACTTGCAGAGAATGTCCTGAGAGTGTACAGCATGGTCATTGAATGCAGTCTCCCCATCTCTCTCTCCTGCACCGCTAGGGTAACAACGGGCATGTGAGGAAATTGAGGGTTTTGCACACACACAAGCTGAAATGCACCCTGCTCTGGAGAGCCTGAGATTTTCATCCCCCTCTTCCCCCCTGAGAAATGAGGGTTAGATGTGTCTGCAGGTGCCGGGTTTGGACCAGGAGAAAGCAGAACATTTTATGATTGAGAGTCTTGAGTTGTCAAAGTCCTGTCTCTGGCTTCTCCCACCTCTCTCAGTCTCAGGAGTAACAGGAGATGTCTGTGGCTGGCTGGGGGCTTTCACTGGGGGGTATTTGGCCTGAAGAGCCAGAAACGGCCCCACGCCCTCCTTTCAGGACAGCTGCTGACAAAAATGGAGCCTAAGAGCATGGCTGGCACATCATCCATTTCTCCTAAATAATTGTTGGGCCTGTTGGCTGATGGGAAGGTGAGGCCCTGCAACACCATCCTGATACTGGCTGCGTTTACATGGGGAGTCATTCTGTTTTCAGGCAGCCTCTGTCAATAAGCTGTACTGTGGGGGCACTTGGAACAGCCACTAGCCTGCCTTTGCTCACTGCGAACGTTAAGAAGGAGCTGTGGGTAGAGCAGATGTGTTTGAAGTGGTGGCTCCTTGGTTGGAAAATACAGGGATTTTTTTTCCCCCCATTTTGTTTTTCACTTAACCTCTGTGTCGTAATTGCATACGCAGGTATGGACAGATCTGGGGGTAGTTGGCCTGGTTATTCCTGCATTACTGGGTGTGGTCAGGAAGACTGTCTTGTGTCCCTGGCCTGGGGCTCAACTTGAACTGGCCGCCCTGTAACTGATCAACCAGGAGACAAAGACCCTGAGGATTCACAGTGGGTGTCTTCAAATTTTGTCACTTAGCATCTCATGTTCCTTGAGGAAAGTAGAAGACAGGATCATTTAACTCAGCAAGATTTATTTTTGCTTGGAAGAGATCAGCTCGCTTGCCTGCAGGCTGCTCCCGCCAGCTGGTTAGGCGTGGAGGCAAGCTACCTCCCTGGAGCTGGGGTGCAGGCTGCAGCTGACAGATGCGGTCTAACCAATGCTGCCTGTCCATCTGCTTGACATTTCTTTGTAGAACCTTTTCCTTGGGTTTCTCGTTCAGGAAGGATGCTATGTATCGGCCCTATATCACCGGGCCCATCCCAAGTTTACAAACTACTGCAGATGTTTCCAAATGCCTTAATTTTACAAATGTCTCTGTGGCTGAGTATGGACAAAATGTGACCCCAGCCTGGGTACTGCGTGTCTGGTCTGAAGATGAATGTGGATTTTCCACATGGTGTGCTGGTCTTCCTTTGAGTTATGCAGCTGGCCGGGGACCACAGGCAGGTCGCAGGACACGGTTTGCACACCCTGCATGGGTCGAAGAGGCATTCTTCTGTTTGCTGCCACTCAGTGTGTCTCAACTGGTCCCCACTTTCTGAAGGTAACTAAAGAGCAAGATGAAGAAGCAAGATTATGTGAGAACCCGTATGTAGTACTTATTTAAAACGGATAACAATTAACAATTAGCTTTCTGTTGTAAAGTGGGTTTTGTAGACATTAGACAAAGCAGGTTGGCTCAGTTTGATCTCGAAGGCTGCCAGGGAGGCCGTCCGTGGAGGCACTGACCTCAGAAGGGCCTCACTTTCTCCAAGAACCTCTCCCAGGCCTCCCTGACTCACCCGTCACGTCACTGCGCAATTAGGTCCGGCAGCTTGCCTCTGTGTGCTTTTCTCCAGTGAAGCAGACATTGTTTACCACTCTAAAATAAAAAAGGCCATTTTAATTGAGGAAGAAGCCTTGTTTTGGCAGGGGAAGATGAATATGTGAGCAGGCGTGGCATCTACCAGTGTGTCTCCATCAGCAGATGGGACCCAGCCAACTGGCGGTGATTTGGGATTTCAATGAAATCCTTGTGTTACATTGAAATTTATCTGCAAGGAAAGGTGTACCACTTTGCAAGTAATCGCCGTGGACTCCCTGGAAGGCCAGCGTGGCTCCCAGGCCTGAGCCGGTCTTCTCATGGTTATCGACTACATGTGGCTGTTTGGAATAGAAAGAGTTTCTTGTTGTTTTTTTTTCTTTATTCTTTCTTTCTTTTCTCGTGTTTTCTTTTTTAAGCAAAAACATTTAGAAACTCATCTGTCAATGACATCTTTGAAGAAAGGGCAGTCAGACTGGGCAGGATTCCATTTATACATCAGCCTCAGTGCATAAATGGGGCCCATCCGTCTTCCTGGCCTACAACGTTGCTCTCAGTTCTCTTGCGGAACCTGCCAGCTCCCCAGCTGCCACCAGTGTGCTGGGTTTTCTTAACTGCTTTCTTTCTGCAATGGGAAAGTGGCAGGACTTTCTCTTTGGCCTACCAAGTCTCTCCAGAGCCCTGGAACCTTCCATGTGTGTCAGGCCCCAATCCGCTTTTCTGTTGTTATTGGAAACACAAACTTTGGACTGTCAGGACCACATAGGTTTGTCGCTCAAGCTATTCCTTGCTAAGTGTGTGGTCTTGGGTCTCTGAAGTTCTGTTTAAACCAGGGTTGGGATTTTTACCTCCCTCACCTTACCCTGGGTTGAGTCAGGGATAGAATGAGAAAAATCAACAAGAAAAAAGGATAAAAATGCTAGGATTTGGGGTGACCCATGTTGATCTTCCAGTTGGCAGCATACTTATCTGTTCACTTCTTTTTCAATAAATATTTCCTGGCCTCCTGCTCTTACCAGGCACCCTAGATACAAATGAGGAATGGTCAGGTCCTCCCCGCCCCGAAAGGCTTGTAAAATATCAGTGGTTTTTGCAACTGTGTCTCCACAGGGTGAGGGAATTGAAAAGCTGACCAATTACCTAGAAGGTCCCAGAGGCCAAAGATTGTGTTCTGTCCTTCCCAGCGTAACTCAGTGGATGGCCTGAAGCAGTGTGGATCGGTTCTCCGTAAGAATTCCACACATTGGATTGAGCTTGTCGGGACCTCTGCCGACATACTATTGTTGTTGACTTGAGCTATTATTGACTTGAGTTCCTTAAATGTGCGGGACCACAGTGTAACCCACTCCGCTGTCAATAGACAGGCCCCACTGAAATCCGTCCTAGGCTTTGCTTCCCCCGTACCTGGAAAATGACCTGGAAAAGAAAGGAAATGAATGAACAGAGGAAGCGGGCCACGTGGCGGGGCGTAGCTGTACAGGGAGCTTCCTGCCCCGTGGTGTGCTTGTCTGACCTCCCTAGTTTCCCCCAGACACTCTTACTGACCAAGACAAAATACCTAAATTCAATTTTTGTCAAGTCCATGTTTCTGTAATTTCAAAAATCATAGGTAATCCATTGCAGATTAACACATCAGAATCTAATACCGCTCCTAAAAATGTTACGGTTTGATTTCTTAAGTTGTAAGCTCTCCAAAGGCAAGGACTGACCCAATTATCTTATTGCTCCCAGTGCCAAGTATAAAGGTTGACATGTGATACATGTGTCAAAAATACTGGCTGAATAACGGACTCGCGAAGATGGTTTCACTTTCACCTGCTCTCTGTAGGAACAGAAGCTTGCAAAATGTCCTGTCCAGACAGTGGGACCACAGTCCTGGACCACAACTCTGAGAAAGGCACTCAGCAGCTAAAACTGCAATCCACCCCTTAGTAACACGATACAGAGCAATGCAGGTATTTTAAGGAATAGAAAAACTGTTCGTGTCCCATCCTAATGGCAGCTGTGTTGGCCCAGTGGTTCTCCTTGCATCAGCAAGTGTCTCTTCTGAGCCCAAGAATCTGACATGATGCTTGGACTGTGTAATCTGATCATCAGCAGGAAAAAAATGGAGTATAGACATTAGAGGCACTGGTTCCTTACAGAAACCATTTTTTTTTAAATAGATTTATTGAGATGTGCTTTATATACCCCAGATCCACCTGTTTTAAATGTAAAATTCAATTACTTTTGGTAAATTTGGTTGCAGGGGGCAGGGGGGTGCTCTGTTTCTTTCACAAGGAGCATAGACCAGATTAAGTCCATTCATTGGGGGAAATTTGAAAATGTGGGTTATGCGGTCTGGCTCGCAGAATTCTAGGCAGCGTAATGGAGCAGAATGCTGGCGTTAGGACAGGGGATGCCATTTTAGCCAGCTAATTAGAAAACAGATCGATATCACTGACCATTAGCTATTGTCAGACAGGTGCTGTTAAACTGAGTGTACTGTTTAATATGGACTCTTCTTTAGAATTGGGTGAACAACGTTGGCAAAATGTTACCAGCTTAACAACATTCCTTTGGGGGGATTTTTACACATTTGAGGTGTGTGAGTTCACTCGTGTGTCAGGAATCGTGTGTCAAGCCCACATGGAGAAACCTCTAGTCTTTTGTGCCTGACCAAAGGCTGTATTTTTATCTTGGCAGAATTAATAGTTGTTGACTGAACCAGTAGTTTCCACCAGGCACCATTTTGTTCCCCAGGGGACACATGATAGCAAATAAAGGACATTTTTGAGTGTCACAGCTGGTTGAGAGCAGTAAACATTGTATGAGGCCCAGGACAGCCCCTCAGAGCAGCGGGGAAGTCTGGTCTGCAACAGTAGAGGTGGCAGGAAGAAATGCCACGTTAACTGACTGGCAAACTTCAACTCCTGGTGCTTCCAAATGCAGTGTTCTCCCTTCTAGGCTCATTAAGAAAAAAATCGTATTTAATGTCTTCACTTTTTCATTAAATCATTCAGTAAATATATATCTGGCATCTACTGTGTACCTGGGGTTGGGGGGACAGCTGTGGACAGCACCCCAGACAGCATGGTGGAGTGTCTGGGGATTGGGGCTGTCATAGGGAGGGCATGGTTAGTCCCCATGCCCAGAGGCTGGGCTGGCAGCTGCCCAGTGCAGAACCCTCCCCCCAGAATCCCTGAGAATGCTGAGCTAAGCAACACCAAGTTCTTAGCAGTGGAGAACTTCCGCTGTGTGGGAAATACGGACAACAGACAAGTATTGCATGAACAGGAGGAAGGTGGCAGGACTGGTTAGTGGTAAATGCTCTCTAGAAATAGATCAGGGTAAAGAGATGAAGTGTGGTTGGTCACGGTGAAGGCAGGGTGCACACCCAAGTTCATATATGTGTGCGCATGGTTGTATGGCCGAGGCGGTGCCTCTTCACATTGCGGGTAGGGGTGTCAGGGAAGGTCCCCCGAGGAGGTGACCGGGGCAGAACCCCGAATGATGAGAGGTAGCCGCCATTCAAAGATCTGTGGGAAGAGCATTCCAGGCAGGGGGAGGAAACTTCTCCCAGAATCTGGAATGGGGTCCCTCACACATGCTGTTTCCATATTCCGGGTGGACGTTCCGAGACACAAACGGGTCTCTCAGCTTTGGGGCTATTTATGAAGGCCTAAAAGCACGACTGATGGGCAGATGACTCAGGGGGGTGGGAGGGAACCCAAGGAAGGTCTTTGCTCTAAATGTCAGCTCTGAGGGGACTTTTTATGCACTCGGCATTTGTTTTTTAAGCTGTCAAATGGGTAGAGTGCAGGGGCCAAGGAGGTCTAAGCCAGTGGGACTGCCAACAGCAAACTGGATAGAATGGGTCACGGGTGTAGCTACTGACTGTGCTGTATATCTCAAGTCTGCAACAGACTTTGAGTTAGAGTTGGCCACGTAGAGAGCTGCTCTGCCTGCCCAGGAGCCAGGGATGGGGGCACCCTGCCCACCCCAGGAATAAAAATAGCCCAGAGCTTTGAGAAACCGGATCCTCTGTGCTAATTCTCCAGGATGCATGCTCCCAGGAGTCACAGTCCTTTAATAGACCTTACCCAAAGCTCCAGCACATTCTCCAACGATCAGCAGCAGAATTTTCTGGTCCCTGGCTTGCACATTCTGAGTTAGCAAGTGAAGACCCCTCTTTCTGAGGTCCTGGTGTGATTTACACATTAAAGCCAGTGTGAACCGAGGGTTTGGGAGGGGGCACAGGGCCTGAATTTTTACATTTGTGAAATGAGGTTGATTGGTTATTTTGTTAGATTTCTAACAGCTTCATTTTTAAAGATGGAGATTTGTTTCATTATCACAGAAAAGGAAAGGAATTAACTAATAATGGAGTATTTCTTACACCCAGATTCTCTCTGGCTTTGGGGGACCCCTCTGGTTCCAGCTGAGAGAAATGAATTAGTTTGCATGTATAAGGTGCTTGGCGAATGCTTGGAGTTGATGTTCACTAATGGTTAGTTAGCTGCTAAATGAACATTGCTGGTGTTACCCTTATGAATGACTCTTCATAACACCCACCAGCACTCACTAGCCCCTGCTTATTGCCGTGCTGTTCTCTGTGAAAACTTTTACAGGGAATGTCATTATAATATACTGACGGTTTCATAGTACAGCTTTGGGACTCACACTTCCGTGTACCTGTGCGTCTTAGAACAGAGCTTGGCAAGCCAAAGCCCATGGGACCAAATCTAGGTTTAATTTGGTTTGCTTTCTTATGGTTTTCTTGAGATACATTTCACTTACTTATAAAATTCACCCACTTAAAATGCACAGTTCATTGGGTTTTGGTATATTGACAGAGTTGTGCAGCCATCACCACGATCTAATTTTATAATAATTTCAATTATTATAAACCCCCACTTCACATACTCTTTCATTCCTGAGATCCCAGCCCCAGGAAACCATGATCTCCCTTCTGTCCCTACGGATCCGCCTACTCTGGCTGTCACAGACAAATGGAATCACAAATACATGGTCTTTTGTCCCTGGCTTCTTTCACTTGGCCTAATGTTTTCAAGGTCCATCGATATTACAGGATGTGTCAACACTGTTTTTTTTTATTGCCAAATGATTCTCCACTGCATGTCTGTACCTCATTTTGTTTATCCATTCACCAACTGATAGACATTTGGGTCATTCCCACTTTTTACCTATTATCAATAATGTTGATATGAACATTCATGTACAAGTTTTTGTGCAGACATGTTTTCACTTCTCTTGATAGAGACCTACAAGTGGAATTGCTGGGTCATATGGTAACTCTCCGGTTGATATTTTGAAGAAATGCAAAGCTGTTTTCCAAAGCGGCTACACTATTTGCAATCCTAGCAGTGATCTATGAAGGTTCCGATTTTCCCACATCCCTGTCAACACTTGCTATTGTCTTTTTTATTTTAGCCATCCTAGTAGTGTGAAGGGATTTGTGTTTCCCTAATAACTAACTATGCTGAGCATCTTTTCATGTGGTCATTTTCTACTTGCTTATCTTCCCTGGAGAAATGTCTATTTAGATCCCTTCCCATATTTAAGTTTCATTATGTTTCTTCTTATTGTTGAGATATGATAGTTCTTTGAACGTTCCAGATATAAGTACCTTGTCAGATATCTACCAGCAGTGTTTATAAATGACAGTTTCTAAATACAGCCATGCTGCATTGTCTATGGACACCTCTTCCTGCTAAAATGGCAGAGCCAAATAGTTAGATAGAGACCTTATAGACAAAGCCAAAAAATATTTACTTCCTGGCCCTTTGTGGAAAAAAGTTTGCCAATCTCTGCTTTACATAAAAAATATGTCACAGTCTATTAAAAAAAACATAAAATGCTTATTTGTTCACTTACTTCCCCGTCTTTTTATCTTATAAAGCTGAAGTAGATATTTAAATCAGAAGCCACATAGAGATATTGAAGACTTAGCTTCATGTTCAGAAGTTGTCCATCAATTGTGCCTAATGTTTTTGCATATGTATTTACACAGAAACGCTTCTTAGAAATATATGTGCTCATTGTCCGTCAAGATAGTGAGTCACTTAATCTTTGCTCTCGTTTATAAACCTCTGAGCAGTATAATCAGCATGATGCTTGGTAGAGCATTAGAAATGCCCTCACAATGCTCTGGGGAAAGCAGTTTATGGGATTTTTTTTTTTTTCCCCAACATGGCTCATGAGAGATTTGAGGTTTATTTAGCTGCCTTTATCCAGGCAAATCTCTGAGTGACCTTGTTTGGATTTGGGTCTTGGTTGAGACTAGAATATATATGACTCATGCTAAGGGAGGGCCCACAGAGCATAACCAAGCTGGCATGAATTTCCCCTCCCTGGAAGGAGGGGCATAGGAAGGGGTGGAGTCTGCAGCAGGAACATAAGCACGTTGGCACTCAGTCTGGGGCTTGGCCAGTCCTCGATGGGAGAAGGACAATAGAAACCAAAGGCTGTTTGCTCCCATGGGCTCCCAAAGTTTGCACTCACCAAGAGCACCTGGGTTCTGTTCTGGATGAAGAGATTCCCCCATGCAGTCAGCATCAGGCTCTGAGTGATTCCTACCTTAAGGCCAGATTATATGTAATCGGGCTCAGGCAAGTGGGAGTGTTCAATTCTCTTTAAATGCGAAAAGGCATTTCAGAATGACACTTTAGTACCTGGTCATTTTATAGGTTGTTACTTGACTAGCCTTCTTCGACCAATTCTCAGATGTTTGCTGATATAGTCTGGGTTTTAAGCCCAAATTCTTCTTGTTATTCCATTATTTTACTTGCATCATGTGTTTCTTACTTGTTTATGCTGCATGCTCTCCCTACCCCCTCTCTTCCGTTCTCCCTGGAACCCGCTCCCATAAGCTCCCTCTGCAGGCAGGCATCTCTCACCCAGGGTACAGATAACCTCCAGATCAGCGAAGCCAACCTTGGGCTTCGGATGTTCATTCTTGCAATCGTCCGATCGTTCAGCAGTGTTTGACCATGTCAGTCACTTTCACCTTAAAATATATCTTTGCCTACCTAATAATACTAATTTCTCAACCTTATTACTTGGTCAGTGTTTATGTTCCTAGTTGTCTCAAAAATGTGATTTTTTTACTCTTTGTTCGAATCAAGGTCTTGAAGCCATTCTTTGACTCTCCCCTTTTATTCCTGCCCACAGCCAGTCTGTCTGTGAATCCTGTCAGTTCTTCCTTCAAATTATGGTCCAAATCTGACCACTTCTCAGCACCTCCACTGTTACCCCACTGGGCCAGTCCACCCGGACTATTGCAGTGATGTTCAAACCGGTTCCCTCATCCTCTCCTTTGTCAGTCTGCTCTTCACAGGAACCTCGGCGATCAGGTTACAAGATAAGTCCTATCACATCATTCTTCTGTTCAGAGCTACTGGCCTCCTAACTTGCTCCATTGAAAGCCAAAATTATAATAGCCCGTGTATCAGCTTGTCTGCTGTTGCATAACAAATGATGCCAAAATTTAGCAGCTCAAAACTACAAACACTTATTATCTTAGCATTTCTGGGAGTCAGGGACCTGGGTGAGGCTTAGCTGGGTGCGCTGGCTGGAGCTCTCTCACGCAGGCTGCAATGTTGTTGAGGCTGTGGTCTCATCTGGAGGTTCAACAAACAGAGGAAGTGCTTCTACATCTACTCACAGGGTCCTTTGCAGGATTCAGGCCTCCTAGGTCGCTGGCCAGAGGTCTGTCTCACTTCCTTGTCCTGAGGGCATCTCTGTAGGTCGCCCACGATGTGTTAGTCGACTTGCATCAGAACAAGAGAGGGTAAGCAAGATGGAAGCTGGAATGCTTTTTGGAACTTGAATTTGGAAGTGCTATCCCACCATGTTCCCCATATATTCTGTGTGTTAGGAGCAAGTCACTAGCTCCAGCCTGCACTCTAGGAGAAGCAGTTCAGGCCATGCATATCAGGCCTGCAGAGTCACTGAGAGTCAGCCTGCCCCAACCTAGGGTCCCACATGATCTGACCCCCAGTCACCCTCTAACCTCAGCTCCTCCTGTTCCCACAGTTGCCCCTCAACCTCAGCCACACTGATGTATGGTTGTTCCATCAACACACTAAGCTCGCTCCTTTCACAGGGCCTTTGCACCTGCTCTGCCTCCTCTTTGGGACAAGTTTCATTCAGGTATCCTCACCACAGGCTCCATCATCTCTCTCAGGTCTGTGTCCAAATATTTTCTCAGGAAGACTTTCCTAGTCACCTTATAGAAAATAGAAAATCTTCCTCTCCCACATGCCCAGCACTCTCTATCCCTCACACCTGCTTTCTCACCAGCAGATATAGTTTTTCTTTGTCTTCTCCCTCTGCCAGATGTTAGGTTCCATGGGGGCGTTTCTGTTTCTTATTCTCTCCTTCATCTCTGATACTAGAAAATTGCCTGGCATGCAGCGGGTACTTGGGAATCTGTCACATTATGGACTTTGCATTATTGACTTTGCATTGTTTTGTAACCATATTAGCAAAATCACTGAGACTTTGACTTGACCTTAATTTAGTGTTTATCACTGGAACCTTAGTGGAATGATTTCTGCATTTCTAAGCCCTTCTCACACTCTTATTCTCCCTTCCCTTTCCTCTTGCTTCCTATAATTCATTTATTGACCAATTAAATAGTATCTTGAGGGTTTTTTTGAGTTGTTATCTTCAAAATCAGTGTGTAGATACACTTCCAGAGCCCTTGCCTATCTGAGAATATCTGAGAATTGCAGTCTCACTGTGCTTCCATAGTTTTGTTTTTGTTTGGTTTCTAGATTTTAGAATTTCTAATTCTTCAAATCTGAAAATGTTACCAGAATCTATTTGTATCATTTACTCGTTCTTCTCTAATTTATGCTGATTTAGACTTATATGTGCCAGTCAGTAAGCTAGATTAAATTTTGATTTGTTTTTCATTAATCTCTTACCATAAGTCTTCATTGATCTCCAGAACTTGCACTTCTCTTTAGCTCAGAAAAGACACCTTCTCAGACATTTTTTCCTTCTGTTCTAGATGTTCTACTCTTTCTATTGAGAAAGCCAATTATCCATAGGTTGGTTCTTTACTATTGCTCCTTCATTTCTATCAGCTTCCGTTGTTTCCATCTTCTTTTTTTCCTTTTATTCTGTATTCCTGGAGTGACTGTTCCCTATCATGCCTCTGTATGACTGATTCAATCTGCTGCAGTGTTTCGGTACCTCTGATGACGACTGTGGTAGATCATATTTGCTCTCACTTATTTACATTAGCTAGTATTATTGGTCAGTATTGTGTTATTATTTTGTGATTGTCTTCAGTGGTGCACGTCCCTGCCCTTTGCCATGCCCTTCCTACTGGAGTGGTGTGCATCTGTGCCTCCCGAACTCTGAACTTTACCATATGACATGCGTTTGCCAACGGAACGTGAGTGGGGACTGTGTACTCCAGATCCAGCCAGAGACTAGGATAGGCGTGAAAACAGATCTTTCAAGCTTCTGCATCTTGAGGGCAGGACTGCCTTTCTCCTTTTCTTCTTTAAGTATCATGTAGGTGACTTCAGACTAGGTTTCCTTAATTTTAATCACTGTGAAAATATGGGATATTTGCCAGCAAACAGGTGAATGGCTTCTCTTTGACTTCTGTTTACTGTTGACTTAACGTATTCCTTGGAGAGTAAGAGGAAAGGCTGGTTGGTAAACTCTGCCCCCAAACAGATGCCCAGGGTCTGGATGTCGTCCATTGAGGGTGGCATAGCAGGACTGGTAAGGAATGCCACCTCCTGCTGCTGGCTGGCCTGACTACTTAACCTACGTAAAAAACAACATGTCTGCTGTTTTCATTCTTCAGAAACAGTAGATAAAAAGTGTGGCCCCTAGATTGTGCTTATCTTACTGTTCTTCCTTCCTTTTATGCCCCTGTCATATAGGCTCCATTGTTGACTCTTCATCGCTAGTGAGTGGAGACAGCAGGGTCTTAATGGCAGGTGTTGTAGGAGTTCAGTGACCTCAGACACCCACATAGGAGGTTTTCCTCTGGATTCTGAAGCTTGCTGCTTCAGGGGAAGGAACCCCAGCATGACGCTGGGGGTCAGGTAGGCTATTACTCTATCCTCCTCGTCCGTCTGATGGATCGTGGACTTTCCTCCTGGAAACTTGGATATCATTGACCAGTATTCCCCATTTCCAGGAGCCTCATAACTTTTATCTTATGCGTATTCATGAGTATTTCAACAGGAAATGCTACTTATTAGCCAGCATCTAGTTTTATCGTGTTCTCAAGTAGCTGCAAGAGAGAGTGGCTGAGTTCCTGCCTCTCTCATTCTACAACCACCTTTTCCAGCCTAGCAGAGTCATGGGTGATAGAAGGACCTCATTTCCCCATTTTTCCAGTGGCGCCTTCACTTGGCTTCCTGGGTGTTGGTGGGACTGCAGCTCTGGCAGTGATATGCTGGTTAGTGATTGGGTTTCTTGTCTCTGCCATGTTTTTGAGTGCTGGCAGTGCCAGGAAAGGATCCCAGCTCTGACTTCTTCAAACCTGTTGTATCCCAAAAAGTGCCCAGGTTTTGGCCTTTGGAAGACCTGCTTCCAGATTCCAACTCCCTGTTTTCTACAGATGTAACCCAAATGCTGATCATTTTCTTTATCTGCAATATGGCAGTAAAATGCCCACATGTTTTGGTCAACATGAGGCTTAGAGAAAATGAAGACACTGTTTTTAGAAAACAGCTGGCACAAAATTGGGCACTCAATAAATGTTCATGGTGATGCTATTTTTGTCTTTCTCCAGATAATTAATGTAATGATACTGTAATCTTGATATCATGGTTCACACAGAATGAATGAAGAATGGTGGAGGCTGGGTTGTGTTTTCCAGGCTAAACCTATGGTCCTGCAGCTCCATTCGTCAGGCCCGCAATTAATTACCTGTGTGACTTTGGAAAAGTTCCTTCCCTTTTCCATGCTTCTATTTCCCATTTGTAAAATAAAGACATGGAACTATATCAGAGTAGCAAATAGGTTTAATCTCATATGTCAACTCTAGTTGATCAGTATTGAGTATTTAAACAGATTTAAAAGGATTCTGAGGGCTTGGCCGGGTTCAGTGGCTAAGTTCGCCATGATCGATTAGCAGTGTCCAAAGTGGGTAGATATGTAGCCGCAGCTATGCCGAAATTTGCCAGGCGTCCCCAAAATGCTCTCCCAGGACCTTCCCAGCCCACCCCACTGTCCTTTGGTTCTTCTCTGGGACTTCTGGATGGGCCTTTGTAACTGGGTGACATCCTATCTATCCGAGTGAAGATTCAGTACCATCAGGGTGAAAAGTAGATGTGGACATTCCAACCAAGACTCTGAAGGGACAGGGGTAAATCACAAAGGTCCTTCTCCAGATAGGGTGAGGGTTTCTCTGGGACCTCAGTGTCATTTGAAAACTGAAAGAAATAAATCACTTTCATCAAAAGGGAGCCGGGATAGCTCCCTGAACTTGCGCACAGAAACCACAGCCTAGTGATGCCGTGAGGGGTCTGAATTTCATTTGCTGGTAGGTATCTGTCTAATATAATTTAGCAATTGACACACTGGTGGTTTGGCCAAACTCGAAGCAGCTATTTCCCAATCTGCTATAGAAAGTTATAGGTTTCTAAAATTGTACAATTATAGTAAGGTGCGCTACAGATAGATTATTTTAGAAATTGATTTGGCAACTTCCTTTGATATTTAGGATCTGAGACAAGAGTATCTTGTTTCTGGAACAACTCCGTTTACCTGCATAACAAGATTTGATTTTTATGACCCTTCAGGAGGAAGTGGTGTGAATCACTTCTCAGTCTTCCATTTTTTGTAAGGAAAAACAAAACACCCAGTTGTCCATTGGTACCTTATCATCTTAAGCACAAGATTTTTCTGGGTCAGGGATGTTTGCCTTAATTTTAAAAGCTTTGCAGGTATACTTCTGACACTAGGTCCTCTTTCACTACAATCCCTGTGGCCAGTACCTTCTTCATTCTTTATACACCTCACTTCAGAAAGTGTGGCACCTGTTAGGTCCTGCTATTGTGAATGTGTGATCTCTGGCAAAGCAAAAATCATCAGTCTAAAGTCACACTGTTCCACTAAATGTGATGAAAAAGCTCTATTTCAGATGGTTTTCTCAGAAACAATCAATACTAAGTGTGATTTTTGTTCACAGTGTACCCTCGGCCAGGCTCTATGACCGAAGGGCGTTTTTAGGGGGGAATCTATGAATAGGACAGCAGCAGTAAACAGCTGAAAATAATCTATGAGGCATCTGCAAATTACCCCTCATGAGCTATAATGGTTGCGCAAGATAATTTGTGGTTCTCACAGAATACCCTGCAAATTGGGTCTTTCATCTGCAATGTTTTTTACAGTTAAAACATTTCATTTCTCTTATTAACAAATGATAACTCCGCATCTGTTAATCTAAACAATTTGATTTATATTTTTATGTTCTGAGAGGCTGTTGACATTTCAGGGTAATTATTTTCATTGCCAACTGCTGTTGGTGGTAACTGTAGGCAAAAGATAGAAATGTGAATATATGGATGCCTTACTTTAATCATTTCCCCTAAAGATTCCCTAAAGCAGGAATCTATTTGCCTGAGTTACCATCTACTCTAAGAAATCTAACAGGACATGGGCGTGGACAGGTTAGGATGCTAGCCAAGTTCAGGGTTTTTGTGGTGTGTTGGACGCTCAGTCATGTTGTCACTGTGGGCGGGAGTGCAGGGGTGACCTGCTGTGTCACCGACCTCTGGCAGAGAGCACGGTGCATTACGGTCTCGAATCATGGCAGTGAGAGAGGCATGCGTTATTGGCCCATAGTTCCCAGCTTATGTAATGTCTGTTCAAGTATTGCCCGGATTACATGAAGAGCGCTCGCGAGAACGCCTCTCACTGTGCCTGGTACATAGTGCGAGCTTTGGAAACACTTGGCGCGGTGGGGACAACGCATAAAAACATCTTCTAAATTTCCTTTCCTGTATGGCTTTCTTGGCTGAGAACTCACAGTCCAGGACAAGGGAAAGAGAGACTTTCTCACCTGGAAGGTAGTTATTACATCCTTAGACCAGATGCCCAGCTTCTCCTGCTGAGGTGGAATAGGAGACGAAGCAGAAAGGAGACTGGGGTGCTGGGATGGAGCTGATGTCACAGCTGGCTTTCTCTAGCATCGCCTTCTGCTCTTAAAATTCATGCTCATTTTTCAGTCTGCTCTTTAGCTTATCCAGGTGTATTTAAATATTCAGGAAAAAATTAACATCAAAACTTACATTTTTTTTTCCTCCAGAAAAACCATTTGGCAAAATTGCGGCTCCAAAAAGATGGCCCGTCTTGTTTAGCCTGCGGATGTGCAGAGGGCTCACACTAGTTGTGAAGACGGTGGGCAGGTGTAGCTGGCCTCTGGGGTGACAAGGAGCACACCAGTGTGTGTGTCCTGCGAGGTGGGCTGTGACAGGCTCATCAGTCCACTTCCCCCAGCCTCTGTACGCCATGGGCCACTTCAGACAGGGAGGCAGTACTCCTGCATGTGTGGACCCCATTCATATTCCAGGTTAGGGAATGGACTACTGACTCGGGATACAAACCAAGTTTTACATGGCCTGAAGGAGTGAGCGTAGATCCAGTATCCTGAATGGCAAACGTATTTTATCCTTTGAACCAATTCCAATTGATTAGTTCTGGTTGCCGACAGTGCTGTCTTAAGAAGACATCTGTGTTGCATTAGGGCTCAGCTGGGAGGGTGCTGGGATTGATTAGCGATGTCTGTCAAGGCCTCTGGAGGGGCAGCTTGCCCTGTATTTGCCATTCTCTGCTTTTGACATATCCTTAACTTCTCTTTGTGAAATAATTTTAATACAAACAGGTGTCTCTAGGTACGAGATGTGGCATCATGACGGAGAGCAGGTAGATTCAACTTTAAGAAAGCCTAGCATGAGAAATGCAAATTTCCAAAATGCACAAATCTGGAGCCAATTATTGCCGTTACAGAAAGATTCCATGAAAGGTTCCTTTAAATAGCGGGCTCCCCTGCTGCATTCAAATGATGATTCAATTTACAAAAATTCACTTTGCATGCAACTCCTCAGGACCGTGTCTGTAGAGTAAAGCAAGCCACACCTGATTTTTTTAAACCATGGCCTAAATAATGTTCAGGTTGGCTGCTGCCACGTATCTCGAGTCTCTTGACAATTCCCACTCTCTTCAGACTTCCTTCTTACTTCCTATCCCAGAGTGTTGAGTAGACAGTCTGGGTGGTGGTCAACAGCTGTTGGCTTCCATTCTGCTACGGCTGCATTTCATTAGTGGGTAAACTGATTGCTCTGCATATGTTTATGTGTGGGTGTGGTTGTACAAGTCTGTGCCCTCTTGTATGTAGATATATTATGTATGTAGATACAGATACACACAAGCCATTATCTCACTCTCAGCCCACCCTAAATTCATTCCTGCTGTGAGAGTTATAAATGGAAGGTTCCAGTCACTTGGTGGATACAGCCTTTTGGCCCCAGATTCCAGCTTCCCTTCCTCTTTGTGTTTGTTTATATGTTATTTACCTTCGCATCAGAAAACTTCCCTAGACCATGGGCCTGTGTCCCATTATTCAGACACAGAACCCCTCTTCCTCTGTGGCCTAGAAAGCCCCAAATGGTTTTCTGATTTAGAAAATTAAATATAATCTGACTCTTGTGGGCAAGCTACACAATTCCCAACCAACAGATGCTCCCATTAAATATATAATCTACAGAACTTCTAAAAGTCTCGGAGATCTAGCATGAACTTGAATTATAGAGGCATCCAGTGCCCCTCGGGTGAGATCGCTAGCTTCTTCCCAGGCACTCACAATCGGGCGGTTTTCCGGTGGACCGTAAAGCTGCCAGGAATGCTGACTGGCACACGCATTCGGATCTCTGTTGCCCTGTAAAAGCAGCTTAGTGCAGAGAGGATTACCTGAAAGAGATGCCATCTGCCCTTGGTCATGCAGCTTTCCTCCACGTGGGGTAATTAACTCCTCAGGAAGAGCACAGGTATCATCTCTATTTCATGTATGGCATTTTTTAAATCGCAACATAAATTTGTTCCCAGAAATATATTTCTGCAGACATATTTTTTTCTTTCTTTGAGAAGCAAAATGAGGCAGTAAAGAGTGAGTGCATCAGCCTTACTCAGGTGCATTCCTCAGGCCTAAAACGATCGTTTCTTTTTGAGACGAAAGCCCTCAGGCTTCTGAGCTGTCACACAGATCTTTGCCTTCTGTCTTTGCAGGCTCACTGGTTTGGGCCGTGGGCCGTCCGTGCCCCTGGGCTGTAACGGCCGCATAGGTGCAGCCGTAGATGGCAGCCGCCACCATCATGAGACACACGACCCCGCACACGACCCCGGTGATGATGACGGTGGCCACGGCATGCCGCAGATTGGCCGGCCTGGGCTTGGGCTTGGGCTCACACTGTGCGTGGTCTCGGTCCCCTGCCCCGTGGTTCTCAGGAGGCCTGGGGACAGCCGAGCGGGTGGAACCTAGCCCCCCCCTCTGCGAGGACTCCAGGTCCGCAGAAGGAAGTGGGCAGGGCTGGTACAGCTCGTGAGGGATTCTCAGGAGGTCCTCTCCCTTCCAGGCATCCGGCAATGCACAGATGACACTGTCCACTATTCCCCCTTTAAGACACAAAAGCAAAGGGTGATAATAGAGCCTGATACAACTGAATTGCAAAATCCTCAGCCTGCAAAACTTAGGCAGATGGCACTTATACAGCACTTTTTTTTTTTAACCCCTGGAGTCCAAGAACTTAACCGTGTTGTATGATTTTAGGATTTGTAAATTGGCTGAAAGCTGAAAAAGCCCTACACAAAATTGGTGATTATGTGCAATTGAGAATTCATTAGAAGCCAAGTCACCTTTCCCTTATAAATGCTAAGGGAAAAGCAATGCATATGCCCACAGGAAGGGCCGCCAGAGGCCAATCTAAGGACACTGCCACTGACAACATTCCTGACACTCATACCCCTAGAAACCCCGCACGCGGGCATCTACTGTACCAAATCCCCAGAGGAAGTCTACGTGAATAAATAAATCACATGTCCTTTCTTTCAGGGGTACGTGTTCATTTCAAAGACCCTATACGTCCCCTATACTCTTCAGTGCAGCCAAATAGGGAGGTCGGTGCACTTTTGAGAGTTCTGTGTATCTGAAGATTCAACAATAATAGTAGTTTACTTTATGGAATAAAGTATAATTGGTGTGTCTCCTCAGGCCTCAAAACATTTAGCACTTTGAGTATCAAACAGGGTTATTAGACCCTGTTTCTGTTCTCTGTAAGGTGATTGGTATCCTCAGGTATGTAGACTTGTGGTTCAGGGGGATACAGGTACCTAGGAATTATTTTCTAGAAGCACCGAGGTAACAGATTGAATTCTGGCCATATTTGACCACTGGTGCGCTCTTCGATCTCAGACAAGTAAATGTCTCTGACTCAATGTTTTTGCCATAAAAACATCATATTTGTATTGAACTTGATAGTTTGCAAACCGTCATTAGATAAGACCTTTGCACTCCATGTAATGGGTCATTCTTGTCGAAGGCCCCCAGGTCCCGAGTGGGTAGATCGGCACCCAGACCCGTGGTGACCTGTGACCCGGTCCCCATCACTCCCACTACATGCACCACCTCTCTCGGCCTCCTTCTCCTGGGAGCACCCTGCGGTCAGCGCGGGGAACATAGTGACCCTCAGCAGCGCCCTTTGACTGGGCAGGGCCTGCCCCTGGGACCTGTGCCTCAGTTTCCCCTAGCTGCCAGCGACTCTTTCCCCAGGATGGCTGTGAAGCTGGCACTACTCTTAGCCAAGTTAGAGTGGAGATCCTTTGTCCACACCATGGATAAATTATGAAATTACATTAAAAAGTCACTTAGGGGAGGTCATCACTTCATTGTTATTAGAACCTCCCACTGCGCGCACTTTGGCGTTTGGGGAGGAATGCCTTCACATCCTCTCCGTCTGAGCCATGTAAGCCCTACGTGGCCCTGATGGTAGGGGGCATTTTGTGGTACAAGAGTTACAATTGCCTACCTCCTGCTGGGGTCAGTGGCTGTGTGCAAAATTCAGCCCACATCATTCTTGCTGCCACTGCTTGAAACTGAATCTCCTGTGGCCAGAGCCTCTTGGGGACCCCCTGGCTTCCTCAGTGGTCTTCTGGGACTGAGGCACAATATTAAAGCAAAAGGTAGTGGAGGAATTTCCTTCTTCCCTGCGCTGCCATGCAGGAGGCCAGAGGTGCCTGGTGGGGACTCCTGTTGAGCCCAGGGTGCTGCTGGGCTGGGCTGTGCTCGAGGATTCATGACCTGCGGGCCGTTTTGTGCCTCTGCCCAGGAGGTCATTATAAGGTAAAGGCCAGAGAGACAGAAAATGAAGCATGGGCTTTGAGAAGATGTAATTATAGTTCTCACCTGGCCAAAGAGCCCTGAGACCTCCCCAGGGGAAGAGTGCCCACCTGCCCTGCCATGGGACCAGCATTTCCATCAGCCAACTTACACCAAGACTGAGGTTGGCTCACCCCAGCACTCCAGGCTCGAGCACTGTCTTTCTCCAGTTCCAGGCTTTCTGATGGTCAGTGTTAGGATGGGAGGCATGGCCTTGGGACCCAGAGCTGAGAAAATGCACAGGCTGGAGCCTGGGACACAGCTGAGAGGCTGGGGCTGTGGCCACAGGAGCCCATGGCCTCCTGTGCAGCTGTGTCCTCAGCCAGATTCACCTCCTGTCCTTCTACCATCACCTCCTCAGCATGACCTCAGGAATCAAATCGTCGTGAGGGTCCCCTTCCCTTCTAGACTCACGGAAGCCAGCAATGCCGGAAGCTCCAACTTGCCAAGCACATATTATCCCCCATCTGGCCACTGGCAGCTCTTAGCCACCATCTTGGAAGAAACTAAACTCAAATCTTGAGCCTGTCCATTACTTATTTAAATTCTGTTTCTACTATCAGAATATAACCTCCATGATGTAGGGGTTTTCTTGTTCACTGACCTTTTCTCAGTGCCTAGAAAAGTGCCTGACATGTAAGAGTCACTTGAGTACAGAAATGAGTGAATGAATGAATGAATGAATGAATGAATGAAAATCAGGAGGAAAGAAGCACCGTGATGTTGAGGAATGAATATAGGGCCAATATGAAAAGCTGCTCATCCTATTCTTGTTGGTGCTTCTACTCTGTGACCTTGGATAAATCACTGACCATCTCTGGGCCTCTGTTTCCCATTGATAATAGGCTAGCATTGAGTTAAATGGGGTTGGCAAACATTTCCATAAAGAGACAGATAGTTAATATATGAGGCTTTGCCACATAGTCTGTTGCAACTATTCAACTTTGTACTTACAGTGCCAAGAGCCACAGACAGTGGGCATGGATGTCTTCCAATAAAACTTTATTTACAAAAACAGGAGGTGGGCTCCATCTGGCCCTGGGGCTGTGGGTTGCTAACCCGTGGGTGATTTCCAGAGCACCTCATCTTTACTATTCTAGGATCCCTTGGTTCGCTTTTGACATCTGGTTAAAGAAATAGTAACTTTACAAAGGGGCCCTACAGTATCCAATTTCAGGCCCAGTGCTCTTTGCTGCAGCAGAAGGGATAATCTTAGGGAAGATTTACAGCTGTCGAGTGAGTAGAAGCAGACAAAGAGGGGGAACTGTCCCAAGGAGGATGCCATGCCCTCGGACGGATCATGCTTGAGAATCAGAATTGGGTGCTGCTTCAGAGTTTTAGACGTTATTCTAGTGCTGATTGAATTTCCCGCCTTCTTAACATTTCACAGATAAATAACTGAATATTACGATAAATCAGAAAGTGGAAAATTATCTCCATGAATCATGCCTGAATGTAAGCACCCTCCAGTGACCCCCTTGCCTCTTTGCCATACTGAGAAGCATCCGTGTGAAAAAGCTACACCAGCCGTGTGCACACTCCTCAGCCTTCCTCTTGATGCAGACAACAGATGAGGTCCCCCCGAGGCTGGTAACACCACATGGGGGTTTCCAAGCAGACGCTACTGACCTTTGTAGATAAATTTCTCCAGCCAGAGTTTAAGACCGAGCAGCTGGCAATTGCAATTCCAGAGGTTGTCCTTGAGAAATAAAAGCCTCACGCTGGGCATGGCTTCTAGGAGCCCTCGATCGAGCTGCTGAAGCCGGTTTTGCTGAACTGCAAATATGGTCAGATTCTGCCACGGCTCACCCAGGGGTGTGGGAAGGTGGCTCAGGTGGTTTGATGACAGGTCAAGTTCCCTCAGCTGTGGGAGGGGCTGGAAAAGCCTGCTTTCCAGGGAACGCAGGGAGTTCTGGGTTAGGTTTAAGACCTGCAAGTGCTGAAGTCCGTTGAAAACTCCAGGGACTAGGTCTGAAAGGGAGTTGTTGCACAAGTTCAAGGTTGTGAGCTGTGGCACCGAAGTAAATGCAGATGCCGGAAGCCGGTGTATCTGGTTATCTTGCAAGTGCAGCGTTAGAGTCTGAGGAGGCAGATTGGGAGGGACTGTGGCCAGGCCCTGCCGGCGGCAGTCTACAGAATTGGATGCTGGGTGACAGTGGCACTTTTCTGGACAGCCGCACACCACCTGGAGCAGGCAAATCACACTGGCAAGCAGGAGCAGGTCCCCTGTGACAGACAGAAAGAAATGGGGTAGGAGCGGGTTTGTCCAGGATGCCAGCATGCGTCCCCTCTTTGAATCACAGGTAATAGAATCTGAGCCAGTGAACACGTCCCACAACCTGAAAGAGAGGTGCTAACATTTACCACCTTTAGGAGAGTCGGCCCAGCCGGGGTACATCCCCTGCACCATGAACTGTTGCAAACTCTGAGCGACTGTCAGAAGCCCGGGAAGAGAACCTTTCCTAGTGGCCCAGGGATCAGAAGATGGAAGATCTAAGAATATCAAATGCAACGGTGGAAAAAGATCTCCTTGGGGATATATGCCCTTCGTAGGGTACAGCAGAATGACCTGGGGCTGCAAGTTTAGAAGAATGTTAGGGAGGTCAGTTTTTCACCTTTCTAAGGAGTGTGTTCCAGATGGGCGCTGCCCCGTAGAGTTTTCTATAATGATGCGCATGATCTCTATCTGCTGTCTGACGTGGTAGCCGTTAGCTACTGCGGCTCCTCAGCTCTTGAACTGTGTGGCTACTGCAGCCAAGGAACTGAATGCTTATTTGCACAATCTAAGTTAATCTAGATTTAAATAGCCACATGGTGCTAGTGGCTACCATATTAGATAGGCAGGTCTAAAGCAAGGCGCACACCCATGTCCATCTTTCCAGGTGTGATAACTAACGTGAATGATGGCTGCCTCGACTCCTTCTTTACTCACGAGATCTTAAAAAATATTAAGAAGCATCGAAATTATCATAAACCCCCATGTTCCTGTAACAGAGTTCTGTCAATCGTTAATAGCTTGTCCTAGCTCATCTCTCATTTTCTTTTAACTCGGAGAAACAGTGCATTACTAATAGAGCAGGATGCCCTTTGATTAGCACCCATCATGTTCCCCAAATGGAACCCCCCACTCCTACTATTAGTGATTCTACTATTAGTGATTCATCATCCCTCCAGGCCCTTTAGAAACAGTGTTTATTAACAACAGTAGCAGAAAATAACCACATCGTACCTGTTTTGAGTCAGGGACCACTGTCAGTGCCTCATATTAATAAAATGAATCCTCATAAGCTGTACATCTGGTTCTGTATTATCCCCATTTTGAAGGCCAGGAAACTGAGGCACAGAAAAGCTAAACCACTTGCCCAAGGTCACACAGACAGTAAGTGGTAGCATCCTGATTTGAACCCAGGAGGTCTGTTCCCAGAGTCTTCCAGGGTCCTTACCTGCTGAACTTTCCTGTTGGTCATGTAACTTTACATACACACACACACACACACACACACAGCACACGCAGGCATATGCTGCATAAGGTTTAGTATAGTGGTTTTTAAAAATCTACATAAGTATCATTGGCTTGTTTCATTCTGCATTTACTATATTCACTCAAAACTGAGCCCTCCATGTAGATATAGAGAGCCCATTAATGAAAGGCTTGTCTTTCTGAGTTTGTGGCCAGTTTATTCATTCTGTCTTCTGTCCCCCTCCCCACCCCGAAGGGGAGCATATATGAGCTCCAGCCTGAAGCTCTGTATCTCCTAGGAGGCGGCCCCTGACATGCCAACTGCATACCTAGTCAAAACTGGGTGCATCTGTCCCCACTACCTTCCCCAGACCCTGCTTGGCACAAACATAAACCCTCCTCTCAGAGACATTGTTTTTATTAGATCTGTTTGGTCTATTGAGAAAGACAACTTGAAAATACGTTTCCCCCAGACCCCTTTCTGGGGAGGCCCTCACACCCCTCTCAGACAGAGGGGGTTCATCACAGCTCACCTGTCATGACGGTGTCTGCAGGCTTCCTCGCTGAGCCCATAGCCCACCTTGATTAATTTCCGGATCAGCAAGCCCAGGGCATGGCACACCCAGGGTCCAGCTTCCCATTCACTTTTTCTGAATCCCACCTGTGTTTTTCTTCAATGCCGAAAACACTTGCTGTTTTCAGGAGCCCCCTTATCTAAGCAAGTCTTCCGCATCTCCGTCTGGCCAGATTGTTTGCCCTACGAGGATCATTTGATGGCGTCCCCTCTCCTTTCTTAAGAGTCTTGCCCTCCCCAAGATGGTCCCTGCCTTCTCCATTCAGGCGCTGAGCCACAGGAAGAATGTTTGTCCAACCTCGGTGGACAGCTGTGGCATTCAAACGTGACCCCGGTGGCTGAGGACTTTTGATGATTTAATCGGCTCGAAGTCCAGGGGCACCAAAATAAAACTGCCTTCTTAATCCGATCATGGTTCCTGAATTCTGTTGACTTTTTAACCCTGGTGTGTCAGCCCTCACTGGGCTGGGGACACTTGCTGTGGATCCTCGATCCGGGGGTCTAACAACAGAGCCAGCAGACGGTGTAATATGAGGACAGATTGGCCCGCTGGAGGCTGACAAGGTTTCCCCTGGGCACTTGTTCACTCACCGGAGGCTTATTCAGCCAGCATCCGTGGGGATTAGCTGTGTTGACAGGACCTCGATGCCCTGAAATTCATAGCC
Organism: Manis javanica; assembly: GCF_040802235.1. Classification (NCBI taxonomy): domain Eukaryota; kingdom Metazoa; phylum Chordata; class Mammalia; order Pholidota; family Manidae; genus Manis; species Manis javanica. The sequence continues at coordinate 4,978,762 of NC_133158.1, forward strand.
ACGGTTTCCTTTAGTGCACATCTCACCACTCCCCTGGGGCCTCAGATGATCCTCAGCTACTTTTTGGCTGCCCTCCCCCACCACCACCTCCCCCCCCCCGACCCCATTGAACTGACCTTCCAGTTCACATGACTGTGGAAATACTTGTCAATCTTTCACCGTTTCCCTGATGCTGACTTCGGGGCCCTGTCCTCATTTTTCAAATATAAAACAATAAAGCCACCCCCGTGAGTGTCAGGCAGCAGTGACCTGTGACTGCTCTGTCACTGAGGCTGGTGGGAACCTTCCCCCCGCCCAGGGTCCGGAGCATTTCTTTGTGCAGATCCCCTGCCATCTGCTTGGTGGGGTGTCTTGCGGGGCCCTGCACCGCCCTGCAGCCCTGCCTTCTGGAGGCGGCGTGAAGGGGCACTGCTGGCCCCCTGCCGTGTGACAAAGCCGTGCCGGTGGGACTGGGAATCGCATAAGTCTGAGCTTGCATTTGGCTTCGACATTCACCAGCTTGATGTCTCTGGGCAAGTAATTGGCATGCTGGGAGCCCGGTGGCCTCATCTCTAGCATGGGGATAGCGATCATCTTTGCCTCACAAGGTTGTCCCCAGGCTGAAATAAAACAGACATGTCATAGCCCAGGATGCTTTAATAAATGTTCCTTCCGGGACTCTCTTCTGCTAGCATTCCAGGGGCAAACTTGACCCGTCAGATGGAGGGGAGGTCCTGGCGGGAAACCAGCAGGCCGGCCCCTCGAGTCTCTCTGGCGGTACAGAGCGGAGAGACCCCTGTGAGTGGAGTCGGAAAACCCCAGTGTGCCCTTCCTCAGTAGTCTGCTGTCTGCGACCCCTTCCCTTCTCGGCCCCCAGGCCCCCAGGACCCCCGTACTCCTCCTGCCCCTTCCTGACAAAACCGCTTCACCCGCCTGCCCACGTGTCTTTCGTCCCGCCCTCCGGCATTCTTCAAGCATTGCAGATACAGGGCGGAAAAGTCAGGTGCAGCTGACAAAGGGCCATCGAAACCTTAATAAGGACTAACTGGTTCTTTCCTTTCTCCTTCCTGTCTATGTCCAAAATTTAATAACAGTTATTCCTTAATGACACATGACCATGACAGCCCATATTTGGCATTCTGTCATTAACACATCTTACTATAACATCTATGAACCTAACATGCACACTGAGAACTAGAACACTGCTAATAACATATACCGACCTGTGTGCCTGTCTTTCTCAGAGGCCGGCAAGTATCTTTTTATAAAGGGCCAGAGAGTAAATATTTCAGACATTGAAGGCCATATGATCTGTTGCAAGTACTGAATGCTGATGTTGTAGCACAGAGCCAGCCTGTGCTGTGAACTAGTGGACATGCCTGGGCTCGAATAAAACTTTATTTGCAAAAAAGTGGGCAGAGGACTGGATTTGCCCAGAGGCCCTAGTTTGCAAACACTCTCTGTCCCCTTCTCTGGCCACTGCTACTTCACCACCTCCAGTCACCCAGCCCGACTCCCACCACCCAGCCGGACATATCCACCACCCTGTCACCTCATCAGAAAATGACAGGCCTGGGGAGGGTGATCTGTAGGTCTCTGTCATGTCTCAGACCTGGTCATTCTGGCCAGAATGCTTAAGTGAGCTTAAAAGGCTCTGTACCTACAGGCTTCAGGGGGCTTGGACAGACAGAATTGCAGAGTATTTTAGGGTTACAGCAGAGCTTTTCAGCTGTACCCTGCAGGGCCCACCTAAGGTCCAAGTCTTGTGGACTCAGACTCCTGAAAAAGATGAACCGGCTGGCAGCCCCACTGGGGTAGGAGGCCGGGACACCTGCGGTTACAGCTGGCTGTGTGCCTCAGTGGACAGTACATTCCCGTGCTGCTTATACCCTGGAGCTTCCTGGTCTTGGGCAAACCCCAGCATTTCTTGGAGCCTCAGGGTCCTCATGTGTAGAATGCAGACAATACCTGCATCACAGAATACAGAAAGATTGAACGGTGTCTGTGAAGTGCACGGCACAGGTCTGGCAGAGCAGATGAGTCAAGTGGCGCATCCTATTAGCAGTGTGTATTCTCGGATCTCAGTGAGTTTGCGCAGGCTGCTCCCACCTAAAATGTGAATACTCTGGGACATGCAGAGAACCCCACAGATTGCAGGTGCCTGGCAGCAGCGGCTTACTGCCCAAAGGGGTTCTTTGGTTCTGTTTTGCTCTTACTGACTAACTGGCAATTCAACGATGGGCAGCGCACACTTGCAAGTCTCTAGGCATTGAAGGGCTCTGGATGTGGAAGCTGTTTGATTTTTTCCACCTGACCTCAGCCCAGAGGTCAGAGGGAAGCTGTGATCCACATACTAATGCAGGCAGCACCTTCTCTCCAGCCCTCCCACGGTGAGCCAGATCTGGGAGGTGGCAAGACAAATGTGCTTGGAGGAGAGGTGCCAAATGTCAGGTCAGACCAAGGCACCCCTGGAGGGGAGGGGCTCCTGGAACCAAGACCTAGTCAGGAGCCTAGCGTGCCACTCGGAAACTTGCTTCAGACATACCCTCTGTGTCCTATGTGGTTGTCACACAGATTCAAGAACTTTCTAGCTTCACTACATTTCATATATTTTATATGTGTATATATGTATATGTATCTTTGTTATATGCTTTTGCCCATTTTAAGTCAGAATGTTTCCTAATATAAATTGGCCTATTTAACATTTCTCCTCCCTCCAAAAAATATCAACAATTATTAACATTTAAAAGTGATGACATCTTGAAATCCAGCGAATATGTAATAGCTCTTACTCCCAGCTAATATTATACAGCTACTTTTAGAGAATAAGTTAGACTGAAATATACCCACCTGGGAAGATATTTCTAATAACTTCTTAGGTTAAAAAAGGCAGTTTGAGGATATTCATAATAACTTATTAGGTTAGAGAAAACAGTTTGAAAAGGTCTGCACATTGTATAATCCCATTTACGTTTGAAAAAAGAAAGCCAGAGGTGGAGAGATTTACCCTAAAAATGTGCATTGGTTTGTCTGAAGATGGGATAAGTGGAATGAGATGGAACAGATGGAATAAGACACCAATGTGGTAACAATGATGACCCAGGGAATGGGATCATGTAAGAAGAGGGGTAAATTCACCTTTTTGGTTTATACCATTGCATATTCAACTTATTGCTTCAAGAAATGTGGCCTCTGTAATTTTAAAATACAAAGAGGAAGAGCTGACTTTTGTTCAGTAGCAACTGGAGGTGCCTGGTGTGTACTGGAATATCTAGGATGGCTTATCCTTGTGGGACTAGCTGAGTTATACGTGTAAATATGGCATTCCTAGAGCTCACCTCTTCTTATGCTATTAGCCCCAAAAGTGACATTTGTCTTTCCCTGCCAGGCGTTTGCCGCATGTGACCAGACCATACAACCCATGTGAGCATTTCTCTCAGTTTCAATAGCTGCTTTGGTAAAGTCATGGCCAATTGCCCCCACCTGGGCCCCCCGCCCACGGCAGGTGCTTTGGTGTTGTGACATTGGGGGGTGGGAGGGGTGGGGGTGGGCAGCCAGGCTGAGTGACAGCTGCACACAGGCTGGCCTCTGGAGGCCACTGGGGCCACAGGTCCACACAGGAACTTCATTTGGTTACAGAGGAAATTTGGCATTTGGAAAATATTTTCCTGCATTCATGGATGATCAAATTTTACCCAGGTATAAAATTTATACAGAGCTATTTGAAAGACCTCAGTCTAATTTCCTTCCTACCTTCCTTCATTCTTATTTCTTGTTTCTTTTTCTTCTTTTTCTCTATGGCCTCATAAAACATAGCAAGAGAACTAGGCATATATTTTAAGTGGCTATCATATCATTTATTTAGTACTTACCATAGACCAGATATTGCTAAGGATTTATATTAGTTAAATATAAATCCGTAACATAGTATAACTGCCGTAACAAGTAAGCCACAGTCTCTGTGGTTTAACATGACACAAATAAATAACACAACTTACCGCTCTTATCACGGTCTAGTTCAGGTTGACTGGGGCCGGGTTCCATGCCGTCCTTCGGGGTGCAGGCATTGCCGTCTTATCCCTTGCCCTCCTTTCCATCACTGGCCGATAGTGGGCAGCAAAGAGGCGCAGGCCAGGCCTGGGAGTGGTACTTACCACCACGCTTACATTCCATTGGCCAGAACAGTCACATGACCATACTTAACAGCAGGGGAGCCTGGGAAATTTAATCACCTGGGGTTCTAACTCGGAAGACGAGTTAGAACCCCAGGTGATTAAATTTGTAGCTTGGTGTCAAAAACAATGGGTTATATACGAAAAGACCTTACGATAGAAAATACATAAAGCTGTAGGTTCTTTAAGTAGTTGAGCTAAGACGGATGCTCACAACCCCCATATGTTGGTAATAAGTATGCTGGAGACCTTGGGCATTTTACTAACTTTTCCGTGCCTCAGTTTTATCATTCATTCATTCAACACTGAACATTTATTGAGCGAATCTACTACACGGTATTGTAGAAACTGTGGGAAGAAAGAAAAGGCACCATCTTAAGCTTAGAGGTGAACAGGTTGTTGTCACCTGTGTGATACTGTAAGTCGTGAGGCCGAGGTTGCTGGTTCTCTGCAGCATCCTCTTCCAAGACACACAGCTAGGCTGCATTTCCCAGGCTGCCACGTGGTGTGTCCAGTGCCAAGGTGAGGAGGATAGTACCCCCCACCTCCTCCTTTCTTGCCTTTCTGATAAGGTGAAAAATTCAGGGTGGAGGGCTACCTAAGGTCATTCAGTTGACTTTACGTGACCCTGTAGACTTCCAACTCCCTTTACCTGGCCCTGAGATGTCTGCCTGACGTGGTGGAGTGGTGGACAGGAAACGTGTGCCTCCAGCCTCCTGCAGCGACCAGGCATAGAAGCAGCTTCTCAGCTTCCACTGTGCAGGAGCCCAGGTCTGAGCGAGGTGCTGTAGGAAGTAGGAAGGACAGAGCACGCTGGTTCTTGGCCCCTAAGGACTTAGCCATTGGTAGGGTGCTGTTTAACAGTCCCTCCTTATCACTATTTATCCCAGAGTCAGTGCCCATCAGCTCACCGCCTTGAGCTCACTCCCCATGACAGGACTGTCCGTGACTTCACTGGACACTGACCCGGGGCCAGCTCTCTGGAACCAAGTCTCTGAAGCCCTCTGGCTGGTCGCTTTTACCTTTTCACCCACCCACTCTGCACTGTCAGGGTTAGAGGAAGTACAGACTTCTCATGCCAATGTCTTCCCCACTGAGCCTTCCAGCACTTGTTTGCATATAGGACGTATGGGAAGATAAAGATGCATTTCAGATAAGTATGATTAAAGGTAATTAGTGAACTCATGCGGCTGGTGGAGTAAACATAGACAGATGCTGGCTGATGGAAAGCTAATGAGAGAAACAAAGGGATCAAGAAACATGGCAGCTCCGGAAGCCTGGCCAGGGCCTCACACAGACACGTTGTTTCACTTACATCTTCTGATTGGCTACTTTTGTCTCTGCCCCAAGACTGTAAATGGGGATCAAACTCATGTTCATGTTTGATTGTTTGCTCATGTTACACATAAAATGAGTACTTTGTGCAGCTCTTCTTGGTGAAGGTTTATGTGCTTTTGTACTTTTATTATAACATGATAGTTCAGTTTCTGAAATACATGACAATGTGTTTTTCGTATTTTCGAGTTACAGCTTAGTGTGTGTATATTGTGATGCAACCACGAATGCGGATTTTACCTTGTTCTCCATAAGGCTGCTCTGCGTTAGCTCTTGGACGCGTGTAGCTGAAAACTGTTCTGGAAAACGCAGTAGTCTTGGGCAAGACTTACATTGTAACCGCCAGGTACAGATCCTGAACTTTACGAACCCTCTTCGTTATTCCAGCCTTTTCCTGTCCCACCGTTTGATTTTAGAACAGCGTCCCTGTTCAAAGCATGGAATCTAGAGGGAAACCATCTGGGCTCAAAGGCTGCCTCTGACGTTTACTGGCTGTGTGTGACCTTGAATAAGTGATTTAACCTCTCTGACCTTCACTTTCATCATCTGTACAAAGCAATCTAACTGGCAGATTTTCAGGGAGGGTTAAATAATATTTTTATGTTTGAAGCTTAGCAAAAAATGCCTTGGGCATAGCTATATACATTAGTATCTTCTCTATTCTGTCTGTATGGTATGTATCAACTAGGCACGTAGGCTGTAGCCATTTGCACCAATTCTGTTTGGAACAAAAACAGTTAAATGCAAAGGGGTCTGGGGCGTGTGGAACAGAGAGTGGACCATCTTTTTGGGTTAGAAAGCATGAATGTGCATTTGCCTGGAATCAGTTGCAATCTAAGTGAATCTGTACCATGCACAGCTTTGTCATCAAAATAGTTTCACCAACAAAAGAAAGTTGACTGCTGGTGGCCTGTGACTGCAGGCTTCATGAGGGAGTTTTGTAGCAAAATAAAGGTCTTGGGTTGACACAGACACAGCTTCCATCTGGCTTTGGGAACCTCCCAACCTGGTGCCCTAGAAATGCTCTCATCCCTTCGTTCATCCCAGAAGCCCAGACTGGGCCACTACTCTGTCCATGCCTCTTTTGTCATTCTGCTGAGGTTTACCTACCCATCACCCCTCTAGTCCATCTGTCGTTGGTAGGAGGCCCTTCTCCCCATCCTTGAATAATTACAGAAAACATGTCATATCCCCAGGGCTGCTTAGCTTTCATCATGAAGCATGACTATCAGCGTTTCAAGGTTGATAGGAGTGGAAACATTTGTGTTCAACAAGCCAGCCCGTCATATGTTGTCACCATTTCATTTGTGATTCTAATGAGGGCCCAGGAGAAAATCAAAGCAGTGCTGGGCTCTCTACTGCTACAGCTGATGCTTACAAGTTCTATCCGTGGCCCCAAGTCGCTCTTACCAGGAAGGCATTTAGCAGGGCAGCTGTGCACTCCTGCTGGGGGAGCAGGGTGCCAGGGGGGAGGGGGCGGGGTCGTCCCTGAGAGTGGACGACATGGGTGGTCACTTCTTAGAGGTTGAGTTGCTTGCAAGTCAGCATGGAAGTAGCAGAGCTGGGACCCGAACCGGGGCTGCCCGGCTCCCAAGCCTTTTAACTCCTGTGTTATTGATCTCATGCCATCCCTTCCCAGCCCCTCCTCTTCAGGGGTAAAGCAAAGGAAGGGCCCTAGGAGGGACTTAGCTCTGGAGAAAGAGACTTGGGGGAAATAAGCTGCCACCCCTGCCCAGGCAGGCGGCTGCCCTGTAGATCACCATCGCCCCATGGGCCTCCAAGAACAGGGAGGCCACCACCGGTCACCATGTCTGCAGGTGGGATGAGCATTCCAGGCCCATTCCCAGAAGGCGCTGTCCGTCCCATCTTGGACACATTTGTCACGGCTGCTGCCCTTTCAGAAGCCGCCCCTGCAGGCCCAGCCCCTCTCCCCTGCTGGCAGGAAGGGGGGCCCTCCCTTTGGTCTGAAGGCTGGTAGCAGGAGAAGCTTGGCCCTTGTGGACCTGCTCCTGCCGCTCCACCCAGGCGAGGGTTTGGACAGCCACAGAGCAGAGCCCGTTGGCCACACTGGCTTCTAAAGACAAGAGCCCTGGAAGGAAGTGGCTGCAGGGTGGCCACTCCCTCTGCACTGAGGAGGTTTTAACACAGGCTCTGAGCGTATCAGCGACTCAAAAAGAGGGCAGGAAAATGGGGCGGATGGAGTCAGCTGACAGCCTTCCCAGGGGACAGCGGGGCCCCATGGTCAGGAGGGAGCCATGGCCTCACCACGTGGTTCCAGTCCCTGTCTGCAGCTCCACGGCCCACATAAACGCCGTGAGCCTGGGAACAGATGGGCTGACTTCTGAGATGTGTCCACAGTTGAAAAAGGAAGACAGGTAGCTCTTGGGAGACTGGACCTGTTTTCCTCCTTCAGAAAGGAACTTTTCTGAATCAAGTAATTCTGGATAGAGAATGTACGTCTTTTAAAAATGTATCTGGCTTCCCTGCAGTATAGTATACGTTCATGTATTAAAATACAGCGCTCTCCACACAAATGGCTGCCTCGGTGCCTTAATGCTGTCAAATTAAACTATTCCTCACTGATATTCTATTAAGCCCCACCAGCATTTCAGATTCAGACATCTCACAGAGCTTCAGGCCATGTGTTTTATATGCTGTCGGGGTAAACTCTGACTGCAGTCTGCAGAGCTCCCCCCGTGTCTTTATAGAGTGCAGCCTTTTCAAAACCTTTGCTGCAGGCGACTCCCAAATTGTGGACTTGTTGGAAGTAAACATCTCTGGTCCTGTCCGTGCGAATGTCCAAGAAGACCAAAAAGGAGGCTGTTTTATCAAATACTCTTTTCTGGACATCACTTTTACATTTATTCAGTGCTTAATATTATCAGGCTTTTCTCACCCTTTTTTGGGGGGTGGGGTCTGCATTTATGGGGGTGGCATTTTTCTGAAACCCATCTGCATAAAGGGTGTGCGTTTATACCCAGTGAGCTCCCCTTGGCAGCGGGAACCAGAGGTTCCTGTATGTTTGCATTTCAAGAAATACATGGATATAGCCCGTCGTTGCCGATCCTCTTAATAAGACTAACTTTTATTTAATAAGGGAGATTATTTCATAGATTTAAAACCAGTTAACACATTTAAAATTTGATAAGACAACGCAATCCTGGTATGTCTCCTGTTCTCCAGTGATTAAAGCAAACGGAGCCCTGGACCAGGGGAGTTTTCCATGGTACCGGTAATGCCCTGAATGTTTCTCCTGGTAATGCAATTAGGAAATATTGGCCCCAGTTAATGTAACTTAAACAAAACATGTTGTCCTCGTCCAACTTGTTCAAGTTGTTAAACAGGCAAAGCCTTGTCCAAAACGTTAAAAAACAGGGGCATATAGTGTTTCCATGGAAACTCTGTTAAAATACTGATTTGTGGATATGATCATAATCAGCCCCATAATCTAATATGACTGAATTAAATGAAAAAGAATCTCAGTTATGAAGTAAGCCCCCTGTGCAAGAGTGTTCTTACACATGCAGAAAACATATGGATCCTGACGGACACTATTTTCAAACTACTTACTGGCGCGGGCACGGAGCTTTCAGACTTCAGTCTGGTCTGTCGGGTTTTTCCGCCCTCCATTCACTGGTCACCGTTTTTATAACGCTGGGATTATGTGGGTGAGCAATAAATAAAGTCTTGAAGACGTTTGAATTTTTCAGTCTGTCTCATTGCTCCCCATATTGTTTTCATTCTCTGTTGTGACAAGGGAGGATAACCCATTATATTTAACAGTTTGTGGGACATTACAAGATTAAATTTTATTAAGGTAATAATTTCTTCCTGCTAATGGGATCTTGGTAGAACTCTAAGTATGTGGTTTCAACTGGATGCCTTTGACCCCTAGAGGAAAGGGCACAGAGCCAAGGACTGGGGTCAATGTCCCTGGGACCCTGGGTAGAGGCTTCAAGGACGTGGACTGACATACCCCTCCTCCCCAGTTCTCTGGCTCAGCTTGCACCTGTCTGGACTGTAGTAAAAATGGAAACTACTCACCATCGGATAAACCTCAGCCTAGTGGCATGGCAAAGACAGCTGTCTTTCAGCAAACCTCCTTGATTTATTTGGAAACCGTTCCACCCAGAGAAGAGGACAGGCTGTATAGAACCAGTTTGTTTCTTCCAAAAATATGTCCTCAGTCATGTGCAAACTTCAAGTAGGGGTTTACCACGTGATTACTAGTAATAGCTTGGCAATCATTTGTACCTTGGCCATGGCAGCCTCTTGAGTATCTGTAGAAAGACTTCTGTGACAGAGGAGTGACACGAACGAGAAGGCACCCCTACACGGGTGTGCCGCACATTTCACACCAGCAGATTCCCCAGGTGTGGGGGGCGTGGGCCCTAAGGTCCCGGCATGTCTGAGGCTCGCTTTCAGGACAGATGTGCTAAGGAGAGTCAGACAAAGCTCAAAGACTCAGGCCAGCTTCTCCCTAAGTTCACCCACCTCTTCCCCATGTGCACGGCCTCTTATTCGGGCACAGAGGGATGAGCAATGAGAGAAGGGGTTCAGGCCTGGGTCTGGTTCCAGGAGCCTAAAGCTGCTGCTGATTTGCTCCCATAATGCTTCACTTTCTATTTCTGATCAACTTGGTTTAATAGCAAAATAATATAGGAACACTATTATAAAAAATTAAATGCTACTAAAAAAGCTTGTAAAGAAACAAAGCAGGCTCCCCTGCACTCCAACCCCTAGTCCCACTTCCTACAGGCAACAGTTTCCACCCCTCGTAGCATCTCTATTTCTCATTAGCAAGTTGAGATGGCTGGATTTTGTTTAATTTCAGACATACTTGTTTATTTCCTTCAATAACGGTTCTCTGGACTTGTTACATCAGCTCCTCTTACCCTCTTTGTGTTCCGCCTTCACAGCTGCATACCTACCTCACAGTTTTGATCAACCGGACAGTGATCATATTATTAAGACCATCTATGTACATTCCCTACCATGTTAAATACCACGCTATTGTGTGTTGTCTTTTGTATATTTTCCCTGGACTGAAAAAGCCCTGTGTCCTTTTATTCCCTTAGTTTTCCCTCCATGCATCACTGTTGCTCACCGGTGTGTTTTATCAGCTCTCTCAAATGCCTGTGGTGACCACTGTCCAGGCGTTTGGTACTTCCGTGCCACCATTCGTCGGAGACACCTCACCGCCTGGGCCCTTCCCCACCCTGCTCCCGTCTGCACAGTTGCCCTGCAGGCTGCACAGCTGGGCTCCTAACTCTGCCCCCTCACCATGTTCCTCTACGATGGCCCTTTTTCCTAGACCCATCCTTCCCTTTTTTCTGCCTTACTCCCTCATTTCCTCATTCCCCATTATTTTCTAAGAAAGGGAAGTAAAATTAAGATTTCTTTAGTCCTTATAATTCGAAGATCCCGTAATTCTACTCCTACCCAGACTAATCATTTGTCTGGGTATAGATATCTGGGTTGGAAAATTGTTTTCTCTCCCAGCTGTGAAGGCATTGCTCCATTTTCTTTTGACTCCTGGTATTATTCTTTAAAATATAATCTGATGCCATTCTTTCCAGGTCCTTCTGTGGGACCGGGTTTGCCAGTAGCCATCCCAGAAGCTTCCAGAATGTCCTTTTTGTCTCTGGTGTCCTAAAATTCCTTGCAGCTGTGGGCCTGCCTCATTTATTGTGCTGGGCATTTTGCAAGCTCTTTTGATTTAGAAATATATACCCTTCCATTCAAGGATATTTTCTTCTGTTATTTTCCCAAGACTTTTTGTTTTCTTTTCTGGGAGATATTCTCTTTCCAACTTGTTTCAACTCTTCACTTTATTTGTTTATTTCGTACTTTTATTTTAAATTTCCAAGAGTTCTTTTTTACAGCAGGCTCTTCTCGTTCCAAGGACACAATACTTTCTTTGATGCCTCTGATACATGGGCTATAGTTAAAGTTATTGTTTTGTCCTTGTCCTCCATGCTATTAACTTTAACTCATTTATTCTTCTGTTAGTTTTTGCCTTTCTTTTTCATGCTGAAGGTTCCTCAAAAACATGTGTGGTATTAGTTCTTATATAAGAAGGAATCACGAAAATGCTGATCCAAAATTTCCCCGCCAATGGGCTTTACTGTTGGGTGCATCATTGGAAAGCCAGACAGTTTTGAGGGGGCAGGTTGGATGTTAGTGACTCTAACGCCTGCTTAGGGGGATACAAACCTAGCTGCTGGTGCCTGGGAGCGGGGCAGGGAAGAGAAACTCGGAAGCCTCAGTAGGAAGCTGCAAATCCTCCTTTTCCCAGCTCAGTCCCTCACCCTGACCTCATCTGGACATCAGCATTTTCCAGGACTGTGGAAGAGAAGGCTTGTGGCATGGGCCACAGACACATGTGTTGGTAATTCTAGTTCTCTGCTCTCCAGCCTGTCCGTGGCAGTGGTTAGAATTGCCAGGGGTCTGGCTCTCTAACCATTACCTCGTGGAGTTTGGGCCTTGAATGTGGCCAAGTGGGACCAGGTATCATTGTCCTTAGAAGCCATCTTTTATTGGATGCCTTTTTCTGTTCCCAGTTCAGACATGGGTCTCTCTCGCCCAGGAGCCTGCAGAAGTCTGCAGAGCATGGACAGCGTCTTACTCATGTACAGTAACAGAGAACAGCATCTTTGAGAGGCTTGGAGTCCACTCCATGCTCTCCCTCATGTTAATACAGTGACCTGGGGCACATTGCATAAAATCTCCAAACTTCAGTGATGCTGACTCTTAGCCCAGCCCAGTGGAATCTCCAGCTTATCCAGTTCAGTCGCCCCTTACGCCACAACTGTGGATGTGAAATGCTTCCTGTCGCCACTCCATTCCATGTCTAGCGCCACCCTCCCTTCTCCTGAGATCATAGGTGTCCTGCTGCATAAAGGCAGTAAGGGCGATGAGAGAGGGACCAGCCAGGGTTTGAGTCATGTGGAAAAGTCCCTCCTGGGCAGTCCGTGGTTAATGCAGTAGATGTATTAACGCTTACTCCCTACTACAGCTGTAGATTAAAGGTGGTTTCCCCAAGGACTTGGGTGGGTGCCCCCTCTTACACCCATATCATCTTGTGCATGTCTTTCAGGTCACTCACGTGGCCCTTGGCTGTGTACTCTCTGCGTACCTTCGGTGATTGTAAGCCCTGGGGACACATGGTGTATGACTCATATCTTTCCCGGTGTCCCCAGCATAGGAGATGCTCATTTGTTGAATACAGACAAGTTTAGAAAAGGGAGAGAGAGAGACTCTATGGGGAGCCATTAGCAGCAGGAAGGGAGATGAAGCCTCTTACAAATAACCCTTCCAGTGGACAAGAAGACTGAAAAGTCTGATTTAATGGAGACAAAAGCAGGTTCACCTGCCCCAGTCCCTTGTGTGGAATGCCAGATAGTGACATGGATGCGTGCCTGCACGGGGTGGGGGCCGGATCTGGACCTCAGAGGCACAAGTGTGCCGTGCGACACCGGAGAGCGCATTGCTTTGCTCTCTCCTCCGCTGACTGGAAAGAATCCAGTCCTTTCTTCAACACAGAGAACAAAGGAAGAGATAAAAGGTAAGAAATGCAACTTTGGAAGCAGATGTGGTTTATAAAAAACAAATCCCTAGGACCATTTAGTGCCCAAATAAGAGTACTTTGCAGGCACAGAGCTCTAGTGTGAATAATACTCCATTGATAAAAATAGTTTGGAACCGTGAGAAATGTATCTGCCTGTGACCGTGGTGCATTCGAGATGCTCAGACATACCTGGAGAGCGCAGGCAGGGTGGGCAGCTGTTGGTCTTGCCTACTCCAAGCGGCCACAGTTTGAGGAGGATTTCAGCATCTTGTTATAGGAGCAGTTGGTGGGAGATGGAGATCTTACTTTGTCATCACAGCCTGTATGACTGAGCAGCGTGAGCTTACCTGCTGCGTTCTAGTCCTGAGCACAGTCATCACGCTTGGCTTTCTCAGCAGACTCAGGAGCCGCAGGCAGAGTATTGCTCAAGTGCTGCTAAGGCAAACGTACGAGCCACAGGAAGGACGTGAGGTTGAGGCCAGGACCTGCTGGACAGGGGTCAGGCGTGGAGTCCCAGAGTCAGGCTGGGGTCCCAGTGCAGGGAAGGACTTCACAGGAGTCAATGGGGCGTTCCCCTAGAGCCCTGCAGGAGAGGATTGTGTCCATGGACAGCAGCACCGTCCACAGCATCCTGAGTGCCAGGCAGCCCCGCAGCCCCCCGGGAAGGACCCTATTTCTGGGAGATGGCAGACACATAGCCGTGTGTAGAGGGAACCTCTGCTCTGGCTGTCCCCCGTGAAAATAGGAGGTGCTGACTATCAGCCAGGACTCAGTCCTGAGAGCAGAAACTACTCTAGGCATCCCACATGCTCAGACCTTCACAGAGGGAGCCTGAAGCTTCTGTGGTCCTGAAGGGTGGGCAGAGGCGGTCCTCAAGAGCTCACGTGGGAGCTGTTCCAGCTTCACGTCTGCCCACAGCCGGCTCGGGAGCCCCACGGCCTCTGTCTCCTCGGTGCCCTTCTTCATCTGGGGCTAGCTCTCTCAAGGGCAGGCTCCCAGCTGGAACCGCAAAGGGGGGATTCTGAGAATGCAGCCATAGTTTCTCCTCTTTAACACAAGACAGGCCTCCTGAGCAGAAGATGTCGCTGAGTATCACCCGTCTGCAGCCCGAAACTTCCTACGACCTCACGCTATACTGCTGTTCTTGTCTTGGAGAGGGGCTGAGCTGAGAAACCTCTGTACTGGTAAAGAGTAGGTGTGGTGTGAGCCCCAGGCCCATTCCAGATGGCCTCCTGGAAGCCCCTAAGCTGACTGCCTCTCTCACTATGCCAGCTTCCAGCTGCCTCCGTGAAACTGCAGGATGCCCCATAACACCAGTGGGAGGGAGGAAAGGAAACTGCTCCCACAAGTTCAGCAGCCAGCCTCTCCATGGGGACACGAGGGCTTGCTTCCTTATTATCCGGGGCACTTCCTAAGAGCCGTGAAAGGGCCTGTGTGTGTTCAGCTGGACTGAGAGAAGGTACCGTGCTTCCTGTAAGGGCTCAGCCATAAGTGCCAGTGTGGTCAGGCTGACCCGGCACTGCTGGGCATGGCCAGGGTAGCACCGGGTGGACGGAGGCTCCCCAGGAAGGGGAACAGGATTCACAAGTGCTGCCGGACAGGAAGTCCAGCAGGGCCAGCTGCAGGCCATAGCTTCGCATCTGTACTGGTCCTGTCCTCGGCTGTAGCTGCACAGAAAGGTGTAGGTGAAGGCGCTCTGTGTTGGAAGGGAAGTCGCCCACCTCCTATGGAAAGGAGCCGCCAGCCTAGACCACATTTGCATTTGCCAAGATGCTCTCCACTGTAAGCCACTACACCCAACCTCAGCGTGGCTTCAGGAAAACCAGTAAGTTAGAGAAGTTAGTTATTTGACTGGCTGGATGGGTGGCAACTCATTGTTTTGTAACTAAAAAGTCCCAAGCTGTGCTGGCTTAGGCACAGTTGGATCCAGGGGTCAGCTGAAGCCTCAGGGTCTCAGTCTCTTGTTACTTGTCTTTGTGTTGTTCCTGCTGACAAGCAGGCCCTCTGCACATAGTGCCCCCAGCACTCATCTGCCCAGCTCGGCAAACTCTGTGGGAAGAAGCCTGCTCTTTCCTGGAAGTGTCTGTTCAAAGGCCCGGGGCGGCTCTCACTGGCAAAGCCTGGGCTGGTGTCTATCACTATGGCCGAGGAAGACAGCATGCATTCCTCTGCCCGCGACATGCGGGGCAAACCCTTCCCAAACCTCGTGCACTGAAACTGGAGGCAGGACAGCTCCCTAAAGGAGACGGAGTGGGTGCAGGTGCAGGACCCGGGGCTCTGCCACCCAACAGAGGGCATGCCCCGCTGGCCAAACCAGCCGCTCTCTGTCACTCAGGAAAGCGGCTCACTTCTTTGGACCTCCAGTTACTCATTTGTGTAATAAGTACGTTGGACTCAAGGTCTGTTCCACTATCCCAGCTCAAAGCCTCTGCAAGTCTAACCACCCATGTCACGGCCACCAGGCTCCATGGGGACCAGGATCCATCTCAACAGTCTCGACTGGGGGATTGGCTGCTGATTTCAGACCTAAGTGTGTTGTAAAGCAACAAAGAGCAGGCCGAGAAGTCTCCCAACACTGCGGGTCAGGGGCTCAGAAAAATTAAGAGCTGGTTTGGAAGGGACACAGTCCGCAGGAGCAGCCATGCCGTTGGCCACAGACAGACACATCCCATTGGATCCTAGATGGAGGATTTCTTCCGCCTGCCATTCTCTTGGAAATGGGCCCCCGCTCAGCGCATCTGGTGTCGTCCACTCTAGGTAGTGGTAATTATTTTTATGAGGCATTGTTCACGTCTAGTCTACCCAAGGGCCACCCCAAATCCTGTTGCTCTGGCTATTAAAGGCTTTATCAGGCCCACAGCATCTCCAGAAGTTTCCTTGAGGGGGAAAGAAAAAGATTCCTCTTGAAGTTTAACACCTCCTGCCACAGTTTGCCACCCATTTCAGGGCCATGTTAAGTGGTTGGCACCTGAAGAAAGGGCGGTCTTTTTCTTTTAAGTGCAGCCGGAAAAATGGGAGTCATCAGTGAAAGTTGGGAGGGAGCAGAAGTATTTCCATGCTGCCGAGGTAGCTTTCTTATTTTGTTGTGAGCTGGCAAACCTCAACGTGCTCAAGCAACGTTTTGTCAGATTTCTTCAATGCTGAATGTGGCGCGGGCCCAAATGAATGTAGATGTTATTCTAGTGCTGGGAGAGATTTATTTTAATGCACAGATGTAGCCACTACAAAGGCCCCTTTTAATCGACTGGGGGCTCTGCTGCCTGGTCCTTTCGCTCTCCACAACTGGCCCCCTCATCCTGGGACATGGCGTGTGCTGTGACATCGCAGAGTCATCCCTTCTTTCCTCTCGAGCTTCCAAGGCACTGACACCAAGGCTGACCGTAATTATAATGAAGATGCTTTGAGCAAGAAAAGTGACGTGCAAGGCTCCATGCCTTCTCACCGTCTGCCTGGGAGTCAAAGACAGGGCTGCTTGACGAAAGGAAAGGTGCAGGCAGGGGGCTGCCTCGCCCAGCGCAGGCCCCTGCAGACCAGCCCCAGGGCAGCGCATGCTCACTTAGGGCCCGATTCCCCAGCACAGTCGGAGCTGCGCCTTCTCTGTGCACCTCTGCAACGGGAAACCCATCAGTGGGGCTGAGCCTTAGATGCCCATATCTTGCACCTTGATCAGGGCCAAAATAAACGGGAAGGGCAACACAGAGGAAGCCATGGTGACATGTGACATTTGGCCCGGCCAGATCTATGCTTTCAAGGCAAGATAAAGGGAGGGGGCAGAGGGGTGATCATCAGACATAGACGCACAGGGGTCCTGAGGCTAGGACAGAGCTTAGTCCTGTCCCACCCATGGTCCCCTTTGTATAGTAGTTTGTAGTATCTCCTGTACTACCCGCAAAATGAAATGCATAGAAAATAAAACCTGCTCCCACACATGCTGCAAAAAATAAATAAATAAATAAAATCTATGGAATGCTCCAATCATAATATCAGGAAATAAAAGGAGAGTAGTTCACGATAGGATAACGTTTTTTCATATGAAAATTCGTAGCACACCTACAAGAGGACACAGAACGAAATCTGCATGGAAAAGCCCGGGTGCTGTATGGACCCCTTTCCCACAAACTGTGCCTCCTTGGTGATAAGAGAGTCTCTGAAATAGCAGTAAAGCTTCAGGCAAAACAAAGTACATTCCCCTCTCTCTCTCTCTATCTCACTGGACGATAGTTGCGTTTCTAGAAAATTCCACGTGCAAGACACACTCCTGATGTAGATGTGGAACAGTTCAATTCCGTTCAAGGCCCAGAATGGCAGGCCTTCTTCCGGCTCTTGTGACAAACTACAGACTTCCAAAACAGGCCCCTAGGGGGTGGTGCAGCCCCACCGAGAACCACAGGGGATGTGGGCGGCTAGTCGAGGCTGCTGAGTCAGGGGCACGGGCTCAAATCCCAGCTCCACAAGTCGCCGTGGCAGTGTGGCCCTGGTTAGGTCACTTACCTGCCTGCGTCTTCTCTTTAAAATGAGCAGAACATTCTCTCCCTTCCGAGGTGGCTGAAAGAATCAGGAGATGATGCTCATTGGGTACCTGGCCCATTGTGCACCTGTGGGTCTGTCCTCTCTGCTGTGGACCAGCTCCTGAAGCCACTTGGCTGTGTAACTCGCCTTCCTGGAGGCAAAGGATGGCGTCTCTGTGCCCTGCAGTAACCCACGGCCTGGGTGTCCTACGTGCTGCTTTCTTCAGAGGGGCAGCCAGCAGAAAGGCCTGGAGGCTTGGGGCCCTAAGCAACTTAGCAGCTCTTTTTGGCCTCCAGAAAACTGATCAGTTCACAGAAGCTGGAAAGAAAAGCCTAAACAGAGAGAAAAGCGTATGAGAAAATGCATGGGTTTACCGATCTCATAGTAAGCAGATGTTAATCTTTTCAACAGGTATAGGTGTATTTAAAAAATTAATCTTTTTAAGTAGTGATAGGTGATTCTCTTTGCTCACTCATTTTAAATATTTGTTTTCTGTTTCTCCTTTGAAGACAGAAAGATCTGAGTTGAAATCCTAGTTCCCCTGGCGATGTCCCAGCTTCCAAATTGGAAACTTCCATCCTGAGTCCTCCGTCTTGGCTTCTCAGCTGTAAAACAGAGGTCACAGTGGCAATATCGACCTGGGAGGATTTTATCAAATCTTTAGATTTTACAAACTCTCAGCCGAGTTGGGAATATTCTAGATACTTGTGATTATACCGGCCTGGCTTGCTGACATTTCAGGAACCTTTATGGGACTGGGCCCGGATCGCAGGCGCCCCTCAGGCCCCAGCAGAGGGCAGGCAGTGGCCCACACCTTGCGTGGAGAAGAGGTGCGGGTCGTCACAGCGGGGTCCTCAGAGGACCCTGTTCTCCTGAAGTGTTTAACCATCTAACTGCGTAGGCATCTCCCGGGTTGCCTGATCCCCTCTGGTCCTCTACGGTCAGTCCTCATGTGGTCAGGACTCAGCGGGCAGCTCCCTGGGCCCCACTCTGATGGGCCTGCCGGAGCCTCAGCCTGGTGGTGTCTGCGGCCCCTGCCAGGTGGCTTCTCCCCCAGCAGTAAGGGCTGGAGGAGGCCAAGCACCAACATCCTGCCGCTTCCAAGGCGTGCACAGGAGCACGGTATGTGCTGGGAGTACTCCCTTCTGCAGTGCGAGCCCCAGCCCAGCTTCAGGCCCAGAGTGGGTGCAGGGAAGGCGGGCGGACACCCACTGGGCCATCAGGGTGCAGGCCTTCACCTCGGCCGCCAGTGCCTCGGCTCTCCTTAGATTCTCTCCCCTTTCCACCCAGCTCCTCCTTCCTGTGAGGTATTGAGGGGCTGGAGGCAGGGTGGGGAGGGGTGAGCCTGGCCAGGGCAGTTCCCAAGTCATTCCTCCAGCCCTGAGCATCCTTGGGGCCTCAGCTTTTGAGACTCCAAAATCCAGAATTTTCTTCTTTGTTCTCTGAGTTCTGCGCCCTCCCACCCCCGCGGCCCCCGGCGTGGAATGCTTTAGCGGAGGGCATGGAGAAGAGCCAGGGGGTGGCAGGGAACTCTGGGAGAATGCTGGTTACAGCTGTGTTTCAAACTGTTCTCCTTCAAAGAATGCTTGTTGGTGCATTCATTCGCTTTCTCTGAATGCCAGTGGGGCTGGGGGGTATGCCTTGGGGGGACGGATGAAGATCTGGCTTGAGGCACCCTGAGGCCAGGCAGCCTGGCTCACCACTGAGGGACGTGCCTGCCTGGCCACCCTCGCCACACACAGGGACCCAAGCACTGTAGCCTATCCTGCAAGCCTGTTCAGGAACCCCGATGAGAGACTCAGGGGCTGCCACGCACGAGGTCAGGGGCAATCATTTAAGGATAGCAGATGACTTTTCCATACTCGGCATCCACCTGACTAAACGATGGGACAAAACTGGTGTCCTTCACTCCAAGGCTGATTTGCAAATATCCCAAGTTCCTGATATTCTAAGAGGTCAGAGAAAAAAAAGTGCTTCATTACTCCAGAATGCTGTCGGGCTTCTCATTCATGCTTCCACCGTCCTGCTCCCTCCCAGCTTGTGGTCGCCTCGCGTGCAGGTGTTCCAGGAGATCTGCCTTGGGCCAGGTCTGCCACTGCCGGACACATGTGCCACCCAGGTGTTCTGCTGTGCAGCGGGTGTCTAGATAGCCAGAGGGAAGCAGGCCCCATGCAGGCTGGTCTTGCTTCCCAGCTGAGCACGGGGGCTTCCCTGGCCTGTCGTGGTGGTGTCCTTTCTGTGTCAAGTGAAACGAGACTCCACAGAGATTGGGAGCAACGGTCTTGCTGAGCCGTCATCAGGAGGGCAGGTCTGCTTGTGATGAGCTGCCCCAGCGTGAGCGCCTCCGCATGAGGTCCTGGCCATTGCCTTATGAAGGCTAGGGAGGTTCAGCTCTGCCACTCGTATCGGCCCTGTGGGGGGTCTTGGAGTTCTCAGACCGTCAAGGTCATTCCCAGCTTGGAATTTTTGCAGGTGGCCTAACGTGCTCTCTGCACCCTCCCTTTTTACCTGGTCCTCATGAATTCCTACTCACCCTGAAGGTCCCACCTCTTTATTGAATCCTTCCGTCTCTCTCTCCCTCCAGAGAAGGCCGTGTGTTCTCAGAGTTCTCTTAAGGCCACAGCCCAATCACCTAAGCAAATCCATCATCGGTATCTTGGACGGACAGAACCCAATTTGAATATCCCAGCAACCACGTTAGGCTTATCCCCTGGTAGTGAGGGTGACACCACCCTGGCGGACCATAGGAGGGTCCCAGCAGGGAAGGCCAGGCAGGTATTAGTGGGAGTCAGTGGTCTGGGTGGGCTTTCTCTGTGTGGGGATCTGATTGGGGTCGGGCCACTCTAAGAATGGCGACCTCTCAAGTCTTGATGCATCACTAGTTGTGTGATAAGTGAGCGGTTTTCCTACGTGAGTCACTGAATGTCCTGATCAGTCTATTGTTCAGATTTACTGATTTGGGGGGAAGTGTCTCAAGTAAATCATCAAGTATGTTTACTAATTTAGAGCCTTATCTTTAGAGGCAAGAATTTTCTGGAGCAAAATGTAGTCATGAAAGTCATGCCTGGTGGCCTTGGGTCCCAGTCCCAGTATTTGGCTGTAGGACACAGACTGTCTCAGGACTAAATGCATGTGACAGAGGTCACCTCAGGTCCTAGCCTAGGGTGGGCCTTGTGACCCTCCCTGTAGGCTTTCCAAGATTCAGCAAATCAGAAATATTTTATCTG
The DNA here is from genome assembly GCF_040802235.1 of Manis javanica. NCBI lineage: Eukaryota > Metazoa > Chordata > Mammalia > Pholidota > Manidae > Manis > Manis javanica. Next base: position 4,999,554 of record NC_133158.1, read on the forward strand.
GCAACGTTCTCGAAGTGCTGTGAATTTTTTAATGAAATGTGCACATATTAAATGTAGATTTTCAGCCTCTCAGAATTCTCAGCTTCTGCGGCATCACAGTAATTATCAGCATTAGGACCATGTTCCTACGAGGCATCAGTTGAACGGAGCAGCAGCCCTGTGTCAGCCGGGGGTTCTCTCATTCCTCAGCCACAGTTCCCACCCAGCCCTGCAGGGATGGGAGCTCTGGAATGGACTTCCTCTGGAAGGAGCTGGGTGTGCTGGGACAAGCCCCTTTCCTTCTCCATCCCCTGGGCCATGAGCTGCAGAATCAGTGGACCCAGAGGCATCCCTCCCAGGCCATGAGCCACCCGTGTGGCTGTTTTCATGCTGCTCCGCATGAAATAGTCACAGACACCCAGCTCAGAGGTGTCTGGCAAATGCATGTGACCATTTTATTATGGGTTTGGAAATGTTTGGAAATCCGATCCCTGATTTTGTGATAATCTCTTTGGTAACTGTTATTAGGCGGTGACCTAAGAAGTTATTATTAACTGGGGAGCTATACTTTAGAAGCTTATAATTTTCTTAATGGACATTGATTTGCATGACCCTGATTAAAATACAATGAAGTCAGAGGCTTAAACAATTTTTTTCTGGAAGGTTGAAAGGATGGGAATTGACTCTCGAAATGTATTGGTTTGAAAGCTTTATTGAAATAATATTATTTGAAGAGTTCTGTGAGCATAAAACGATCTGACAAAAACGATCTGGTGCCAGCTCCAGTGGCCTCAGAAAGCTGAGGGAATATAGGGTTCTTCCGATGAAGTCTGGAAAAATGCTTCCAGATTAACCTCAGGGGTAAAAAGGAAATTATTATTCCATTCCATGGCCCTGTTAATTCTTTTCACCATTGATCCTGTCAAGTAATTAGGACCCAAACGGAGGAAACATTCATAATTGTCATTTATTATATGGTACCAAAGGTGACTGCCCCCAAGAAGCCCTAACAGGACAGAATAGAGTGGTCATGAAAGAAGCATATAGGCTAATAGATCGGGCCTTCCTACACTCATTCCCAGAAGCCCGTCACAGACTGTGGGTGGGGGTGGTTCCAGATCAACACAGGCCTCCCGCAGCTATGCGTCTTCAAAGATATTTTCTGCTATCGTGTTGTCTATCATGTGATAATGAGACCTGTGTCCTCTCCCATTCTCTCACCACAGACATATATCATGTAGCTCTGTGTTACCTAAGCACATGCATAAGGAAGATTACGCACCCCCATGCCACAGGGAATACGTCACAAGTGAAGCATGCAATCGGGTAGGGGTGATGGTCACCTTACCACCTCCCCTTTTGTCATTGTCTCTTCAGTCAGCATAAGCTAAAATATGAGGTGTGTCTGCTGCTCTGGGAATGTTGCTTTTCTTCCCCTAATTTATGAAATAATACTACACCTTGGAGATTAATGTTGGGGCTTTAGCAAGATTATAATAAACGAATATTGCTTTGATCTACATAGTTTTCAAAAGTTTGTGGCTGATCATTCTCCCTCCCCTATAATCTTTTAAGGAAGCCTTTAGACTCGCCAGGCTGACACACAGAGGGACATGAATATAGCTGCCATTTCTTCCCCCCCACCCTCATTGTCCTGAGGATACTCTGTTCTCAGTTTCACCCAAATGAGTCCCAGAATTTCAGTTGTCTTTTCTGTCCAACATTCCATCATGCAATTCATTAAAATCTTCACATGAAATACTGAACAGATGAGTTATGTCATAATTCACATTACGGCTTTAAATTGCTATTCATGTGGTAAGCCCTTTATCCTGGACATTAGCAGGCCTCTGGGATGGGCTCGCATTTGAAGTACGAGACGGTAGAGTTCTTATCCTCAGCACTCCAGCACAGTGGACTTATTCCAAACCCGAGTTCATGGTGAAATATTCCAAAAAAGTGACACTTGGACTCATTGTTAGTTCTACTTGCAATTAACTGTTTTGAAAACAAAAAGAAGAAAACATTTAAACAAATGTGGCTTGGCAAACAGCGATTACCATTGACCATTAATTAGGGTAAGTTGGAATCCAAACGTGCCAGGCCTTGTTACTCTCACTGCTAGCTGACATTGCTGTTGTGCATGAAGGAATGAAAATTCGGTGACTGTGAGGGGCTGTGCGCGGGAGGGGAGAATTAAAACCAGCCACTACCCTGCTCCCAAATATAACCAGTGAAGAGCCCATTTTCTGGATGGGATAGCATATGGCCAGCAGTTACTTGTAGAATTCAGGTTTTAAGAAAACTTGTTCTGCTCGTAAGTGATGAAAGACATGGGAAATTCTGAGCAGGGTGTTTCATTGATTAACTTATTTCAGTTTTATTTGCTCTAAGAAAGATACAGTTTTCTCCCCTTTCCCTACCCAGGGAGAGGAATCTGTTAGAAGATCCTCCTGAGGGGGGTGCTGAGCCAGCCCAGGGCAGCTCCCGGACCTGTTTTCCTTCCTGTGCAGAGGAATGAAATGGTTGCTGCCAGCAGGAACCAGTTGCGGAACGTTGTGGCCAGGTAGCCTGGCCGATGAGCCCATGTTGCTGATGCTGCCAGTATCGCAGACAGTAACCCTCACGGATCCTGAATGCTGGCCTGTCTGTCCTTGTCCTGAATGTGTGTGAACGCTCACAGCTCCAGAAGGGGCATGTGACAGAGCTTGAATGGGGGAGCACTCCTCTCATTAATCCCAAAGGGGAAAAAAAATCCATTCTCAAAGCTTGCTCCACTGCTAGAGAATCATTGGCTTGTTTCCACAGTTTTTTTTTTCCCTTCTTCAATATCATCATTTTGTAGAGTGCATGTATCCAGCAATATTATACCCTAAAGCATGTGGCTAGCCACTGGCCAGTATGGCTTTATCACAAGTGAGTTTTCTGTTCAGTCTCAGTGTATTGGCGTGAAAGGTGGACTTGGTGGTGAAATGCAAGACTGAAGGATAAAAGCTTTAGGAACAATCACAACATGAATGTTGACAACACTATCAAGCGTTTTGAGGGTGCCAATATGCATCATTTTCTTTTGTAGCATTTACCTGCACCCTGGGAAGCTCTGTTCAAAAGCAAGAGCCAGTGTGCCTCTCTCTGTAGAGATAAAGAGATGATGTTAATGTATCCATAGGTACATGGCAGTCTTGGGAATAGGGTGCACAACCAGTTCTCTTGGTACGATTGTCCCTGGCTATAATTCGCTGATGGCAGCAGGGTTATTTTTCTGTCTCCTGGGTGAGCTCTCCGTCTGCATGTGAGCATGTCGTACGCATGGAGGATGGGGCCAGTGGTAGTAGGGGTGTTTCTGTGAGCTTGTGTGCCAGGCATGGTGAGCACTATTTTACAAACCGGATTTGTGCTCCTAGGGGTACGTTGTAAGTTGAGGCCAAGCCCACAGAAAATGATTTCTAAATGAGTACAATATGAAAAAGTTATTTTATTTCTAATTTTACATGTAACACTGTTCTTTGGGTGGGTCTTGGATTACACTTGAATGCATGTCTACTAACCTGATCTGAGATGCATGCGTGATTTCATCTTGAATGCATTTGAATATAATAGTACTGGAAATGTAATTTGTATTCTCAAATTTTATAAAGCAAAATAAGTCAATCCTGGGGGTGGCAGCCACATTGAGCATACTGCATTGATTTCTTTGGGTTTCTCTGAAACGAGTGACCAGCTTCCCCTTGCAAATCCAGGTCTTCTCTCCTGGCACTTCTATCTGATCTAAATCCTCAACACCTAAGCTGTCCTCATTTCTGCCACCTCCAGGGAGTGGGCAGCATGGACAGGTCTTTGGAGAACTTTACCTTCAATCCTTAAAGAGCCCCAGTGTCCTCTCTGTGACCCCTCCTATGTTACAGATCACCGTCCAGTAGAACTCTCTGCGTGATGGAAATGTTCAAGATCTGCGTGGTCCAGTCCCATAGCCACCAGCCCCATGTTGCTACTGAGCACTTAAAATGTCACTAGTGCCACTGAGGAACTAATTACTGATTTCACTTAATTTTAATTTAAATAGCCACATGTAGCTCATGGCCATTTAAATGGACAGCTCGTAGGACAGAGCCCTTGAGGTCAGCTGTGTGTCCCAAGGAGGAAAGAAGAAGTAGATAGGAAGGAAGTTAGGAAGCTGGGGAACGGGGGAAGTCCGTCATCGAACAGAAGTCAGGAGCACCATGCCCTCCGGGTGAAATATGCTGATGACTTTCTGGACTGTCTAAAAAACGTCAACGTCCAGGAATGGTATTTTTATTTTCTGCCTTCTCTTTGGGACTTGGGTTTCACTAAAGCATTTTTTTGTCCACGTTTCCTTTATTAAATTAGCAAGATAGACTGGAATCAGAATATACGGTTTTGGCTTGAAATGCTGCTGAAAGGACCAAAGAGATGGGCATGAAAGTACCTCGAGTTCCATCTGGGCTGCGTGCTGGGTGGGAAGAGTGGGCCTCACTGAAGCAATAGTGATTTTTTCCTATGAAAGTTGAAAAAAAGAAAAAAAATGTTGAACAAAACAAAGAAAAATAGAGGAAGCTCATATTTGTACTTTCTGAAGAGAGCTGGCCTTTGGATTCTCTTAAGCATTTCGGTTGGGGAAGAATTTTTATTCTGTTTTTTTTTGTGTGTGTGTGTGTGTGTGTTTTCTTTACTTTAAATCATTTTCACCCTTAAGAAAAAATTAGCCAAATGCACTAAACAGCTAAGACTGCATAAGTCATGTTGCTATTTCCCACTGTCTGGGCCCTTTCCCGAGCACTTCCTCTCCAAAGCTTCCATCATGGACTTCCTACCATCCAGGTCTGAGGTCCTGCCACATCTCTGCCTGGAGATCTTCAAGGCTCCTCATACCCTACAGCAAGTGTCAGCAGTTCTTCTTGAATGGGCGCAGGAGGGAATGCTGGGTTTGGGAGCCACTCGGTCCCTGTTGCATGCCCCTTGCTGCACTGCACCACAGACAGTATGAAAATAAACGGGTGTGCCTGTGTGCCAGGACATCTTTACTGACCCAGAGAGGCTGGTTTCACCCCTCGGGCCCACTCCAGCTAACACTCATCAGATGCGCTGACCTGACATTGATGACCTTTTGCCATTTATTACCATTGGCCTGCACACCACGTCCCCCACCCCCGCTCTTTGAAACCTCAGAACGCTGTGGTCTTTTCCAAGGCTCCATCCTGTGGCCCGACTGGTTCTGCGCTTGGCTTACCATCTTAGCTGCGCCCTCACTTGCCCTGTGAGTTGTATCTCTCTGCCTTACCTCACGCAAAGCCCACGCCACAACCCCGGGCCAAGTCTGCGCCATCCTCTTCAAGCCCATTCAAGCTTCTGCTGTCGCTTCTATCACATGGCTGCTGCCCACTAGATGGGAGCCTGTGGTCTCATCCCCCTTTGTCCCCAGCTGAGAACTTGGCACAGAGAAGGCTACCGAACACACAGTCATGAAGCCGACTTGCTGATGGGCTTGGGACTCGGGATCAGAGAGCAGTGCACCGACTTGCAGGTGAAAATGCTCTAAGTGCAGACGTGCTGTGGGAGGCCAAGGGTGCTGGTGGGGTGGTCAGCCAGCAAACACACAGCCAGAACAAAAGCCAGCAGGCCAGCTGCAGCCAGGCTGTGGGGCATGGAGCTCACTGCCCAGACGGGGAGTGGGTGAGGAGCGGGGAAAGCCGCGTGTAGTTCAGGGCATCGGGACCAGGGAGAGGATGCAGCCTGCTGGAGGGAGATCAGAGAGAAGCAGCCGCATGATTAATGGGACGGAGGGACTGACTCATGCGGAAAGATTAAAGCGCTCTGCGGAGCTGGGGTACAGACCGAGAGGGGCAGATGATAGCAGACTGCAAGAATGTGCGATGCGTAAACACCCAGGAGGGAGCAGCTAGCTGCACCAGGGAGGTGAGAATGGGGCTGCGTCAGAGAATGGGGGGCACTCAGAAAGGGCACAGGGGGCACTGCCAGGCACTCAGCAAATGGTGGTGGGCCGGGGCGGCTTGGAGCTATCGAATGAGAAACACCATGGAAAGGTCTCTGTGGGTGCCTCTCGGGAAACCTCTGCTTCTATCCTGGAGAGTCCCAAAGCCTGCCGTAGCTCTTGACCTTGGCCCTCAGAGGTGGCCTTAGAATTACTCTGTTAGCTCGGGAAGCTGCAGAGAGAGGCACGCAGAGGAAGAAACTCATTGCCTCCCTCCCCTCAATACCAGTGACTGGATGTCACATTGAGTTCTAGGCCCCTCTGCCCTGAAGTCCATCTTCTGCCTCCCCTCCCGCTGGTAGAACCAGACACACTCATTCCAGGCCCCTTCCTCAGCCCGGGGCAGGCCCTCACTGCTTGCTGGTGGGTCCAGGCGGATCCCAGCCCGCAGCCTGGTTCGCAGCTTCCAGGCCTGGCTCATCCCCAACAGACACACGCCGGCAGGCTTTTGGGAAGACAAGATTTATTCGAAACTGCAGAAAACAGCCTCCTACTCCTAAATCGGCATCTCCCGGGCTTTCTCTGCAACTTTCTGCAGGACCAGGAAGGACCAGCTGTGCCGCAGTGACGAAGCGGTCCACGTGGCAGTAGGTTGAGAGCCACTACGCTAAGGCTCCAGAGCGGCCGCATTCCACCCTGGCTGCACATTCCAGGCACCTGCGTGCTTCTTTTCAAACTGCTCATGCCCAGGTGCCACCCCCAGAACTTCTGATGTAAATGGTCTTGGCACGCGGAGGGAAGGCTCCCAGCAGCAGTCCTCTCCCTTTCAGCTCCCCAGCGTTCTGCTGTGCGGAGCACGGCCACTGGAAAGCCTTGGTTGGGGTGTGATGACAGCCCCTCCTCCGCCATGCTCTGGAAGTCTAACTGCAGTATCGCCTGACAGGTTTTTAAGAAGCAAGCACTTCCTGCTGCGTCCCCTGTGTGCTCTGCATCTTGCTGGGGGACCAGGATCCAGTGCAGAGCATGAATAGGTCCCTCTTGGGGGGCACCTTATGGTCCTGAGGGCAGAAGACACTTGGGGCAAAGTAGGACAGGCCCAGGGCCTGGAATGGCACCTTGCAGACACTCCCCATTCTGCATGTTGCAACCAGGCTTGGTTGTCGCCTTGTCCTCCCGGGTCTGATGCTCGAAGTTCAAAGACCGAAGGGGGTGCCAAGGACATGCCCCTGTCAACGTGGCTCCCAGGACTTTCTTCAACCATTCCTTTAGGAAATGAGAATACACTTGATCGTTCAGCCTGAGACCTTCCTGAATCATCAGGTTCCTAAAGCCAGCCAAGCAATGATCGGGGTACTCCACTGGGGTTCTAACATGTGACATGCAAGTTTTGAAGAGTACTGAATAAATGTTTATTTTTTTATAATTGTGTATTTCTTTTGATGGACATTAATCCTTAGTTTGAAGATACTTTAGGTGTTTAAGTATGAGGAAAAAGCATGGAAATATACAGAACAATACTGGTGGTGTGTACATATAGCGAAAATTGGAGAGGTCACGTGCAATGGGTTGAGCTTTACAGAACCGTGCTGGGCAAAGAGCGTCCCACACGAGCACAGTGATTCGTGCACAGTCTCGTTCCTTCTTTCCAAGCTCCTCTGAAGTTATCTCACCATCTGATGAGCAGTTTGCCCCGACTTGAGCACTTTCTAAGATGGTTTCAAGAGTTGCATCATCTTGCTTCATGGAGAGAAATAGTGCGAGCTTGTTCCTATCGTAATTCTGAGGTTGTACCAAATGCCGCTCTCTCAAGTTCTGAGTCACTATCTTAGCTTCTTCCCTTTCTGTGTGTTTCTCTCACAGTGTGTCACAAACAGAATGGTATCCTGCCCTCAGGGTTCCTGAGGAGAGAAGATCGTTGAGACATGGGTACTGGGAGCCAGTTCAACAAAGTCACATCGTAGCAAAGTGACTCACTGCTGAACACTGGCCTCCTGATGAGTGCTTTTCTAACTTTCTGTCTCAAGAACACATGCATATTCTACATTTTAGATGGCAATGCCTGCGACAGATCTCAAAAGAAAATGACCTGCTGAATGTCCTTTTTCCCCCCGTTCCTGTTTTTAGCTTGTGTTGGGAATGAGGATGATCACAAGTGTATGAATTTTAGACACATGCAAGTAATGGCCCTCCAAAGAGCCATCTGCATTGCGCTCAGCCTGTTCTAGCTCAGGAGTTCTGTGAGGACAGGTAGCCTTGAGAATTCCTTACCTGAAAGGTAGCATGTCCTATGTATGCTTCACTGTAAATTTAGTTTTTAAGTGTTCTTATCTTCTGTGTTCACATTAACTTCTTGCCAGGATGGATAATTTTCAATGGTAATCTTCAATAATTGTGTAAAGGGATCTCTAACACCTTGTTTAATTTATAATTTGTCCCAGCTGTAGGCATTCAGATGAAACTTGAATTTTTCCAAAGGAAGTTCTGGACTGCCAGCAGACAGGTAAGTTATAATCAGCCCATGGAGGCATTAGCAACGCTGTTATTATACAGGTGTGCACACCGGGTACCCGGAGTCTGCAAGGGCCATATTTCCCATGAGTGTTTGTAAAGTGAACTGCCAGCTGCTCAGATTACCTCTCAGTTCACTGCAGAATGAAGGGCTGTCAGCATGTCAGACACCACATGCTGGGGAAGCAGGGGATTTGCTCCTCCAAACAATTTTAATTGTGAGATCAAGATAGTGCCTTCCAGAGGAGAAGTCCTTTTTCGTTTTGTTTTGTTTTAAATATTGGATACTTTTAAGAACATCCCTAGTGACTTTTTTTTCTAATCTCCTGAGGCCCAGTTATTTATTTGTTAGTCTCTATTTTTTTGCACCTTTGAAGGCCTTTGCAGAGCTAAATTTGACCAAGCATGCATCTGCCTTCTTTGGCCAGAGGGCTTCTCCGTCTTGGAGAATCTGGGTTCTGTTCTCTGGACTAAGTCATCTCAGGGGTATTGTTTAGTAATTCAGCACAAATGGTGACACATAAATCGCCTCTGTCTGCCCAATTCTGAATATTGGAATGTCACATCATTTCTTAAATGAAGATACTGTGGGATGTGATTTGCAAGAACACAGCAGTTGAAAGTCCCTGGAGATTAAGGGACTTAAAATTAAATAATTACATAATTTCATACCTTGTCCCTTGAAGCTTTGAGCTTTTAGGAATATTAATTTTATTGATATGTCAATTTTAAATGACAACACAAATTAAAATAGATACGTTAAAATGAAAAAGAGCTGGGCCCCTGCAGAATTGTCTTTTATGTCACCATTTGGGGTTGGCATTGCTCCTAGAGAGGGTGGGTGAGACCCCCGCGGAGCCCGCGCTCCGGGTGAGATTTGGAATTGGCATCACAGGCGAGGACTTTGATAGCTTGTCCTTGGGTGGCTAAGCAGCGGTCAGCAGGCACTGGAACGGATGTCGAGTAATGGGTCTTCCCTGCTTGCCCCTCCCCACAGTGCGCCTCTCTGGATGGCCGGTGCCCCATCAGCTGCGAGGACGAGGTAGGATGGCCCCGGGTCCCGGTTCTGTCCTGGCCCCTCTGCCGGACGGACTGTGGCTGTAAACCCAGAGCTGGTCGGCCACATTGCTCCCCACCAGGCTCCAAATCCCAGGAGCACCTGCTTTGTCTCTTTCTTTGATTTGCTCCTCCGAGTCCGACAGTTCATGAGAGCTGGTGAAATGCACTTTAAATGCCCTGTGGACAGCAGTTTGGGGATTTGGGCATTTTATAGGAATCACTGCTATTTGAAGCACACATTACAATCCTCAAAGCCTTTCCCCCATGAGTTATCTCCCCGTCCTGGTGAACAAACCAGTGAAATGGCCAAGCAAGGCATGACTGTCCCGGTTTACGGAGGGGGAAACTGAGCACCAGAAAAATTAAATGGCTTGCTCGATCTCAGGTAATAAATGAGCTGAAAATCTAGGGGTTGAAAACTCAGAATTCTTCATTCTAGCTTCACATTTCCCTCCTACATCTCCCTATCTCTCTCTCCCTTCCTTTCTCTTTATCTCTCTGTCTCTCTCTGTCTCTCTCTCTGTCTGTCTGTCTCTCTCTCTCTCACACACACACACACACACACACACACACATGCATACACACACACTTCTTGGGAGCAGGAATTTGAATCCCACTCTTGAGTAACAGAAGAAAAGAACTGCCCCATTGCCATGAGCCTTCCCATCAGGCTCACGTCTGCAGGGCCTTCAGTCCTGCACGTCTCTGCCCCGCGTGTGCGAGCAGGCAGGTGTGGGGGGACCATGCCTCTCGCCTCTCATAGCCTTTCCCCACATGAGCTAAAACATTAGTCAACACATAAACTGGAACTTGCAAATAATCATATATTTATATGCCTTCTGATCACGACAGGGATTAAAGAAATCCTGATCAAACAGTTTCAACACAGAAAACCTATTAGAAATATATTTCAAAAAAGTGGGCAAAGGAGAAAAGTGCAGAGAGCTAGAAAAGAGAGTGTGAGACAAAGAAGTTAAAACACAAAACGCTCAATCCCCGGAGGCCTGGCTGCTGGTTCAAAAAAAAATCATAATTATTGTATGAGTCAGTCTCCAAAAAGTAAGAGACGATCAACCAGCTTTTCAGCAGAAGAGCAGCTTTTTCTGATCATCAGATCAGAAATCATTTTCCCTCAGGAAAGAGCATCATGTGCCATCTCAGGGCCAACGCCCCTCCAGCCGGTGTGGGACGGCGCTCATAGGATAGTCAAGTGGCCCCACACCTCTCCTCTGGCTGGGAGACATTTATTAGCACATTGGGGTCCCAGCTACAGACACCACAGCTCCCTGACAATGTGGATTAATCAGCATCATTAGGCCATCCACTCGCAGAGTCGGTTCAGGTACTGCCAACAGGTGGTAAGAGAACCGAGGGCCCTGAGTGGTTAGCTGGGGGGCTGGCTGTGAGGATGCTTGGTTGATTGGTAGCTGCGTGCTTGGTTGGATGGACAGATGAGTAGTTGGGGTAAATAGTCTGATGAATAAAGCCAGAGGCAGTCATCTTCCCACAAGCCTGGGTGCATCCTCACGTATAAAACAAGGGGGAAATGGATCCCACATAGGGTCAGAAACATCCAGTACCTGGTTCTTGTTCCAGGACTGGTTTCACGGGTGGCGTAGCCCGGTGGTTTGAGGCACAGGCTATGGAGTTAGAAGAACTAGCTTCAAACTGTGACTCTGACAGTGGCAGGCCACTTGTCCCTGGGCATGCTTCTGAGCCATTCCGTGCCTCGGTTTCCTCTATAATGGGGATGGAAATCTCCACCTTGCAGAGCAATGGAATGAGTGAGATAACCTGAAAAGTGTGTGCCCAGCTCCTGGTGGACAGGAGGCCCTCGTGTTAGCTGTACCCCAAAAATGTCTGCAGACTTTTTCTTTTCCTTAGGGTAATGGTTCACCTAACACCTCAGACTGCAATGGCCCAGGCAGGTTAGGCAGCTGACGATATCCCCTGAGCACTGTAGGCACAAGGCTTATGCTCAAGGTCTCCTTTGGCAGTCACCGAGATAAGCCCCTTCTCAACCGTCATGGAAAAAGGCTCACCGACTTTGGAAATGAAGCGCTGAATTTGCTCTGACTTCTGCACTTGATCTGGTGCTCAAAGGTCCTCCTTGGGCGCTTTGAAATTGTCATCCATTTCCCATTTTGACTCTAAGTTTTGACTTCAGACAACCAGTTGGCACAGTTTTGAATGGAAAAGCTAGCCCTGCCTCCCCACCCTTGCAACAGACTCTTTCCATGTGTCATCTCCTTTCGTGGCTTTTAATTAAGCCTTGGGGACCATGCCCCACCCTGCTCCCCTAACTGCCCTCAGCTGGCCAGGTCCCCACCGAGAGCAGCCATGGGGGCCCGTTTCGTTCACATGCTTCTCCTCCGCACTCAGGACCCAGCCCGACCCCTTCAGGCTTATGGGACATGCTCTGCTCGGGACCTGCTCCAGCACCCATCCCCCCTTCATTGGACTCTCTTTGTTTCAGTGTCTATATCTGCAAAATAAGGGTCATAACATTCAAATAAACAAAGATAGGGAGTTGACTAATATTGCCCGTGGTAGGCTGGCTAGAATACACTGGAGTACACTGCAGTCCAAAGAAATCTGTACAGTGCTGGAAACTTCCAAAAGCCTAATCGCTAGCCACAGGTATGCACAAGAGCGCTGGCAATGTGACTAGGTAACCGAGGAACTGGATTTTTTATTTTATTTAACTCAGATCTGCACGTAGCTAGTGGCTGCCTCGTCATAAAGGATCTACCTTAATAAAGGGTGTATCCTTCTGACCAATTCACTGCCAGACTTTCATGCCCACCTAAAACAACACCATGGACTGCAGTCCCTGCCTGCCCTGCCCTGGTCTGACACTAGGCAGACTTTTTAGCTCAGGGTAAAGATATGTTACAAATTAAATGCTGCAGTAGGTAGGTAAAGCTGCAATAAATAGAAACTGAGTTACATCAAGGACGGAATTAAACCTTAGGTTTAAACGCCACAGCACTATAATTAAAACTTAGCCTGTAGCAAATCATTGACTTGAGATTAAAGTAGTGTGGGGGAAGCAGAGGTTGGGGTTTGCCCTGCTTTCTACAGTTTATAAGGCTGAGCTTCCAGAAGCTAACAGCCCTGCCCCTAAATCCAGCTCCCAATTAAAAACACAGTTTGAAAACCTTTAGGAGGCCTAAGGTTCCCTTTTAACAGAAGTCTGCCCCTTCCCCCGACCTAAGTCTATGAACAAATTAAAAAATATTACCTGGTCCCCTGATGGTCTTCTGAGCTGACACAGTGATTTCATTAATACATCATTAAGGTAATGACATTGTGCTGGCATTTTGCTTTCAAAACAAGCTGCGCTTCAGCCTCTGTGAATACAGGCCTGGGGGCCTCTGAACACTGTGTTCCTGGAAAATATTATTCAGGCCATAGAAAGAGCAAAAAGGAAGGCAAACTGTAATTAATAATTTTGTGAATTATATTCTCTTTATCCTAATCTGGGGCGTTCAAAGCTTGCTTGGTGCTTTATTTATTTTTGTTGGGTGGTTTTGTAAAGTAAACATAAGGGTTAGCTTAACCATGGCCTCAACTCGCAGAGCTAGGAGGCGTTTCCCATCCCCCACAAACAACCTAAAATGGGTTTCTCTTGGCTTGGCAGAATATCATGTCAAAGAAGTCTGAGAATCCAGAGTTGAAATGGTGGCATTTTTGTTTTCTAGACTGTGAACTGTTACCTCATAGACAATAATGGATTTATTCTGGTGTCTGAAGACTACACGCAGGTGAGTTAGACATTTTTTCTGCCTCAAAGTAAGGAGCTCAGCACGCGCTGGGCTCTGGGGTGGGTGACAGATCTGGGTGTGAAAACTTTGAGACAATCATCTTTATATGTAAGAGGTAATAGCAGGACATTATAAAGCCTTATTTCCCTCCTTCTAAACATGCTCCAGGACCCTTCTCCACAAGTCCCAAAGCATTTTGACCTCCCAGCTGGGGGGTGTGGGGTATAGGCAGAGCCCAGGTTTGTCCACCCCTCATTCAAAGTTCACTTATTTACAACTCTTCGCCTCAATGGTAGAGGTGCCTTAGAGAGTTTGGACAATTTAAAGGAGGTTTCCTCCTTTTGAAATGTCGATTTTCTTTTATCTTCTTATAAATATATGTGTGTGTCTATATATTATATATAATATTATATATATTATATATATATAACACACACATATATAATGTGTTATATATAATATTATATATAATATATATATTCCAACATAATTATTCTTCATGCTTTTCTTTTCTGGTTTCTGCCTTTTCAAAATTAGTCATCTGAGTTCAGGGATTAACTTCAGCCCTAAACCACAGGGATCTAGAGGTGGTTGAAGAATGTGCGTCCTTTGAAGGAGCCGTGTGCCGGGTGGGGACAGGAGGGAACGAGACCAAAAGAGACCAAGCTCTAGGGCTGGGCACAGAAATCTCCACTGTATTTGGAAATCAGAATGAGAGTTCAAGTCCACAGCATCGTAACACAAAAACAGAGGTTGTTCCTTTAAAGCTGAAAATCAGAACTTTTCCTGCAATCTGCAATTAGCCTGCTAACCCAAGGTAACATGCAGGCGAGTGTAGCTGTAGGGGGTCCCTGAGGAGCACCCCATGAGGGCAGATGGTGTCTGGTGTGAGCTATCTTCAGTAACTGGCTCTGGGGTCCTGAGCACATCTCCCATTGAGCCTCCTGGCGGGCTCTCTGCAAGGAGGTGATTGACCCCAGGAGGCTTCTTCCGACCCCACTAGTGGAGGGCTCTAATGTTTTCCAATGAAGTCTCATCAAATCATTTGAAATTCCTTAGTAGTCAACAGTATGACAGGCCTATTAATGCCTAATAAATTAGTTAATTGTCTGCAAGTGTGGCCCATTGGGGCCTGAACTTAATGGCTGGTGAATTCATAAGCACAGGCTCCAGGCAGCACGTGGGATCATGCTTCAGCTTCCCCTTATCTGAGAATTTGTGGGGGTTTTAAGTGCATGTTTCCTGGGTGGCCAGTGGAGATGTGAGCTGCCCAGATGTGGAGTGGAGGCTGCCCAGCTGAGGGGTGTTAGATGGGGGTGGACATGAGAAGCGAGGCTGGGCTCTGGGGGGGGCAGGAAGTCTGTAGGCTGCCTGGCTGGGAGGAGGGGCTCTAAGATCTTCAGGAACCAAGCCCAGGAACCCAGACTGATCACCTGTGAGAGCTCTGTCCTCCTGCCTTCCTCGTGGGGAGCTGCAACGCGGCCGGTCGTGGGGGAGGAAGGGCCCCTCTTACCCAGTGGTTCCTGCTCTTGCCCCACCAGGAATGAGCCTGCAGCGTCCCTGGGGCCTGGGGCCCGCTCGCCTGGGCTTGTTTGTCCTTGTCTGGCTTCCTGTGCCACAATCAGGCTGATTCGTCTGCCTCTGACGACTGGCCACACAGACACGCCTGCAACACAATGTCCCCTCGCCTCTGGTGGCAGCACACGCCCAGGGCTTGTGCCAGGCACCAGGGGTCCCTGGAGTGAAGAAGGCAGTGCTTGACAG
Organism: Manis javanica; assembly: GCF_040802235.1. Classification (NCBI taxonomy): domain Eukaryota; kingdom Metazoa; phylum Chordata; class Mammalia; order Pholidota; family Manidae; genus Manis; species Manis javanica. The sequence continues at coordinate 5,014,581 of NC_133158.1, forward strand.
TCAACGAAATGTCATCCCCTCTTCCCCCCTCCCCTGTTTCTCGGCCTTTTGGCAAAGGCTGGGTATGCCTTTCTGCCTAAAAACTCCCAGGAGTACAGAGAGGTGGCTCCATTGTAATGGAACCAGAGCTCGCTACTACAAAGCCTTTGGATGTGTTAGTCGGGCTCTTACTTAGTGCCCTTCCCCTGCGCTCACGCAAGCTGTAAGTCCTCGGACACCTGCAGCAGGGGTGGGTCTGGTCCTCGCTGCCTGATGCCAGGGTGTTGGCAGGGGGAGGCTGGTGCCCCATGCACCCCAGGGGGTCCCTGATGACAGTGGTTCCAGGAGCTTAGAGGGAAGCTCGAGGAGCTAACCCTTCCTTCCGTCACTCAGAGCTGGCAGATCTCAGCCAGTGCCAAGAACCAGACTTGAAAAGGCACCAGCTCAGGGGTAGGGAAAGGCCACTCGGCCTTATGGTCTCTGAGGGCAGCTGGGTAGGAGTCCAACTGGCCACACTCTCTCCTTCCAGGACTGGACTGTCCTGTTCTTGTTCAGCCTGTGAACTGCCTGTGGCCAAAATGAGGGTGTTCCTCAGAAAAGGATTTTGAGAAAGGATGCATTTTCTGTAGTAGGAAACTCACAGGGCCTGTGGAGAGGACTGCTCTGTTTCTCTAAATAGGTCACCCAGGAATCCTAAACTGTGCCTTTAGTTACTGCTTAGGGAGCGCTTCCCCAGCCAGTTTCTGTCTGCATGAAGTAGTGTTTTAGCCACATGGGATTGCGTGCAGATTAAATGCTCACTCCACCGAGCACAGTGCACTGGCGTGGTGTGCACGCGTGTGTGTGCAGCCCTCATGTGCTCACGGTTTGAATTCCAGCTCTCAGCGTGTCATGCAACGCCACCCCCTCTGCCCCTGCCATGTGCTGTGGAACATTCACACCCACTCGCTTGTTTGCTCTGTAACCCCTCACTTCTGAGGGCCAACCAGTAAGACCTTTCCCACTTTTATTTAACAGTAGTCCTAAAATCCTGCCCTTTCCCCGTCAGCTCCAGGACCCGGGCTGCATCAGCTTTTACACTTGTCAGTTGTCCGGGCCCGTCATTCATCCACACTTCCTCTCCTTCCCCGCAGACTGGAGACTTCTTTGGTGAGGTCGAGGGAGCTGTGATGAACAAACTGCTAACAATGGGCTCCTTCAAAAGGTAAGCGTCTGATGGTCCCCTGCGGCCCCCCAAAAAAGCTGGCCTAAATAAAATAAAACGAACCAAGGTCGAGTAAAGCGAGCCCAGACCCGACCCCTGGGCTGGTTTGCGCTTGTGTTCCCACCTCTGAAGATCTCGCTGAAATCCGACGCCTCTTGCATGACTGCCGAGTCTTGGAAACTCAGCCCACAATGAGTTTCCTGTTCACCCAGTGTGGAGTTTATTGGAGGCCAGTATTGCCGTCGGAGTCTGCACAGGAGCACGATCGTATCAGTCTCAAGCAAAGAGCTGCAAAGAAGCAGAAACGTTTTCAGCGGCCAAAAGGAGTGTATTTTGTCTCACATTGACAACCTGGGAAGCTTCTAGAAATCTGCAGCCCGGGGATGGCATGTGAGACTTAGAGACTTGGTGGTATTCTTTTAGAAAATCACCTGCAGGGTCTCAAAATCTGCTCTGGCATGGTGGTAAGTTGAAATCTGCTGCTGGAAGGAAACCCAGATGGTGCCAACGCCCACTGGTGACAAGCCAGAGCCAACCGGTTCGTGACAGCTCTCGTGACCTCAGTGAAGCCTGGGTGTGGGCAGCATCCTCACGGCTGTGCCCCTCCTGGGCAGGCGCAGCCTATGGGGGAAGCCGTCACCCCCACAAGAGCAGGGTGCCGGGAAGGTCCCCCAGGGGCCAACCTGCTCCCTTCCCTTGGCCTCCGAGGAAATGGCAATCTGGAAGTGGTGCTTTCCTGGGCACCGTGGCTGCTGTTAAACTCATAATAGCCAGAAATCCAAGGATGGGCCTCAGCCCACCTGTGAGAACCATTGCACGTGGCTGCCAGTGGGAAAGGCAAGTCTCTAATTTATGACTCCCCTGCAGCTGAATGGCCAGGAAGTGTTAGCTCAGGAAATCTCGGACTTTTAAACCAGTCAACAAGACCAACTGAGCGCCGTGCTGAAAGCAGGGAATTCAAAACTGATGACCCAATTTTTGAGATTCCAAAGCTTGTTTGTGCCAGAAGAGGGGAAAAAAAATGATATTAGGAGTTGGCGTGACTCCAGCCCTTCTGCAGCCCCTGACACGCTCCCCCTGCTCCCCGCCTGCCTGCAGCAGAGGGCTCACTCCTGCTTAGTCCCCTTTTGAAAAGTCAAGTGCAGCTTTTTGCCTTCTTACTGAGGCGTCCCTGTGCACATGCGTGAGCACTCAGGAGCCAGGCTTGGGTGGCTGCGGGGTTTTCTATGACTTGTTACAGCTTCCCAGGGATTTGCCTGCCGTCCAGGGCACCGTGAATTCTTTGTATCTCTATGTGGATGTGTGCATTTGTATTGTGTCAGCTTGTTTTCAACTTGGTGCAGTGGGGAGACGAAAATGAGAATGATCTCACACGTGTTTCTCATTTGAAAGCATATTTTTCAACCTCTTTAACTGAACCATTTTTTTCCTTTTCCCTCTGGGATATTTCTTCCCAACAGTTGGGTGGGGGAAAGAGAATGATGGTAGTGGAATTTTTAAATTCCTAGTCTTCTCCTTGATGTGGGTAAAGTAGGGTGAGCATGAATCTAGAACTTTCTCTTACTATGAGAGGAGCTGGGGTATTTGAGAACCGGGCAGGGCTGGGGCCTTTGCTCAGTTTTCACCGTGACTGGTGTCATCTGGGAGTGAGTCGACAACCCTCTGGGCCTTGAAGGGGCCCCTCACCAGGGCCAGCAGTGCAATGAGGGCTTGGGTTGCAGAGTCAGATGGACTGCGTCCAGATCCGGGCTCTGACAGTCACTAGCTGCATGCCTTAGACTCAGTCAGGTCACCTCTCCAGCTTTGGTTTCCTTCCGTGGAAAATGAAGAGGATCATAATAATCACTTCCATGGGTTGCTGTCAGAGTTAATGAGACAATGAAGCATAAAGTGCCCCCACGGTGCCTGGCATGTATTAAGGAGTCAGTAATTGCTGCTGCCGTGAGCTTTGTTGCCGGGGTCCCTGCTCAGCCTTGGCATTTCCTGCGCCGGGCAGCAGGTGGCGCTTCTCCTGCGTGCACACATCTTGTGATGCCTGGTGAGGGGGTCTCTGGGGCTGGGGACCTGCAGTCCTTGGGACAGACATCCGCTGCCTTTGCCCTTCCCGGCATGCATTGTTCCCTCGGACTGTAATGAGGACAGTCCTTTCATTCAGAGAAGATGTGTGTTTCAGAAGCCCTGAACGGATGTGGCCGAAACTGACCCAGGGCGCTCTGAGACAGCGACCGTGCCTTGTGCTACGTTGAACCTACCCCCCCACACAGTGAAGCGTGGTTGGCATGAACCTAGAATCCACAGTTCTGCACGCAGGCTGAGTTGCTTTGGCGACATGATTGAGCCCAGGTGAAGCTCAGGATCGCCTCCGCGAGCTGACCTCTTATTTTCGGCATCTTGAACAGAGCCAGGATGGCGTAGAGTTTCTTGATTTGATCTGCTTATATCCAGTCATAAAGAAGTGGCTCTCATATACAAGAACACTACAAACCGTCTTCTCCAGGAAGACAGAGCTGCATAAAGAACACCGTCAACCTCTATCAGGCTCCCTTTTCGTCTCCCGGTCCACATTTGCTACCTCTGTCTCTAAAGCAACATTGCCTCTGAGTATCTCTGGACTCCCCAAGGCAGTGGACCGTCTCCAGGGTTGTTTGGCCATTTACCTGGTGACCTGCTGGCCTTTCTTTGTAGCAGTGCCATTGGAGGGAAAAAGCATCTACAATGCCTTGTGGAAGGAAGGGAAGCCGTTGGCTTATGCGAACTAATTACCAACTTAAGGGAGCACCTGGTACATCTTACCTCCTGCACCCTTTCCAACAGCTCTGTGAGGACCAGCCGCATAATTTGCAGGGCTCAGTGCAAAATGAAAACCTGGGGCCCCGTGTTCACAAAGTATTAAGAATTTCAAGACAGTGACAGCAGAGCATTAAGCAAACATGAGGCCCTCCCAAGGGGAGTGTTCTGTGTAATTACCTGGGCTACATGCTTATGAAGCAGCCCTGAGTATAAATATACCCATTTTACAGGTGGAAATACTAAAACAAGGTTAAGAACTTGCCCTAAGTCTCTGTGTAACAGAGCTGGATTTAAACATCCTGCAGTCTGAGCCCAGAGAGAATTTTCTGGCTTCCGCCCTCTACCTGGTTCTGTGTGCGAGAGCTTCGTGTGTGCTTGGGGCTGCCTCTAGTTTTGTTAGAGAGGTGAAGGATCCCTGAGGAAGATGTGGGCAAGGAGAGCTTTCAGGATGGGAGGCCAGCTGGGTGGGGACATGGGCGCACCTTCTTTTTGCTCAAGGCGATGATCATGAAGCCAGGCCATGGTCCCAGGCTCATGGTGTGTTCTCACTGGAACACCACGTGCCTGCTCAGCTTTTTGGTTTCAAACAGAAAACTTCCAACACTTCTTCACTCACACCTTGGAAAGTCAGGGGACTCTCTGAGATGGGCCTCCCTTAGGGCTTTGCATTTTAGCTGCTTCTCTTCTTCCCTTAAGGCTGCGTCTGGGGAAGGGCCTTGCAGGCATGTCTCCCAGCACCCACGCTCTGTGGCTTTTCCTGCTGTCATGGGTGGGGGCATCGCTCCTCTTACAACTACTAGCAGAAAATCTGGTTTTGAAAATTTGTTTTAGAAGTCATTTATACATCCCCTCCCTGACTTTGTTGCCCCCAGTGACACAAATTCAATGTCAAATACCCGGGAGAAGGAGAAACAGTAGGGAGCCAGTCGTGAGAAGGTCTTGGAGGTTCCTTCCAGAGCCCGTCTGGGACACCAGCGTGCTGCGACAGGCAGACCCCAGGCTGAGCACCACCGTCCCCACCGTAAGGCCTTGCACAGCCTCCATTTCTTCCTCAGTGACATACGGAGCTCAGGGGTTTGTGTGAGCATCCCTAAGACAAGATACCCGAACAGGCTTTGTAACTTGCAAAGCTCTTGCAAACAGGGGGCAATATTAGCTCTCTGATAAGAGCTCCAAGTGTCTGAACTTTTTTGTTTGTTTGTTTTCTCCCTTAAAAAAAAAAAAAATCACTAATAGACCCCAGAAGATGATTACCACCCAGCAGTTACCTCCACGGCACAGCCTTGGGTTGGCCGGTGGGCCTGGAGAGCTCTGAATGCATGCTTACGCTTGCGCTGTACCCCGAGAGATCTGTATTAAATTCACCTGGGGTTGGAACCCAGGCGTTCGTGCCCCTTAAAAGCACCCCCGCCATTCCCTTGTGCAGCTAGGGTCAAGGAACACCAAGTGAAAAGCCCCAAGGTGCCGGTCTGGGTGCTGTCCATGTCGGGTTGTCTGACCCTGGGCAACTTTAACTCCCTGAATTTCAGTTTTCTCTGCAGGAAAATAGAACTCGAGGACTTATTCATGTACCTTCAAGGGGGGGCTCCGTGGAATAATGCATGCTTTCACAAGACATCGTTGTGCTCTCAGTCAAGGGGTCTTCTCTTGTTCTCTGAGGATCAAATTAAGCTCGGGCGAGGAAAAAGCAGTGGGGTACACCTAGCCTTAGGCTCACAGAGAACTGGGGCTGCCTGCTAATAATTTGTTTCTGCTTTGGGAGCTCCTGGTAGTTCCCGTCTCTCTTGGCTGGGTCTTTTCTGTTTTGTTGCATTTGTTTTATGTGTTTGGGGCCACATGCCTGAGCTTTCACCCCTCCAAGGCCATTCATATTTTCCCCATGGAGCCTGGCAAATATCCTCCACACCTCGCCCCACAAACAATCATTAACATAGTTGACTTGTGCAGAATTCCCAGTGGCAGCTCCTTGTGCCCTTTAAATTGCCCTTCTAAAAAGGTGACATATCAAGGCTGGATTCAAGGTAGAATCCAAGGCTTGGACCATTTCTACTCCTGTGTCTATATGATGGAAATGCGTTGGCTTGGTGGCAGGGACTGGAGCACTCCTTGTCCTTGGAAATCATGTTACATTTCAGCAAATGCCCTGGCGCTGGAGTCTAGAGTGTGTTAAAGGACAAGTCTGTTATGTATGGATGGCTGGTCTCTAATGCGGACTGCCCCACCCATGTCTAATACTCAACAATTCATGAAACGATTGTAATGGCTTCTCAGCTTCCTGCTGGCCTGACCATTGCCACAGAAGTGTGCTCCGTCAGAGGTGGTGTCGTAGGGAACCAGAAGACGGATTCGCTCGGACAGGTGTGTTTCTGAATCAAACTTTCTGGAATGCAGAAACGTGGAGATGCCAGCGGACCACTGTTTAAAATCCTAAAGCTGCTGTTTGAGCATCCCCAATGCCAGCAACAGCTACTCTCACCTCCGTCATATCGGCAGCGTGTCTCAATGCCTGAATACCAGCTACAGGCCGAGCGTTATTCCAGGCAGTTCACCTGCATTGCCTTCACTGATCACCATAAAAACTCCACGAATAACCACTATCAGGACTTCCATTTCACAAAAAAGGAACTGAAAGTGGAGGCTGTTGGCATTTGAATAACTTGTCCAAGTTCACCCATAGCGGTGAGTGGGGGAGATGGGATTGGAACTCATGTCTCTTGGATTCCAAATCGCACACCATGTTTACCTAATCACTCTTCATCTTTTCCCAGAGCTGGAGCAGAGATATTTGTTCACAGCAGTGCTCATTTTGCTTTAAAAATAGGAAAAGAAATTTTCTCAGTCAAACTGGGGAGTCCAGGGTATCAGTTAGTAATTGGTTCTCTTAGGAATAATAGGAAATTCCAAAATAACAAGGGATAAAGAACACGGGAGTATTTTTCTCTTTTGTATGAAGGAAGTCTGAAAATACTACTTTGAGGGGCCTCATGCTGTCCTCATGGACCTAGGAACAGATCCTTTTTTCTCGACCTTTCTCCAGGCTGGTTTTGGAACTCAAGGTCACTTCATGACCCAAGATAGCCGCTGAGCTGTTGCTGTCATATCTGCAGCCTAGGCTGGTAGAAGGGACGATTCAGGGAGATCCAAAAGGCCAAGTAAAAATTCTTTATGAAAACTTAATTTAATAAATACATTTTATTTATTGAAGTGTTTACTCCCACACAATACTTCAGCTTAATCACATGGTCTCACCTAGCTGCAAAGGCATCTGGGAAATTTGCATATCGAGAAGTCAGGGCTGCGCTCAGCAGAAAAGGAGAATGGCCACTGAGAGACTATGATAGTCTCTGCCGCATCCAGCATGTGCCACCTGGCTTTAGACACCCCAAGTCCTCTAAATACTGAATGTGGCTTCTTGTGATACTCACTTTGAAAATCCAGAGATGAGACTGGGGGAATCTCAACTCCTAGATTCCCTCACAGCCTCCGGGCCCAGGGCAGTCCTGAACACAAACAGAGCCACATCTAATCACCTGTACGTGATGCCTGACCCCAGACAGCGAAAGTGGAAACACTCAGTAATACCCACTGGCATTAACCAGTAACAATAATACCAGCCAAGCCACCACACCTACAGACTGACCCGCGGAGCCTCAGGTACGTGTCTGCACAGCGCTGAGTGCACATCGTGGTGCAGCTGTTGTGGAATGTAGATACGGATTCTCGAGCTTGGCAGAGCCCGAAGAGGCTCCCCCATCATCCAAGGATCTTGCCCCAAATGGCTTTTGCTCTAACTCAATCCCCAAGCAAAATTCAGCTGTTTCCTTCTATTTTTTTACTCAATGAGGCAAAGAAATGTTATCTTTTCTGTATGGGATTAATCGTGATTCCCCTTTTCTCCTTCAGTTTAACAAGTAAGGCTAATTTTCACGGAAGGGGCAGGTGAATGGGCAGAGCAGCGGCCGGCCAGGTGCACGTCTGGGTGCCCATGGATGCTGTCCTCTGCCCCAGGATTGAGGCAGATGCTGCCGGGAGAGGGGTCCTCTACTAGCAGGGGGCGCCCTGGTGATTCTAATGCTGGACGCCGCTGGGTCCCCCAAGGACCACATTCGGAGGGCTCTCTGTTCCCGGGTCAGGAACTCATTCATTCATCAAATCCCTGCTGCCTTCCAGGAAGACCGGAAATTCCATTCATCCTTGAGGTTTGCAGGTGACATCATCTCTCTAGTAGGTGAGTGAAGGAGGCACTCTGCATTCATGGGCTAAAACTGCCAGGGACAATCCTGCAGACCGGGGGCTTGAACGGACATGTATTTCCTCACAGTGCTGGAGGCCGGCAGTCTGAGATCAAGGTGTCAGGAGATGGGGCTTCCCCGGAGGCCCACCACCGTGGCTTTCGGACAGACCCTCCTCCCTGCCTCTTCTTGTGTCCGAATCGCCTCTACAAGGACTCAGCCACTTTGGATTGGAGCCCATGCAAAGGGCCTCACTTTACCTTAATCACTGCTTTAAAGGTCATATTTCCAAATATAGCCACATTCTGGAACTTCACAGCATATGGGTTTTGAGGGACATGATTCATCTCCTAACGCGCCCCAGATGGGCCCGGGCTGGTACTGGGCTCTGGCAGGACAAGCTGGCTTGGGACTCCCAGTTCCTCCCTGCAGGGCACAAGGCCAAGCCAAGAGGAGAAACGGGCACAGAAGAAATCATTAGAAGCGGGCTGCATCGCACTCTAGGATTCATGGCTCTCCATGCTGGCTGCATATTAGATTTCACCAGGGAGCTTAAAGAAATAACAGATACCAGGTGCCCCACCCCCACTCCAACCAATGACATCCTGGGGTCAAGGGGTTGATGCCCAGCATGTATATAAATTTTTTGGAGTTCCGCAGCTGATTCTAAGGGGCAGGTGGGGCTGAGAGTCACTGTTTTCAGCAAATGCCAACCTCCGTGCTCACAAGTGGCCTCAGGAATTAAGTGTAAGTGTCCATCCCATTTTCCAGGTTGTCCTTCTGAGACCCATGCCCATGAGACCTTTAAGGAGCAGGACAACCCTCAGGAATCCATGCTTGGGAAGGAGTTTAAATGCACAGCTTCAAAGAACAGGAGACCTAAACTGAAATCCCAGCCTCTCCACTTAGTTATAACCTTGGAGCAGGTGTCACCTTCGGAGCCCTACTTTCTTGGCTTGGAAAATGTATGCCCCTGGCACTGAAGACCATGCCTACACGGGCTGGCAGAGGCTTGACTGATGCTTCTACTATTACTGCTTCTATTACCTGGTGAGATGCCCACATGCTCGGGGGCTACAACTTTGCTCCTTTTTATGTTCCATTGTCAGCACCTGTTGATGAAAAGCACCTGGTGCTAATAGACCCTCTGCTTCATCTATAGAATGAGGGAGGCTCCTTTTTCAAGGCTCCTGGCTCAGGGTTCTGCCTACCCTGTGTGCTGGCCACCTGCCGCTGCAGCCACCTGGCGCTTGTTCTCTGCTAATGCCGCACGTTCACCAATTAGATGCACTTTAGAGATCGCGGGCAGAGGTCACAAAGGCAGCATGGCCGGCCCACGTGAACTACCTCTGCTAGGTTTGTGCTGAGATCTTTAAGACCAGGGTGGTTTCTCTGAGAAGCTGCCGTGGGACGGTGTGGTGACTGATGCAGAGAGGAGAAAGCACACTTTTTGGACCTTCTCTTAGCAGTCGGATCATCAGACAGAGCTTTTCACTCTCCTGGCTTTCTGCAGTGGACACACAAGTAAGGCTTCCCGGGACAAGCCCTTTGTTACAATGTCCTTCGTTCCTGCTCCCGGCCCCGTCAGGGAACACATTTTACAGCTCGACAAAGAATACGTATTTTTACATGCTACCCTAGTAAGTCACTTTGCTTCTCATACTTCTAGATTCAAAATTGCTTAAATACATCCCACAGTGGGTGTCGATGTCAAATGCCTCCCTGTCCTGTTTTTAGGGCTGTTTGTGAACATTAAGCTGTTTCTAGATTGCTCTCAAGGCAAATTAGGCAGCCAAGGTGAGCTAATTCAATGAGGCATTGCAGGTAAAGGGCCTGGCCTCCTGGGCACACAGAGGTGTTTAATAAATGCTGGTCTCCCTGCTTACGAACACCCCTAAAGTAGCTGGACTCATGCCTTTGAACTTCTGATTCTTAGAAGAAATACTTTCCTTGGCTGTGATTTTTGTGCAGTTGGGAAGAGCAGAAGCAGCAAAATGGCTTTAAAGTCAGAATGTCCTGGGCCTCTCCCCAGTGTGGGGCACAGAGGGGTGTCCAGGCTTATTTGGCTCACTCTGAGGTTCTTCTTCAGAGAACCCCATCTGCCTTCTGTCAAAGTTTCAGAGACCCGTTTGGGTGGCACAGAGATGCTGATGATAAGGTCCTGGGGCAAGTGGCTTGGCGGTGATGTCACGGGGATTTGGGCATGTTATCTGTAATAATAACCAGTCTTGGGCTGGGCACAAAGCTTGGGGCTTATTTTAGAGCCAAATGAAAGCAAGGCGATTATCATATTCCTCAACTATCATCAGCTAAGCAGTACAGGTAAGCCACAAAATGGAGTTATTTAAGACAGTAACAAAGTCACTTGAAAAGGGGGTGATAATCTGGAAGTCTCTCTTTCTGCAACATCTAGTTAAAGCTGTCTAAGTGTGGAGACGACAGGGCAGGCTTGGTTTGTAACCTCTTGAATGGCAATCAGATTGGAAAGCTTCCTTGTGAAATTAAAGGCAGGGGCCCTGGTCTGGAGGCTGCCCCAGAGCGGCTGAGTTTGACCCCAGCATGTAACCTGGAGCCTTTGGGAAGGATCCCAGGAGAATCCTGCGCTTCCTGCCCCCTGTCCATTGAGCACTTACCCTGGCAAGGGGCACTCACCAGCCCCACCAGCCAGTCCTGCCTGGCCCGGTGACCCCACCCCTCCATGGAAGCCCCTCAGTGTGGGCTGAAAGTTAGTTCTGGTTATGTGACCTTATGTGGGCAGCATTTTCTGTGTCAGTCCAGTAAGACTCTGGGACGGGGCCCGGGGCTCAGTCTAGACATTCCTAGACTCCGCCAGAGCTTGGGACTGAGCCCGAGGCGGGGGAGGTGAATTCAGCTTGACCCCCGTCTAATTCGGGCTCTGCTCTTCCTACACGTGTGAATTGGGCACTTACTCAGGCTGGCCGAGGCTTGGTTTGGCCCTCTGTGAAGTGGGGATGGATAGAATCCATCCAGTAGGAACATAACTGAAAGAACACCTTGCCCACAGTTGCTCAGTAGAGCTCAGGGGACACCAGCTGTCGTCATCCTGGCTGTGGGCTATGAAGCCTGTGGACAGAGGTCCCCATCTCCTCTTGACACCCCTGGCATGGCTTCTGAGGCTGTCTGGTACTGCAGTGACCAGTGTGAATTTTATGCTGCATCATGTGGGCCTGTGAGCTGCGAAAACCAGGAGGCCTGCTCATCCTCCAGCCAGCTGGGGAAAGGTTGAGTCAATTCCCACTGCATTAACCACCACCCCCATTAATAATGGCCGTGAAAGCCAGACTAATAAATTAAAACAGCAGCTACAGGCCTGCCTTCCGCTGAATGCTTCCTCTGTAGGAGATGCCGCGCTAAATGCAACCCACAGATGACCTCACCAACTCCTCACGACCACCCTATAAGGTAGCCAGTCCTCTCACCACCTTACAGATGAAGAAACTGACGCACCAAGAGGATTAAACAAAAAAATTGCTTTAAGAGCCCCAACTCCAAAAAGCACATTAGGCCTTCTGGTGTAAGGATCTTGCTAGCGTACTATGTAGTATATTCAGCAGACCTCCCCATGCCTGATTATTTACATTCAGGACATGTCTGAGTCCTTTCTTAAGTGAGAAAATGAAGCCTCAGAAGAGGGTAGACAGTCTTCTCAAGATTGCACTCCACCTGTGCCTCCCCCACCCTCCGCCCCCAGGGTCTGGCCCAGGTGCCGGGAATGACGGAGCTGTCTTCTACACAGTTGTCCTGTCTGCTGAGACAGAGCTGGGCACTCGGAAAAGGACGAAGCCAGTAACAGTTCTTGCCAAATCCTGGAAAGCCCTTCTGGGGGCACCTGCAGAAATCCCCTGGCCACAGAGGAGACTGCAGTGGGGTGGGCCGGCCGGGCACCAGCGGGAGTTGCCCACTGTGGTGTGTGCTTGGTCCTGCGGGTGGGAGAGCCAGCTGTGTCCAGGAGGAGCTCGCCCCGGGGCTCCCCTGAGCCAGGTGGTCGGGCACGTCACAGGCTTCATGTCTGTCTCAACAAACTCAGGCTCTGCTGTATCTGCTCTAAGGCGATAAGCCGGAGGACTAGGACCAGAAGCAGCATTCTGAAGGGGAGGAGGCCTGTGCGACCTGCTGGGAGAATGTGTGGTCCCTGGTGCCCGCACGGGCTTTGCTGCCAAAGATGCCTTTGTGCTGCTGGGCAGGAGCTGGATTCCACCTTGGTTTGGACGAGTGGCCGGCTTCCTACCTGGTACAGAGAGATTGCTCTCGGCTTAATCCTCGTGTGTTAGAACTAAGTCACCACACTGTCAGGGGCGGGGGTGGGGGGGAGGGAGTTGCCCTGTGCCCACTCTGCAGTTGACCTCTTCACACTCAGCTGTGCCATCAGCTATTCAAGACTGAGGCAACCCGGCAAGGCATCGTGCACCCCACTTTGTCAGACAAGCACCTGGCCCGGGCAGGGTGCTGTGCTAGCAGCTGGGGAGGCATGAAAACTCTACCAGCGGATCTGCCATGAACTGCTGTCCGGGACTCACGCCCAGCTCAGCTCCACACAAAGCACCATCCTGCTCTAGAAAGGATCTCCTGTGGGGAGAATCCCTTTCAGTCATTTGCAAATTCATGTGCCACAGCGTGTAACCCATTCAACAGCAGCTGTTAGGACACTCCGGCTGGACTGGACGTCTGTCCGTGGGGCGGCGGGAGCAGCGGGTAGCGACCCAGCAGGTAGGGCGGGATGCAATCCTCTCCAGGATGCTGGGTTGACTTGCTGTCAGAAACCACCATTCTCCTTTACTTTGTAACATTGTTGGGGAATTAAAATACCTGGAACAATTATAAAGGAAAACACCTTGGCATCCGAGTAAAGGTCATGGACTGAGAGGTTTATTTTCATCACCGATGGGGGAAGAATGCTCTTGTTCCATCAACTGCACTGTCTTCAGAGGTAGGAACACGCTCAGCATCGTGGTGGTGGTGGGAGGGGGGTGGGAATCACAAGCACTGAGCCAGCAGATGCCCAGCACATTGTCCAAGGGCCGGTGTGTCTAGGTCACTAGGTCGCTGGGAAAGCACTAGCGCTTCACTGAGGCAGGGTCCAGCCTCCTCGGAACCCGAGGTGGCCCTTCCTAGCCCTCCTCAGCCTTTGAGACGCGACCCACATGGATTCCATCCAGCGCCCTGAGCCCAGTTCAGAGCGGCAAGTGTCCTGTGGCATATCCTGGCCCACACACATCATCCTTGTCCAAACCAAAATGAGGGTTGCAGCAAGTCGGGGGCGTTGTGGGGAGGTCTCGTCCCTGTCTCCTCATCCCAGCGCCTTTACTCCCTTGCTCTTCATGTTCCAAGCGTGGCATGACGGTGTCCCCTCCCGGACTGTGCCATGCCCCTTGTCTGTCATCCCTGTCCCCTGCATTTCTGTGGGCTGTCTCTTCACCTGATGGTGGTTTTAGTGCTGTTGGTAGCCATTGACCTGCTGCCCACATGTGGTTCCAGCATCCCATGGTCCAGTGTTTTCCCCATTTAACTGAAGCTCCTCTCCATTCCTTCCTGTAGAATTACGCTTTATGACTATCAGGCCATGTGCAGGGCCAACAAGGAAAGCAGTGACGGGGCCCACGGCCTCCTGGACGTAAGTACCACCATCGCCCAGGATGGAGATGATGCTTTCTGCCTGTCTCTTTGGAGTAATCAAGTTTGTCTTTTTCCAAACAATGACTGTTCAAAAATATTTCCTGATTTTCACTGGCTAAGAAAAACCACTTCTATTTAACCCCCAAATCCAGTGATTTTATCAATAACGAACAGATCTAAAGTCTTTGATGGATTCATGCAGCAGCCCTGCTTCTGATGGATAGAAAAGGGGAGAGGTTTTGTCTCACTCTCATAAAAAAGAATTTGATTTATTTCAATAGAAATCTCCCTTTCGGTTTGTTATTGAGCTGTTAGGTCACATGTCATAGGGTCTCTACCTTAATCTTGCTGCTGTTGAGTCTCTGTATCATTTTCCCCGATCTGGTTTCATTAATAATGTCACAGTTGAGGATCGATCAACATAGCTCTCGTAGCATTAGAAACTGGCTTTCAGACTGCCAGAAATTAATTGTTGTAATTTGCTCCCAGTTAAAAATATTCCCAATGTTCAAGCAATAAAAGTTTGCCCACCACTACCTGAAAACAATGGAGAAAAGGATACAGTACATTTCGGTAAAGTCCAGCTTATGCATACAGATAGAATCCTTGAGTGTTAATGTTTTGTAAATTCTCAAAATGAACCTCAGATTTGGTTTGAAACACAGAATTTGAGAGCCATTCTGTTCTGCCTGAGGGGGCAAGAAATGATTGGGAGCCAGAAATTCCTGAGAAGCAATTAGACTTGAAAAGTTGGACATTAAAAAAAAAAAAAAAAAACACTGCTTTTCAGTGATTATCAACTTGTCTCTCCAAGCCCAATTTCCCTAGCTTTAGCACGAATATTTGCAGGCTTAAAATGTTCCCAAGATATGTTTTCATCATTAGGCTTAACAGCTCAATGTCTTTACCCTTCTGAATGATAATGTGCATTCACATAATCCTTTGTTTACCCGCACACTGAGCCAGGGTCTGGCCGGGATGCTTGAGTGCCCTCCCCCTGGTCCCAGGGCACGCTGTCCCAGTGCCTGTCCCTTCCCACCTCCAAAGCCTCCTTAATCCCTTTATTCTTTTTCTCTTCCCTGTACCCATAATACCAAGGGTGGCTGAAATATCACCACTCATCCCAGCAGGTACAAAGACGTAGATCTGTCCCAGAGTCTGACCTCCAGGGGTCTTTTTGAAAGAAAGATGATGATTTTCAAGCCACAAGAAATGTAGTGGTAAAACCACAGGACTGCAAGTTTGCATTTGGTTTTAAAAAAGAGCAGTTCACGTCCTTCTCCAACCCTGCTCCTGAAGCCCTGTGAGGCAGGGGTTGATGCAGACACACTTGGCCATCCCAGAGCGAGGAGCCGGTCTGCAATCTCGGTGGGCTGAGAGGTACCCCAGCAGATTTTGGTGGTGGCTCTGTTCATTTACCTACTGGCTTGACATAGAGAAGTTTCAAGAATGGTTAGGAGTATATGGGTTCTGATTTTATCAAAAGCTGGTTAATCCTTCCATCCCAGCTCTAATCCTTCTCAAAAGGCTGAAAAGGTAGGATTAAGCAGCCATCACTTCAGGAACCAGGCTTTGGCATCTCGATTCTCTGATACCTACGCGCAGCCACAAAAGGCTCCGAGGTCTTTCTGAACCTGCCATCTGGGGCCAGGGCTTTACCAGCGCCTTTGGCTGCCTCTGGGCCGCCCACCACCTGCACACCCGGCACACGTAGGAATGGCGAGCCAACTGAGGGGGAGACTTGGTATTTTCCACAATTCAGGAAATTGAATTATCCACAGAGAAAGTATCACAGAGTAAACAATCCAACCGCTTTTTTAAAATAAAATACTCTGAAATAAAGGTTAGACTGTCAATGCCTGCCCTTATATAAGAGTGAAGGGGATTTTCCGCAAGGATAAAATCACATGTTTATGCGGTTACCATTTTGTCAGGTCCGGAGAAAAGGCACGTGGGAGAAAAGGCAGCTTAAATCCTACACAATTCATGAGCAACATTAAAGTCAAGTATATGCAACTTTTGCATATTTCCGTGAATGACATACAGTGATGGAGAGGAGAGAATCGCCTGAGAGGCAGCCCTGTGAATTACCATTTGAAATTAGTTATATGCTTCCAGCCCCTCAACATCAGGCTGTGAAATATTAGCCCCTGGGGATAGAGGTTTAAGCATCGTTTGCTGAACTTCCTTTTTCCTCCCAGAGATAACCCCTGTATTAGATCATGTTTATTTTACTTATAAATCACATCTCACTACAGGGGAGTTCAAAGTTTTAAAATGTTAGTTTTGGGATACAGTATCCAAGCATTTTCTTCTTTTAGCTCAGAGAGTCACTGTTTTTTAACATGATATCAATCTCTCTAAAAGAATAACATTGTCTTTATGGAAAACCTTAAGTTCAATTACAAATTTGGAATGTAATACCTTGTTAATGAACTGAATTCTTCCTTTCAGCCTTATAATGCCTTCCTTGCTGCAGCAAAATGGATAATGACAGAACTTGTCTTGTAAGTATAATTTGCTACATTTTTTGAAAGTCTTATTGTTTTTCTTCTGTATTACAAAGTGAAACAGAAGACCACGCTTCATGTTTCAATACCCATTAGATTCAGAAAACTGAGATAACCTGACCGAACATCTTGAAATATTGAACGCGGAAGCCAAAAAATTATCTTGACGTTATTCATGGCCGCTGTTACGCCCTTATGTCATTGTTTAGCAGACTAACAGCTTGCAATATACAGACCAAATTTATTTATTGTGGTTGCCGTTCAATTCAACATAGATGTCTGGCTGTTTTTAATGCCGCCTGGGTGGGCTGTGGTCAGAAGAGCAAATTGCCAGGGCTGTTCACTGTGCTACTCCGGATGCCTTGGCTTGCGAATGGGTGGGTGGGTGGGCTTGCTGTTGTGGGTTGGGGGCTCGGGGGCTTTTCTCAGGTGTGATCTAATTGTTCACCCTGTCGAATTACGGTCCTGCTTGGAGGGTGCTGGATGCATCTGTGACTTAGGTCAGATGTGAAACAGCACAAAGATGAAAGACTTGACTTCCAGACAAGAGATCGGACACATGACGGAAACACTGTGTCGCACAAAAGAGAGGTATTCCACGGACGAGCACGTAAACCAGATGGTTAAAGCTGCACCCAACTTTGCCATCCCTTTTAAGGCTCCAGTTCTGTGGCTTTAAGGCAGATTTCTTACTATTTAATGAACAGTCATCTCTCCACCGCTTGAATGTAACATATTAATTTAACAAAGTTACAAAATCAAGTGGAGAGGAAGTTCTGCCTCTAATCTGAAGAGATGGAAAATATGGTAACAGTATCAGATAATGGGATTTTGAGGGAGAGGGAGCTGCTAGAGACAGCAGTCATGCATTTTGAGGATGATTTATTCTTTTTGCATTCTTCACTAGCAATTAATAAATCTTGATATTTTGAGGTGGCATTGTGTCATCATTTCATAAAGAGAAGTTTGTCCCATCTGTCCTACATACACACACACACAATTGAACAAATTTGCATTGCAGTATATGAATTTTGAAAGCATCCTCTATTACTGCAGATCATAGTCTAGGCAGAGAATATTCTATTTGTGTTTCTAGACCGAGGCGGAGGAACCATTAAGCAATTGCGTTCTTACAATGAACTCAGACGGTAACTGGAAAAGCATCCCTGACTGTGAAGCCAGGGTGCTTCTCTGTAGTGGCCTTGAGACCAGGTAAACCTGATCGGAGAGTTTGGCTGGCATTGTTGATGAAACAGCCTTTCACAAGGAAGTTAAAGCCCAGTGAAAATTCATGGGTAAGGGAATGAATCACGCTGGTACCTCCAGGTTGGGATGCTGATCTCCAGGGGAGGTACTCAGGGTGCAAGAGCACAGAATGTCGCTGTCCTGATCAGGGTGTAGATGACCAGGTGACACTGGATTTTCCATCACCTGTTTAGGTTCCTGGTGGAGTTTAACCTCTGCAGCTGGTGGCACTCAGATATGACAGCTAAAGGTAAGCAGACCTCGGTTTCTATTTCCTACTTCAGAGCTACCGTCCCTGGTTCACGGGCTTCTTTTCACCAGGGATGTGCACACCTAAAACTATCACGACAAAGCGACTAGTCTGCAGCTCTGTCAGCAGAAGGCGCCCTTTGTGCACGTGTAGAATCATCCAGTCCAGCAGAAGTTCACAGGCGTCACTCAGCCATGTCGAATGTGCACTTTGACCTGTTTCCTGAACTAACAGGTGGATCCTTCAGAAAGCTCGTGGGCAGTGCTAGAATCACCAGGAGACACACTGCCACCTTCAGGCTGAATGAATGGATAGCCACTCGACTGTTTGCTTTTTGTTTACACTTAACCCTCCTAAAAATATTAATCTAATCATAGTACTTTCCCTGCCCAAAAGCCTTCAGTGAGTTGAGTGGTGACGAGTAGAACTCCTGGAGGCATGCGTTGTGGAGTTAGATTGATTTTGGTTTGAGTCCTGGCTCTGAGGTTGGCCTTGGGCAAGTCAGCTGATCTCTTCAAGGCCCAGTTTCCTTAAAGTAAAATGGAGAAAGTAGTCATTTCTACCGCCTTTCATGTGTGTATGTGCGTGCGTGCATGCATTTAATGGCAAACCATGCTATCTGCTGAGCTGGCGCTGGTGTATACCAAGCCCTCACAAGATGCCCTCTGCAATTTGTCCCTCACGAGGGTGGTGACAGTGTTGACGATGATGAAATGTCAGGTCCCCACAGCCTACAAAATCAGGGCTCCTCATGGAGGCCGCCTCCCAGCCACCTGCCCGCCTGCCGGGCCACTTGCCCCTTCTCAGATACACTCTGCCCTTCTCCACTTCGCGTACTCGTTCGTGTTGTCTTCTTACCCGGGACTAGCAGAGTGCTGCCACTATTATTATTTTTTAAGTATCCGTTGTTTGCATAAAGGTAGATTAGTCATGTACCACAATTCCCAGGTGCTGCCTACACTCCAGTCTGACATCCCCTCCCTCCCCAGTACCGATCATCAGCGAGGAACCCCTGCTCGGCAGCGCTCCTTCCCACTCCGCCCAGGCAGCTCACCCATCCCCCTAGCAAGTACGCCCCATTAGTGTCTCTGATTGTGTGTCTCACATCGAATTAGAATTTCCTGATGGCAGGAGCTGTGTCTCAGCCATGCTATCCCTTAGCACCTCACTGGTGCTCAGAGCATACTGGGTGCTAACAGAATACCCTAAGAAATATTTCCTTTGCTGGGTAGGACCCTTATAATCACTGTCAGCGGAACTTTGTAACTTACAAATGGGCCTATTTTGCCTAAAGGCAGGAACTCACTAGTTTCTCGTTAGCATATGTGATGGAACAACACTCCAGAGAGGTCAACGCATGCATGCACTGCATGAAGGGGCCTCTGGTAACAGTGAACCTAACCCAGGTGGGTTTGGGGTTGGCTCTGTCCTAGGAATCTGACAGCCCTATAGACAGGCCCTGTGTGCTTGTCTTTCACACACGACACACACACACACACACACACACACACACAGACCCTGTGTGCTTGTCTTACACACACACACACACACACACACACACACACACACACACACACACGGTGTCCTGTTGACCCTCAGGGCACAGGCTTGATCCTTACCCCTTCTGGCTGGGTTCGTACCAGCTTGGAATGCCAGTGGGTGTCCATAATCCTACTTCTAAAAATCAGTCTAAGGGAAATATGCTGGGATGGGAGCAAAGGATGCCAGGACAGGATGCTTATCACTGGAGAATTTATGGCTGCAAGTAACTCTTTAAATGATGAACAAGGATATTAAAAAATATATGACTGCCCATCCACAGAAGGCATGGAAAACTTTTTAATGAGATTCTGTTTCTGAACAGTTTTTAACAAGGTCAAAAATGCTCATAAAATCAGGTAATACAGCAAGAAAAACAAGATACAAACCTGCCTTGCAGTGAGGGGAGGAGAGACCGTGGTGTTTAAATAGGACCAGCAATGGGGATGGCCAGCGGGACGGTCAATAAGGAGAGCCCACAGTATGGACTGGGAAGACAAGACTACTGTGTCCCTATGAGAGGACCTCACCTGGGACATGAACCTGCATCTGTTTGAACTTGGCCACAATCTGAGAAAGAGAAGAGCAGAAACCTACCTGCAGAACGGGGGCTTTTTATCTTCTATTTATTTTTCTTACTCCGTGAGCTTTTCATAGTTCTCCTAATAGGAGGGAACACAGATCAGTGAGATTAAAAGAGAAAAGGAAGGCGGATGATCAGTAGAGGCCAAGAGAATGGACTGCAAGGGGGCAGAGGGCCGCCATCTCTGAGCCCCTCCTTGCGACCCCGTCCTGGGCTGGGAGCCAGGAACCTTCCTCGGCTGCTTGTCCGCCCCCTGGTTCTGGGCAAGTCGCCAGGTCTCTGGCCTTTGGTGTCCTTGTCCATCACCAGCTAACAGCAGGCATAATATGGTTGTGGGTGCAAAGCCCGTGTGCCAGGCAGGGGTTCCCCATGTGGTGGGAGGCACTCACGCTTTGGGTGCTACACGTTGGTGGCTTTTCCTGTTGACATCTGACTCTCAGGAGTGTCCTCAGTGCCGAGGGCAGTATCTCCAGGCTTTACTTTTTGGGCTCCCTCTTCACACTGAGTGCCAGCCAATTCCTGGCCAGGGCGCTTCAGTGGTGAGCAGAGGGCACCCCTTTCCTCATGCCCAGCTCTATCCTCACTCCCCTATTCCTGCCCTGGCCTGCCTCCCTTGCCCGCCACCTGCTACCTGCCGCCACGGGCTCTGCCCGCACATGGGTTCTGGCCTGCAGAGCTGACAGTTTGCTTTTGAGTTTCTGCTGAGTGTCAGTCGCTGTAATATTTGCTTAGACCAGAGGTTTTCGACCTGGGGGTAACTTGGCCTCCCAGGGGTCACTGCAATGTTTGGTGATAATTCTGTTGTCAGCACTGCGCTGGAGAAGCTACTGTCATCCAGGGGGTTGAGGCTGGAAGGCTGCTTGGCATTGCAAGCACGCTGCCCCTCATGACGAGCTGCCCAGCTCCTAGTGTCCACACACAGTGCTGCTGGTGAGAGGCCCTGGTGTAGACGGGGCAGGGAGGGAAGGTGACGAGGAGGTCTTGCACTCCTGATGGTGTCAGAAACCTAGGAAGGGTCCTGTTCTGAAATTTCACATCCCATTGCCCCAACACTCCCCCTAGCAGGCCAACAGCAGGCAGGACGTTAGCCAAGAGGAATCAGTGGGGCTTCAGTTCTGTTTTCTGTTTGGAAGACCTTAAATGATCATTCCAAGCCACTTAACTCCATTGCCACACTTGAAACCCGCTGCCCTCAGATAAGGCTAGACCTTGTCAGATAATCACATCGTCAACACACAAGTGTACCAATATATAGTGCTTTTGCATTTCCAGAGTGCTGGCATCAGGTTGCCTTGAGACCCCTTTAACGTACCTGAGAGGTGGGCACTGCTAGAATGGGTCCCTAAGCCACTCTGAGCACCTAAGTAAGCCAGCAGATAGAGAATGGCTCAGAGCATTCTGAGAACTCAGTGCAGAGAGAGGCAGCTGGCCTTTGCAACGCCCTGAGCTGGGCGCTGCACACGGATGGTCGCATCCAGCCCTGCAGCCCTCTGCTGGGCATGGCCATGGCTTTTTCCAGAAGAAACTGAAGCAGGTGGAGGTGATTGGCCTTGTCCACAGGCCTGCTTTCTGGACAGCTCTGTTCCACGACAGGCTCAGTAGAGAAAAGTTTCAAGCACCATCACAATATTGACTGGCGAAGTTTCTTCTTTCTCAATTTACCGTTCCCTCACTAGATAAAGACCCTGAGCTGAGACATCTTTGTTTAGCTAAAAATGGAATCCATAATTACACTGTTTATCTGCCTCATTTCCTTAATGAAGGGGAGGGAGGAAGCCCATTTCGGCTTGATTACCACAAAGGCATCATTTTGGCGAAGTTGCACAAAGAGAACGGAGCTTGCTGACACCGCGCTGTGAGTGGGGGCGCACTCACGGGGACAAAAGGAGAGAAAAGCTTTTCAAATGGAAACTATTCATTCCCAGTTGTCTGCACGTAATTGCTGTGAACCCAAGTCAGTCATTCTCATCAGGGACATTTTTTGCTGAGGGAAAATTAAAGAAATCCCATTGTGAGGCTCTGCTGGCGCTTCGCCGTGGCTGAGTGATGGGTCACGGAGGCTCCAGCTTGAGACAGACAGCGTCCCGGGGCAGGCTGGTGACCAAGAGCAGAGGCTCCGGCATAGCCGGGCTCCCTGACTAGCAGCCCTGCGGCTCTGGGCCAGCTGGCTGACTCAGTTCCTCCGTGCTTTGGTTTCCTCGTCTGTAATCCGTGGCGCTGAGGATTCTGTCTGTGCAATGGGCCTGGCGCACATGTGGCACGCGGTGAGTGCCCGGAAAGGCGGTGGGTTTGCTGTGTGAGTAAATGCGATCATGATGAGCCACATTCTGTGGCACTCAAGGCAGGCTGTGTCTGCGTTCTGAACCCCGGCTTTCCATTCCGGAAAGATAAGGAATCAGGGTAGCTGAGCTCCGTGATCCTTATGTACTTACATCCTTGTTAAGATAATGAGTTTTAAAAGCCTAAGAGTTAAAAACTATACCCATTGGATGGCTGGCAGCGGTAGTTACTGGTCCCAAATTCAGATAGACAGTAATGACTGGCAAATGTCTATGGCGTTTTCTATAGCACTGCAGACACAAAGAAAGGTCTTTGTCCTGAACTGTGCTATTTGGAATCTGTGCGGTCATGGTTTTATATGATAATCCGTGTGTTTTCCAAAAGCACATCAACTTGCAGCCAGTGTACAATCGGGCTCCACATAGACCCAACCGTTTATCACCCCATGAGCCCGGGTGTCCCACAACTGTCAGCGGCACAATTTCCTCTCTAGAAAAGATCAGAACCAAATGAGTCTCCCCAGTGAGAGTGCTGGACCCCTTCTGTGGTAACTGAGTCCGGACAGTTAGAATTAGAGATGGTGCAGTTACCAGGTGCATTTAAACCGTGTATGCAGCCATCAGCCTGCCCCAAAGACCTTTCCTTCTTCCATCCACTTGCTGGCCAACTTCACAGAGCAGTTACATACATGTGTGCTGGAACCAGACGGCCTGAGTTCAAATTCTGGTCCTGCCGCACGCCCACTGGATGGATTTGGGCAATTTATCTGGTCCTCTCCTCGGTTGACTAATCTGAAAAACAGATAACAATTGTTTCTACCTCATGGTTTATGTTTTTCTTGTGTTTTACTATTAAATTAATACATGTAAAGAGGAACGGCATCTGGCACACAGTAATTTCTTAATAAATTTAGCTGTGGCCGTCATTTGATTGCTATAAGTCATCTACCTGCTTGTGCCATAGGCACTTACAAGCTATGCTTTTGTTAACCTCATCTTGATGTCATTTTAACTGACTCACTTTTAGAAATGACAGTCATTGAAATATGAAGAGGAAGCCCCCCAAACTGAAAGTCAGTATCCTTTGCCACACAGAGAAATCAGTTGTACAAGTGAGAACCATGAAAATAAAACTGTGTTACCAAATTGCGGACAGATACTGTAAGTTTTAGGTATGGCCTCCCAGGTAAACAAGAGCACAGAGCACATAAAAGGAAAATGCAGGGAAGACGGTAAAAACTCCCTGCATCAAACTGAGATGTCCTCCTGGGAAATCAGAGGCTCCGGAGAGGAACTGGGAGCAGGGAACCCCCTGGTTCCCACAGGGTGCTGCCCCCCAACCTGACCTCGCCTTCCACCTGAAGCAGGCAGTTCTTCCTCAGGGACTGAGCTCTGAAAACCACCAGTCGGGAGGATTAGTTGTTCGTTCAGCCAGCTTGGAATGCCCTCTCCTATGAGCTGGCCCCGCAGGGCACAGGGGACGGACAGTGTGTGGGCCTTGGCCCTCTGGGGGTGGGACAGCAGCTGCCCTGTACCTCCCTGCTCAGGAGCCAGGAGCCACCCCGCCGGCCTTTTCTAACCCAAAGGCAACGGCTCACAAAGGCCGGCAGCCTGAGGAGTCAATGGAACAGCAGACAGCAGAAGTCCTGGTGACAGCGAACACACACGTCAGTGGCCCTCGCGATGTGCTGGCCGCCTTCCACGTAGTAATCCATGTGATCCTCAAACGCATGTGAGGCAGGTCCTGTCACTCCTGTTTTGCAGATGAGGACACTAAGAGGAGGGAATAAACCCTGCCTGAGGACGCAGAGCAGTGGCAGGAGTCATACCCTTGGAGCTCGTGCCCTCTGCTCCCGTGCAGTCAGCCCGCTCCGGGCACGCAGAGCAGCCCCGTGGCAGCGCTCCCCAGCAGCTGGCATCTCGGGGCGGCTGTGCATGGGCATGGCCGTCAAACTCTGTTCAGAGCTGCGTGTCCCGTCATTCCTCAGAGTCACCTGCGCGTACAGCATCTCACCATCGTGTCAGGGCCAGCTCCTAGAAATCGCATGTCCTGCATAAAAAAGCTGGTTAAAAGTCTACTTCCTTTTGTTTTAAATTTTTAAAAATCACAGTACATTATGCTTCAACTCCAAAACTCCAATTAATTTCTTAAAAAAAATAATAAAGCTCAGTGAAAAGCCTACATATAAAAAGCAATTACATTTGTCGAGATGCTTTAGACTCTGGCTTCCTGGTCACCCAGTGATTATCTGGTTGTTACCAGACAGCTACTCAGCCTTCCATGGCCCCGTGATGGCTCACCTAGTGCCAGCGGCCTCCCTGATGGGCAGCCCATGAAACATGAGCCCACGGTCCTGACATCCAACCACCTGTGTTGGAATATAACTTGAGATTTTGTCCACACATCATTCTATTAAAATCCTATTGAGTTGTAGAGTTGTAAATGTAAATTATAAATATAAAACATATGGATTTACATGTATGTAATATACATCACATAGAATGCACATTTATAAATGTGTGTTTATGTTTCTCTATACACATCTGTAGAAATCTGGGGCCCTAGAAACCTGTAAGCATTCTGCTGGGAAATGTTAATGAGTGGATCTCTCACGAAGAGTACTGCCCGGCTGGCCTGTCCATTTTACACATGAGAATACTGAGGGTTAGCTGGAAGCAATGGAACAGGGGTTTGTGGCGCAGACTCGTCTGACTGCAGAGCCCTCACTTAACCACTGTGTCATAGGACCATTTTCAGTGGCATGATGGCTTTATTAGAATGCTAGCTCTGTTTTTTGCCGTTGTTACTATTATTATTAACTGACATTCCCTTGGACCTCATTATGTTCCGAGAACTGTGCCAAGTACTCATTATGTGTTGTTTCATTCACTTCTCACGTTTGGTTGTTATAATAGAGAAGATCTATATTATCCACAATTTACAAATTTAAAATACTGAGACATAAAGAGGTTTTGGAGCTCGCCCACTAGGCAGACCTGATTTATTTAATCAACCACCCAGCCCTTACCAAGTGCCTACTGCGCACTCGTCCACATACCAGGGTTATTAGTGCTAAACTGCCAGATAGGGGACTTCATAATAGTAGGATCACATTCATGGCTGCGGTTAGACATAATGTATTTTACCATTTGTATCTCAATTTCATTTCTGGAATAAAACCATGTCGTTGTATCATGACCTCTGTCTCACCCTAAATAATATGGTGTAACTTCTATTTTATACATTTATTCTGACAAACATACATACATGTTGTTGCTAAGTTCATGTGCGTCTGAGGTCAGAGACCGGTGCCTGGTGTTGCCCCAGAAAGTAGGATTCCTGTGATGCAGAAATGACCCTTGAGCAAGCCAACACAACGGCCTGACGAATGAGAGTTGCTCGGCCCGTGAACTGACTGGCTAATTAGAAAATAATGCATTATTTCGCGCCCAGGACAATGACGGAGCAGCGGGAGAGCAGTGCGCAGAGCCCTGGGCCACTGCGGGCTGCCAGTCCCAGTAAAGCCTGCATTGTGTGTCCACCTCTTCACCCTTTTTTTCTTTTTCTTTATGTCGACAGCCCAGAAGTTGAAACAGGCCCTGGAGCCTTGCGATACCGAGTACCCAGCGTTCGTCTCCGAGCGCACCATCAAGGAGACGGCCGGGAACGTGGCCTGCGAGGACTGCTCCAAGTAAGCCCCTTGCCCAGGAGGCATTGCCCTCGCGGCCTGGAGGAAACCCCCTGGCTCTGTGGGAGGGATCATTCAGGTGGGGAGGCGTCCAAGTGCATGAGAAGGCGCCCTAGAAAAGGCCATTATCATCCAGTTTGCTGTTGGTTAGAACAGGTCCTAACCGGTGTTTCCCTAGGGGTCAGCTCCCTGCCAAGGAACGTCCCTTAGGTGTCCATACTGACGGCCTCGAATCCTCAGGATTCACAGGAATCCTGAGCATTGGGAACGATGTTTGGTGGCTGGACATGCGTTTCCCCGGTGGTGGGGGAAGCTGGGCCTCTCGGAGCGGCTCTGCTGGTCATTTGGGGTTTCTGGCCTCTCAGTCCCCATGGGTGGCCCTCTGTCAGGTGGTGAATCTGGGCTGATGTGGGCATTCTTGCTATGTTTGGGATACAATTTCTTTGCAGTCCTATGCTTTGTATAAGCGTCGTCCTGTGACTTGGTGTGTCTCTTTCCTATTTATAGATATCTCTGGAGAAATAGAAATTTTCTTTTGCTGTTATTTTAATGTAGTCTGATTTATTCTTTTCTTCCATGATTTGTGTGGTCTGTGCCTTAAGAAATTAGTCTCTACCCAGATGTCAGGATGATATTCTCATATATTTTTATTCTGAACACTCTAAAGTGTTCGCTTTCATATTTAGGACTCTAATCCTTCTAGAATTGGGGTATGCGGTGTAAGGCAAAGTCTAATTCTGTTCTTTCCCGTATAGTTGGCCTGTTAACCAGCACTGTTTATTGAAAAGTCTTTTTTTTCCCCCAATATATTTATTACGACACTTGTGTGATGGGCTGAGTGCCCATCTGTCTGCAGGTCTGTTTCCCGGTGAGGTCGCCGATACATTGTGTCAGCACCGTATTGCTTCATTATCGCAACTTTATGATATGACTTGATATTTAGGAGAACAAATATCCTTTCCTTGTTCTTCTAAGCTGTCTTGGCTATTCTTGCCATTTTATTCTTGCATATTAATTTTGGAATAGGCTTCTTAATGACCATGAGTTATGCTAGGGTTCTGATTCAAATTGCTATGAGTTATTGGTTAATTTGAAGATAATTGCTATCTTTTATGATATTGATGCTTTCCACTTATGAACTAAGTATATCTCTTCATTTATAGGCCTTTCAGTACAGTTTTATAATTCTCTGTGAGAGTCATACCTAGACTGGTTACAGTTTTTCTTACTATCAGAAATGGCATATACGTAAAACTGTATCTTCTAATCGGTAATTGCTGATACACGGGAACATTACTGATTTCGGTTTGAGTATCTTGTATACAATTGCTCAATGCCCTTTTAGAACTGATTGTGTATGGATTCTCTTGGACTTTTTCATGCACAGTGATATTTGTGAAAATTTGCCTTTCTAATCTCCATACTTATTATTTTGTTGGGCTGGACTTCTGATACACTGTTGAATAGAAGCAGTGAGAGCAGGCAACTGTGTCTTGATCTTAATTTAAAGGAATTTCTTCTAATAATTCCATGTTAAGTATGATGTTTGCTACAGGTTTTTTTTATTGAGGTGTAAGTGACGTACAATATTATATTAGTTCCAGATGTATAGCACAGTGATTCAACATTTATATATGTGGCAGAATGGCCACAATAAATCTAGTTACCATCTCTCACCTTACAAAATTAATACCGTATTATTGACTATATTCCCCATGCTGTACATTATATCCCCTTGATTTATCTATTTTTTAGCTGGTAGTCTGTACTTTTTCATCTCTTTCATCCATTTCAACTCCCACCCGTCCACCCACACGCACACTCTCCCCCAAAGCTGGTCTCTGTACCTGGGAATCTGGGCTTGGTTTGGTTTTATTTATTTGTTTTGTTTTTTCAGAGTACACATACAGGTGAAGTTACGTGGGTGTTTTCACATGTAGTAAAATATCACTAATAGAAAATGTACGATTGTAACTCTTTTTAGGTGTACAATTCAAGGGTATTAAGTACATTCGCTGTTGTACGATCGTAGTTATCCATTTCCTGCGTCTCTATAGGTGTTTGGTAGTTAACCACTTATTAGGGTGAAGAAAACCTTTTCAAGAGTGTTCATTGCTATTGTTGCCGTTGTTTGAAACTGGAATAGATGTTGAATTTCATCAAAAATGTTTCTTCCACATCCATTACCAAAATAATTTAAATTTGCTACTATGTGGAGTTACATTGATAGATATAATTTTTTTAAATTTATAATCATAAAAAAATATAAGTATTTTTAATAGTAGACTGGCTGTGTAATGTGAAAACCCACTTACCTTCCTAGGACGGCTTTTCATTTTCATGATTACAAACCACAAAAACCGTGTTGCTACATCTGTTTGTTCACATTGTGCTCAAAAAGAGGCATAGGCCCAATTTTTCCTTTCTTCCACTGTCTTTTGGCTTTGCTATTAAGGGCATTTTATTGTCACAAAGTTGCTTGGAGAGTTGCCCCCCTTTCTCTCATCTCCTTAACGTTTCGTATAAGGTTAAATCATCTGTTCCTTCTTACAGGTTTGGTGAAATGTACCCTTAAGACTATCAGTGACTGATGGGTTTCCTGTTTGTTTTTGCGCGTGAGCAAATTTCCAACTAAGGATTAGTTTCTTTCAGTGAAACCTTTTCAGAAATCTCTTTGGAATTTCTATTTTTGAAATGATTGTGGAGATTCTGTTTCTTAGAAAATTGCCTATTTCATTTCGTTTTTCAAGTTTATTGCTTGCACTTGCTAATAGGTTTGTCTTTTGATTAAAAATGCTACCGTATTTGTGATTTTGCCCTCTTTTAAGCTAATCTCTCTCCCTCCCCTCTCAGGGGTTCCTTCCTTCCCTGTCTTCCTATCTGTACTGACAGAGATATGTTTATTTTGTTTTTCTTTTTGAGGAACCACCATTTAATTTGTCTGATTCTCTTGTCGTTTCTTTGACTTTCTATTTTGTTTATTTTGCCTCTTCTCTGTATTACCTGTCTTCTGTGTTTTGGGAGTTTACTGTTTTATTTTCTGCTCTTTTGTGTTTGATCTCGAGCTTTTCAGCTCCATTCATAATATTTTTTGATATATATAATTTTTCTTTGCACTCCAGTTTATCTCCATAAATTTAATATACAGGGCTTTCATTACTATTCAGTTCTCACAATTTTCTAATTTTCACAATCATTTTGATCTATGCATTTTTAACTAGTGTTGGAAGATGTCCTACTATCTGAGTTTTGCAGCTGTTTTGTCTTCGATCTCCAATTCAGGGACGGCGTCTGTATGATACCTTTGCAGTATGTGCCGCACGGGCTTTGCATTCTACTGCTTGTCCACAGAAGGCACATCTCATTCTCTAATTGCTGAGCACGGGGACTAATTTGCAGCCACTGGATCCAGTGTGTTGATTGGATTTCAGGCTTTCCTTTTTGGGGCCTATTTTATATCAAGCTCTCAGGAGACTTATGGGTTTTTCCTCTCCTTCATGTCATTCACTTCATTTTGCTTTCTGTATTTGGAGGCTATTGCCCTGGGTATCCCTGTCCAAGCCTGGGACAGCGTCCTAATAAACCATTCCTTCTATCATTCTAATAACGCTTTTTACACAAACGTGCCTTAGGCTTGAGCCTGTTGCGTTTGCTAATAGCATACACACAGTAGCTCATCTTTTGCTATTTTCTAGGCTGATTTTCCCCCTTCCCTCCATTCTCAATTATTGTTTTGTCATTTGGCGTTAGGTAGATGATTGCTGGAGCAAGCAGTGTTTTTTCTTATTGACTCATAATTAGAAAGCAAAGGTATGAATACAGTTTGATTAAAATAGGTGGCCTCAAGTTTTCAAGCTAAAGAAGGGACTACCCTTCATTCCGTGAGAGGTCATGGCATCTGCTGTGACCCAGGAACTGTGGTGCTTTGGGGAATGCAGGGTGAATAAGATACCGAATGGATGTGAAACTATTTACACCCACTGTGGCTGGCCTGGAATTGCATGCCGGGCCTCAGGCACCCAGGGGGTTGGGAAGTTGAGTGAGACCTGGTACAATTTGCTGGCGGCTGAGGAGAGGGCACTGCAGGCTTGGCCGGATTCCCCTATCAAAGCTTTATTTCAGGACCACCACCCAGATGCTCAGAGGCAAACCATTACAGGCCCAGGGGCCAGAGGGCAGTGAGGAATAGGGGCTTCTGCTTTTCTTTTCTGTTTAGCAGACTTTTAGTGACATACAGCATGTGCAGAAAAGTGTACAAGCCACACGTTTGCAGCTTGGTTAGTTTCTACCAAGTGAACCTATCTATATAATCAGCACTCGGGTTAAGAAGAAAGTGTCACAAGCCCCTCAGAAGCCCCCCACCTCCCCCGTTCTAGGCATAACCCCCATTCACCATATGATAACCACTCTTGATTTCTAGCATCAGTGATTGGCTTCACCTGTTTCCTACATCTAGCTTGGGAAATAGCAGTTTAGTTCCTATATGAAGACTGATATATTCATCACCTTGGGGAAGTTTCTGAAGAATTAACTTAGAAAACAAAGCCGGGCCTTGGGAGAAAAATTAAAGCCAGCTCAGAACTGCAGTGACCATTTTTCAGTTGTCTGTTAAATCCCAGACACTGGCTTACACTGTGGGAAATGGGTCAGTGTGGCACACAGGAGTCCTGCCCTCATGGAGTTTTCAGGCGGGTAGCCAGGCAGTGTCAACACTCCGTGCTCAGGGCTGGCACTGGGGAGTCGGTGGTGTGCAGAAGCACCGAAGCGAGGCTTGGTGTGGTCAAGGAAGGCTTCCTGGAAGAAGAGGTATCTAACGTTAGACCACTGGGATGCGAAGGAGTGGGCAAGTGAGAACATCCAGGCCTTGTGTGAGCAGCAGAATGGTGTTTTGCTCCTCGAACTGTTCGAAGTTCAGGGAAGCTGGAACACGGACTCGGGGTGAGGAGATGAGGAATGTGTAAGGGCCAGATCGTGTTGTCCCCGGGAGCCCATCAAAGAGAACTGGTTCTTTGAAGGGTTTCGGGTGTTGCCCTGACAGTGTGGAACAACAGACATATTTTAAAGAGAAGAGAAAAAAATAATCAGATTCCAGATGACAGGAGAAATGACAGTGGTCCCAGTGACAGTGGTGGCCTCTTGAAGCAAAACCTGATGGCTCAGACATGGCCTTTGCTGCCCTCTGCCCCCTCATCCCAGCACATACACTCTCTGGTCCTAACAGAGCGAAAACCTCATCTTCTTCTGCTTTCTCTCCTCTTTCTCCTCCTCCTCTTTTTAGAGATTAGACATTGTCAGATCAGCCAGGGTGACGAGTTGAATGAGAAATCCACTCACAGCAATTATTTTTCTAATCCAGAAATCTTTGTGAGGCTTTGTCATAAAACTGTGATTACAATGCTCAAGTCACATAAAAACAGGCTCCTAAAAATAGTCTCGTTGGATACTTTTGAAAGATTAAGCCCTATTATTCTTGTGTTTGGCATATCCCTTTCTTTCTTTGCTCCATTTTATGAAATAAAGTTTATTAGGAGACATGCCTGCATATTTATCAAAGTTGTTAGGAAGATAACATTCTACAGGCTGGAGGATCTTGGTGTCCTTGAAATGCAGTATGTTATGGAGGAAAAATAATGTTACTTGACAAAAAAGTCTTTCCCTTCCTGAGGGCCAGTTGAATTTTCAGTATAATGGCCAGCGTATCTGGTGACCACTGGGAGGCCAGATTTGCACATCTGCTTTACATCTAAGTTGTGTAGAAGAGATGTCAGCCTTTGCCTGGAAGGAATGAGATTATGCAGGACTAGTTCTTGAAGATAATTACTAATTTTTGACCAACTTTGTAGGTAACTTCAGGTCAGGGGCAGTGACATTCAAAAATAACACAAATCTGCAGCCTTTGGCCAGGAAAGAGTTGGAAACTGAGTTGGGTGAAAATTACAGTATTTCAAAAGTTATGCACTGAGATCTTTTTCAAAGAAAAACATCTTGCCTCCCGCAATGGAACATACAAAGCTGTGTCCATGACAAACCCTTCCCAAGGCAGCGATTACATTGGTCCACAAGCAATGGTAAACTGGAGAGGAATGATCTCAAAGAACTGTCTGCTTCCCGGGGGACGTGCTTCCTGTTGCAGCTCGTTCCTGGACTGTCGCTAACCATTGTCCCATCTCTTCGGAGAAATCAGGCATCCTTGGTGCACAAGCATTTCGCTAGGACTCAGGAAACCATGTCAGGTGGTTCTGGCCACACAGTAAGTCTTTTTGGCTTCCAGAGATCTTTGAGGACTGGCTGCTTCCAACTCTGTTTCCGTGTCCTGTTTCCAGGATCACTTGACGGTTTTATATGGAAAATACTTCAGGAGGTGACTCGGTTGCTCTAAATAGAAACCTTCCAGTCGGCAACTCCAAAAGTGGACATTTATCTGTTTCATAGACAGATATATTATAACTGAGGGGCAGTATACAGTGTTTAAAAAAGGCTTTTCAAAAATAGAGGGTTTATGGAGAATGCAAGAGCTTAAAAGAAGAGAAGAATTTACATAAGAATGTCATTAGGGCTGGTGGTTTGGCCGCTTCAACCGATAATTTTCATCATTCAGTATCCCACTGATTATTACATTAATCTGTTATTTGAACAGCAATCAAAAACAACTCAGCCCATATTTTCTGGGCATTTGTGACTGTCAACAAGTTGAACCAAATGGGATATCTAAAAAGAACGTAATGTTTTACTATTTTTTAGGGCGCTGCTTTCCTTTTTGACACCCTTTGCGGAGAAGGGGAACCCATAAAGCCTCCCTTGCCTGAGAATCAGTTGCAAAGCCAAATACTTGTAACCATAAAAAAAAAAAAAAGAACTAATCAAGAATAAAATTAAACATGTGTTGCATTTGCAATGCCAGCACTTTAAAAATCTTGTCACATTTCAAGGCTGACAAGATAGTAATTTCTAGGGCAAATTAGGTTTCTTGTTTTTGTGCAGGCATCATTTTTGGTAGTATTGCTCATTGCCTTCCATAAAAAATGACGTGGCCATCAGTTTCGCTTTGGGATGGGAACACCAGCTTTGCTCATCTTCCTGGAAGCCCCAGAGCTGTGGCTACACTTTTCCTCTCTCATCACTTACCCCCACGCGCCTTTTATTTATCAGTGAAACTGAAAGAAAGTAATTGGTCCCGAAGCTGTGTTGACGTGTCCCGTGGGCTACAGTTCAGGGAACCCCAGTTCAGGATTCCGTTTTCCTACAAATGACTCCAGTTTCCCACTGAGGTCTCAGGCTGGGTGGGCGATTTACCACAAGTCTTCAGACTGTTTGTGGCAAAATGCCAGGCAGGTGTTCTTACCAAGTGGGTGCTTGGAAAACTACCTGTAAGAGGGACCCATTGAAAGATGGGGATGGGGCGTCATCTTCAGGTAATGGCTGAGAGGCTGGGCTCTGGGAGGCACCCCAGTCTGGGCTGCCACGCTTCATCGTGCCAAGACTTTAACCCATTACTTGAAGTGCTCTTGGTTTCTTTGTACTCCTCTCCGCCAGGGGCATGATACCTGCCTGCACAGGGTCTGTGTGGGCCTTAGAAAAAAGTACAACCCCCCTGGTTAGCACAGTGCCCAGCCCAGAGTAAATGCTTCATACAATGGGCGATGTTTTCACAGAGCACAATTGACAAATGCATCCGTGTTGACAGGGATGGAGGAAGGCCACAGGGCTCCAGTGAAGCTCCTCTTCCAGACTTCTTAGCCTGGAAGGTAAAATGAAGAGTTTCAGTCAGGAAGCGCAGTTGGGGAGGTGTTTGCTGCAACGAGACTGTCTTAGAAAAAGTCAGCACTGGATTTCTGTCACTTCCTGGATCTACTTAAGCTCTTGGTTCACAGGAAATTTGGACTTCTGAACGAGGGACTACACATATTCAATGGTGATCAGATACTTCGTTGTGCAAATTAGATACAGACTTTACCAGAGGGAGTACATTAGTGTCATGATTAATATAATTTGTAGGCGTTAAAATGTAACAGTTTTTAACCACTCAATTTGCAACCATACACTGATTTGTTGAAATATTTTTGTATCTCCCACTCTATAGATTCTTGCCAAACTACTGTACTCAATCTTGTTTGCAATGTGTAAATACATGGGATTCAGTTTCCCATGAAATAATCATTGGCCCTTTCCAACGGTTTGGTTCACTTCTAAACAAGACAACTTTCCACTGTACAGTTTGATTAACACCAAAGGTCAGATTCTTCCCTTTGGACTTGCAGAGCTGCACATCTTCTTTTTCTCCAAGTTTTCCCTTATACCTTCTTTACTCACATTTACGTTTATTCACTTCCACCTTGGCATGTAGGCTGGTAATGTGCAGAGCTGTGGATCGTCCAGATCAAACTTGTTCCCGTCCCTTTGAATTTTCAGTGTCGCACCCGTGCCGTGGGGGGAGGGAAGCATATTCTTGCTTCCTGTTCGGCATCTCTGGGCAGCTTAGAATTGACTTCTGCCTCCAGAAGATTTAAAGCATGACTCTATCACATCTAAAAGCTGCTCAACAAGTTGTCATATAATGTTGAGAACAGGCCACTCATCCCTTAATAAAGGGGCTACTTTCTTTTTTATATTATGGGTATGGTGCCAGGTTTGAATAATTCAGTGCCAGCTCTTGCAACGTACCTAGTTAGTGCCGTATGTGTGTGGTTGCTAAAAACATCTTTGGCTTTAAACCTTAGAGGAGGAGATGGGGGTGGGGGAGTAAATGCTTATCTCGGGAGCTATGCTATGAATTGCTGAAATGGTGCCAGAAGATGAAAATATGGTCCAAAGGTATTAGACTAATTGGGCTTAAAACCTCTGGTTTGTTTTTCTATGAGTTCTTGTGCATCTCAATTCAGTGACACCCTTTACTGGACACAGGACTGCACTGAATCTCTCGTGCAGACACTCAACGGAAAAAGTGCCCCATTTCCAGATGCAATGGTGGTCTCAATTTTGGGGTTCTAGGTGGAATGGCCTGTGTTGTGGAGGTGTCACTCTCTTGCCCTTTGAAAAGAAGGTCTGGAGAGGTCTTAGTACAGGAAATGCTGTGAACTACCGTCTCCCCTCACCAGCCTGTGATGCAGAGCGAGATGGGCACGAGTCTGTAAGGACTGAGAGGTCTCTCTCTGATGGGAATTAGTCTTGCAAACAGTTCCCCATTTGTACCTTTCTTACTCTGGGGGAAAGCAGGGTGGGGGCACGTGTAAGTCTGGCTGGGCTCACAATGCAGTGAGGCCTCCCCCTTCCATGCCCGAGGGTTGGGGACCAGCAGAGCCAACGATTATTTTTAGAATGTTTATTTGCTTGTGGAACGGAGGAGCACAGGGCTGTGTCCACACCGCGGACGTGGGCTGCGTCTCTGCCATGCACTGTCTCTGTCCCCACGGCTGTCTGTGCTGTGATGCCTGCTGCCCCCACCTCACAGCACAGTCTGTGTCCTCCCTCGGGCTGCCCAGCGTTGCACCTGAAGTAGCTTAGCAGGTTGCCAAGCCTCTAAAGATGTGTGTTTATTAATTCTCCAGCTTGCCCTCCATCTGTTTAGCTTGGAAAGAGTTTATATATTCCTGTGGGTATTAAAAACCCATCTGATGTATTAAAAGAGCTCAAAGGATCAAAGGAGAAATGCTGCTTGAAATGCAGCGTGCTGAATATAGACATAAAATTTCTGGACACAAACTGCTTTTTCAGGGGACATTTTGAAACTCAAGACATACATTCATCTCTTAATGATCAGCTTTTCTTCGAGACTTGGATTTCTCCCTTTTTTTTTTTCAAGTGACCTCCACTCCCACCTTTTTGAGGCTCAGTCATGACTTTGACAAAAGGGCCCATTGGCAACCCCTGTGTGGATGCAGGCATTAATGTCAGTACCATTTTCAAGCCTAGGAAGAGGCAGCCCCAGAACCTCAGGGAACCCACCAGCCACTGGCTCGTGACCAAGGTTCTTCGCATCTGGCAGAAAAATGGGTGCAGAGGCTAAAAGGCGAGGCTCCGAATCCCCATGGTCCGCATACATTAAAGGGGTAAATGGTCAAAGTCAGGATGTGGGAGGGGCTCTCAGTCTAGATCGTGTCACATGCTTCTCAAACAAAACACTGCTTCCCTGACTTTTAGGAGACCAGTCGGGTAGTTCATGAATGATGCCGCTTCTGTCGAAGCAGATTGCCCCTGCAATCCTGGGTTATTTTAGAAGATGCTGGCCTATAGGAGAATTCATCTGGGACTAGTACTTATTGTCAAGAGCTTCATGTCCGTTTCCACATATATTTTTCTTTCCATTTTTTCATTTCATCTGCACTTCACCGAGGCTCAGAGGAGTTAAGTCTTGGACCCAGGGTTACACAGCTAGTAAGTGACACTTGAGTTAGGTCACACGCTGCCGGACTCTGCAGCCTGACAGAGAACCTCTGGCGTGCGGGTGAATGCCTCTGCATCGTGATACCAAGTCACCTTTGTAGCCCTAAGTCAGACTGAGTTCATGTCACCGTCCGGGTTTGCTTTGGAAACTGGCAATTCCACCATCCACTTGATCTGTGGGAGGAAATTACAACATCCAGTTTGACAAGAGCCATACATTCCTGATGCTAGATTCGTGGGCATCTCCATCAGTCTGATGCGGTTTTCCTCACGGCGCCTACTGCATTACTGGGTGCCGTGATGTAATGCAAATAAGCATTTGCATTCATTTGTCTTCCTCCCCCATCAAATCAGGTGAGACAGGCTGGAACATGGTAAAGAGTAGTTCAGGCTTTGGCCTCAGACAAACCTGAGTTTGAGTTTTTAATGCCATCACTTCCTAATTGGGCACCCTTTACCAGTTGTGGCGACGTGGCGACGTTTGCAAGCAAAGTACCCCTCCTGGCTGCCACCTGCTTGTCTGTAAGACGAAGATGCTAACAGTGCCTACAGAGGGCTGGGCTGCTGTAAACATTACAAGGGACGCATAAAAAAGGCTTCACTGTAGATGGGAATGTTGTATTAATTCCTGAATTCCTTGCACTTAACACAGGACTTTGTGCATAAAATAATGCTCAGAACATTGTTGATTGAGACCAAGTTTCCCAAGAAAATAAGCTTGTAAAGTGTGAGCAAAAAGGGAAGGGCTGTGCGTAATTCTAGTAGCTGAGACACCTGTTACTATGTGTGATTTGAAAACAAGTATGTGTTTTGAAAACAACTAGATGCTCAGATTCCCAAAAGCAAAGAGAGAACATTGTGATTTTCTTTAGGAAAAGAGAAGGTGGTCCAGAGAAGGGAAGGGACTTGCCTGGGGTCCCACAGGGAAGGAGCAGCAGATCCCAGGCCCAAAGGCCAGTCAGTAGCCCACTGGGGAGGAGTCTTTCTCTACATCACTGTTTCTTCTCTGTAGCGGATAATTTTTAAATAACTATTAACTAACTAAATGCATAAATGATTATAGAGACTGTGATGCACCAACAGGGCACATAATTAAAGCTGTACATAAGGGACATGCAATGAGAATTAAGTCTCCCCCCACCAGTGAACCTGGCAGCCTCTCTAGCGGGCCGGCATTGTTTCAGGACCTAGTGTGTACGTCCAGGGATGTTCTGCAAATGACCAGCACACAGGTGTATTAAGTATCTCCCCACTCATTTTTTTACAGAAATGATAGCATACTCTACACACTGTACTTTTCTTTTTTCACTGGTATATCTGAAACCATCTTCACATCATTATGTGGGTTGTCTTTTTTGTGTTTAACGATTATCCGAGATTGCATTTGGGGGGATATTTTCCCCAAATTGGGCTTTTGGGTTCTTCCAAAATGTTGACACTTGAAACAAAGTAGAAAGGAATATCCTTGCGTACTATGTACTTTATTTATCTGTATGATACAATACTAGAAGAAGTGATTGGTCAAAGGGTGCACCTATTTATAATTTTGGTAGATCATGCAAAAATGTACTCTAGAGATATTAAACCAATTTGCACTTCTACTAACTTAAGAGAATATATGTTAGTTGCATTCTTATTGTTATCCATTCAATTATTTATTGATATCAGAGTAGACTCATGAATATTTTATTCTATGGCTTATAATCCATTACAGATTTTTTCAAATTTTTTTCTATTGAGGTACATACAATAACATGCACAAATCTTAGTGTACTTAATGAATTTTGACATGTATAAATACTCATGTAACCACCACCTAAATCAAGATATCAAACATTCTTACTAATTTTTTGCCCCTTCACGTATTTCACCCATCCCCCATGCACCTCTCCTGTGGCAACCGCCAGTCTGTTCTCTGCATTTACGAGTCTTTTTCAGTTTTGTTCATTCATTCATTTGCTCTTTGAGTCCACATTTAAGTAAAATCATATAATATTTCTCTAACTTATTTCACTTAGCATAATGCCTTCTAAGTCCGTCCATGTCATCACAAATGGTAAGATTTCATTCTTTTCATGACTGAGTAATATTTCATTATATATGTGTATCACATATGTATGCATATATTTTATATATGTATGTATATATCATATATATATCACATCTTCTTTATGCATTCATCTATCTATCAATGGACATTTAGGTTGTTTTCATATTTTGAGTGTTGTCAAGAATGCTGCAATAAATACAGACGTGCACATATCTGTTCAGAATAGTGCCTTTGTTTTCTTTACGTAAAGTCCCAGAGATGGAATTGCTGGGTCATAGGGTTTTTCTCTTTTTAGTTTTTTGAGAAACCTCCATACTTCTTTCCAGAGTGGCTGCACCAGTCTACAATCCCACCAGCAGTGATGAGGCTTCCTGTTTCTCCACATCTTTGTCAACACTTATTTCCTGTTTTATTGGTCTAAGCCATTCTGACTGCTGTGAGGCGATATCTCATTGTGGTTTTGATTTGCATTTCCCTGATGATTGGTGATGTGGAGCATCTCTTTATGTGTCTGTTGGCCCTTTTTTTATCCTTTTTGTAGAGATACCTATTTAATTCTGCCCAGTTTTTAATCATGTTTTTATTTTTGAGGTGTATGAGTTCTTTATGTATTTTGGATCTTAGCCCATTATCAGATAATCATTCGCAAATATCTCCTCCCACACAGTAGGTTGCTTTTTCATTTTGTTGATGGTGTCCTTTGCTGTTCAGAAGCTTTCTAGTTTGTCAACTTGTTTTCTTTTTGCTTTTGTTTCCTTTGCCTGGGGAAATACGGCCAGAAAAAAATAGTATTGCCTTAAAGAGTTTACTGCCCATGTTTGCATCTAGGATTTTTATGGTTTCAGGTCTTTAATCCATTTTGAGTTCACTTTTGTGTATGGTGAAAGACAGTGATCCAGTTTAATTCTTTTACATGTAGTTGTCTAGTTTTCCCGGCACCATATGTTGATGAGACATGTCTTTCCCTCCATGGTATATTCCTGCCTCCTTTGTCATTGATTAATCGACTGTACATGCATGGGTTTACTTTTGGGCTTTCTATTCTGTTCCACCCATCTCTGTATCTGTTGTGTGGCAGTACATACTACTTTGATTACTGTAGCTTTGTCATGTAGTTTGAGATCAGGGAGTGTAATACCTCCAGCTTTGTTTTTCTTTCTCAAGATTGCTTGGGCTTTTCAGGGTATTTTTTTTTTGTGATTCCATAAAAATCTGAGGATTATTTGCTCTAGTTCAGTGAAAAACACCACTAGTATTTTGATAGGATTTGCCCTGGATTTGTAGGTTGCTTTGTGCAGTATGGCCATTTTAACAATATTAATTCTTCCTATCCATGAACACAGAGTATCTTTCCATTTACTTGAGTCTTTTTCAGTTTCTTTCATCAATGTCTTATAGTTTTCAGAGTACAGTTCTCTCACCTCCTTGGTTAGACATATTCCTAGATATTGTATTCTTTTTGGTGCAATTGTAAATGGGATTGATTTCTTAATTTCTCTGTTCATTATTTATTTACAGAAACACAACAGATTTCTATAGGCTGATGTTATACTGTGTGACATTAGTTACATTCTTACAAACACAGTTTGTTATTAAAAGGTTTTGCTCTTCCCAGTCTGAGATGGCAACTGGAATATCATTGTTGCCTTAACTTTTCTTTTAATGACTGAGTGTGAGCATACGCTTTCATCTATTTTAAAGCCATTTGTATTTGTTGTACTAATTACGTCCTTACTTGTTTTTCTTGAGTCTTAGGTTGCTAGTCTCTTCTTTTAAGGTATTAGACTTTAATATTGAGCTTATATAGTTAGAAAATTAACTATTTGTCCTATATTGCATTAAAAACATAGCCTATCATAATTATTTTCTCATTATAAAAGTAATACGTGGCTGTTATGGAAATGGTAGAGAATTATCTACAGTCTCATCATCCAGAAGTAAAACTATAGATTAAAATTTGGGTGTATTAGTTTTCATTCATTTTTTTCATTCATTTGTTTTTTTTTCCTAAAATAGAACAATATGGTAAACACTGTTTTATAACATGTCCTTATTTTTGCTTGAAATATCATAAGCATATTTCCTTGCCCTTAAATATTTTCTTGCAACGTCATTTTAGAAAACAGCTACAGGGTATATAGATTTACTAGTTTCTTTAACCAACACCATGTAGGCTGCTTGTAATAGTTGCTCTATAAGCAGT
Source organism: Manis javanica (assembly GCF_040802235.1). NCBI lineage: Eukaryota > Metazoa > Chordata > Mammalia > Pholidota > Manidae > Manis > Manis javanica. The sequence goes on from NC_133158.1 coordinate 5,055,148, forward strand.
GCCATCAGAGTCTTTACTCCTAAAACATAAAATAGCTGGGAACGATGCTTTAAGATAAATCTTGATTAGACTTAGTTACACAGTATAGATACAAGTGTTTATGTTTCTCTTGATTCGTTATTCCGTTGCTTGTTTTGGGGGATGGGACCTATTAAATCTTTTATAAAGACTAGATAATAGGTAGAACTTAAATCCAAAACACCTTTGTCCAGGAAGATATGGCATCAACTGAGAGTGGAAACGTAATTGGCGTAAGCTTTGACTTATTTTATTAAGGTGACAGGAGAAGCCTGTTTATAATTTAGCCTACGATGTAAGAAAAACAGAAAATTCAGTAGTGACAGACAGGTTTATACATTTAATGCTTTTGTTAGTAATTATTTAGAAACCTCCTTATGTTATTTGTTTCATGTCCAGTTTTGACAAACGGTATTGACTTCCAGCAAGGTGCCAAGTTAATTATTTCAACTTAATAATAAGCAACACTGAAATGACATTACACAGGCTTGTTGAGGGGTCACAGAAAAATGAGCTTCAGAAACACTTTCTGAATGTGTGAGCATGGTTTTAAGTACAACTAATCAGGAAAATTAAAGCAATATGAAAAACTGTTGAGATTAATGAATCCTGATTAAAACAGGATAAGGTGCTCAGGGTGAATAAAGTCACAGTTCCCCGGGAAAGACTATGTGTTCCAGATTGCTTATTTCTGTCTACAGTAAATCTCCCAAATGAATTATGCTAATGCTATTGATTCCAAGCATTTCCTTGCTGGCCTTATTCATCTCTTCAGATGTCATTTCTCCATTATAAAGGCCTCAAGCTTCACATGCAGGCCCATCAAGCTCTGAAAATGGGGTTGGCTTTTAAGAAAGGCAAAACAAATAATATCCAACTTTGTTTTCTGTGTTTGGGAACTGCATGCTAGGAAAGAGTGGAATGGTCAGAGTCTTTAGGATCATTCTAAACATTCTGTCAAGTTATGACTGTGTATTGTGTGAGGCGGATCACAGTCTGGAAAGTCATGGGCTGGGACAGAGGTTGACATTTGTTAGCCCAGTGACGGAGCTGACGAAAGGAAAGGTGCTGAAAGCACATGACCTGGAATTTCCCACTTAACTCTGCTCTGTAGCCACCCCGATCCCATCAGGTGTTCCCCAAAGAGTGGTCTGAGGTTGTTTTAAAAAGTAAAATGGCTCAGGGTAGTAGTAGCTGTTCTTCAGGGGGCACCTGAACTCGTGAGCAGTTTCATCACATCATCAGACTCTTTACCCCACAATAGCCGTATTATGATTACTGCCCATCTTGCGTGATTAGAACATCCTTTGTTCTAATCCATTTATGCTTAAGAGAGTCGCTATGAGCAAAGGAATTTTATTTTTCACTTTTTAATGTGTCCTTTTTCTACTTTGTCCTCCAAACTAGTTAGCACCGGTCCTCAAACACAGGGCCAGACTCAGCACATCTCCAGGAGGCACGCCCGGAAGCGGATGTTGTTGGGCCTCACGCTGAACCTGCTGATTCCTCGTCTCCAGAAGGTGGGGCCGGGAATCCCTGCTTTGGCTCAGCTCTCCGGGTGATCCCGAGGCACAGCCAGGCTCGGGGGGCTCCCGGAGCACCTCCTAGGAGTCATGCAGTGGGACGTGACAGTGCTTTCCTGGACTTGATGGCCAGAAGCTTGCTTCTCTCTCTCTTTCTTACTGGCATAAACTAGGAGGATACCAAAAATAACTAAGGGAACAAAAGGAAGAAGGAGACACCAAGGGTGAAGTTCTGCCCGAAGTTTTGTTTGCACCTCACCCTCCCCAGAGATTCAGAAGTTGATTGTAGTGACGCCCCACCATCGCATGCTCAGGGCCACAGCTTAGAGGTGTTGTCACACAGCCGGGCTCAGAAAAAGATGGCCAGCCTAGTGCTGAGCATTGAGTGCGTGGGAAATGAGTGGCAGCTGAGAAGGGATGAATAATCACAAACGATCTGGAGCCTTGGGGAAACTTGAAAAGAACCTACTCAGACACCATTGGCACTTTTGGGAAAAGCAACTTCAGAACTTGGGTCTTAGGATCTTGGGGAAGGCAGGTGATACCTCCCCGCAAGAGGGTGAGCCCAGCTAGAACCCAAACCCAGGGTGCAGGAGGTCAGTCACTGGCATCAATTTGGAAAGGGAGAAAGGGTACAGGAGCGGCTTCTCCAGATCACCACCACAGTAATCTCCGCAGGATGGGACACATGGACCGAGTATTGTGGCAGACATATCCCCTCTTCTTTTGGTGCATATTCCGTTTCTTTTTATAAATTGTCTTCTGTGATGTCACCTTTCCCCTCTGAAGTAGTCCTTTGGTTTCTTTCTAGCATTAAACATATTTTTAAAGCAGAAAACCTATAAAGTACACCCCTTCTGTGTTTAGATGAATGTAAATACATTGTTCTGAATGCATTCATGGATGAAATCTGTTGCCTGGGCACACACATGATGACAGACACTGGGGTGAGCAGGAGGGATTAAAAATCAGGTACACCGGGCTCTTGCTCTTGAGCCTGGAATCTAGGTGTGTGACCTGCGGAGAAGTCACTGCATCCCTGTAACAATGTATTTGGCCTTATTTCAGAGACTCTGCTTCTCATTTACCAACATCTGTGATAAAGTAGTTGCTTCTAAAAGTTGGGCTTTTTTGTCCAAATAGACACAAAAACTGCAAGCAACCAGATTCTGTTAAGGTTTGAAAATGTGGCCATGGCACCTAGAAAAACCAGAGTAAAATCTATACGGAGATCCACGAGCGAGTCCACTTTTAAACCTTTAATTTTCTCCCCTCACATTGTTGAGGTGAACACATCAGCTACCACCTTTCACCCTACAATTCTTATTCTTTAGACATAGTTTGGGTTTCTTGAGGCCATGTCTGTCCAGTGGGTTTGAGAAGTGCTGTGTGTCCTTACATGAATGTGTATTCACAGTTGTCATGGGAGATGCTGTATATGCACATGTGAATATTCACCTACAAGCAGTCAACAAAATGTTGCATGTGGATATACGAATGTGCATCTACAGGCATGAAGTTAAGGGCTGTACATGCACATAAGAAAACTCAGTGATATATGCATATATTGATATACATTCTCAGGTATGAAATGCTGTTACTACTTCCTCCTCTTAGAAAATTAGAATTCATGTTAGTTTGCTAAAGGCTCTGAGAAGTCCTGCAGTGAACAAACCTCTGAGCTCTTTTTAACCAGGAATTCACCAAACATTCATCAAATTTGATAGGAGAGTCCCATAATAAAACCCATCTTGGGTATCACTCTTTAGGTTAGCAATTTCTGCTACAGACTGGATGAGGTGGAAATCAGTCATGACTCTTGAGATATTTATAAGGTAGTAAGTGCCTGGATATAATGTTAAGATAAACAAAGTAGCCAGAATGCTGAATATATATACAAGATATGTAAATATGAATCTGTAGACACAGTTATTGTCTAGATTTAATATATTTTATTCCTACTTCAATTCTATTGCAGTTTGAGATCATATTCTGTATGATTTCAGTCCTTTTAAATTTATTAAGACTTATGGCCCAGCATGGTACCATCACAGTGAGTATTGTGTGTGCCCTCCAAGGTGCCTGGGGCAGTATCCAGTTAGAGTGTTCTGTGAATGTTCATCAGGCCAAGATGTTGAGCTTTGTTGAAGCCACCTACAACCTACAACTGCTTTAGGATCTAATTGTTTTATCAAGGAATGAGAGAATGGTGCGGAAGTCTCCACCTGTGATCAGCCATTTATGTATTTCCCTCTTTATTCTGTATATTTTTATTGCATTATTTTGAAATTCCATTATCAGCTGCATACTTGGGACTTTATACATTTTTGAGGAACTCTCTTATTTTCACTATTGGGAAATGGCCATCTTTATCCCTGGGGATATTAATACAGCCAAGCCAGCTTTCCACTGCTTAGCATTTGCCTGTTAATGTCTTTTAGCATCTTTGCACGCCCAGCTTGTCTGTGTCTTGAAGTGTGCCTCTTAGAAACAGCAAGTGCTTTGTTTGGTCTTGCTTTTTAATTCTTTTGTTGATGTCTGTGGTATATTTTATTGTATTTTTATTCACATTTCTTACGTACATATGATAAAATTTGCTGTTTTTGGTGTAGGGTTCTATGAGTTTTGACTAATACTTATATTTTGATTTTGATGATAGACATACAACTATAAATGGTTCCATCACCCTAGAAAATTCTCCTAAGGTTCCCCAAGCAGAGCTCCCAGCAAACAGTGAGCTGTCCGTACAGCTCTGTGTTACTGGTCCATGGTCCACGGTCCGATGGTTCTTGGTCCGTATTAAAGTGCAATTCCTAACCATTTTAGAAAACTGAACAATAGAGAATAAAGTAAAAATCCACACGTGATCTCGCCACTCAGAATGGAGGCAGAGGTTTACATGCTTACTGAGGCCAGGCGGCCCGGATGTGAATCCCAGCTCTACATCTTATTGGCACAGTAATTTCGGGCAAGTTACCTAGTTTCCTTGCCTGTAATCTGGGGATAAGTACAAGTATTTACATGGTGCCATATTTCCTTCCAGTCTTTTTTTGCCACATACTTAGCCTATTTTTGCCCTTGGCATACTGTTCTGCACGAAAGGCTTTTTTCACATAATGTGAGATGTCCAGTCTTTTAGAAAGTCGTTATTGATAGGAACTGACACGTCCAGGAGGCTAAAAATCAGATATTCAATTCCCCAGTGAATTCTTCCTATTTCTGAGTCTGTTCAGGCCTCCTGATGGTCCATTACGATGCTGTTCTCCTTTGCTAAACAAGCCTGACAATTCACCTGGGGACCGTGGGAGACTGTGGCTGTGAGTCCCAAGTGACATCGGTCTGTCCCCTGCCTTCTGGGGAGCGAGTCTCTGGTCTCAGGATGCCTGGGAATTGTTATATTGCTATTGCCAAACACTTTGCCAATGAGATTTAGTCATTTAACGGATACGACAGCAGACTGCAAAGTCTGGTAGCTTGCAGCCAGACCATGGTCTCATTTCTAGGACCTGTGCTTTTATGACCAACATGGGACTGGTCCCTGAACGTCCTGTAAGCTTCAAGTGCCTCTTGGGTAACTGAGGGAAATGTCACCTGCCTCACTGAGTTGTGAAAGGTGTCAGTTTTAGGAAAAAGGCCTTCACACCAGGATGTTTAGTGTTCGGTGAGTGGTATGTGGTGACTGCCGTAATGGCGGGGATGCCAACAGGGGAGATGAGTTAGAGGGTAATGGTTAAAGCAAAGGCTGATGTCTGGTTTGTAGCATTTCAATATTTTGAAACTTGCTGGGTTTTAGGATTTGGATAAGTTATTTCACTTCTCAAAGCCTGAGTGAATGAAGATGGTAATTCTTTGAGCTGGTGTGAAGATTAAAGGGAGTTGCACGGAAAAGTGCTTGGCATTAGGTAAACACTCCATACACGCTAGCTCTTATTCTCATCATTTACGAGAAAAGACACTAATAATTCCAGCGAAACTATTTAACAAATTCCTTACCCTTCTTAAGGGATTAGAAGAAAATGGTTCATGTCATAATTAAGAGGATTTACTGAAGACCCTTGTACAAAAAAAGAGAAAAGGACTGAAGAGCTAAAATAATAGCCAAGTTTGGAAAATATCTTTTGTGTCAGCTCTTTTGAGATCCTCTTCTTCTGGGACGGGAAAGGAAGACCGAGTCCCTCTGGCTTTTCATTTTGCGGGGCTCTCTCCCCCAGGTTTCAAACACAAGATTCCATTCCTCGCCGCCTGCCTTGGGCTAATAATGCCAAAGAACTTGCTGTGCGCATCATTCTCAAGCTCTGGGGTGGCACCCTGAATCCCAGCAAATCCTCGGGAGGAGGGGAGAGGAGGGGAGGGCTGAGGATGCACGCTTACGGTGGTTCTCTCTGACTCATTCTGTCTGCACTGCAATAAATACCACCCTGGGGCAGTGCCCTGCAGACAAAGCCCCGTTTGGGCTTTTTGTGGGTCTTCCCCATCAGCAAGTCGCAAATGGAGTGCCACAATGCGGTCACCCTATATGTTTTTGAATAAGTAAAGGTAACAAAGACAATACATTTGTCCCATTTAATCTCAGCTCTTAACCATTACAAGGAGGCACATTTCCCATGCTATGGAAATGGAGTGGGAGAGGCCTGCCTGCCCCAGCCCGGTTCCTGGCAGGCCACCCGGGGTATGCCAACCTGCCTGGGGCTGTGTTGGGGTTTTCGAGGGCTCAGCTGCCCACAGCTTGCATTTTCCAGCCGCAATTAGATCAGGCAATGTGATGGCCATTGTAAGGAATTTAGGATCATGTCCCTTAGTATCCTCCCATTATTCAGAAGGCCCAACTCAAGTGAGCTTAGGCTATGGTGGTGCTGAGGTACAAGCTTCAGGTAAGGCTTCCTCCAGTTTTCTAAAGGTTAGGACCAACACCTGGGTTTTCTCTTTATGTTTTCCAGCAGGCATTTTCACTCACGAGCACAGGAAGGCTGCCAGTGGCTCCTGAGGCCAACACCTTCCTTGTTCTCATGGGTCAGGAGCAGAGATGTGAGCCTAACTAAGGTCCAGGTCCAGTGCCCATCTTTGAACCAGTTGCTTTCTTCAGTGGGGGGAATTGTACCAAGTATTTAGGCCCGTAGCACACCTGGGCTGGGCTGGCGCTTCGGAAGCCCTATCTAAGAAAACTGCTGTAGAGCGCTGGGCAGGGCCCTCTTTTATTCTGAACTCATCTAGAAGCAAGGAGGTGTGAGTCCTGAAAACTTGTTAGAATAGACAATTCTGGGCTGCTTGAATATCGTTTGTCCTGTATTCTGTGTGACTCATTTGCCAGGGAGCTCGTGCTACTTTGAATCACATATTTATCTTTTACTTTTTTCAATCAGCTTTGCTACTGAGCTGGTGCACAGAAAACAAAAATAAAGGTGTTGCATTAAAGAGCAAAATAGCTCTGTCTGGTTATCTAGAGAAATGGAAGAAGGGAGGGAGGGAGGGGAGCGGACACTGGCTGGCTTGCTCTCTGTATTGTGATCCACTCACACAGGTCTCTGTGCCAGCAACCCTAGAATAAGCTGTGTCAGGGGCCCGTGGGGAACAGCAGCGTGGTGGCCATCCAGCTCTTGCCATTTGAAGCATCTGACTTCATGACTTTGGATATGAGCTCATATTGGAAAACCACTTTTTTTCTTTGTTTGGTTCATGGCTTCATGACGTGTGTGACCTGTGTTTTTTGACACCCTACACAGCCTGTTACTCAACCTCATTTTTAGTTGCTCTAGAGGAATTCTTCCAGGCATCGCCCTGGAGATGAGAATTTTCTGCAGGTCCCACAGCTGCCCGTGCCCACTCTGTTCCAGACGCAGCCTAGAGAGCGCTGGTGTCCATCCAGCAGCCTTGGCCAGCTGAAGGCACAGGGGCTGGCAGCGCCGGCTAAGTGATGCGCAGAGCCCAGTGCCAAATGAACACGTCGGCTGCTTGTTCAAAAAGCAGGAAAAAAAGTGTCTTAAATGTACAAAAAGGTGAAACTCTTCCCTTCTTTCTGGGGCGTGTCTTGAGCTGTCATGATCCTCTCTATTTGCTAGTTAACACCGTGCCCCTCAGACAGGGGGCCACTTGGCGGGGCAGGTGCAGACCCGCACGGGCTCCCGGCCCTGCCCGTTGCTCAGTGGGGCTGCTGAGTTCTCCCTCCCACTAGCCAATGGACTATGCAGCCAGGCCCCCCTTGGAGAAGGGGGCTCAGTCTTCCCTTCCCTCAGGCCCACCAGCACAACTCACAGCGGACAGCTAGTCACCAAGGGAAGCGGGCTTAGCCCCAGGACATACCTTTTCCTGGATCGGGGTGGGCAAGAGGCTCACCCCTGCTACGTCACAGGCGGACCACCACTCCTTGGTGCCCCTCACTCCGGCAGCCAGGCCTCGGCCAGGCTGGAGGGTGATGAGGTTGCTGGGCTGGGGCAAGAGCCAGGCAGCTGAGAACCCCCACCTCCTCCATCCCCACCCACTGTGCACCCTAAGCTGTTCCTTGGACTTCACTTACAAATTCAAAGATAAAATTTTATATGTCAAGACAGCCCTGCCTGCAGAACAGGCACTAATTGAGGGGCACTCTCCCTACCCCTCCCCAAGCTTATCTGAGGATGGGAAACTGGCCCCCTTTAGGGCCACGTGACTGCTGGGGAGGGGCCTAAGGAGATCGGGGTCAGGGAGAGAGCCGCTTCCCTCCAGGAGGTGTGTGTCCCACTAGGAGCCAGGTGCGCAGTGCAGGGACACTCCAACAGTCTCTCGTCTGTACTTGGGGGTGCTGCAAGAGGGCCAGCCCAGGCCTGGCTGAGCAGGGGTAAGAGACCCAGAGGGAGGGGCAAGGCTTGGGGGAGGGGCAGCAAGGAGGCACTTTCCCAGGGCTCAGGTGGAGGAACGCACAGACAGTGGCTGTCATCCTGCTTACACCCAGCCAGATGGCTGCTTTTCAGGCGGGGCCCCTGCCAAGGGTCAGAGGTTGAGGGTCACTGCTGATACCAGGAGGTCCACGGGTGGTAGAGTTGGGGCCACATTGAGGAGCTCTGCGTCCTCGGAGGACTGCGTGATAGCCCCCAGGACAGCCAGCATTTGGGCGCCAGGCCTGACGCAGGGCACCAAGGGCAGGCTGTGCTGGAGAAAACAAGCTAGGGGAGAGAACCACACTGAGGCCTGGGGTGCAGAAACCACTGCCTCTCTGCTGCCCCGCTGTCCACCCCCCCCATCCAAGACTACTGGGGACGCCAGGACCAGAGGCCCCATGGAAGCACCACGGGGGCTCAGAACTAGGTATGAAATCACAGGACTTCCCATCTCAGCTGGACCGAAGTTATTAACCTGAAGCTGTCAGAAAGTTATGAAATCTCTACAAGATATCATTAGGTGGTGAGAGCAGGAATTCAGTAGTGTGGTGGGAAAAAAGACTTAAAAAAAAAGAATTGTCTCATGCTTGTATTTCTATGAAGTCAAGACGACACAGTAAGCATGTTGATTTGCACCCCCAGGCCACCCATCCCTGGGGCCCAGGGCCTGGCTATGCCCATGTCCTGTAGAAGTCCGGCTGCTGTGCTTCATTTAAGATCTTTGCATCAATATTCACAGATTACTCCACAGCTTTTGTTTCCTTTGTGATATAATCTTGGTCAGGTGTGACATCAGGGTCTTTAGAAAGAGGATTCTGAAATATTTCCTTCCCTGTGGTCTGAGTTTAAATATTCTGGAACTGCAGGTTCCAATGTCCACATGCCGACCTGATTCCTCTGTGAGATTCCCCACGCCGCCCCCATGCCGTTCGGTAGCAGGACTACAGTGTTATGCTAGAACACATCTTCAATATTTAATTTCTAGGTTGCATTTACATAGTCACAAAGTACTAGTTACGGGCCTGGGTCGGCATAGCACGTGGCGGGCACGTCGGGGCAGCTCAGGCATCTTCCTACCTGCGGGGCGGATAGGGTGCTGCTGGGGGTCCACTGTCGCATGCCCACCCTCCCCAGCTGCGCAAGGGCACAGTGTGGGACAGGACCAGCACCACTGAGTTCAGATAAACCCCCTGTGACTTGCTCAGTGTCCTTTATTTTATCTTTGGATAGAAGCTGGAAAACTTATAAATGGTGAAAATCTGTAAAGGTGAACCAGCTCAAAATGCTCTAAGCATCTATCCTGCCCCAGTTTTTCAAGCGGCAGCTTTGTACCTGCTTAAAGAAAGGCAAGCTGACCAAGTTCTCCAAGCGTGCCCGTCTCCTCGGGGGGCCCTCCGGGTGCGCGTGGGTTTGGGGCAAGCATTCTGGAGGTGGTGGGATTGCTCTCCCGGGCCGCCAGGCAGCCCCTCTCAGCAGGTGGTGCGCTGCGAGGAGTCTCTCCCGCTCTTGAAATCACGTGGCTTTTGTCACAACTAGCCTAGGGAAGACTTCCTCTCCCTGCTCTCTTTCTCTGGTGGACCTAATTTATTTCATGCATTTTGGCCTGTCCCGCTGCGAGTCTCTGTTGAGGCTTCTCCCCACTGCCTTTTGTGGCCCCACAGCAAACCCACTAGGCCACAGTTCCTCTGCACAGTGATGTCAGTCTGGCTGCTGGGCCCAGCTGGATGGAGGTGTGTTTTATGAAGTTCAACCCCGCACCCCAGGCTCATAAATACACATTGTGCACATAAACGTACAGCTAACATTGCCCAGACCCTCTGAGGCACCATGTTAATAAGCAGACAGTAAGTCCTTAAAATATGGAGAAGCAGTTAATCTTTCCGCTGGCAAATCCTTTGTAGGGGGTTGTTTTCCTCCAGTGTGGCTGCACGCAGGGCTTTTCATCTCCTAGGATTTGGGGAAAAAAAAGAAGTCTGCTGTGGGGCTTGAGAATACTTGAGCAGCCCTTGACTAAGAGGGTAAATGTGTTAAAAATGATCATCTCTCGTGTACTAGCCGTGCCTAAGCATCCGTATCAGGTAATCATGCTGGGCCCCTCCCGGAGCTCAGCCTCCGGTGATTCCAGCACAGGCACCTGCTCAGGCGGCTTGCGGCTCTGCCCCTGCTATGCTGGGAAATTACTCAGCCTCTTGTTTTGCCAGCTCTAAAATGGGCACAATTATATCTTCTCTGTGTAGCTTCTGCATGCATTTACCTCTCTCTCTGGGTCCCAGTTTTCTCTTTTGTAAAATCAGAAAATCGGTGCTCTTGGCCCTCAGCATGACATTCCGTTTCATAAACGTGTTACGATCACATGAGCATGTTCTCCTTGTCTGGAGCTCCTGCGTCAGGTCACGTTCACTGCCGTGATGGTCACCCCCAGGCTGCTTGCTCCTGCCTTTCTCTCTCCCTCTGAGGATGGGGTGGAAGGAGCAGACTGGGGGTAGGGCTGAGGGCTCGGCAGACACGTGCATGCTTGACGGCAGAGGCGCAAAGGCACGTCCTCGGCCTGCCTCTCACCTGCTGAACAGCCATGACCTTGCCCTGCGTGGTAGGTCTTCTCCATCCCATCGATTTTTCTTGTTCTCTCTAGCAGCATTAAATACTCTGAAATAAATATTTCTAAATATTCCTGACTACTCATATGTTATGTATAGTTTCACAGCATTATTTTCCCACTTAGAATGTGTGGGATATCCTCTCCCAACAGGAAACTGAGGTCTCCCATCCCTTTCACCTGGTGCCCGGGGAGGCTGTGGGGCAGACCCGCGGTCACCTATTTAATCATCCCTCCACAGGGGCCTTGCGGGATCTGCCTCCCAGTGAGCGATGCTACCAGAGCATCTTTATACCTGACTCCCTGGCTTCCTGAACAAGAGCCTCCCTTACTGAGACATAAAACTGCTGAAATAATAGGATCTAAATGATTCTGTAATAATAACCACCTGTTCGCAGAGTGGCTGCACAAGCACACTTCCAGGCAACAGTGCAGAATCCCCGCCGCTGTCAGGGCTCCACTGCGTGGCTTTAGCACAGGCTGAGATGTTTGCTTATCTGCTGCACAGCATGCATTTTATTATTATGATTTCATGTCAGTTTACACATCTAATTGTAGTGAGATTGCACCCCTTTCTGCAGGTCAGTCATGCTCCTGTGTTCTCTCTTCTGTAAATCACCTCGTGGGTTTTGTTTCTGGTTGGGTCACCCACCTTCCGTCCCTTCTTAAACAGCCGCACTGTCCCCCAAGGTCCCGTCTGCTCCTGGTTGCTCCTAGGAATGACTCAGGCTCACCACCTCAAACCCCATCAGAAACACTGGGGTTTTGCAGCAGGTTGCTTGGAAGTGAAGGACTACTGGAGGAAAAACAGCAGCTCTGTGCTGTGTTCCCTTCTTACAGCCGGGAACCCCCCTCCCTCCGATGTTTGGTTTGTCTTTTATGTTCAGTGACGTCTGGTCATTTTCTTCATAAAGGCATGTCTTTTACTAGATTTGTTCTGGGGCCCTTCACTGCAATTATTGACGCTACCGATGGTTCTTTATCTCGTGAGTGTTTTTCATTGGTTCTTGCCAGCGACAGGGAAGGGCCGTGGTCTGTATATGCCGATTATGTAACCTGCCAGTGCCAAGGTGTTATTAGCTCTGACAGCTGGTCAGCGGGCTCTGTGGCCTGTCCCCGAGCACAGTGCGGGCTGTGTGGGTGACGTGGCAGTGTGCATTCATGGGGCAGATTTGCAATGAGCATTTCCGTTTGTTCATGGCAAGTGGCCTGGTGTTTTTGTCAGCTTGGTAATTTATACTTTATTCCAAAGGTGTATTTGCTCTGAGCTTTCAAATGGTTTGCAGTGTTACATGCCTAATTGTCACTTAAAATGTTTGAATGCCTGTGTGTCCTTTAGACTTTCACGTGACTGTGTGCCTTCTTTCTGGAGCAGGGGTGCCAAGCATTGATGTATGTCCATGTTCTTTCAGCCCAGAGCTTGCTGCTTGCCATTATCCTCACATTTCCACTTGCCTTTTATCTTTCTCAATTCCTGTCCTTGAGTCAGCAAACACTTAGGGTGGATCTGCTCAGTCCCAGGCCCGCTCCCAGGTGCAGGGCCGACGGGAAAGCAGGGCCGACAGCCACTGCCCTGTCCCAGGGAAACCACACCTGCTGGGAGGGGGCAGCAGAGGCCAAGGAGAGGAAAGGGGCTGAGGTTACTGGGGTCCCGGCAAGAACCGAGGCCATGGAGTGCAGTCCGGCCTTCCCCTGGTGCACTTGTGCACGAAGGTCCTAGTTGACCCTGCAGGAGACGGGGATAGGGAAGTAGGGCGGGAGCTGGAGGTAGTCCACAGATGCTCCAGGTTCTCCTGATGGGGGACGGGGTAGCCGTATGTGAGCTGAGGGGCGTGGTGGCAGATGAGGGGACTGGGCGGCCATCACCTCTCTCCTCCTCCCTCAGCCCTGGAGCAGAAGCTGCGGGCAGGGCTTGGGGGAGAGGCCTCATCCCCCTGCACCCCACCATGTGCCGGCAGACCAAGGGAGACCCTGGGCACGGGTTTACGTTCCTTGCGTCCAGCTGCTAGGTTCAAAAACTTAAGCCCTTTTATTGGCAAAACTTTTATTTCCAATAAAAGTGTTTCAGTCCTATTCCCAGATTTGAATCTGGCCTGTTTCTAACCTCTCAAGGTTTAGCCAAATGTGGTTTTTAACCTTGAATTTCCATTGTTTATGTCTTTTTGCTATTAATTTCTGATTGCAGCCTACCACAGAAGGGAACACATAACTGCTGCTTTCCGCTCTTCAGAATGCACTACATACTGTGCTTGACAATAACGTACATTCTGCGCGCTTTGGATATGCCGAATTTTCACTCCATTTATTAGTAGATGATGAGCTCATCAGTCTCTTAGGGTTTCTATCAGTCTGTACGCTGTGATCGTAAGAGTTCATGTCATGGCTTGGTGTAGTATATACTAGTTTTCAGTATAAAAAGTATTCAGATTATGCACTATTCCTCAGTATGAACTATTTTCTTTATTAGATCTTAATGGTTTTTCATTTGGAACACTTCTATGATCATCTCTCCTACTGGCATTCTTCTGGTATATCTGTTCTTCCTATCATGTCATACTGTTTTAGGAGTATCTGTTGCAAAACACATAAATCTGGTATGTTTATAAACCCAGTTTCAGAACCTATGCCTTGTAATATATGAGTCTAACCACCAGATGTTTATAGTGATTGGTAATAATTTTAGGCTTATATTGGCAGTGTGTGTGTATGTGTGTGTGTGTGTTATTCACCATATCTTGGATTAATCAGATTTTCATGTTTTTGCTTTTTTGTTCATAATTATCCTTAACTTATAAAACAAATGTCTATCCAGATCAATAGTTCCTTAGCTTTATTTTTTCTTAAACAATTTTTATATTGAAGTACATAGAATAAAGTGCACAAATCTTCATAGCCAGCTTGATGAATTTTCAATATGTATATACACTCATGTATTCATTGCCCAGATCAACGTATCAAATTTCTTGTTAATTTTCTCCCTCTTCACCTATTTCACCCATGCCATGCCCCCACCTCCCTCCTCTATGGAAACCCCCCAGTCTGTTCACTATGTTTATAAGTCTATTTCAGTTTGTTGGTTTGTTTTTCAGAGTCTACATATAAGTGAATCATACAGTATTTGTCTTTCTCTGACTCATTTCACTTAGCATAATACCCTCTAGGTCCATTCATGTCAGCACAAATGATACGGTTCCGTCCTTTTTCATGGCTGAGTAATATTCCATTGTATATATGTACCATTTCTTCTCTGTCCAGTCATCTATCAGTGGTCGTTTGTTTCCATATTTTGACTATTGTATATAATGATACATAAACATAGGGGTGTGTCTGTCTTTTCAGATTAGTGATTTAGTTTTCTTCAGGTAAATTCCCAGAAGTAGAATTGCTGGGTCACTCTATTTCTCTTTTTAGTTTTTTGAGAAACCTCCATGCTGCTTTCCACAGTGGCCGCCCAAATTGACATTCCCACCAGCAGTGCAGGAGGGCTCCCCTCTCTCCACACCCTGGACAACACTTGTTATTTCTTGTATTTTGGATGGTGACCATTCTAACTGGTTTAAGGTGATATCTCACTTTGGTTTGAATCTGCATTTCCCTGATGATTGGTGATTGTAGAGCATCTTTTCATGTGTCTGTATGTCATCTTTGGAGAAATGTCTACTCAAGTCCCCTGTCCATTTTTTAATCAGATTGTTTTTGCAGGTGTTGAGTTGCAGGTGTTTCATTTATTTGTGCCACCTTTAATTTCTTTTGTCAGTATCTGATTAGAGTTTTCAGAGTACAGGTCTTTCACCTCTTTGGTTAGATTTATTCATAGGTATTTTATTCTTTTTGATGCACTGTAAATGGGATTAATTTCTTGATTTCTTTCCTGTTCGTTATCTGTATATAGAAATACAACAGATTTCTGTACATTGATGTTGTATCCTGTGATTTTACTGAATTCACTTATTAGCTCTTCTGGTCATTTGGTAGAGTTTTTAGGGTTTCCTATATACAGTATCATGTCATCTGCAAATAGTGACAATTGCCCTTCTTCGTTACCAAGTTAGAGGCCTTCTATTTCTTTTTCTTGCATGATTTCTATGGCTAGGACATCCAGGACTATTTTGATTAAAAGTGGTGAGTGGCATACTTAAGGTACTCTACAAGAAGATATGTCAAAGAAATAATCAGTCCTCCCATGTTTCCTTCATATGCTACCTCTATAGCTTTTCTTCTTCCTTCCTAATTACAACCCTTAAATAGAATTCGTGCCTCATATCGAATTTACCGAGCATCATAATTCCTCCAGGTGGTAAAGATACCTCGAGACAAGTGCTGGGCATAGAAGCCACAGGGCATAAATCTGCAAAGTAAAAAGCTAACCTTTGCAAACAATATGGCTTCTCTCTCACTTACCAACTTTACATTTCCCTGTATGGCCCCGGAAGATGACTGGTTAGCCAGAGACGGGTAAGATTCCTCAAGGGAGGAACAACCTAAGACAGGCACAGTCGCAGGGGGGCCATCAGGTGAGAATTTGGGGATCAACAGAGGTGAGGCTCAGAACCTCACCCCCCCTGCTTTGAGAGAAATCTTCTGCATCCGTGGATGTCTTGCTGCCCTTGTCTAGCCTGGATTAATACTTGGTCCATAGGCACACACCTGATCATCTGATCATCTACATTTGCCCTCTTATAGCACTAAACTATGTTTTCTACCTTTATCTTGCATCTACCTACCACTTCAGCATTTTATTAAAAATAAAAATAATAATAATAATAGGAGAAATGTGGGATCAACATATAAATCAAGTACAAAAATCAAATGAATATTCATATCTGACCTGATTGTTTATAGTTCATAATGCGTGATCAAAACCAAAAGTTTCTGTGATGAATGCCCTTGTACTGTTCACCATGTAAGAATTTATTCACTATGTAAGAATTCATTCACCATGTAAGAACTTGTTCGTTATGCTTCAGAAGATTGGAGACTGTTGAGAATTAGGCTTGGGGTGGATTAATGATTGTACATTGAGCGTTGACCCCCCTATACTGAATTTTATTGTTGTTAACAACCATTTGATCAATAAATATGAGAGATGCCCTCTCAAAAAAAAAAAAAAAAGTGGTGAGTGGGCATCTTTGTCTTGCTCCTGACCTTAGAGGACTGGCTTTCAGTTTTTTTTGCCATTGAGGATGATGTTAGCTGTGGGTTTGTTGTATATGGCCTTTATTATGTTGACGTATATTCCCCTTTGTCTACTGTTTGTCGAAACTTTTTAGCATGAATGGATGCAGAGTTTTGTTAAATATTTTTCTATTATCTATTGAAATGATCACATGCTTTTCATCCTTCCTTTTGTTACTCTGGTGCATAACACTGGTTTTTGGATACTGAAACAGCCTTGCATTCCTGGAATAAACTCCACCTGGTGGTGGTGAGTAATCCTTTTAATGTATTTTGAATTCAGTGTGCTAATATTTTGTTGAGAACTTTTGTGTCTAGGTTCATCAGGGGAGTTGGTCTGTAATTTTCTTCTTTTGTAGGCAGTTTGATTTTGGTATCAAAATGATGCTGGCCTCATACAGAATTAATATGGAAGCTTTCCTTCCTCTACAATTTTTTTTTGAACAGCTTAAGCAGGAGAGGTGTTAATTCTTTAAATGTTTTGTGGAATTCCTCTGTGAAGCCACCTGGTCCTGGCCTTTTATTTGTTGGGAGATTTTTGACTATCACTTCGCTTTTGTTACTAGTAATCAGTCTGTTTGGATTTTCCATTTCTTCCTGGTTTAGTCTTGGGAGACTGCATGTTTCTAGAACTTTATCCATTTCTTCTAGGTTGTCCAATTTGTTGGCATATAGTTTTTCATAGTAATCTCATATAATTGTATTTCTGTGGTATCAACTGTCATTTCTATTTTTATTTATTTGAATCCTTTCTCTTTATTAATCTAACTAAAGGTTTACCAATTTTATCTTTCCAAAGCAGCAGCTCTCTTTGATCCTGTGTATGTCTTTTAATCTCTATTTCATTTATTTCTGCTCTGATCTTTTTAATTTCCTTCCTACTATTAATATTGGCTTAGTTTGCTGTTCCTTTAGGTGTAGGGTTAGGTTATTAAGATATTTTTCTTGTTTCTTGAGGTAGGCCTATCATGCTATAAACTTTCTTCTTAGAACTGCATTTGCTGCTTCCCAAAGATGTTGCATTGTTGTGTTTTTATTTTCAGTATTCTCCAAGAATTGTTTTATTTCCCCCATAAATTCTTTGCTGTCCCATTGGTTGTTTGGTAGCATGCTGTTTAGCCTCCATGTGCTTGTGTCTTTTCCAATTGCTTCCCTTAGATGATTTCTAGTTTTATGGTATCACAGTCAGGAAAGACACTTGGTATGATTTCAGTCTTAAGACTTTTCTTATGCTGTAACATCTGATCTCTTCTGGAGAATGTCCCGTGTGTGCTTGAACTGAATGAGTGTTCTACTGTCTGGGAATGTAATATTCTGCTTATATCTATTAGGTGCATTGAGGCTAATGTGTCTTTCAAAACCACCATTTCCTTACTGATGGGATGACCTATCACTGATGTAAATGGGGTGTTAAAGTCCTCTGATGGAAGTATCGATAGTCCAGGTTTTTTTTTTTCATTCCTCTTTGCATGGAATACCTTTTCCATCCCTTTACTTTCAGTCTGTGTGTTTCTTCATATCTGAAGTGAGTCTCTTCTAGGCAGCATATAGACAAGTTGTGTTTTTTATCCATTCAGTCACCCTCTGTCTTTTGACTGGAGCATTGAGTCCATTTACATTTAAAGTACTTATTGACAGGCATGTACTTCTTGCCATTTTGTTAAATGTTTTCTGGCTGTTTGCATTGTTCTCATCTGGTCGTTTTTCTCTTGCTCTCTTCTCTTGTGTGTGGTGACTTCCTTTTTTGTGTATCTACTGTAGGGTTTTGATTTGTGTTTATGCCATGTGGTTTATATATATCTTACACACATAGTAGTCTATGTTAAATTGATGGTCACTTAAGTTTGAATGCATGCTGACAGCATTACATTTATAACTCCCCCACCTCCATATTTGATGCATGTGGTGCCCTCTTTTATTCCTGTATTTAGTGATTCCCTCAACTAATTTTTACAACTAGCTAATTTAACTACTTTTGTCTTTTAACCTTTCTACTACCTTTGCTGTTTGCTTTTACCAGTGTTCTTTTCATAATTTTCTTGCTTCTAGTTATAGCCCTTCCTGTTCCTCTTAATTTACCATTTCTTGTAAGGTCTGTGACTTGTCTTTACCTGTGAAGCTCTCTCTCCCCCTCCATTCTGAAGGATAACCTTGCTGGGTAGAGTAGCCTTGATTGGAGGTCTTTCTCTTTCAGCACTTTGAATAGATCATGCCACTTCCTTCCATAGAATTTCTGCAAAAAAAAAAAAAAATCAACTGACTCCTTATGGGGCTCCCCTTATAGGTAACTCGTTGCTTTTCTCTCACTCTTCTTATGATTGTCTTTGACCTTTGACATTTTAATTATGATGTGTTTTGGTGTGGACCTCCTTGGCACTCTCTGCTTCCTGGACATGGGAATCTCCTTCTTTCCCTAGGTTAGAGAAGTTTTCAGCTATTATTTAAGTAAATGTCCACCCCTTTCTCTCTCCTCCTTCTGGACCTCCCATAATGAAAACATTAGCTTGCTGAATGTTACCCCAAAGCTCCCTTTACTTACCCTCATTTCTTTCTATTGTTTAGCCTGAATGCTCTGCCTTCTTCTGCATTCTATAATCTGCTGTGAATTCCAACTCATGTATTTTTCATTTATCACAGTCCTCCTCCCTGACAGGTTCTGTATTCTGTTTTCTAGCTCTGGAGAAGTCCTCCCTGAGCTCACCCACTCTTCTGTCAAGTCTGGTGAGCATCTTTATAGTCATTACTTTTAGCTCTTTGTCAGGTAGATTGCCCAACTCTTTCATTTATTTTTTTCCCTGAGGTTTTGTCATGTCCTTTTCTTTGAAGCTTATTCCTGTGTCTCCTCATGTTGCTTTACTTTCTGTGTTTGTTTCTGTAGGTTAGGTGAAAAGGGCTACCTACCTCTCCCAGTCTTGGAGGCACGGCCTTGTATAGGAACGTCTTCTGGGAGACGGTGTATACCTGGTGGTTGGGCTGGAGGCTTGGTGGGCATGGGCAGGGGAGGGGCTGGTGTCAAAGGAGTACAGTCGTGGAGCTTCCAGGTGAGCCCCAGCCCAGGTCACACTAATGGGGTGACTGGGGGTGTATGGGTGCAGACAAGAGATCTCATGGGTTGGCACCAGGCTGGAGTTGTGTAAGCAGGGTGTCTGAGGAAGGGGTGCACGTAGAGCTAGGCAGCCAGCTCTGTCACAGCTGGAGCTGACGCATTCACCCAGCCCCTGCTCCTGTCTGCACCAGCAGTGTTTAAATCATGGCACTTACCAGCAGCTCCAGTCCTGGACAAAGTTCCCACATTTCCCCTACTGGTTGGTGGGTGCTTGAGGTTTGAAAATCAGCTTCCTTCTATTCCAGCTGCAGTGGGGTTTAAACCCTCCCCCTCGGTGGCTCTTTTCCTGTGCCCCAGGGCAGGTGAGGCTGCTCTCCTGCAGCCTGGAGATGACCCTCCCCACCTCCCCACTGCAGGCTGCACTCGGGGGTGGTGTGCCCTCGTCACTGGGTCTCCATCTCTCTGGCCTTCCTCTATGTGTCTTTTCTTCCCCTGTGTGCAGGCGCACACGCAGGCCTCTGTCCTTCCTGGGCATGACCTGCTCTGTGCACCGCTGAAGACTCGTTGTGTCTGGGACGAGGCTCCAGCTCTGCCTGCTGCTGTCCGGGTCCCGCCTCTCAGGGGTGCCCTGGCACAGAGGCAGAGTCCTTGCCGGGGCCCCAGTTTCCACCCAGAGGCAGAGGTGCTGACTTCCTGTAATTGACTTAGAATCTATTATCCTCTGGACTCTGACATAACCTTTTATCTCCTTTTTCCATTCCCTCAAAACTTCAAGCATATTGCTGCTTTCCTCATCTTAAGTTCTCCCATTGACAAGTTGGTGTCCTTCTCATTCCCTTTGTTTCCAGAGATGCTTTGAGAATTGGTCTGTATCTTTGAGGATCTCAAGTTTCACTCATAGTGGGCCTTTTTTGTGAGAAAAAAAAGATGTCTTCAGTTGTAAAATATCCTCTACCCTTGGAACGTCTATTTCATATTTTAATCTCTCCTTTACGGTTCATCGGACAGATTCATTTGACTGATGACCCAGCCAAACTTGTTTCCAAAGGGCTGTGTGATCGTGGTTTTTACGTGGATACTGGTGGGCGGCGTCTCCAGCAGACGGCTGTGGTCTCTGGGGGAGCAGAAGCAGAGACTACAAAGCTCTAGAGAGACAGCAAGGCTGAATCTTCTCGAGCCCTGTGTGCACCGAGGCCCCCTGGAGAAGCACCCTGCCCTGTCCGTGCCTGCCGTGGAAAACACACTGAACCTGCTGAAAGGGGAGGAGATGCGTGGGCCTCAGGCATCTGTAGACAGGAAGCCAGAGGTGTTCCTGGGTGGCGCAGCATAAGGCGGAAAACAGGTGAAAGTCAAAAGGGCCGGTTTCCCCCTTTGTAACTTCTTGGAGTCTGTTTCACCCAGCTAGGCTGAATTTAGTGAAACAGCACCAAAAAACAGTGTGATGTGTTTAGGTCTGGGGCTCACTATTTAGGAAATCTGTTGACACTGGAAGAATAGGCTTTGTTCTTTAACTTGCTCCCCCAGGGGGTGAGTTTTACGGCATCACTTTGTCATCTCGCAGTGCTGGGCGATGTGAGACGGCCGTGTCCTCGCGCTTCCTTCATTGGGGCGGGCTGTCCTGACAGACCCTGCCTGGCACTGTGCCTCCATTATGGGCGGCCCTCGTGCTGAGGGCATGGCCTGGGGTGTCCATGCCATCTTGTGTCATCACTGTGACATAGCTCGAGTCTAATCAGCCGATATCACATGCACCCTGGGACAATGTTTAGGCCCCGGGAGAAGGCAAGGGGGCTTGGAAAAGCCTGACCTCCCGGCCCGGGGAAAGTGAGGTGGTTTCCCGGAGTCTGACGTTCCTGTTTTGTACATATGAAAATCCCAGTCTTTCCAAGGTGAATTTTGTGGACTGTGTATGGCCCGAGGTGGCCAAGCTGTTGTCTTCCGTCTCAGTGCAGAGCCTCAGGGAAGCAGGCCCCCTTAGCGGTGCCGCAGTCCCCCCTGGGGCAGAGTTTTCCTGTGCTGCTCCGCTCGAGTGGCTGACCGTCTCTGTGCCCCCGTGTCCCCGCAGGTCCTTTGTCATCCAGCAGATCCCGAGCAGCAATCTGTTCATGGTGGTGGTGGACAGCGGCTGCCTCTGTGAGGCCGTGGCGCCCATCACCATGGCACCCATTGAAATCAGGTATATCCTTTGGTGTGGCGGCCCAGCCACCACCGCCCATGCCGGTAAGGGGGTCAGCAGGCGGGAAACCTGGGGGCAGGGGTATGTGAGGGGAGAGAGAAGGTGAGTAAGGGATGGAGTGTCCATAGCACTGTGGAAGTATGCCTTAACTACGGTCAACATAATGAATCCCTCAAGTGTGAACGTCTAAAAGCCCAGAAGATCAGGCGACGTCCGGAATCCTGTCACGGCTTCCACCCCGAGGTAAGTCCGAGAACCGCTCATGTTCTTTTTACCCCGGTGCTTCGCCCCAAGAATCTCGTACTGGTCAAGGAACTAGAACTAAAAAGTTTACTTGTGAGAAAACAGTCCCTTTCTGGAAAATCGAAGAAGAATATACAGGGAGGCTCATGATCCTGCCCCTTGAGCCCCTCCATGCCCTCCTGTTTTGTCTGTGCACAACGTAGACTACGTACTGTATGCATATATATAACAGAGAGAGAAAGCTTCTTTATTAGTTTTATCACTTTCCATCATTACACACAACGTGGCTCTGACCACGTTGGTTTACTCGTTTCAAAGTGTTGTCCAAATCATTCTCCCCTGCTTACCTTTAACAGCCTTGTATTTATTAGGAATTCATGTAAAGCAAAATCAGCCATCTTAAAAGTCACGATTATAAAAGTTTGCAAGTTCCCTCCTCAAGGCGCTCCGTTTATGCCCAAGGTTTAGTACTGGGAACGGTGAACTTACACAGAAGTAGGGGAATTAGAACTGCATATACCCCAAATGCTGCAGGCAAAACATTTACTTTAGCAAAATTACCTTCCCCTCCCTGAAAAAATGGAAAGCTTGCACTGGCAAGATACCAATTTTTTTTAATGCCACCAGACTATTAATCTCATCTCCAAACAGCAAATACTTTTTAAAATACTTTTTAATGTTCCTTAAACTATTCAAGTCCTATAGAAAATGCACCAATAAGAACTTGTAATTTATTGGGAATGTTTGCTTCTCTGTACAAAGGAGAGTTCTACAAGAGCAGCATCTTATACAACTATCTGCTGAAAGGCCTTTGATAAAATGCAAAAAACTAAAATCATTTCAGTTAAAACCAGAACTGCCTACCTACCTAACTGAAGTCACTAATAATTTGCTTTGATAACTAGAAACGATAACCATTTCAAAAACTATTTTTTTCTGCAAGTTCTTGACCTAGTATGACGAGGTCAGTGGAACAGAATAGAAATTGTTCTATGTCTCACAAGAAACTTTAGGGATTGGAGAGAGCTTCCTATTCAAGACCAGAAAGCCATGGGAGAAAAACAGAGTGACTTTTCTATGGAAAAAGATATAAAGTCAGTAGCCAGTTTCTAGGACTCTAAACCAACCAACCACATACTAAAATAAACAAAGGACATCAAAGATACAAGTTTCTGGGTGACCAGGATCGACAGGTGAGGATGAAATCTCTACCTACAGCTACCAAAGGCAAAATCTGTGCTTCCAGTTCGGGGCGTCCGCACCCTAAGCAGGGGCATATCGCACCGACTGGCGATCACATTCCGCACTCACCATTCACGACTGCCGCAGTAAGCAAAGAGCTGACTCACGGAGAGCTACACGGAGGAAGTTCCATCAGCCAGGGGATAAAAAGCACATTGCAGAAAGGAATACATAATATTTCATTTTTGTAAAACAGAGCCCCCTCTGGCCTCCAGATGAAGAGGGCACCTCCTATCCTCCCACAGGCTCTGGTGTAGATCCGTGCGAGCGTCTCTTACTTGCATGCTGCAGACACAGAGTAGGCGGCCGAACTTTTGCTTTGATCGTTTGGTCACCATAGGGCATCTGTGCCAAGAACCCTTTTCCCTTCCTGCTCTGTGTGATGTTATGTGCAGTAACCGTGACTGCCTTATGGGCGAGTGAAATCAGAGAGTCTTACCACTAACTTGATGAAGTTGTCCCTACCGTGGCGAGGGGAGAGGGCCTCACCGTCTCTTGGGAGGGTGGGCGCCCTGGCATGGCACTGCTCTGACCGGCCCGCCTTGCCCCGCAGGAGAATGCACGGGAGTGCGGCGGTGCCCGCGGCCTGCAGGCCGGGATGGCCCTCGCCATGCTGCCTCTGCTGCTGCTGCTCTTCTCAAGGTGACACCGACCGAGATGTCTTCCTGGCATGCTGAATTATGGGGAAACTGTGAACCACACTATGGTGCGACGCAGGAGACAGATATAGTCCGACCATCAGCATCTCATGATTTTAAACTGTGCGTGATATAAACTCAAAGATATGTTCACAAAAAAAAAGTTATCTTTTTACTTTTTGCCAGTCATGCAAATGTGAGTCTGCTACATGACCACCATCACCATCCGAGTCGGGGCGGCCCGCGGGCACTGTCCCTTCTGCTTGAAACCCATTGAAACCACTTTAAAACTGCATACTTTTTAAATAAAGTATATTAAAATCATAATCTCCTTGTTTGGGTTTTATCCTCACATTATGACTAACTACAGACTGCACAGGGCATGAAAAAGTCACCCGTGCCAGACTCCAGGGGAGGAAGGTTGGCACAGACTTGGCTCTAAAGGAGATTCTAGACAAATATTTAACAATTGTTTAGGTGTTCCACTCTCTGTTATAGAAATATTTACAGAAGTAAATCATAGTATTGTCTGCAGGGGAAGAGTTTATGACATAGAACCCTGAATGCTGTTGAATTCAACTTCCACAGAAATGATAAGTTGGCTGAAGCATGCGGTCCCATAATACGCAAGTGTTTTGAACTATTTTGAACTATTGGGATTAGGAGTCACAAATCCTAGGGGCTCCTTCTAAGACCGAAAGGAGGAAAACAGTGACTCCCAGGGACTCGGGCTTCCCCATAAATGAGATGAAATTAGATCTCAGCTATTACAAAAAGCAAAGCTTCCCAGAACCCTGAGCATTCCTGACACCACTAGCTCCTGAACCAAAGAAAACAGATGATTCCATCAGATCACTGTTACCAAATAAAGTGGAATCATTTCCGTGCCCGGGCAGAATCAAGAATGCCTGACAGTCATGTGAAGAATGCTGCTTTAGGCTATCGGTATTTTAGAAAAACTGATTATCACCGCACCGCCATTACTAAAAGGCAGCCAGAACTTGTGGGAGTAACAGTGTTACACTCTCATAGTCCTTCGAAGTCTGTGCGTCCACTGCTGTTAAAATAACAGTCCTCTAAGATGCTAGCTGTCAAAATTTCAACAGGGGGGCTATTCCTGCGCGGAGGGGAGCAGGGTGAGCACCCCATTTACATCTCCTGCATGGTACTAGTGCGGACAGGAGCGGGGTGAATGTACCACCTCCAGGTGAGAGAGAGGCGGTTCCCCCCATGACCCTGGCCCCCACCTGCACCTCAACAGGCCTGGCAGGGAGGTCCCAGCACGGGGCTCATGCACCGGGAACTGGAGCTCTGACTGCGTACACAAGAGGGGACTCAGAGTGGATTAAAGACCTAAAGGTAAGACCTGAAGCCATAAAATTCCTAGAAGAAAACATAGGCAGTAAACTCGTGAACAGCAACATTAGTACTTTTTTCTCTGGATCCCTCTCCCCAGGTAAGGGAAACAAAAGCTGAAACAAACCAGAGGAATGGAAACTAACAAGCTGCTGCCCAGCACAGGGCACCTTCAGCAGGAGGAAGGCGCAGCCTACTGTGTGGGGGAAGGTGTTTGCATAGGATGATGCCTCTGGTAAGGGGCTAATATCCAAAATATGTAAGGAACTCATGCGACTCAACACCAAAAAGAAAAGAATCCAATTAAAAACGGGCAGAGGACCTGAACAGACCTTTCTCCAAAGACATGCAGATGACCAACAGGCCTGTGAAATCACTGATCCTCAGGGAATCGCACCTCAAAGCCGCAGTGAGACATCACCTCACACCAGTCAGAATGGCCACCATCCAAAAGACAAGAAATAACTAACAAGTGTTGGTGAGGATGTGGAGAAAAGGGAGCCTCCTACACTGCTGGTGGGAATGTCAATTGGTATGAAAACTGGAATGTCAGTCACTACGAAAAGCAGTATGGCGGGTCCTCAAAAACCTGAGAATAGAAATACCATACGACCCAGGAATTCCACTTCAGGGAATTTATCTGAAGAGAACAACATCACTAAATCAAAAAGACACATGCACGGCTATGTTCATCACAGCACTGTTTACAAGATACAGGAGCAACCTAAGTGCCCACTCATAGATGACTGGATAGAGAAGAACCGGCACTTGTACACAGTAGGATATTACTCAGTCATAAAAAAAATCATGCCGCTGTGACAGCATGGATGGAGCTACAAGGTATTATGCTCAGTGACATAAGACAGGGAAGGATAAATACCATGTGATTTCACTTATTTGTAGCATCGAAAAAATAAAACAGATGAACAAGACTAAAACATACTCATAAATGCAGAAAACAGATGTGGTTGCCATAGGGGAGGTCGGTAGGAGGAGGGATGAAATGGGTAAAGGAAAAAAAAATTAGAATGTTTAGTATCTTGATCTGGGTGATGGCGACATGAGTGCACACACGTGTCAAAATTTATCAAGCTGGACACAGCCTTGTGCATTTTAATGCAAGTACCACAATATAAAAATTTTGAAACAATGGGGTTCTGGTACTGTGACTCTTGTGGTGACTGATTCTGTTCACTTCTGTGCACTAAGTGAACGAACTCATTCGTTGCTCACACAAATATCAACTATGCACTATGACACTAAATAATATAAGGTAATTTTTTACAGTAATAGTATCACATGAGCTACCATTCTCCATTACAGTTCTAGACAACTGGCAACAATAGATCAATTGTGCTACAATGCCCACAATTTAATACTTAATGGTGCAAAATATGTGTAATATACATATATCATATTTGCCCCTCTCTATCCACTATTCACTATGCCTTAATTCACTTCTAAGTGATTTTCTAAACAGCGGCATGGCATCATTTCAGTGGACTGCAGCCAGAAGATAGCGTGGCAGAGTCGTGCTGGTGACTTAGCCCTGTCAGACGTCACCTTCGTGTGCTGACCCACCCACCTAGCACCTCAGACTCTCTGGCCCCTTAATGACCCCAGCCAACGAGCCACCCCATTTATCTACTGAGATATATAATGATTTCCTCCAATATAAGGTGTCCAAAGCAGACATCTCGATCCCCAGCCAGCAAACTTGTTCCCAGCTGTTCGTCGTATTCTAACGTGGTCAGAGGCCAGGCTGGCCTATGCTCACCGCATCCCCCAGCCAGCCTCCTCTCGCTGAAATCCAGGCCTCAGCTCTCCTGGGCTGCCTGCCTGGAGGGTTCCGGGTCCCTGTGTGCACTGGCTGCCCTCTCCTGCCTCCGGTCAGCTCAGCCCTCCTCCCCTACAGCCTCCCGCCCTGCTTGTCCGTCTGCTTGCTCGGCACCTGGCGTGCTTGCGTTGAGCTTCCCCTCCACAGCTGCAGCTCTGAGGACCAGGCCTTCTCTGCTCCTGTTCGTGGACTTGTCTCCAGCTCCTACAACAGTGTCCGGCACGCAATCAGATCACCCCAGCCCCACCCCCAGCACTCCCCAACAGCAGGGAACGTCTCCTGAGCCCTAGCTCACCCCCTGGCACTCCCCAAAACCCTTTCTGCTTCCAGGCCCCTGTGTGAGCCTCCGCAAGGCCGGGGGCAAGTGGGACCACACTGGCCATTTCACAGCTGCAGAAACAAGGCACAAGGGGGGAAGGCGACTTTCTCAAGGTCACAGGCCTGAAAAGTGGCAGAGCTGGAATCAGAACCCAGGCAGTCTGGCTCCAAAGTCTGGATACTCAGCCAATGAGATGCTCATTGCACGAATGAATGGACAGTACCATCGTGCTGCTGCATCTCTGCATGTCCCACCCACCGACATTACTGTCACCTCCCCAAAGGCGGGCGTGCACTCCCTGCGGGCCAGTACACGCCTCCAGCCCGCATGCCTACCCGCTGCTCCTCTTCCCCACCGCCCGCGCCTCCAGGCTGCACCCTGCTGTCCGCTGGAGCTGGCTGGAGCCCTGTCTCCCCTCCTCTAGCTTAGGACTCACCACCCACAACCACACGCTTACCGGCATCCGTCACTGGTCCCCATGGGCCACCAGCCCAATCCAGGAACACGCACTCCTGAGTCAGCCCCCACCCACTCTCCAACCAACATATCACCATCCTTGCGGCAACTGGACCATCCTGAACCCTTCCTGACAGAAGAGAAGTCATTAAATGCAGGCGGTCATGGCAGAAATCTTTGGAAAGCATTTTACGTAGTACTGAGTGGACCGCTGGACGGGAATATTATTACTGATGTAGACCGCGTGGACTGATAGAATATAGCATATATCATGTCCACACATTTATATATATAATTGCAGTATATATAATTACTAAAATGACAGCTTATGGCAGAGTGTAAGAGACGAGTGTTCTAATTACGGTTTTTGTTGTCAGTATGGAAACGATGTCATACCTGTCAGGACTGCTAAGGTGCAGGAGAGTGAAATGGTAATGCCTGCTGCAGGGTTCACCACTGGAGAGAATCACATGGGGCTTTTCAGCTAGCTGCCCCTGGGGCCTTTCTGCCCCCACTGTAGACAGCACCCCATGGACTAGAAGAGCAGGCTGTGTCTGTGCACCGGTGCCAGCAGTGTCAGCATGGCTGCTGTGCAACCCCAGTGGCCCACGGCCCTGTGCAGTCTGCCCGTGGCTCCCTGACCGGGTCATGCGGGGGCTGCGCACCTGCCTCGGGGTCCCCGCACTCACCGTCCCCTCTGCCTGGAGCTGTCCCACTCCGATGCCCGCGTGTCCTGCTGTCCCCTGCTTCCATGACAGCCTGGTGCAGCAGTCCTCCCAGACCTCCCTGTTCACCCCGGGGCTTCCACGCCCCTCTGCCCGCCCTCTTTCCTGCCTTGTGTCCCCCCACAGTGCTCACTATCACTGCATATGATTGACTCCCCCAGGTAAATATAAACACCAGACTTGGGAGCCAGACTGCCTGGGCTCAAATGCTGTTGACACAGGGCGATGGAGTGTCTGCCCCGTGGTGTGGTGCCATGTCGGAGCAGGAGAGAAGGGGAAGAGAACGTCCCGCAACCCAACCGTCGCAAAATCTGCAGGATTGGTACCACCAGGACCCATCACATTCCAGAGGGACCCTATCTGAGAGCTCTGTATTAAATAGATGCCTCTAACTGGTGCATGTAGGCGGGGGCACCTGGAGGGGACATCTGCACCAGGGTGACTGGCACATACCCGGCTTGCAGCAGCCACATGTTCACTGGGGCTGTGCAGGCCTCATGTCCCGTAAGCCAGTGATTACAAACCCCGGGCCGCTTTGCCCCTCAGGGGATGTTTGGTAATGCCTGGAGACATTTTCTGGTTGTCACAGTTTGCAGCACAGCGGGGTGTGATGGCACCTGTAGGGCAGGGGATGGGGATGCTGGGAAAGAGTCTCCAAAGCCCAGGACGGCCCCACTGCAAAGAATTGTTTAATTGCACATTCCAGTACTGCTCAAGCTGAGAATCCGCGCTCTCATCGTCTAGCAATCACGCTAAAGAGGCCACGCCTTCCGGCTCTCTGCTCACGTGTTCACTCTGCCGATGCTAGGAGCCCCCTACATGGTCTAGGGTGCTACGCTACAGGCATGGCTCAGTGGCAATCCAGTCACGTCTGAAGACAGCCGGATGGTGGATCCTCCCCGTCAGCCAGGCCCCAGGCCCCCACTGCGCCCCCAGGAGCACCCCTCACTGCCCGCTCTTTCACAGCACATGACTCCCGAGACCTGCCATTCCCTTGTCCTGTCAGTCCCCTCGCCACAGCCCTATTCACACCAGCATTCCCAGTGCTTGGAACTGCTCAACCTCAGTGACACCCAGGAAGAGTGTGCTGGAAGAAGCAGGCCTCCCCACCAACACCATGTGCCAGATCCGTGTACAAGGGATGGCACACAGCCGCCGGCCTCACTTCACACGCCTCTATTCCCATTTCACGGGGGAGGAGACTGAGGCTCAACCCGCAAGCCACCCACCCAGAGGCACCAGAGCCAAGGAGAGGCGGGCCTGCCCCCAGCTTAGCCCTCAGCCCTGCCACCCGCCTACCGCAGTCACACCTGCAGTGGCCTCCGTCCCGGGCAGGCAGCGAGGCCAGTTGGCAGTACTTCCTGGTCTAGGAGAGCGTGACTCAGCGGCATGGCGACACATGCAGGGCCATATGCCGTGGTGAATCACACACCCTCTTTTACTGGCCACGATGAGGAAGCACCTATTGTGACAGGACACCCTGCCTGTACTTGTACCAGTCAACAAACAGGACTTTCTGCTCACAGACTGCTGGTAGTGCACGATGGTTTAAGCCAGGGGTCAGCAAACTTTTCAGGCAAGGGCCAGAGTAAACTTCTGAGGCTTCGTGGGCCATGTGGTCTCCGGTACAACTATTCAGCTCTGCTGTGGTAGCCCAGAAGCCCCCGCATTCCAGTGCGACGCTCTAAGGACACTGGAATTTGAATTTCATACATTTCTGCATGTTATGAAGTATTATTATTTAACACTTTATAAATATTCTAGTATTTTAAAATATTCTTTTGCATTTTTTCCAAACACTTGACACTGTAAACACTGCTCTGAGCCTGCAAACCAAGCAACCATGCAAACAGACGTGGCAGGCCAGATCTGACACATGGGCCATGGTTTATTGGCCCCGGACTTACAACATTGCTGCAGCCCATTTCTGAAGCCCTCTAACAGGATGAATTAGAAATCTCTGCAACAGGCAGCCGTGTGCACTGGAAGAGTACTGGAGCTCTTATGGTGTAAAGGTAACTGCAAGTGTCTCTTCCACAGACAGGCCAGCTCCCTGCATGATGCTAAAGTACCCCAGTAGGAGCAAACATCTTTATAGTCAGGTAACTGTCAACAGAAAGAGCGTCTCTCCCCGTAGCATGCTGGCGTGGCTGCTGCCTAGGTTGTAGGATGGGGGTCCAGGCTGGCATGATGCAGCTCAGCCTGGTGCACTATGTCTGTTCCCACAATCTATGCAAAAAAGCAAAGCAGAATCCCCTCCCTGCTGCAGCAAGGGCTGCCATAAGCAGGTGCTTCCCTCTGCCGTACTGAGCCTCGTGGCCATGCTGTCACACTGTGCATCCCATTACTGCCATATCCTGCAGTGTTAGGCTGCCAAGGATCTTGCTAACAAAAATTCTACCACAAAATCTCATGCCGGAAGCACCCGCCTGAATTATCCTCGCTCCAAATGGTTAACAATTATCTAGGGATGAGAGACATATCTGAGTGGCATCTTCTCAATAGATGGCACCGTGACACGGTCTGTCCCCACTAAATGTAGCATCAAAAAGGACTAAATTATAGTCATCCTGTGCTTATGTTTATAAATAATTCTACATTGTCCTCGAATGTGCTCACCCATCAGGCGGCCACGTCCTCACCACGCCCTCACAGTGAGCTTGGGGCGGGTGGCATCCGTGGACTGCTGACAGTCCAGTCCTGGCTCCACTCTGCACCTCACCCTGTGAGCAGGTGGAAACCTCGAGAAGGCACATGGCGCAGACGGGAGACCTAAGGCCCAGAGGGGCCACGCCACCTGCCAAGCCACACAGGCAGCGGGGGACAAAGCTGAAACATGAGGTGGCTTAATGGACCCGACGGCCTGCATCCGCTCTCCTCACGCCACACGCCATCCTCGAGACCCAGGCAGGGAACCCCATCAGCCATGGCACTGTGCAGCGTGTGAGGCTGGCGCCGGCCTTACTGTATCACTCCACCCACTGGTTTACTAGGACGGTGGGCACGATACGGGGCACCTGCTCCTGGTATTTTGTCCGGCAATGACGCAGCCCTCCTCGTGTGCAGCTCTGCCTTACGTCGAGCTCTGTGAACCCCACGGCTGCTAGGCTAACCGGCCTGTGGTTGTGGGATCAAGAACAGAGGTGCCGACCCGGAGCCCACGTGTCTATACTCAGTACTCCCTGGTTCTGGAAACCCACCGTGGCAGCCGCAGTCACAGTGAAACAGCTGATGAGACATTGCTGTCCCGAGGCAGGACTGTGACCATGCCTCCCCCGTGTGTCACTAACACCAGACACGTTCAGCCATCTTAGGTTCTCCATCACCCAGGACGCAGAGAGCCGCACCTGCTGCGCCCCTCTGCACAGCGGTCCCCAGTTTCAGCACCTGTGATCATACTGCAGCTAAGCCACGTCATCCTTGCTTTCCTGCTAGTGGCAATCCTGTCACTATGATAACACATGTGTGACAGTTTCAGTTTCAGCAAAAACACGAGCACAACCATTCTAACACGTACACATCAGGAAGAGATGCACCATTCAGATACTTAGTGAATGGATATGCCGTGATGCATTTGGGTTTAGCATAGTGATAAAACAGTATTCTCACTGACCCCACATGTTAGGAGAGTCCCAGTGTTTTAATTTACAGTTTTCTATAAGAACCATACACTAGGCTGCCTAGACTTACCATCCATCATGCTGTTATTCTTTACAGTAGGAGAGAGAGTGCATATAACCATAGAGGGCAGTAGGACACAGTGCATCTAAGCAGAGCACACAGCCACGGCCTCAGCAAACTCATCCGGCCCCCATCCCATGAAGAGTGAGGGGCAGGCCCTGAGGAAATGCTCTGTACCAGTCTGCTGGGGCTGCGAAAACAAAACACCACAGACAGGAGGGCCTTGAAAAATGGAAATGCACTTACTCACAGAAGCCCCAGCTCAGGGTCCAGAAAGGTCAGTGTCTGGCAAGGGCTCTCTTCCTGGCTGGCGGATGGCCCACTTCCAGCTACGTCCTATCCGACCAGGGCTGCAGCCGTATGATGCCATTTAACCGGAATCATGTTAAGCAGGGAGGGCTATGTGATTGGGGGGGAGGGGTTTAACTGGTATTTGTATGCAGTGTGTTTCCTTCTTTATGCAAACGCAGAATTTGGGCACCTCTAGGGATGCAAATTTCCTTTACTGGCTTTTCAAATGTCTGATGAAAAGATCCACTCTGGATTCAGGTTACCTCAAGGGCTTTACTATTACCTGGAGTTTGCTGAAATCCAGACACATTTGTGTGGCCAGCAAGGCCCTGCCGGGGCTCATCAGGACCCCACCATTCTGCTTGTCCCCCTTGTTTACTTGGCTGTAGACACATGGGGATTCTTCCCTCCCTGCCAAGCCCTTCCAGGCCTCTGGACTCCGTCCCGTCCTTTCTGTTCTTCTACCTTAGATGCTTTTCCATGGCTCATCCTTCAGGTGTCAGTACAAGAGGTTCTTCCAAGACCTCCACAGACCACCCACCTCAGGAGGCAACTTCCCCTTTATTCCCGCCGCTTGTCTCCTTCATTGCACTTAATAGAGGAAATGGAGACCTTAGTTGCTGACGCTCTTATTTCGGAATCTATGGTCAGGACAGAGTTTCAGGAGAGGCAGGACTCTGATGCATTTTCCTTTACACATGCAAAGCCTCTCTGAAGCGGGAAGCTGGAGTTTACAATTTGCCAAGAGGAAAGTGGAGAGAGTTTGGGGGCAGAGGGCTCCCTTTCCCTGATTTGAAGAACCTAGTCAAATCCCTTTCTGGGGGTGCCTTCAAAGAGTTCTCCCTTCTTTGCAAGATACAGAAGTCGACTGAGACACTAGAGATTCAGCTGGACAGGGCATCAGAGGGGCTGTCCAGGAGGAGGGATTAGATACAAAGGAAGTTACTCATTTATGTACGTTCTTCCCACGTAAGGATTTTTTTGGCCTCTTATCAAATTAATCACCTCATTTTCCCACTACAGGGGAAGAGGGACATGGGATGCCTGATAAACAATTCATTTGGTTGGGGATTTGATCAGTTTCTGTTCCCAGGGCTCCGAGGCTTACTTAAAGGGCAATTTCCCTGACTTGGTAAAAAAGGCTGAATAAAATTGGGACTATCATGGGGAAAATGCTTCATTGTAACCTACGGGCTGTAACGGGGTGACCCAGGTCAGATTCTGGTTGGTGCCAAAGGGACAGAGTCCCCAGATCCTTGGAACAAAGGAATGATAAAGTGAAATGAGATACAGAGAGATCAGAAATCCATGCTTCCCATCGCTAAGACCTCAGGAACCTATAAAAGTGGTTGTTTTATGGGAACACTCAGCCAAGGACTGCCCAAATCCGCCGTAAAGGCTGGAAATCGTGACATGTGGCAGTCATTACGTGTGCTTAGCTGTCTATCTTGCACAGCACTTTCCTCTTCCCACCCCCAAGGAAAGCATTTCTGGGGCCCCTACGTTTACCATGTTTTACAAGACGCACTTAGTGGCAAGAAGGCCCGGAGGCAGCCTAGGAAAGAAGAGTCCTGGCTAAGAGCACCGGGGCCACCAAAGCCGTCTGTGCCAAGACGGAAGGCTTGAGGCAGAGCCGTGTTTGATTAGAAGAGGGCCTAGGTCCCTACTCGGCGTTTTCCTTTAGGAACACGTTTAATGACGCAGACATCCCAGTTAACAGAGTAGGACACGTCTTGGTCTTTACCAACACGGGAGAATATGCAGGTCTCGCTGGCCTGCTGGGATGCGGCGGGGTTTCCCAACAGGCGGGCAGTGGAAGTGACAGAGCCATGGCCGATGCCCTCTCCACATGCCCGCGTGGTTCTCTCTGCTTCAGAAGACGTGCCGTGCTCTCAGCGCTGGCTGGCGCACTCAGGCCGGGGTGCCCCCGAGCTCAGAGGGAGCGGGGCCACCCTCCCCACAACCCCCCCCTGCCTCCCCACTGTGGGAACCACTGGCAGAACGTATGCATCCAGGCCGTGCTCTTGGAGAAGGCCGGCCACGGCTGCTTCGGGGTGACTGCTCCCGGGAAGACCATCCAAAATGCCCCTCGGACGTAAAAAGAGGTGTGCAAGTCGACCAAGCGCAGAGAGCAGAGCCCTCAGGCTCAGCAGCACTCGGAGCAGGCAGAGCGGGAGCCCCGCGGTGCAGGGCGCAGCAGGCTGAACCCCCCGACCTTCCCCAGCAGGTCCCCAGCCTCCAGCCTCTCCAGAGGGGGGTCTCCATTCATCCCTCAGCCGGCTCCTCCCAACTCGCCCTTGTTTTCTCGTGTGCAGCCACTTAATCTTACCTTAAGTTGATTTTTACCAAAGTTAAATGTAAAAAAAATCTATAATTATCTCATTCTCCTCTTCCAGTTCTTCTTCCCCTCCCCTATCCTCCGCATCCCAGTTAATCAAACAGCAAACTCTTGGAATGCGGGGTGCGGCTCACAGGACAGCGCACCCACCCCTCGCAACGTCTTGACGAAGATTTGGTCGACCCGGGCTCTTCCGGATTTCTTCGTAATAGTGAAAACCTGGAAATGAACTAAATGTCTCTTTGTCAAGGAATATCTGACTGAATCACTCTGAATGCCCGTGATCCACTGACACTTTAAAACCTGTTTTCAAGGGATGTTCATGACTTGGGATATTTATGTGCTATAATATTAAGTGGAAAAACCCGAGTAACAGGTAAAAAAGTTAAATTCTGAGTGGACATTATATTATTGCCAATATGAGTAACTATATGCGTCTTTACGCAGAAAGAAGAAAAGGAAGGAATTACCCCAATATTTTGAGTGATCTTCTTTGGACTGTGGGATTATTAAACATGTTTTTATTTTCCTAGTGTTCTAAATTTTCCCCATCATTTTTATTGAAGGTCTTCCATGGGCCGGTACCATTCTAGAAGCTGGAGACAAAACTTAACAAATTGGACACATCCATTCTCTGCTGCATGACAGCAACAGCATTATTTTAAATGCAGCAAACTCCTGAGACGGGCGGCTCTGAGCTAGTGTGGTATATGCCAATGTGGGTCTTTTTGTCCGGGGTTCATCCCCCTTTTTCATCCTGATTTCTCCTTGGGAAACCGCTTCTCGCCTGTTGTCGGTGGGGCAGCTAACAGAGGGCTGTCTCAGCTTTACACTCCAGGAGCAAGCCCTTAACTGGCAATATCAAAAATCACTAACTTTCTGCAGCTCCTTCCCATTTAAACTGTTGAATTGTCTCTCACCCATGAAAACCTAAGGTCTGGAGATGACTACCCAAACACCCCTTCAAGGGAACGTTCCGCATCGCACCGTCCATAAAGTCCGTAGTTTACAGGAATCTGCTGTCAACAAATGTAAGCCATTTAACACGGGACCCAATTTTAAAAGTATAAAATGCTTGAAGTTGGCACTAGTTCTCAGGATGAAGATGAAAATGTCCTCATCTTGGAAGTGGGGCTGGGAGGGCCCCTGGGTGGCACCGTGAAGAACAGGGGTGCAGGCGGCATGCCTGGCACATAGTAGGTGGCTGATAAATCTCCCCTCCGACGGCGAGGTCAGTGAGGGCTTTACAGGTTCATGGGTAGTGAGCTTTACTGGGGGTTCTGAATAGAGACCACCAGAGGCTCCGTGGCTGATCAAATCCTTTTGATCATATCTTGTGTTTTCATCTGAGAATCTGGAAGAGCCCCATCAGTGAAAGAAAAGCCTTCTGGGACATGTGCCACCTGAAAAACGACGTTTCAGAGTGAGTTATAAAGGAAAATGTGCCCCCTGGTCCGCATGGGGGAAGAACATTTCAGGGCCAAGAGAGGGGCCTCCGTTTGAGGCTTAAGGGTCTCACCAGCCCAGCCTAAGCAGAGATCATGACGCAAGAGGACAGAACAGGGAAAAGGCCAAGGGACCCACAGCTGGCCTGTCACTCCCGGAAGAGAGGCTGTTTCCCCGCTAAGGCAGCCTGCGGGGAGAGCCCTGGGCAGCTAGGGGTCAGAGGTGCAGACGGGGAGGATGACCTCACAGCAGGAGGGCGTGGCGACCCTCCCTTGGATTCGGGAATATGCGCACCAGACAAATGATGGTGATTCAGCTAAACTGTGGATGATATAAGCCCAATCAATCCCCCGTTTTTCATGCTAATAGATGTAATAGATGTAATAGATGCAGGGTCTGCCTGGGGAGGGGAGACAGATGACGGTGGCTGCTAGCCAGTTCCTTTCAGAAGACCCCATTCGCTAACAACAGACTGTCCCTGCAAAGATTCCCTGGCCCAGAGAGGCCAGCGTTTTGGGGCCTGAGCCACAGTCATGGCCACAGAGCTCTGGGTCACTCAGCAAGACGCACGGTCCTAGGAATTCGCTGCTTTGGAAAGTGACCAAGCCGGGTGGGACCTGGGTTTACAGCACACTCAGGGACACACCTGGAGGGCTCCCAGCTTCCAATCTGAGCATCTCTGGGACTCATTCACAACCACGCTTCCTGTTCCTGGTGGCTCAAGAAACTGGCAAAACCAGACTTGTCATTACAGTCAAGATGTGTAACTTTCTGCAGTTCACACAGTGTTTCCACGTTCATGCTGTGAAGCAGGTAGACCAAAATGGAGGCTCAGAGAGGCTAAGCAACTTGCCCCAAAATGCACAGCTAGGCAATGGGAGTACTGGGGTTTGAACCCCAGGCCTAGCTCCAAAGCCCATGCCCTATACCACAAGGGACCGACTGATTCACTGGCTGGCAAGGTTTATGCCATCCAATTTTTCTTTCTACGGACTGAATCCTGACTATCATTTGAGCTCTCAGGTGTGGCTGAAAAACAAGATTAAGCACGTCGTCCTAGCTTGAGAGTCAAATGTCAGGTGCCTGGAACACGCTATCTGGGAGGCTGGGGACCATCAGGTGCCATATAATTCGCCTCCCCAGAAGCGGCCTGAGCATGACCACTGCCGGAAAGGCACGAGAAGGATGAGGAGCCCTCCTAGTAGCCCAAAAACCCAGAGGGAGACCCCAGCCAGTGCACCCTCCCCCCAGGGCCCCGCAGTGCGGAACCACCCGTCCACCCCGCGCCAAGACCCCCCAGGCAGCTCGCCGGGCACTCCCGTCATCCTCTGGGGAAGATGCCTGCTTGTTTGAAAAGTCAGGTTCTTTAACGTCAAGGACTCTTACAACTTCCTAAAGACCCCCAGGCACTCTGTCGAGCTGAAGAACCAAATTAGGCTTAATATGATCTAACGTAAAGGTCTGAATCATGCCAGGAGTGTACTTTCTGGGGGATGAAAGGACCAATATGCTTATAAAGTTCTATGACTCTTTAAAAAAGACTTTTAAAACGTTGGCAGTCCCTCCTGCCTAGGGAGAGGATTAGGCGCCGTGCTTTCAGTTCATTACTCCTAATATAAACACCCGGAATCCCCGTGTTCAGCATCGGCTGACTGTCTTTACACAAACGGAGCAGATGGAAGGCCTTGGGCCTTTGCCTCTGAAGTCGGTTTAATGACTGGGGCAAAGTGAGATGTTCTGTGTGATTAAAGGCTCCGCTCTTCAAAGCCATACCTTCCTCCATTTGGGAAATGACAATGTTTATGGTGCCTGCGCCCAGTTGGTGAATGGATGGGGTAGGGAGGGAGCAAATCTCTCTTTGTGCCTGGAAATACCAGTCCTGGAAAAAGAGGCGGCCCAGGCGGTCCACATACTGGCCTATGATGTGAGCCCAGTGGTGTATAAATCCCTCCCGGATGCTGTCAATCAGACGCAGGCATTAGATGCACCAAAGTCTGCATAAAGGTGTGCAGCTCACATTTTAAAAATATTTCTAATTTTTAAAAGTAACACATTCATTATAGAAATTTGGAAAATACACAAAAGCAAAAACAAGAAGAAAATCACCCATGATCTTGTTCTCTAGAGATGAACACTGTTATCACTTTGTTATATGTTTCCATTATTCTCCAAGTATTTAATATAAGCACTTTTTAAAAATTTGAGATCCTTTAGATTTTGTGGGGTTTTTATTTCTCACTCATCAGTATATACTGAACATGTTTCTAAGTCAATGAACATCTTTCTAAGTCAATCTATTGCATTACCTTTGGTGATAACTGCATCTACTATGTGGATGCACCAGGTGTCTTAACAATTAACCAATGTGCAGTTGGTGGACTTTTAAGTTATTTTCAGTTTTTCAGTATTATAAAGGGCCGAGGTAAAAAAAAAAAATCCCTTGCTGGCACCTTCTCTGCTTATTTTCTCAGGATAAATTCCTCCAGGTTACAGAATCAAAGGGCCTGCACATTTCTGTTTGTGATGTTTCCTGTCAAATCACCCTTCACAGTTTGTCCCAGGATCGTAGGCAGCTGCCCATTCCCAGTTTACATCTCACCATGTGCAGGGACGCATGGTACTACTTTACACCTCTAATCCTCAGTTTCCTCACCTGTGAAATGGGGGATGATATGAAGAGTTTCTTTTAAAAAGGTGCAACCAGCACTGCCTCATTGAAAAAGAGCATTTATTGTCTTAAATACTAGGAAAGTCCAGGTACGGCCTTCAGGCATGGCTTGATCCAGGAACTTAAACAATGTCCACAGGACCTCCCCACCTTTAGGTGCTCTATCATTGCTACTGGTTTCGTGTCCAGCTCCATGTGATGGCAGACGGCGGCTGCCCACCCATCTTTTGGGGGCTCAAGGATTTACTGTGATTATATTGATCACGTGCCTGTCTATGAAGCAATCACTTTGGAGTGTGGTCAGGGTGGGAGAATTTCCTGACTGGCCTGACCTGAATCATACACTCTATCTCTGGAGCCAAAAATGGAGGCCAACCTGGAACCCTCCACCTAAGTATCAAGGAACAATACCTACAAAGGAAATGTGGGGCACTTCCCCTGGAGAAGAGGGACTCGCTGGTCCTTTAGACCAAGAACCTCAATATTTTATGATTCAGTAAATTAACCCTCAGAGGTTGACAGTGCAGGAGTTGTTTATCCCTCTATTGCAGATGACAAAATAGAGGTTCAGAGGGATTAAGTAGCTTCCCACCGGGTCTCCCAGCCAGGGTCTCCAACCATATTGGGTCTGCAGAGTCCAAAGCCAAACCTCCATGAAAGAGTATTTCAGTCTAGGCTACTTTCCCTAACAGGCCTCTTCAGGGTCAAACCTGGGCCAGGCAGCTGTTCTGTCAACCGCTGCCCGGCCAACCGGGCCACACGGTGGCCGTCTCCACCTTGCCCCCCACTGACTTTATCTTGAGAACAGACTGAAGGGCCAGCCTGCTCAGAGGCTGCCATGGGTCAATGGGGATTAATGACCCTGAGAAACTGACCTGACAGGTGTGAAAGGGAAATTTCTGCATATGAACTGCCTTCTGTCACACGCAATCACTCGTGAGTCAAAAAGAAGAAAGAGATGACAAATTGGCCACTTTCTGCCCCCGTGCCACAAAGGTAATAAATCTGCTTTATCTCTCCACTGGTGCTGCCCACTGAAAACAAAATGAAGCGTTTAAATGGCTTGTGTAATGGCTGTTAGGCCAGCAGCAGTTCAAATTTCTTATCTTTCATGAAGATCCAATTCCAACCCACAAGTGAGCCTTAAACGGAAATGCCTGCTCTGGACCATGGGGTTTTCAGGTTAACAAGTGCAAACCCACAAGATGCTGCCCCGGGAGCAGGGGGCAGTGGCCTGGTTTTACAATCAGACAGATGGCCGAGCTATCACTGACCAGCTCTGTAATTTCCCTGGGTCTCAGTTTTAGCATCTGAAAAATAGGAACATACAGTGGCATTTCTCACATGATTGGCTGTACACACATTTTTATTTCTCACTCCTTTGGTGTATATTAGGCAACTGGCACATGTCATGCACTGATTTACAAGTGGATGGAGCAGGCGGCATAGTCTAGGGGCTGCCTTCATACACCTGGCTTACTAAAAATTCTATTAATGCATAAAGGCCGTGTTGACCATGCATATTAATCTATGCAATGCCCACAGAAATCTAAAATTTATAACAATGTTAAGTGTTACAAAGAAGGGATACATGGAAATATGAGAGTGGATAATAGGGAAATGGAACCCGATCCTGAGGTGAGTGGAGATTAAACAGCAAGATTAATTCCCATCCATTTAGGAATTAGGAATTAATCCATCAAAACGTAGGCGGGATGTACCTTTCCTGATCCCTGTCCTTGGTAATGAGACCACACCTCATCCCATCAAGCAGTAGAATTTGCTTTTGCCCATCATGCATCTGGGCAGGTCTTGTGATTTGGTCTGATTCCCAGGCAAGAGACAAGACAATGAAACAAAAAAATCAAGAGAAGTAACAGATAATAAAAATAAACCTGGAGAGCCTCAGATAATGCAGTTTTCAAAGATGTGCTTTTGTTCAAAAAGATAATACTGAAAATTTCAGTAGGCAGCAGGATTTATGAAATAAAATCAGTGGAAGCTATAATTGAACTGTAGAGTAACTGAAGTGGTTTTAACAGCATTTTAGACACAACTGAAAAGTGAAGTAGAAGATGACTGGTGAGGCCCAAGGAGGTGACTACAATGAGTCTCAGAGACCCAGAAAAATGCTGCAAGCTCTTCCAGAGGAGAGAAGAAGGGAATGCTTCCTAACTCATTTTAGGGAGCCAGAATAACCTGCTCTCAGCACCTAACAAGGACAAGACAGAACGAAAAACACAGGCTAGTCTCTCTTGTAAACACAGATGCAAAAATCCTAAGCAAAATTCTGGCAAACCAGACCCCTGATCACGAAAGGATAACGCAGCTCGGCCAACCTGGACTTGTTCCAGGAATTCAAGCATGTTTTGCATTTGAAAATTGGTGTGAGCCATTGTGTTGCCAGAATTAATGGGGAAAAAAATGACCTCAATATATGCAGAAAAAGTGTTTAATACAATTCAGCAGCCATTTGTGATTCACAACTCTTTACAGACTGTGAACAGGATGTAACTTGTGTCATCTAAGGAAATTATCTACAAAAGGCAAATAAGATATATTGTCAACAGTGGCAACATGTTAAAAGCTTTTCTTCTATGATGGGGACAGGGGCAGTAATGCCTTTTAGGACCACTCTGTCCCATGTTGTTCTGCACATCTCAGTCAGTGCAAAGAAGCAGGGTAAGTAATTGAAATGCATAATGAGTGAAGGAAAAAAGCTACTCTTATTTCCAGCTAAAAGAAATATACATGTGCAGAACCCAAAAGAATCTATAAACTATTAGACTGAACTTATCAAGACGGCTAGACATAAGGACCATATGAAAGAAATATGTTGTTTTTCTATCTCAAAGTATTGAAACACTGAAAAATAATTGAAAACAGTTTATGAAAAATAATTAAAACCTTACAAAATTGACGTAAGACTTCATAGAAGATCACTTTTAAAATTACAATAAACTTTACAAAAAAATAATTTTGAGCTTACCATTTCTAATACCATTAAGGAACATCTGATAACCAGGGGAAAGATGTCAAAACAAATGTGCAAGCCATCCACGTGGAAAATCATAAAAAACAGTTGAAGTTAAAGGACATAACTTGAGGAAGACGTGTTTTAGAAATCAGGAGGCTCAATATCCACAGAGGTTAATTCTAATCTATATATTCTAGTCTATATAGCACCACCTTGCTTAAAAATCCCAGTCATTTTTCTGGAAGTTGACCTGCCGACTCTAAAATATGTGTGGAAATACAGAGGACAAAATTAAGCTAAGCCAATCCTGATGAAGGACACCATGGTTCGGCTTATTCTGCAGACATGGGTGTATGGTCTGAGAAGGCGGAAATGATGCAATGATAGCCAAACTGAATGGAACAGAAGAAAGAGCCCAGAAACAGACCTCTACCCATGTGGACACCCGGTTCATGACAAACGGGCACTGCCACTCAGCGGGGAAGGACATTTTCTCTCAGTGGTGCTGGATCAGTGTGCTTTCCATATTAAAAGAGAGAGAGAGAGAGAAACCTTTCCTCCTACATCAGACCATACACAAAGCTCAGTATTAGGTGAATTGTACAAGTTAAAGTGCAAAGTAAAACATAAAAGTGCTAAAAAAAAGCAAGGTTCTAGACATGATGTGCAAGAATTATCTTCATGACCTTGTTGTAGGAAAAAGCTATTTAACCAGGGCACCAAAAGCCAGAACCCTCACAGCAGAGGGATAAACTTCAAAGGTATCAAAATAATACCCTCCCAAGAATGAACATGCAGCATAGAGAATAGGAGACGGTATTGACAACATATAATTGACAAAGTCTGTACTGAGAATATAAAAAGAAATCTTAAATATGATCACCTAACAGAAAAATGGGCAAGAGGATCTGACTTCATTGAAGAAGATATCCAGATGGTCGATAAAGATACACCTCTTTCCATCAACAGGAAAATATAAACTAAAACCACAGTAGATGCCAAGCACATCCATTAGAACAGCTAAAATTAAGAAGTTGCTTAACAGCCAAGTATTAGGATGAATGAGAACTAATGGCAACTATCAGAGCTGTGACAGGGGAGTGCAAATTAATACAATTTTGAAAAACCTTTTGACATTGGTTACTGAACCTGAACGTACACTGACCAGTGACTCAAGAATCCCAGGTCCGGGCATACACTCAACAGAGGTGTGAGCAAGTGTGCACCCAGGACGCACACCAGAATGCTCACTGGAGTGTGGCTCGTCGAAGCCTAGAGATGGAAACAAGTCACGGAGACCATCCGTGTTGAGATGGATAAATGAATGGCGATATTTATAAGATGGAATACCTGGATGAGAAATGGCAATGAATCAACTATAACAATGGAAATGAATCAATGCGGCTGCATATCCCAAACAGTTAGTGAGAGAAGCTAGACCCACAAGGCCATACGCTGTGTAGGTCCGCTTATACAGAGCTCCGGGGAAACGGGCAGAACTCTGCTGAGCAATGCGTCCTGGCCGCTTAAACCATGAAAGAAGGTGAGGATGTGGTTTCCTTAAAGGTCAAGATCAGAATGTCCCCTGGCCTGGGGAGAAGATCTGGCAAGAACTGTGCCTATGGGGCCTTAGAATGTTGTTTCTGGATGTGGTGGTCGTGATGTGGGGTTTTGGTCAGTGGTACATCTTCCACCTGTGCATTAGTCTGTACACTGTTCTGTATGCATTACATTTCAGCATTCAAGGGTACACGTGGGTCACCGCTGAGGATGTGTGACAACCAATAGCCTAAATGGGGACAAAGAAGGAAGAAAGTACTCTAGACCAGATTCTAAACTTCATTACTATGTAATTAGTGGTAGATTCAGAGGAAAAGGGTCTAAAATGTTAGATTCCATTTGTGTGTGAAGGGGGTGTGAGAGTGTTTGTATTGATACCCCCTGCCTCAATTTAAAAGCAAAGACTCGTAAAAGGCATGTGGGAAACGGTGGCAGGGCCATCGGTGGGCTGGGGAGCACCTGTGTGCTGATGTTTGCTCTCTGCAGTGGTCTGATGTCTCAGCAGTGAGCACGTGCTCTTTGGAACTAAACACTGAATGACATGGTGGTAGGGCCCGGCCAGTTTGTCTAAGGGAGCTGTGGGATGTCCGCCCCACAGTAACATCCCCATCTCTGGGATGACATCGGAAAGGGTGTTTCTCTCCTCCCACCCTGGTCCGCTGGGCCCCTACGGCAGCGGCCACTGGAGCCACAGGCTGTGGCTCTGCATATCACAGCTCACGCTGGGCCTCAGCTCCTGGACCAGAGACAGGGGAGGCCCAGAGCGTCATCGGGATTCACAGGGGTGAAAGGCAGGCCTGGGCCCAGGTCCCCTTTCTGACCTGGCACTGCTGGCTTCCCATTTAATTCATTCTGCTCATGTTCTCGCCCATCACTGGGGCAGAACTTCCTTCAACAGAGTCGGGGCAGAAGTGCAAGTGGGAGAGAAGCCCCCGAGGCATTAATTACGTCCCCCTGCCCCCCAAATGTGGTGTGCTGTGAGTGCTGAGACCTGGGGACCGGGTCAGACGTGGGCAGGCTGGCTGTTTGCCTTCCTGGGCGCTTACCACCTCTGTGATGGCGCTTCAAGTGAGAACAAAGTACAGAAGCTTAGTTCATTTATGTCCACTTCCTACACTCTGTTGAATACATTAACTGTTTCCTTAACTTAGCTCGTGATTTTTGAAGACTAGCCAAAGAGTTTACTGTTTGGAAGACATGTCAGCTTTTTACTACCAGTTTCACTTTGGAAAAAAAAAGGGAGAAAAATCGCTATTAAAACTGATCACAGATGAAAACTCTTA
The DNA here is from genome assembly GCF_040802235.1 of Manis javanica. Classification (NCBI taxonomy): domain Eukaryota; kingdom Metazoa; phylum Chordata; class Mammalia; order Pholidota; family Manidae; genus Manis; species Manis javanica. The sequence goes on from NC_133158.1 coordinate 5,099,593, forward strand.
TTACTGGCAAAGGGCTAAAGGAACTCACACGAGTGTATTCCTGACTTTCTGGCACTTGCGACCTGATGCCCATTTCCAGTGCTCACTGTGTGTGAATGGTTGGATCCAAGCTGCTCTAAATGGCCTTGAAGCGCAGTACACGGTGTAGAATTCCGAGTCCTGAGAAACAGTTGGGCACAAATTCTCTGGCCAGGGCAATAGATTGGGATTTTGTGAGCAGGTGGCTCAGGGTCAGCTGGCTTACTACCTTTAGCTGAGACGGGCAATGGCTGTCAAGACTACAGGGAGAAAGAAAAGGCATTTCTCTGAGTCTTAGAAAGGAGGGAGGTGGGGCCCAGGAAGGTGTAAGAACGAGATGAGGGCCTTACTCAGGTCCATCCATGGCAGGTCCAGGTTCAGCTGTAAATGCCCCGGGAACTGCTCTTGTTTCAGTGACTCCTCAACAACAGCTCTGCATCCTGTGGCCTTAAGCACATCACTTTACCTCTGTGTTACTTTCACTTCATCTGCAGAATGGGTACGCATAGCACACACACCTCGTAGGACTGTTGTGAAGCACAGAGAAAGAGGCGAATGTAGCCTGTGCATGAATAGATCGGGCAAGTCACTAGCCCTCCGTAAAAGGGGCTCATTTTTATTCTTGCTAATGGAAATAACAGAATTGGTCTAAAAGCTAAGAAGACCTAAAGTCTAAGCACAGATGACACACACCCTAATTCCGACCCAGATGACAGCAGCATTAGTGGTCTGCCCAGGGCCTGACCTGGCTGAGAGTGCCTCATTCGTTCACTGAAAGCGTGCTCCTTCTGTATCACGTGGCCAGGAAAGACGTGTTCAGATTAGAGTCAGGCCCAGAGCAGACGGCGAGGGTCCTCGCTGAGTGGGAGTGGTTGGTCTGTCCTGTGGTAAAAGGTGGGCCGTGCCCAGTGATGCTGCACAATGCATTGGCTCAGCTGGTGACTGGTGACCAGAGACCATGCAGAGGCCCACGATCAATCCCTATTGCTTTCACTGGCAGTTAGAACGCTGCCAACGCAGCTGGATAGGATTACTGCGAAGGAGTGTGAACCCTGACATGCAGACAAACGCTGCACTCCCAGAAGCCTGGTCCTCCAGCAAAGGGAGGGTACTCATCACAGGATTAGAGCACCCAAAGACAAAGCCTCTGGAATAGAGGTGAAGGGGAAAGGCGCTTTCTCCCAAGTCTGTAAAGCCACGACAAAGGGACAAGGGGGGGCGGGACACTGCTCTCTGGAAAGGGGCCCAGAATCAGTGGGAGACTCAGCTGGGCCGGGGGGTGGTGGTCAGGAATGACACGGGACCATGGCAGTTAATCGCCATTAAGTGTGCCTGTGCAGCAGCCCCAGGGTGGCCAGGGAGCAAGCCAGGAGGAGACCTCACCCAGAGAGCCCTGCTCACATCCAGGTCTGGGGCATCACAGAAACTGCGTGGATGCGAGAATACGACCTTATTTCCTGTGCTGAGGACAAGAGTCAGGGTTGATCTAGATTTCCGATCTAGAAAATGAATATACATGAGAGCTAATGATTGAGCAGCTGCCTAGAGGAAAAAGATGGACTTAGGGACACTCATTTCTTCACAGGTGGAGAAGACCAAAGCCTACCTGCCCCTTGCTCGGGACGTGACTCAACAACAATGAGCACTGTGTGTAAGGCCGGTGTTGTACTGGGCTCTGGGTACCAGCTCTGAGGAAGGGTAACCCATTTCTATTCATCCACAGAATAAATAGGCACTAAGCTGTATCTTGCAGATACAGAAAGAACAGGGCAAATGTAGAAATGAAAGACCAGAAATGTGGAGTTAGTTGCATTGGGGCCTTAATTCACCCTGAAATGTTCACTCCAATTGTGTCTGCCTAGTGCACGTTACTGGCATTCCATGTGGTATGCAGGAATGTTTGCACCCTAACGCGTTCACTTGCCATCTCTGGAGAAGCCCCGGGTCTGACCCAGTGCTTGCTCATCTGAGGGAGCATGCACCCTTTGAGTCAGCTCAATAAATCACTTAGGTTTTCTTAAAGATCTTTGCTGAAGACTGGGCTCCAGGCGACATCTTAAATGCTGGGAACAGTTCCAGCCTGATGTTCCAGCTGCCCCAGGCGAAGGCTGGGAAATCTGAGTGTCAGCGCAACTCCGACGTCGTCGTCTGACAAAAAATAACTGGGCTAGTTCTCCAAGGATGTTAGGTGAAAACTCCACCAGAATGCAACCAAACAAATCAACCAAAACATCGGAATTCCGAAATGGACAAACATCTAGATTACCCTCCTAATCAAGTCATGGATTCCTGGGAAGAACAATCCCTACTCTAGGAATACATTCAGGTAGGAATGCATTCAGAATGGAATATTCAGGTAGGATTTAGGACTGCACAGGTTTCCATGGTCGGCAGACAAAAATGTCTTCAAAGTCATAGGGATATAAATTAAGCATTTTCTTTTATGGAAGACCTAGGCAATGTAGATCCTCATTAACAAACAACAATTTCAGTAAAAAAAAAAAAAAACTGCATTGATGAAAGAATCTATATGTAATTTATCTATCGCTTCTCCATGATTTTTTATTTGGCTTTGGGGTGAGAAAAATCGCCATATATGTGGAAGATCTTGAAAACATCTACTGCCAAATTGAACATGTATACATAGCAAAGGACACCAAACTGTATGTTTGCAATTTAATTATAAAAATCTGGGTCCTTAAAATCATACCCAGTATTCCTTACAAACTTCTATTGCTGGTTTGTCTGAGATTTGTGTAAAGCACAAACTCAAGGCAATTAAACAGTCTGTTTGACTTTGCTGGGTTACAGATGAAGTATATGTAAAATGGGCTGCAAGTAGAGACCTCAAAGCCCACATCAGTGGGGTGGCTTCCCCAGTGGGGTGGCTGGATAAAGAGGCTGGAATGGAGCATTTTTCTAGTCTCACCCGCCCTAGCGCCGACTAACTCCTTTTCCAGCAGCGCCCGTCAGAATGGCTTAGTGAGGTTTCTTCACATTTTCTTTATTAACTTCAAAGACATTTTCTTGGAAAAACAGGGAAAATAAATTTCAGGGAGTGTGATTGCCTTAAAGAAATAAGTTTGGTTTTCGTCCCTGATGAAGTTTCTGCAGGCAGAAAGGTTCGGAGTTACTATGACAACGGAGGTACTTTCATTCTCTTTGCTTTTTTCACGCTGAACTGCACACGTTTACTTCCAAACGTCTTTACGTTGGTCATCATTTCCCGAGAGCTTCACAGCAACCTGCTCCAGAGCCCAGCTCAAACACTGTCACGGGTGCTTTGTGGGGGAGGAAACAGGCCATGTCAAGGACCAGTGGCTTGCTAGGTCTCAAGCTAGAGGGATCGATTACTGGTAAAAGCCCCAGGGCTCCTGGTGAGTAGTTGATGATACTGAACCAGCAATAACCCGACAAGATTCTGGGGAGATCAACACAGAGACAGAGAGAAACACAGGGAGCCCAAGAGCCCCTTGTTTTCTGGCTGTGGTCTTTGAGCGTCACCATGGATGCTCTGAGATACCTCACCCAAGCGTGATCTGATAGATGCAGCCCCAGACTCTAAATATGAAAGCTTTTTAATGAACTGCTTTGAATAGACAGCAAGCATCCTGTCAATCTGGATTCACATAGAAATTTCTAGAAAGCTTCTGACGTGGTCATTGGTTCATTCTTTCAGTCAACAGGGTTTTCATTCTGGGGGTGAAGGGGCATCAGATTTGTATCAGGCCCTGTGCTCAGAACTTCTTTGTGAAGATGAAGACAGTTGTTCAAGTTTGAAATCACTGGGATGGCCGATATCACTCATTTTATTTTTCCAACATGTAGACGGAGCATCCCATTTAGTCCAGCCAAACACGTGGGCCCCCAGGACCCTCAGATGCACTGCCTGTGAGGTGGAAAACATTCAGTTTTGACTCCAACAAAATAATTCCAGAGTTCCCTTTGGACTCACTGGGGTCAGAGAAGGGAAGTGGGGGGCTAACTCTCGAACGCGCTTTGCTGCCAAGTGACAAAGGAGAACTTTTCCGTGAAGGCTTGTCTGTGGGTGGTCTCAGCGGGTGGGAAACTCGAGTCTATGCCCACGAGGAACCACTAAGCCTGGCGCCCTGAGGGCCCTGGGACAGAGGACAACCGCCTCCCACTTCTCGCCCTGTTCCTGGTCCTCTCCTGACGCTCGCTAGAAGCAGCTGAGATTCGGTCCCTTCACTGCAGACCAAGTATCTCAAAAAATAACACCAAACCGATGATGTCGGAGTGGATTTGGTGACCACCATGTCTAGCCACCTTTATTATTTAGATAAAATGCTCCGGGAAGCACCAAAGCCTCAGAGTTAGAAACAATGTATTTTCACATTTAATTCATCCCTTCCTCCTCTGGCCCGAGGCTTTATCATGATCTTCCCAATGGAGGACAGAGGATTGTTTAGGAGGAAAATAAAATACTCAGAAATTTCACAGAGAGAGGAACACCTAATTCCTGAAGTACACGTTGTATGTTTGTTAATATTACATGGTCTTACGGCTCAGGAGGTTTCTGAGAGAAAAGTACCGTGAAAACCTCTCACAGAACCTTTGTTTTTCTATTTCTCGTATTTGAAGTGGTGAGGTGCTAACAACTATGTTAAAACGTCTTAAAACTCAAAGATGTTGAAATTCGATTAATTGCCTCGACTGTGAGGACTTCCTCTTCTGTGTTCTGAGACTAAATCTTATTCCCAGAAAGCAGGATGCTCATACATGAGTCGCCATTTAAGCCACAGTCTCACAACTCACGCTCCGGCGGTATGTTTTCCCACAGTGCGGGCTCAGTTCTCTGCGTCCAGAGCCATTCACAGGGGTGCCCGTTCACCCGCCAGTGAGTCAGCGTTGAGTGTCCCCTCTGCGTCACATGAAGTCCTGATCAGTGAGGGGGTGGCGGCGAGCCAGGCAGCCTGGTCTAGACTCTGGGAAGGGAGAGTATGTCACACAGAGTCACACAGAGAGATGCCCGAAAACAAGCGGCCCTGAATGCCAAGGAGGGAGGTCACGGGCGGCGAGGAGAGCCGCGGGGCAGACAGTAGGTGGGAGGCGGGTCCACGCGGGTGATACCGAGGCCGGACCTGATGGAGTCTGGTGAAGAGAGGGTGGAAAAGCCTACAAAGCCCAGGGACTAGAGTGAGCAGAGGCCTGAGGCAGAGGAGAATTCTGAGAGTCCAAGGAATGACAGGGACAGTGCCCGCAGGACGGTGGGAGGGGTGGCAGGGTGGCAGACAAGGGGGTCAGGGCCTGAGTCATCCAGGCCCTCAAGGGCACAAGAGGCTTACATGCCACGTGAATATAGTGGGAAGCCACCGAGGCTTAATCCCACTAATGTTTTAAAAAGATGGCCTTGGGTCAAGCCACATCAGAGGCTCATAAATCAAGGGAGATTTTTTTTTTAATGCTGATGCCTGGGCCCTACCCTAGACCAATTAAATCAGGATCTTTGTGATAGGGGCAGTGTTTTCTGAGCGCTCTGCCGGCGATTCCCACGTGTGGCCAGGGCGGGGATCACCTAGAAAAATGGACCTCTCACCGCATGGGGCCTGGCTGGGCTTCCTTCCCTGCTGGCTGGGCTGCATTTAATACAAAGAGAAACGGTGCCCTTTAACCTCTCACACTGATGCAGATGTTCAGTTTACTCTTAGCGGTAACTCGAGCACAAAACCATCCCAATCAATAGCCTAAAATACTCTCACCTGAGTTTTCTTGCCATCAATCGGGGGAAAAAAGCATAAGTTAGCACAGGCAGCTTGCGAAATTAATTATGTACCAGCGAAGACTAGCATGGTTCAGCACACCACACCTCCACCGTGTACTCCCGGCTAGAAACGTGTCATCTGCTGGGTACATGTCAGAATATTCCTGCTAGGGCCCTATTAGGGAAGCATTTGGAGCCATGTGGAATCAGTTAAGTCCTCAGAGCTATGACCTACTGTGCTGCTGAGCTGTTCTCCAGCTAATGAACCATATCATTAATTACAGACACCTCAAATAAAAACGCCTAAAAGGCAAGCATGATATACACAATAAATAAAAAGGTCGTGATTTGCAAAGGGGCCAGCTCATTCTGAACCAATTGTCTCTCGTTTTCCTGGGCTGTAATTGGAGACATTAATCTGATTTATCACACTGAGCTGGGAAAGATCTCGCAGTTCGCCAAGATGACAAGAGTCTTGAAATCTGTGACCCCTCGGCGTGCTTTCACCAAGTGCACACAACACGTTGCAGATTGGGTGTATTATTGAAGGGACTATTTCCAAAGAGAAAGATAAATTGCAGAGAATAACACTCTCCAAAACCTTTTGCAGCCATTTTTCAAAATGACACTTCTGGTTTTAAAGGCAAGGGTTCATTAGGCAGCCCCCGTTACAACTAACAAAATCAATGAAAATCCTTGAATTACTTTATTTGATGACAGTTATTGTTCTCTAAGAAAAAGCACCCTCCATTGTGAATATTCCTTAGGAAAAACAAAATGTGTGCCGGTCTTTTCTGGTGTTTTAGATACATGTTTGCCACTATTTTCTATGTGAATATATAGGACAATATATCCTATTGTGTATACATGGGGTTTCTAGGTAGCTGACTTTTGGGAGATACCTCCTGAAAGAAATTTCCTAATTCCTAGTTTATCTAAACAGTCACAAGATGAAAATTAGCCTATTAAATGTATCATTGTAGCTATAGCAAAAGCAATTCTTTGTTAATTCTCTGATGATTCTCATTTTGTAAGTTGGACATCAGCAGTTAATACCAATTATTTACTGGTCATAAAAAAATTTTTTAAAATATTAACCTGTTAGTTCCAAGAGCCAGTTTGTGCTAATTCCAGAAATGGGTGACATTAATAAGGAGCATTTGTTGAATGCCTGCGATGTGCTGGGGGCTTGGCACCTGGCAGTGCCTCTAAAATGTCTCTTTCCACACCATTCAGGTAAAAGCTGTGAGTTCTGGGAGGGCAGGGACTCAAGCTGCTTGGGCACAAGGAGCTCCCCGTGCCTGGCATGCCGTAAGTGCTTAATATTTGTTGAAACAATGAGTGAATAAATATATCTTGAGTCTAGAGGCTGACAGTGACCTGGAAGGTTTTCACTTTTTCAGATCCTTGTACATTGAAAATGTTGGGAAAATGTGTCATGGTACCTAAGAACTTTTCTCACTGTCTCCTGCATCCCTCCCCACTCCAAAGTAGTGTTGGGTACACGGCCACAGTCTAACTGGGCTACCCTCGGGGACTAGGAGGCCTCATGTCTCTCTGTTTTCGCCCTGCCCTTCACCGGCCTCATGGAAGGCCTGACCTGCACCTCCCCACCCCCGTACCCTGCAGGATTTTATGATCTGACCGTCTGGAGCATAACCACCATCTCTAGGACAGGTTTAGCCAAAAAGACACCATCTGTGTTGAGCAGAAAGACCCAGTAAGCAGATGTCCTGGGAAAAGGATGGTGTTGGTGACATGCAGCCGGGAGGGGGAGCTTTATGCCCACAGGGCGGTGACCAGGGTTATAAACAGGGAGACCATCTGAAGCAGATCTCTTCTGAGAGCCAGAGAAGGTGCCATTCGTTGCCCCGGGACGGCAGGCTAACCCGCGCTCCCCAGGAAAGTGTAGAAGTGCAAAGACCCCCAAAATGAGGCCCATGCTGTCTAAGTGTCGCTGAGCTGTCCGACTTCCACTCGTGGTTCTGACATCAAAGACCTCCTGAACCCTGATGTATCTTTAATGATTTTCAAAACAGGTATTTTACACCATACTGCGGCATTCCACTTCCCCTGTGTTTTTTTCCCCTTCCCTTCGCTAAACCGCAGCATTAGCTTAACAGACAGAATATGAGACCAACATGCCGAGCCAACGGATGCCCAGCCAGTGGTTCTCCAGAGAAAGTGGCGCATGTGAGTCTCCTGAGCTGCACCTCTGTGTTTGTAACTGTTTAGCAGTTGGGGCCCTGGAGGAAATAACGGCCAACAGGTATCCGAACTAAATTTACAGCAGGGGTAAAAGCAGCCAAACGATAACATGTCTCCACTTTTGGAAATGAACAAATACTTGAATCCATGGAGGAACCCAGTGATTTTCATTTCGGTCTCATCAGAGGATTGCATAATTTCCAAATGTTTGAAGAAGGTTTAAAAAATTAGTAGAAAGTCAAAAAAAGACTGGGGGAAAGGTTACCGTCCCAGGGAGGTCTCCCAAGAATGTGGGGAACATTTCCACTGGGCTGAAGTAGAATCTGTAATTGCATAGAGAGTGTCTCCCGGAAGCACAGGGGTATTGAATTAACAGTCTCCATTCATAGAGACAGCCCTGGCCAAGCGCCTGTGTGGTGAGAAGGCAGGGACGCTGGGCGAGGGGTCCTTCAGGAAGTGGAGCAGGCTGTCCGCTCGGCTTTCTCTGCTTTCCACTGGAAAGATTTCTAGTTGTCATGAGAAATCTCTGGGGTCCCAAATCAGGACCTCCTTTCTTCCTGTAAGCTTAGGGGCTGGATGAATCTCTGACCCCCCATTCCTCCTTGGCTGGGTGACCCCCATAAAACAAACAGGAGATGGGCCATTGACTGCCCCCATGACAGGGCCCTGCGTGCGAGAGGAGGTCGTGAGGGGCCTGCCCCCCACCCCCTCTGCTCTTGCAAGCTGGCAGGCGGCCCCTCTGTCAATGATTGAAAGGCAACCTCGGCTGCTGACCAGGCATGTGTGCATCCACATGGGCTGCAGGAGGGACATGAGGCCTGACGACCTTGAGTTTGTCCCTTCCAGAGGACACCCAGAGAGGCCGAACCTCAAGAAAGCAAAGTGGAGGGGGGATGGGGCTGGAGGTCTTCCACATCAGCTGGTCCTCCAAGCAAATACATCTGATCACCCTCACGGTTGAGCCCATCCCTGAATCAAAATGCATACGACCGTTTTGCAACCCCTTTGAAATAACCCTATTCAAATGAAAATGAAGAATGGCTACAAAAATCTTTAGGCAAATCCTTGGAGGAGAGGTAGATATGCACGCCATGCCAGCGTATCATCCCACAGATACTTGCAGCTCATCGGTGGAAACCCTGTCACTGTCATTACCTTCAGTAGAGAACGATCCTGACAGAGTGCCCAGCGGGGGGCACCAGACAGGACGTGCCCCTAACGGAAGGGAGAGGGAAGTACTGAGCCCCTCTCACAAGGCACTCATGCCCAAAGGGCTAAAGGATTCTGAAATGGGGAAGTGTGGATAGAGGAGCCAAGGACACAGGCTGAAGAGGTGGGATGCCCTACAGGGGCCTGCTGTCTTCAGGAGGCTTCAGTGCCTTGGGAAAATAAAGGGTGGCATCAAGGTCCTGTTCTGATTAAGAGAGACTCACTAGAAACACTGATCCCATAAAATACATGGCTCTGAATCTGCGATGGAACACTACACTTGAAAAAGACATTTGGGGACAGTGAGGGAAATAGGAGAAGGGCAGGACTTCAATGATACTAGACAGTTGCTAATCTCAGTAGGAATGACACCGATGTGAGGTCATGTAGAGTGATAGCCTTCTTTGGGATTCACACTGAACTATTGCAGGATAAAATGTCTAGATGTCTGCAATGTATTTCAATACCAGGAAAATTAAAAAGACTCAAAATGGCAAAATATAACATGGATAAATATAGACAACGGTTTTGTGGATGTTCATTATTTTATGCTCTACCTTCACGTCCAAACGTTTTTAAAATACAAAGTTTTTAAAAAATGGGAAAAAAGGGGCGGAGCCAGGATGGCGGCATGAGTAGAGCAGTGGAAATCTCCTCCCAAAAACACATAGAGCTATGAAAATATAACAAAGAAAAATCTTCCTAAAATAGAGACCACAGGACACAGGACAACATCCAGACCACATCCACACCTGCAAGAACCCAGCGCCTTGCGAAGGGGGTAAGATACAAGCCCCGGCCCGGCGGGACCCGAGCGCCCCTCCCCCCGGCTCCCGGCGGGTGGAAAGAAACCGGAGCGGTTTTTTTTTTTGGCAAGCGCTTTTTGGAAGCCTTAAAGGGACGGGCCCCCGTTGCTAGGGAGGCAGGGTGGCGGGACTGGTGAGCAGGTGCCTGGGACCGGCGCCTGAGGACAAAGAATATCCCACGTTTTTCCCTGTGGGACCAGTGGGCGGGTGCCTGAGACCGGCACTTGAGGACAGAGGAAATCGCGCGTTTTTCCCCTTTTTTTTTTTTCTCTTTTCTGCGAGTGCTTTTTGGAAGCCTAAAAGGGACAGGGACCCCGGTGCTAGGGAGGCAGGGCGGCGGGACTGGTGAGTGGGTGCCTGGGACCGGCACCTGAGGACAAAGAATATCCCGTGTTTTTCCCTGTGGGACCGGTGGGTGGGTGCCTGAGACCGGCACCTGAGGACGGAAGAAATCGCGCGTTTTTCCCCTTTTTTTCTCTCTTTTTGGCGAGTGCTTTTTGGAAGCCTTAAAGGGACAGGGACCCCGGTGCTAGAGGGGCAGGGCGGCGGGACTGGTGAGCGGGTGCCTGGGACCAGTGCCTGAGGACAAAGAATATCGAGCGTTCCTTCCCTGCGGGACCGGTGGGTGGGTGCTTTTTGGAAGCCTTGAAAGGACAGGGACCCTGGTGCTAGGGAGACAGGGCAGCAGGACCAGTGAGCGGGTGCCTGGGACCGGCACCTGAGGACAAAAAAAAAAAAAAAAAAAAATCGCTTGTTTTTTCCTTTTTTTTTTTTTTTTTCTTTCTTTCTGTTCCCTCTCTCATTGTTGCTGTTGTTGTTTTGGTTTGGAGAGTGCTTTTTGGAAGTCTTAAAGGGGCAGGACAGGTCACTTAGACCAGAGGCAGGGAATCTGGGGATCTCTGGGCACTCTAACCCCCTGGGCAGCAGGGAGCACAGAGGCCCCTTACGGAGATAAATAGCCTCCTGGCCGCTCCCCCTCCAACGGGGCTCCACCATTTTGGAGGAACAGCCCCAGCCAGGCCAAGCCCACAGCAACAGCGGAGATAAACCCCAAAGCAACTGGGCAGGAAGCAGAAGCCCTGTCTGCGCACAGCTGCCCAGCACAAGCAACTGGAGGTTGCTAGTCTCCCAGGAAAAGGCTACAAACCAACAAGAAGGGAAGCTCTTCCAGCGGTCACTTGTACCAGCTCTGCAAACTATCTCTATCACCATGAAAAGACAAAACTACAGGCAGACAAAGATCACAGAGACAACACCTGAGAAGGAGACAGACCTAACTAGTCTTCCTGAAAAAGAATTCAAAATAAAAATCATGAACATGCTGACAGAGATGCAGAGAAAAATGCAAGAGCAATGGGATGAGATGCAGAGAAAAATGCAAGAGCAGTGGGATGAGATGCAGAGAAAAATGCAAGAGCAGTGGGATGAAGTCCGGAAGGAGATCACAGATGTCAGGAAGGAGATCACAGAAGTGAAACAATCCCTGGAAGGATTTATAAGCAGAATGGATAAGATGCAAGAGGCCATTGAAGGAATAGAAGCCAGAGAACAGGAACGTATAGAAGCTGACATAGAGAGAGATAAAAGGATCTCCAGGAATGAAACAACACTAAGAGAAATATGTGACCAATACAAAAGGAATAACATTCATATTATAGGGATACCAGAAGAGGAAGAAAGAGGAAAAGGGATAGAAAGTGTCTTTGAAGAAATAATTGCTGAAAACTTCCCCAAACTGGGGGAGGAAATAATCGAACAGACCATGGAATTATACAGAACCCCCAACAGAAAGGATCCAAGGAGAACAACACCAAGACACATAGTAATTAAAATGGCAAGGATCAAGGACAAGGAAAGAGTTTTAAAGGCAGCTAGAGAGAAAAAGGTCACCTATAAAGGAAAACCAATCAGGCTAACATCAGACTTCTCGACAGAAATCCTACAGGCCAGAAGAGAATGGCATGATATACTTAATGCAATGAAACAGAAGGGCCTTGAACCAAGGATACTGTATCCAGCACGACTATCATTTAAATATGATGATGGGATTAAACAATTCCCAGACAAGCAAAAGCTGAGGGAATTTGCTTCCCACAAACCACCTCTACAGGGCATCCTACAGGGACTGCTCTAGATGGGAGCACCCCTAAAAAGAGCACAGAACAAAACACACACAAGATATGAAGAATGGAGGAGGAGGAATAAGAAGGGAGAGAAGAAAAGAATCTGCAGACAGTGTATATAACAGCTCAATAAGCGAGCTAAGTTAGGCAGTAAGATACTAAAGAGGCTAACCTTGAACCTTTGGTAACCACGAATCTAAAGCCTGAAATGGCAATAAGTACATATCTCTCAATAGTCACCCTAAATGTAAATGGACTTAATGCACCAATCAAAAGACACAGAGTAATAGAATGGATAAAAAAGCAAGACCCATCTATATGCTGCTTACAAGAAACTCACCTTAAACCCAAAGATAAGCATAGACTAAAAGTCAAGGGTTGGAAAAACATATTTCAGGCAAACAACAGTGATAAGAAAGCAGGGGTTGCAGTACTAATATCAGACAAAATAGACTTCAAAACAAAGAAAGTAACAAGAGATAAAGAAGCCCACTACATAATGATAAAGGGCTCAGTCCAACAAGAGGATATAACCATTCTAAATATATATGCACCCAATACAGGAGCACCAGCATATGTGAAGCAAATACTAACAGAACTAAAGAGGGAAATAGACTGCAATGCATTCATTGTAGGAGACTTCAACACACCACTCACCCCAAAGGATAGATCCACCAGGCAGAAAATAAGTAAAGACACACAGGCACTGAACAACACACTAGAACAGATGGACCTAATAGACATCTATAGAACTCTACATCCAAAAGCAATAGGATATACATTCTTCTCAAGTGCACATGGAACATTCTCCAGAATAGACCACATACTAGCTCACAGAAAGAGCCTCAGTAAATTCCAAAATATTGAAATTCTACCAACCAATTTTTCAGACCACAAAGGTATGAAAGTAGAAATAAATTCTACAAAGAAAATAAAAAGGCTCACAAACACATGGAGGCTTAACAACATGCTACTAAATAATCAATGGATCAATGAACAAATCAAAATAGAGATCAAGGAATATATAGAAACAAATGACAACAACAACACTAAGCCCCAACTTCTGTTGGACACAGCGAAAGCAGTCTTAAGAGGAAAGTATATAGCAATCCAGGCACACTTGAAGAAGGAAGAACAATCCCAAATGAATAGTCTAACATCACAATTATTAAAACTGGAAAAAGAAGAACAAAGGAGGCCTAAAGTCAGCAGAAGGAGGGACATAATAAAGATCAGAGAAGAAATAAACAAAATTGAGAAGAATAAAACAATAGCAAAAATCAAAGAAACCAAGAGCTGATTCTTTGAGAAAATAAACAAAATAGATAAGCCTCTAGCCCAACTTATTAAGAGAAAAAGAGAGTCAACACAAATCAACATAATCAGAAATGAGAATGGAAAAATCACGACAGACTCCACAGAAATACAAAGAATTATTAAAGACTACTATGAAAACCTATATGCCAACAAGCTGGAAAACCTAGAAGAAATGGACAACTTCCTAGAAAAATACAACCTCCCAAGACTGACCAAGGAAGAAACACAAAAGTTAAACAAACCAATTACAAGCAAAGAAATTGAAACAGTAATCAAAAAACTACCCAAGAACAAAACCCCGGGGCCGGACGGATTTACCTCGGAATTTTATCAGACACACAGAGAAGACATAATACCCATTCTCCTTAAAGTGTTCCACAAAATAGAAGAAGAGGGAATACTCCCAAACTCATTCTATGAGGCCAACATCACCCTAATACCAAAACCAGGCAAAGACCCCACCAAAAAAGAAAATTACAGACCAATATCCCTGATGAACGTAGATGCAAAAATACTCAATAAAATATTAGCAAACAGAATTCAACAGTATATCAAAAGGATCATACACCATGACCAAGTGGGGTTCATCCCAGGGATGCAAGGATGGTACAACATTCGAAAATCCATCAACATCATCCACCACATCAACAAAAAGAAAGACAAAAACCACATGATCATCTCCATAGATGCTGAAAAAGCATTTGACAAAATTCAACATCCATTCATGATAAAAACTCTCAGCAAAATGGGAATAGAGGGCAAGTACCTCAACATAATAAAGGCCATATATGATAAACCCACAGCCAGCATTATACTGAACAGCGAGAAGCTGAAAGCATTTCCACTGAGATCGGGAACCAGACAGGGATGCCCACTCTCCCCACTGTTATTTAACATAGTACTGGAGGTCCTAGCCACGGCAATCAGACAAAACAAAGAAATACAAGGAATCCAGATTGGTAAAGAAGAAGTTAAACTGTCACTATTTGCAGATGATATGATACTGTACATAAAAAACCCTAAAGACTCCACCCCAAAACTACTAGAACTGATATCGGAATACAGCAAAGTTGCAGGATACAAAATTAACACACAGAAATCTGTAGCTTTCCTATACACTAACAACGAATCAATAGAAAGAGAAATCAGGAAAACAATTCCATTCACCATTGCATCAAAAAGAATAAAATACCTAGGAATAAACCTAACCAAAGAAGTGAAAGACTTATACTCTGAAAACTATAAGTCACTCTTAAGAGAAATTAAAGGGGACACTAACAGATGGAAACTCATCCCATGCTCATGGCTAGGAAGAATTAATATCGTCAAAATGGCCATCCTGCCCAAAGCAATATACAGATTTGATGCAATCCCTCTCAAATTACCAGCAACATTCTTCAATGAATTGGAACAAATAATTCCAAAATTCATATGGAAACACCAAAGACCCCGAATAGCCAAAGCAATCCTGAAAAAGAAGAATAAAGTAGGGGGGATCTCACTCCCCAACTTCAAGCTCTACTACAAAGCCATAGTAATCAAGACAATTTGGTACTGGCACAAGAACAGAGCCACAGACCAGTGGAACAGATTAGAGACCCCAGAAATTAACCCAAACATATATGGTCAATTAATATTTGATAAAGGAGCCATGGACATACAATGGCAAAATGTCAGTCTCTTCAACAGATGGTGCTGGCAAAACTGGACAGCTACATGTAGGAGAATGAAACTGGACCATTGTCTAACCCCATATACAAAGGTAAACTCAAAATGGATCAAAGACCTGAATGTAAGTCATGAAACCATTAAACTCTTGGAAAAAAACATAGGCAAAAACCTCTTAGACATAAACATGAGTGATCTCTTCTTGAACATATCTCCCCGGGCAAGGAAAACAACAGCAAAAATGAGCAAGTGGGACTACATTAAGCTGAAAAGCTTCTGTACAGCGAAAGATACCATCAATAGAACAAAAAGGAACCCTACAGTATGGGAGAATATATTTGAAAATGACAGATCTGATAAAGGCTTGACATCCAGAATATATAAAGAGCTCACACGCCTCAACAAACAAAAAACAAATAACCCAATTAAAAAATGGGCAGAGGAACTGAACAGACAGTTCTCCAAAAAAGAAATACAGATGGCCAACAGACACATGATAAGATGCTCCACATCGCTAATTATCAGAGAAATGCAAATTAAACCTACAATGAGGTATCACCTCACACCAGTAAGGATGGCTGCCATCCAAAAGACAAACAACAACAAATGTTGGCGAGGCTGTGGAGAAAGGGGAACCCTCCTACACTGCTGGTGGGAATGTAAATTAGTTCAACCATTGTGGAAAGCAGTATGGAGGTGCATCAAAATGCTCAAAACAGACCTACCATTTGACCCAGGAATTCCACTCCTAGGAATTTACCCTAAGAACGCAGCAATCAAGTTTGAGAAAGACAGATGCACTCCTATGTTTATCGCAGCACTATTTACAATAGCCAAGAATTGGAAGCAACCTAAATGTCCATCTGTAGATGAATGGATAAAGAAGATGTGGTACATATACACAATGGAATACTACTCAGCCATAAGAAGTGGAAAAATCCAACCATTTGCAGCAACATGGATGGAGCTGGAGAGTATTATGCTCAGCGAAATAAGCCAAGCGGAGAAAGAGAAATACCAAATGATTTCACTCATCTGAGGAGTATAGGAACAAAGGAAAAACTGAAGGAACAAAACAGCAGTGGAATTACAGAACCCAAAAATGGACTAACAGGTACCAAAGGGAAAGGAACTGGGGAGGATGGGTGGGCAGGGAGGGATAAGGGGGGGGAAGAAGAAGGGGGGTATAAAGATTAGCATGCATGGGGGGGAGGGAGAAAGGGGAGGGTGGGCTGCACAACACAGAGAGGACAAGTAGTGACTCTACCACATTTTGCTAAGCTGATGGACAGTAACCGTAATGTGGTTGTTAGGGGGGACCTGATATAGGAGAGAGCATAGTAAACATAGTATTCTTCATGTAAGTGTAGATTAAAAATTTAAAAAAAAAAAGGAAGAAAGAAAGAAAAGGGGGATTACTCCTTAACAGGATAAAACTATTGGTAAATCAAAGATCAACGCATGCTTTAAATATCCTTAATGTTGATCACTTAAAGGGTGTCAGATGATCAGCTATGGAGGTACTCTTTTCTGATAATATTCCTTTCTCTTAATTAAAAAAAAAAAAAAAAAAGCAGTTACTGTGTGCTGACCTCCAATGAGTTCTGCACAGTGGTATAGAGGGCATGTCAAAGTGTGGGCAAAGGGTCTGTTTGTTTCTATGCAGAAGATCAAGGCCTAGCTTGGATACCCAGAAAATGAACTAAGATACGATATGAGGAGGAGCTTCCGGCATCAGCACTCTCTGGAGGACTCGTGCCGGGGGATGATCATCAAAAAGCCTCCACAGGGATCCGGACGATGCTGCGGTTGTGGCTGCATCCAGCCCACCGTCTCCTGGACTTGCCATAGGAATGAGGAGGGAGATGTCTAGGCTGGCATGTGCATACAGTGAGACAACGAATTTGACCGGATCTGTACTGTTGGAACTCAACCAGGAGGTGGGAGGGGTGCACGTTGTAGCGCTCCAAAATCTCATGACTATAGACTATCTATGGTTAAAAGAACATATGGGATGTGAACAGATCCCAGAAATGGGCTGCTTTAATTTGTCTGATGGTTCAAGTACAGTTGGACAATATCCATCATATCATAGATAAATTTTCACAAATGCCTAGGGTGCCTAAATGGTTTTCTTGTCTTCACTGGAGATGGATGGTAATTATAGATTTGCTTTGTTTATGTCACCGTATTCCTATTATGTTAATATGTGTGTACAAATTAGTTAGTAGTTTAAAACCTATACATACTTAAGGTACTCTACAAGAAGATATGTCAAAGAAATAATCAATCCTCCCAAGTTTCCTTCATATGCTACATCTATAGCTTTTCTTCTTCCTTCCTAATTACAACCCTTAAATAGAATTCGTGCCTCATGTCGAATTTACCGAGTATCATAATTCCTCCAGGTGGTAAAGATACCTCGAGACAAGTGCTGGGCATAGAAGCCACAGGGCATAAATCTGCAAAGAAGTAAAAAGCTAACCTTTGCAAACAATATGGCTTCTCTCTCACTTACCAACTTTACATTTCCCTGTATGGCCCCGGAAGATGACTGGTTAGCCAGAGACGGGTAAGATTCCTCAAGGGAGGAACAACCTAAGACAGGCACAGTCGCAGGGGGGCCATCAGGTGAGAATTTGGGGATCAACAGAGGTGAGGCTCAGAACCTCACCCCCCCTGCTTTGAGAGAAATCTTCTGCATCCGTGGATGTCTTGCTGCCCTTGTCTAGCCTGGATTAATACTTAGTCCATAGGCACACACCTGATCATCTGATCATCTACATTTGCCTTCTTACAGCACTAAACTATGTTTTCTACCTTTATCTTGCATCTACCTACCACTTCAGCATTTTATTAAAAATAAAAAAAATAATAATAATAGGAGAAATGTGGGATCAACATATAAATCAAGTACAAAAATCAAACGAATATTCATATTTGACCTGATTGTTTATAGTTCATAATGCGTGATCAAAACCAAAAGTTTCTGTGATGAATGCCCTTGTACTGTTCACCATGTAAGAATTTATTCACTATGTAAGAATTCGTTCACCATGTAAGAACTTGTTCGTTATGCTTCAGAAGATTGGAGACTGACGAGAATTAGGCTTGAGATGGATTAATGATTGTACATTGAGCGTTGACCCCCCTATACTGATTTTTATTGTTGTTAACAACCATTTGATCAATAAATATGAGAGATGCCCTCTCAAAAAAAAAAAAATGGGAAAAATATGTATGGGAGCATTTCCAGAAGAGAGTCCAGTTGTAGAGAGGGAGGGGCAGCTGATGGATGGACACACACATATTACAACCAGAGAACCGTTCCAGGTGAGACATCATGAGGTGTGGGGGTCCCGTTACAACCCCCCAAAGCCCGAACCTTGCATGGCTTCCCACGGCTCCTAGCACAGTCCCCTTGTGCCGCCCCCACCCAGACACTGTGGTCTCCTCCCACGGCCCCCTGCCCAGGTCACTCCCTCCTCGTGGACCTCATCGTGCACGTCCACGAGCTCTGTTCAGCCCCACCCCCTTTCTCAGACTTCATTCCCACGTTCTTCCGCGCAGGTAAGGGGCCCACCTAGCCACTTGCTCTGAGACCTGCAATATATCAAAACACCAAGAAATGCTTCAAAGGGGTGACAAAATTGTGCATTTATATATTTACCTTTGAGAAACTGGCTCAGTTAATGCACACAGATGGGCTCCTAACACAGTGACCCTATGTATGTGTATCATCATTTGGCAACAGTCAAATTAGACGGGAGGCTCCTGTTGCATGTGAAGCCAGGGCCAGATGGTGTGCTCCCCAGAAGACACAGCCTGCTGGACTGTCCCTGTCACTTGGCACGTTGGGGCCCCCTTTGGACTATAAGCTACATGAGGGTGGCGCACCAGCGTTCTATTGCTGTGCTAACAAGTCACCACACTGCAGTGCCTGGAACACAGCACAGTTCTCAGTACTGTACGGGTCTGTGGGCCAGAAGTCTGGATGGATCTCTCTGGGCTGACATGATCGTGCAGGCGCGGCTACCTTACCCGGAGGCTAAAGGGAACAATCTGTTCCTCGCCTGTTCATTCATTTCCTTGAGGAATTTATTTCCTTGAGGTCCTGTAACCATTTGCTAGCTATAAATTGAGGGCCATTCTTGGCTTCTTAGCCAATTCCTTGGTTCCTCACAGATCAAAAACCTCATCTCCTAGATCAAAACCCGCCCTCCCTTCTAGAAGGGATCGCTTCCCAGCTTTAGGCTCTGAGCATATCCCCACTGCACGTGCGTGATGTGCGCCGATCCCACCCACCACGGTGTTAGAACTTGGAAGGAGCACAGTGGGGCAAATGACTCATCCACACGCCTTCCCAAGGCCAAATGTTTAAATGGCAAGGACCGTAGAGGACACTCTAGCTGGCCTTCCTGGGTGGGAGTCAACTTTGCGGTGATCTAACTGGCGTCCCTCGGGGCCTGAGGCAGTCTGACCCAACTGGTGACAGCACAAGTGCTAGATGACATAATTCACAGTGTAGGAAATGAGGAGCAGACAGGAAGTGCACACAGGACTACTGTATTTCTTCCGAAGGGAACACACATATTGAACAGATTACTAAGGAGGATCCACACGGTTGGCAGAACCATTGTGCTCACGAGATAGCAGCAGAGTGCCGAGAAGAGGGGCGCATGGCGCAGAAGGCGTGGTGCTGACGGAGAGGGTTCGACAGGGGCGCATCTCTCTCCCACTCCCGCACATGCGACAGTACTGTGATTCATTACTGACATGTGAGGTAATGGGTCCCTGCCGCCTGAACGTGAGGCGCTAAGCTAATGTCTCCATTATTTCCCATTGCCTATGACAGGTATTTTTCCCAGAAATCTAAAGGAAAGAAATTAAGTTGCAGCAAATCGCTTATAACCACCCAGAAACGTGGGCTTCCGGGAACACTTTAGAGCCATGTGGCAAGACTGGATTTCCCCTTTGTCTGTAAAGCTCAGCACATCTCTATGTGACAGCTAAGAACTGCTCCTTTCCCCCTTAAACCAGGACACAACATCTTTTTGGAGCTTTATGACTATGCCATATTCAGCAGTCCCATAGGCAGCTGTGTCTTTCAACACGTTCTCTCTTCAGAAAACCCTGGAAAACTAGAGATAGCTTTCTAATAGACACGCTTTTTTTTCTTCCCTTGGAAGGGTGAGAACTGTATCATTTCCCCAGTGATCCCACAACAGTGGAAGACAGAGCAAGAATGACATTGGTGCACAGCTGGAAGTGCGAGCACTTGAACTTCCCACAAGGCCTGAGGGTGCCTTGCCTCCGGGAGGGCTGGGACATCAGGGGAGCAGGATCAAAGCCTCCCACTCACTCCCTTTGAGCTTAGCTCAAGGGAGGCCATGGCAGAGGCTTACCCTCATGTCTGCTTGAGAAATGGTGCCAGGGGCCACTTTTCCCTAACAGAGTCATACCCAATCTGTCGTCGTTCCTAAAAAGCACATGATTGTAGATGAGGGGAAGCTAGTTTGCTGTAGTTTCAGGTTCCATGTTAGATTTATTGCAATTGTTCTGTGAATCATATCTTACTCCCTAAAATCCTTCCAGAGGATGGCATGACAGAGGGGACTGTGGCTCGGATCTGGAATGGCAAACTACTGAGATAATGGACTAGACCAATACACTAATCCTGAGCCTATTGGCGACAGTGATCTTTTTTAGTTGAGATATATAATTGACACATAACATCTTTTTGTTTTAGATGCATAACATAATGATCTGAATAGATATTATGAATTGGTTACCGAACTAAGTTTAGCTGACATCCATCACTGCACACATTTATACTTTTTCCTATGATGAGAACTTTTAAGATCTGTTCTCCTACAAATTCTCAAATACAAAATAGAGTATGGTTAACTATAGTCACCATGCTGTATTATGTATATAGGACTAATTTATCTTGTAACTGGACATTTGTACCTTTGACCACTCCCCCACCACCTGTGGGAACCACCAATCTATTCTCCGTATCTATACTTTTTTTCGTTAGAGTCTACATGTAAGTGAGATCATACAGTGTTTGTGTTTCTCTGACTTAGTTCATTTATTTTACTTATTCATGTATAATATCCTCAGGTTCCATCCGTGTTATCACTAATAACAGGATTTCCTTTTTCATGGCTAATAGGCCATTTTATATACCTACCACTCTTTCTTGAGCCATTCATCCATCAGGGGACAGTTAGGTTGTTGCCACGTCCAGGCTACTGTAAGTAAAGCTGCTGTCTGGCATCTTTTTAAGGTAGTTATTTTCTTTCCTTTGGATAAATGCCTACAAGAGGAATTGCTGCATCATATCAAAGTTCTATTTTTAACTTTTTGAGGAAATTCTCTACTGCCTTCCACAGTGGCTGCACCAATCTGGAACCCCACCAGCAGTGTAGGAGGGCTCCCTTTTCTCCACATCTTCACCAACACTTGTTATGTCTTGTCTTTTGGATATTAAGTCATTCTGACTGCTGTGGGGGGATACAACTGTGTTTTTCATGACTAATGATGGGCATGTACCTTTCGGCCATCTGTATGTCTTCTTCAAGAAAATGTCTCTTCAGCGACTCTGCCCATTTTTTAAATCAGATTTTTTAAAACATGTAAGTTCTTTAGAACATTTTGGGTATTTGTTCCATCAGAGATATGATTTTGCACTATTTTCTCCCATTCTGTAGGTTGCCTTTCAATTTTGGTGGTGACGTCCTCTTCTGCACTGAAGCTTTTTAGTTGGATGTCGGCCCACTTGTTTATTTTTGCTTTGTTGCCTTTGCTTTTGGTGTCAAATCCAAAAAATCACCGCCAAGAGCAATGTCAAGGAGCTTACTTTTCTTCTAGGCGTTTTATGGTTCAGACCTTATATTCAAAGTTTATTTTTGTGGATGGCATGTGTAGGGGCCCAGTTTTATTCTTTTGTGTGTGGCTGTCCAGTTTTCCCAACTTATTGAAGTGCATATTTTTCCCATTGGATATTCTTGGCTCCATTGTCATAGATCCATCCACCATCTATGTAGGGATGTATTTCTGGGCTTTCTCTTCTGCCCCTTTCATCTTTTAGGCCAATACCATACCGTTTTGAACACTATAGCTTTGTAATACCATTTTGAAATCAGGAAGAGCGATGCCTCCTGCTTTGTTCTTTCTCAAGATTGCTTTGGCTTTTTGGGGTCTTTGGTTCCATACTAATTTCAGGATTGTTTGTACTATTTCTATGAAAAAAACACTACTGGAGAGTTTTGTTTTGTTTTTAAGTATATAGCTTGATGAAGTTTGACATGTCTATATACTCATGTAACCATTGCCCAGATGAAGATATCAAACATTCCCACTAATTTTTTCTCCTTCACCTATTTTACCCATCTCCCTACGACCCTCCCCTATGGAAACAGTGGTGCTAACCCGCTCCTGTTCATACTAGCAGTGTGAATGTTGCGAAGAAACACAAAGAATGGTGCTCACCGGCACCTCGGGTCCCAAAAAGAGTCCCAGCAGTTCCCCTGCCATTTGGAAGTAGGGTCCAAACTCCCCACCTCCTGGCTTTTTCCCCAGGGAAGCTCAGAGATCTCCCTCCCCTAGCAGGGCCATGCTAGGGGTGGGGCTCCCTCCGTGACCACGTCTCTGTCTCTCCTGCCATTTCCTATGTGGTCTTTTTATCTCTCATTCTGCAGGTGTTCGCGCAGGCCCTCTTTTTTTGGGATGATCTGCTCTGCAGGCAGTTGCAGATTCTATGTGGATGGGAGGCGGGGGCCTCTTGGACAGGGTGCTTCTTGGACTCACTGGAGGAGAGGCTGTGAGAGGAGGGACTTTCCCATCCTATTCTCTTTGGGCTCATGCCTAACCTGAGATTTATTGTTTAGTAGTTAAAAACATGCTAGAGCCAAGCCAACTAGGATTCTTGTGTGCTTAGGAAACAGAACCCTGGACAAATACTTAATCCCTAAAGATTAAGTTTCCCTATTTATACAATGAGGGTATTTACATCCTTCTAGGATTTTTCTGAGCATTAAAAGAGAGAATTCTTAAATGCCCAGTCCACTACTTGGCACGTTGTCATCTCTTAAAAATTCTCTCAGTCACCACAAAACCAGAGCAATGGGGAAGCCACTGGGCTTTTGAATGAGTCATTCTTTGCAGTGATCACCCCTAGGGAATCAGACATTTTGAACGCAAAAAGGATGCCCACATCCTGATACTGACTGTACAACGGGCTCCATACATAGAGCCCAGCATTTGGAGACACGGCATGCACGCATTACCAGTGGTATTTCTCAAAGGCAGAAACAACGCAATCCAGGACATGATTTGTAGTCTGTCAGCTGTAAGAAGCTACAGGGCCTCCTGAGTGGAGTCTCTGATAAGAGAGAGTAGTTACAGTCTCATGAACTTGATTAAGCACCTTCCACTTACTCTCAATAGAGACTTAATTAAATACAATGTATTATTTCCTTGATTGCCGCTGCCCAAAGCTGCTGACATTCTGAACGGTTGCTGCTGCAATTATTAACAAGAATAAATGATTCTAGGAACGATATTAGGAATTATAATAATGGCACTTGCAGACGCTAAGTGGAAACATTTACAATGCAGACGATCTTAGTCTTTCTCCTTTTTTTCCTAAACTGGTGGTGGGGGCCAGCTATGAATAGCTACGTCCCTTTCCTTTTTATTGACACCGTGACAAGTAGGGGTCGTCTTTCAAGGTTAGAGCAACATCACAAGGACTGTGTTACCTGGGAAGTGGTAGAGTGGGGTGATCACTATTTCCTTCTTCTTTACCTCTTTTCAGATTTTCTACAATGAACAGGTCTAGAGCTTATTGGTTGGGAGCAGAAAGATGTGGATTTAAACTCTGGCTGTGCTAGTTTTTGCTGCTTAACATTTGGGTTTTGGTTTCTGTATCTATACAGTGAAGGAAATGACATTCCTCACCTTGTAAAGATTACGTGAGACCATAAAGATAGAGGCTGTGCTTGGCACAGTGCCTGGTGCAAGGGGACGTGTCATCAGTGGTAATCATTACTGTGCTCTAGTTACTTATTATTATTTTTTTTACTTTAAGAAACAAGCATAAATGAGGATAAATATGATGGTGAATACACTTCAAAATGCCAAAGAAGAGTGCAGTAGGAGGTAAAAGGGAAAACACGCTGTTCCCTGAAGGGTACTTGGAACGCAGCTTATTTACTAAGCAGAGTTTCATCCCTGCCTGATGATGGGCAGCGAATCCAGCCTGTGCCCAATGAATCAGCTCATTTTGTTCCCACAAAGGAGTGGGTCCGAGTGGGCATGGCCATCTCACTCTTCAGTGGAGGCTGAGCTCAGATAGGAGAAGTTTAGCGGAAAGACTGGACAGGGAACAGCCGTGACCTTTTCCCCAGACATGTCACGTGGGATTCTGCTGGGCTGGCAGCATCTGCTGTGACATCCACCCACCGCCTCAAGGGGGCCAGGGGCTGCAGTTCAGCATTGTGGCCCTGCCAGCTGAGGCCCCTTCCTTGGTTCAGAGCCTCTCAGATGCCAACTTCCGTATGCCACGTGCTGCACCCACCCACACCCACAGGGGGCGCCTTTTGCTAATTCAAACAAAGGAACCGTACGACTGGCTGGGCCCTCAGTCAGGCTATTGCCTGGGCTTTGTTTCTAGGAATCCTCTTGCGGAGGAGACTTACCTCTTTTGATTAGAGGGATGCAACTTTCTTTCCCATTTGCTTTTTTTTCTTCCTGTTTCCCCTCAAGGTCCAAAATGGTAGAGCAGGTTTTTTGCGATTTTGTGTGTATATATATATATGCAATTTTTACATCCTGTCTTTAAATCTTTCTATTGGGTTTCATCTAATCTGAAATGCTTTTCCTATCAATTAGGCAGTGTAGTTAAAAGATTTGTTTTTCATCCACATGGTCCTTCAGTATTTACAATTCTCTGTGACTCGAGTTTATTTGAAAACTTGGATATCTCACTTCTCAGACCAACATCCAAGTTGTTTCTATAAATAAAAAGCCTGCAGTCACTTAACCAAATTTCAAAGACTCCCCTACACGAAGTTAAATGGAATAGTCTGGAGTTTTCTGGTATTGATCTATGATTTTATTTTAAATAGTAGTATTATGTTGCCATCTTATTTTATTGTATTTTTAAACTATGTGCTGGGATCACTCTTGAAATGAGCAAGGTCATAATAATAATACCTCTTCAGAAAGCTCAAGCATGTCTGATTTCTACTTATTATTATGAACACTCAATATGATTGTGTTTGGCTTTCTAACCTTATCATTTCGGGCCAGCTGAGACCGCGATAGGCTATTTGCGATCCTGGGTGATGAGGCCATCCATCCCGGAGCCTGGCGGGTCTTGACTTGGCTAGGAATGGGTTTATTCTGCGCCGGGACAATGTCGATGTGAGTCAGACTTCTCTTAGGGAAGGCACGAGGTCGGATCCCCTACTCTGAAAACGTACTTTCTCCACGGAGCTGAGAGTCTGGCAGGGGCACCCCAGTGCCTCCAAGCTCATTTCCCCAAAACCTCCCTGTTATTTGTGTGCTCGTGAGCACGCGGAGGCCAGGGGCTGGCTGGGCCTTACCGTCGCTGTGTCCCCCACCCCACCCGGCACTGAACTGTGCAGCGGGAAGAACTCAACTAATGTTTTCAGAGTTGTACTGAAATAACTACTCATCTCCAGGGGAATTACACAGTGCTACCCCGAGGATGAAGGGATGGAACACGGCTTCAGGGGAAGATACCGTTTGCCCACCTATTCATTCATTCATTCTTTCCTTGCCTCCTTATCTGAAACATGTTTAAGGCAGTGACGTAGGAACACCCGACCTCGGTACGGCGCAGTAGGTCATTCTGGGGTACGGGAGGAAGAGCGTTCACAAAGGCACAGAGGTTGGACTTTGGAGCTTGGGTCTCGGGAGGTGCTAAGAGATGTCCTCTGGATGGAGCTTAGGGCTCATGGAAAGAAGCAATTGAGTGGTCTGGAAAAAGCACTTGGGCACAGACATGGGGATCTTATCCATAGCCCTGCCCCCAGGGAAAGGGTGATGAATGGGGGTGTAGCACAGCCCACCGAGAGGAGCACACTGTGCAGTCCTGGGTGCAAACGGCCGCTCTGGACACGTGACCACTTGTCTAACCCATCATGCATTTATAGTGTATATAGGACGCTAATATGGTGCCAGAGCGAGGCACAGGTGAGGAGGCTGGCAGAGACCAGCACGTAACTGACGCTCAGTCAGCATAGACGTCCCTTGGTCCTCATTCCTGAGCAGCTCTGATCAATATAATTGTCTTCTGACAAAGCGCAAGTTAAAGACCGTATCTTAGATAAATTTCCAAAGGGCCTCCTATCTGATTTAATTCTGAACAACCACAAATTCAGCTGGTTATTTCTAGAGCAATCTGGTTCTTTGTTGATTAATGGACTTAGTTTCTGTTTGTAGCAAATTTCTGGCCATTCTGGTATTTGCCCCACACTTATATCTTTGACGTCCATCAGTCCCATCCACCCGTGCCCACCCTTCGCAGTGCCCTCCACATGGCCTCCCTTAACATGTACAAACTTTCATGCACGTCTGAGTTAAACTTTAAATTGGTTCTTTGTGCCTTCAGATTGAAAAGCTAAAGGCTATCTGCAGGCACTACTCCCACGAAAATTTAGTGGGAGTTTGTTCTCAGAAGAAATACAAAGAGATCTCATAGACCTTCCATTGAGTTTCCCTAGTGGTAACATCTTACTTGACTATCATACCATGCCACAGCCAGGAAACAGATACCGGTAAGACCCACTGATTTGATGCAGACCCCACCCGTTTTACGTGCACTCATTTGTGTGTGCCTGTGTGTATTTGACTCTATGAAACCACATCGCACATGTCTCCCGCATGGCCACCACCCCAGTCAAGATACAGACTGGCTCCATCATGAAGATGCCCGGGGACACCCTTATAAAGCCATGCCACTCCCCTCCCTACTGCCCTCTCCCTAATTCCTGGTGGCACTGCTCTGTTCTCCACATCTACAAAACTGCCATTTCAAGAAGATGCACATGAAATCATACAGTATGTAATCTTTAAAACTTTGTTACCACGATAAAGTATATATGACATAAAATTTGCCACTTTAACCCTTTTGAACTGCATGACTCAGTGGCACTCATTACATTCACAAGTTATGTAACAAGTAGGCACCCTTTGAAGACTCAGCATGATTCCTGAGATCTGCCCAAGCTGTTGCATCAACAGTTTCTCCCACCTCTGGCTGAGTACTTTGCCACAGTATGGATGTACCACAGTCTGTTAAACCACCCACCCAGCCAAGCACATTTTATTCCACCATTCGCCCACAGAAAGACTTAAGAGTTGTTTCAGTGCAGGCTACTTGAATAAAGCTGCTATGAACATTTGTGCCTATTGCATCAGTAAGTTTTCATTTCTCTGGGACAAAGGCTCTCTGGTTTTCATATTGCTGGATCTTAAGGGAAGTGCATGTTTAATTTTGTCAGAACTAAGAAGCTTTGCTACTTCATTTTATGCTCCAAACAGAACCTGTTTTTGAGTCATGAAGTTTGGGGCTGCTCGTTACTACAGCATAACCCACCCCAATACATTAGATTATTTTCTCATATGCAAGGTCATCACCTAATCATAATTAAGGTCAGTTATGAAATAACAGGTGCCTTCATGAGGTATTTCTTTTATTCACTCATTTGTTTACTCTCTTATTCAATAGCTCTTTGTTAAACAGGTATTTTTCTTGGAATGTGCCGGATGCTGAGGATACGATGTGGGAAAGCACTTTGGTTGGAACTAAGCATCTGCAGAGAAGAGCAGATGATAAATTGTGGACCAGCATGAGGCGCAGCACATGATGGCACAAGTGGACCCAAGCAGGGCACATGGGTGCCAGGGTGGGGAGCGAGGTTTTGGGTGCGAGAGCTCCCTGCCAAAGTGATGTGCCAGCTGAAATTCTAAGATTAGTTAACTAGGAAAGGAGGCAGGTATGGAGGCAGAGAGGGTCATTCCAGGCGGGCAGACAGCCTGGCAGAGGCCTCTGGGGATACAGAGCATGGCTTCCTGATGGACTGAAAGGGGATGGTGGTTCGAGTGTTGGGAACATGTCAGAGAGGTGTCCAGTGAGGTCAGAGCCCCCAGGAGCCGGCATGCCCAGGACCACAGGGGCCGTTTCAGAGAGGCGATCTGTTAAGGTCAGTGCAATGGGAACCTCTAAAGGGTTAGTGGGGTCACCTGAGCATATCTGAGCTTTTAAAATATTGTTCTGGTTAGTGTGTGGAGAACAGAGGTAAGGGTGGGCAGAGCGGGTGTGTGGGGAGGGCAGAACCTGACATTAGAGGGAGCCCTGGAGAGAGAGAGAAACCAGTAGGTACATGGCATGGAATCCCCCTCCCCCAGTGCTCCTCCCCCTCCAAAATAACATAAATATGAGGAGACTGAAGAAAAGGTTGGGGAGAGACAAAATTCTGCACAGAACAGACCTGCTCCTGTTTCCAGTACTCTATGCATGCAAAAAACAAGACAGAAACTGGGGGCCTGTAAGACAACAACAGGATCACTGACTGTGGGCGGGAACGCTCTCGAGGAATCAACGCGTGTCCTGCACCCTGTAGAGGCGGCCTACTGGGTGCAGCACATAATGAAGGGATACGAAGGAAGGGAAAAGAGGGCCACCTGGGTGTGCCTGTACGGGACAGGGGGCTCAGCCTAGGGCCCTGTCATTCCCTAAACCACTCTGTTGATTACTTCCTCTTTGGTGCTTCCGCCAGAAACGCCAGGGACCAGGTCCGCTGTGCCCGGGACGCCCCAGTATTTCTCCCTAAGGATTTCACCATCATCAACGCTCAGGGAGGGTGTCGGGGTAACACCACCCAGCGCTCGGGTGTATGAAGAAGACAGAAGCCAGCCTCCTGCGTGCAGCTCAGCACCTCCTTGTCTTGAAATGGGGTTGCTGCGTGTCTGCTGATGCTACTGAGAAGCTTACCAGAAGATTCTGAACAGGGACAGTGTCCCTCTCCCCAAGTCGGCAAACACCCTTTTGCCCCCCAGAGGTAAGCATCCCTTTCCCACCACCACCGGTGTACATTTGGAAGCCCAGTCCCAGCCCCCAGCACGCTCCTCCTTGAGCCCCAAGCAGAGAGGGACAGCCTCTTGTGAGCTGTGACAGGCTGTCATTCTCTCTTCAGGGACATCTGCCAGGCGGGCTGCCCATGCCCGTCACCTTGTACGGTCCCCACTCCCCAGTCAGTTGTTTGTGGCAAAGAAGGCTCCCCGTCCTCGACGGCATTTGCTTTCAAGCCAGTGACATGGTGCCTTACCACTCTGGGGGCTGACAGAAGCGGCTTCTCTGGGCAGAGCCTCAGGGGGTAGAAAACGGTTTAGAGGACTGAGGGTACAGGGCATTCGAGTCTGAGAGGGGGTGGGAGGGGTGCAGAAATGACCACCTTGGGGTGTGAAGGTCGCCTGGGGCTCTGAGGAGCTGAGCCTTAGCACCTGGGTTCCAGCTATTCACTCTACACTGCGGGCCGACTCTGAGCTAGACGCTTCCAAACAAGAGGCAAAAAGGGCAGCCCCGTGCAGCCTGCACCAGGCGAGGGAAAGAAAGAGAAGCAGACAATGTGTAAGTGACAGTAGAGTAGGTCAGAAGGCGGGACACGGGAAGAGCAGGGTGAGGGGGCCGGGAGCTATTGGGGTGAGCATGTGGAGACAGCAGAGTGGTCTGGCCAGAGCTCACTGGGGCGTGGGGACCCGCCGGAGCCAAGACTCGATGCCGGGAGCCTGCCTGGCACATCCTCGGAAGAGCAGTCAGAGAGCAAGGCGGGCAGTATGAGGACAAGAGGTCAGAGGGCAAATGGACCCACACCAGGACAGACCCTGGTAAGACTCCTGCTTTCCCTCTGAGTGAAAATGGGGGTCTTGGAGGGTCAAAATCTGACAAAGCGTGTCCTCTGGCTGCCGTGCGGGGCCCCACTGGGGTGGATGCACACAGACTCCCTCGGAGGCTGGAGAGCTAACCGGAGACCGCGGCAGTCACGGCTCGAACGGGGGCCGGGCGAGTGCTGAGAAGTGGCTGAATGCTCCGTGTACCCTGAAGACAGTCAGTAGGGTCTCCTGTCCTGTGTGCTGGATGTGGGACACCAGAGAAAAAGTGGAGTTCAGGTGACTCCAAGGACTTTGGTGTGAGCACCTGGACCGTCGCCACGGCCGTCCACCGAGCTGGGGAAGGTGTGAGGTACAGCAGCTTGTGCATGGAGATTAGGAGTGAGTTTCAGACATGCTGAATTCGTGCTGTGAGCCAGCCAACGGAGGCAGCGGGGGTATGAGTTTGGGAGAGGCGTCCAGTCTGCAGAAGCTGGGAGCTGGCAGCACAGAACTGACATACGGACTAGCCAAGCAGGGTGTAGGCTGGAGAGGAGGTGAACTGAGCCCAGGAGTCCAACATTAAGAGCCAAGTGAGATAACGCGGGGCAGGGCACCGCGGCACATGTGTGACGTGCAGTGAATGTTCAATGAAAGTTACCTGTGATGCCTACAATACTGATTCCATTTATTGTGTCTACAGTGACTGCCTATTTTTTAAATTGATCGAAGTTAAGAAGCGATGACCTCAAATGTATTTTTTCTGGTCCACCAAGAGTGACAATTCAGTTCCCAAGAAGTCTTTGCTGCGGCAGAAACAGATACTTATTTAAATTAGGAGGAGGGCTGAGACCATCTGTAGCGATCGGTTGTCATTGATTGACTATCTGAAGTGCAGCAGGTTCTGCACTAGGCCTCAGAAGGGCCCAGAGCTGGACAGGAGGAGGTCATGACCGCTGTCCTCAGGGCATGGAAGTCTGGTGGGGCAGACACAGAACTATGTAGGGGATGTAGCAACGTACTTTCAGAGTAAAAGGGAAGAAAGCTGACGCATTCAGGGTTACGATAAGTCGGTTGGTAAGTGTGGGTGGATGTCTGATCATGGGCCCAGATCAGCACAAATGGGTGCCTCCTGGCTCTGGGCCACGTGGACACCTGAGGGATCTAAGCATCAAGTGACTGAATGAATGGCCAGCTGAACAGAGGCTGCGAAGACTAGGGTGGGAGCAGAGAGACAAGTTCAAGGATGTGTCAACTGGAAAAGTCTGGGAACAATGGAAAAGGGTTTTCAAAGAAAGGACTCAAGTCCCACCCAAACCTTCTTTGATGTATTGCCAGTTCTTTCCAAATCCCACACTCATTCTCCTTGACCCAAACCTCTGGTTTTCACCATCATGAGGGAGGCACTTTGATTTGCTTAAAAACAGGGTTTTGGAAAAGTGGGGGAGCTCCTAGGGGGTTGCTGGCTGGCAGTCCTTACAGGCTACCCACTCCAAAGGCAATTTGGGGTCTTGCTGCTCTTGGCTGCAGCAGCGGCCCCTCCGTGGGCTCGGGAAGCCTGGGTATTATTCTTAAATCCCGAATCAAGGCGGGGAATTGGATCTCAGCGTGGAGAGGCAGGTTCCCGCTGGAAACTATGATGTCACAGTGCAATTCACTACTGTTCACAGTTGGGTTCCCCATTTGACAGCTGAGGGCTGAAACAGAATCCGTTTTGAAATCAGAAGGACCACATTGGGTTGGATTTCAGGAAATACTCTAATGATGAAATCTGGGAAATGGCAAATGTGCATAGCCAGGGATGTGGTAGGAGCCCCAAAGCTTTGAGTCACTCCCAACCACGCTGGAGGCATCACTGGAAAGACGTCGGCAGGGAAGGGCTTCCTCGGTGGGGAGTCCATGGGGTCACCCAGATTAATAGGCGCACATGCCCGGAAGCATCCAACCTCTGACGTCCAGCGTCCTTGCTGTCCTCTGCATCCCATGCTACCAACTTGTGGCACAGATGACGCACAGCACAAACTGCCCGTTTTGCTCACGTCCCACACACCACCATTCTCTCTCCAAGCCAAAAACAGGCTCAGGAACAAAATGTGATGAATATGGTAAATACAAATTACAAGCTCTAGTGAATTACTGAGCAGTCTTGAAAGGCCAGACGCATGTGTCATCTCATTCGAAGCCCAGCCCGGCCCCTTGACGGGCTGTCCCCTTGGGTAGGTCACATTGCTGAGACCCAAGGAGGTGGCACCAGCCTGGACTCCTGACTGACAGGCACCTCGTGCAGTTACTCTGCTCCCCAACCCACCTCGCAAGCGGATGAAGGGAACAAAATCCCCCTCCATGTTGTTGCCGTTGCTGTGTTTAACTTAGGAAAGGTCATTACATTGCTCAAGGTAAATCTGCAGTTTACTAGAAGATAAAGGCACACCAATCTGGACTCCACCAACTGCCCAGGAAACATGTGGTCTGCCTTAAAGCACAGGCTTTCTTCTGGAATCCGTATCAGAGGCGGCCCTGTACTGCTCCAAAGTTAACCTCCCTCCTGAGTCCATGATTCCTGTCCTGCTTCTCTTTAGATCACCAATAGCCCCTTCTCCCCGTTCGTCTTCAGCAGTTCTGCAGTGGATGTTCCCACCCAGAGCTCACTCCTGCCTCGCTCTACACACTGATTTTAACCTCCTCTCTCCCTCTCTCTCTCTCTCTCTCTCTCTCTCTTTCTCTGGCATTCTTCTAGCTTCTGAACTTCTTTACAGACGAAAGACATGCCAAGCCCCCACCTTTGTTTTCCCCGTGACGCCTCACAGACCAGCTTCACCCTCTGCTTTCCTGTATGTTCACGGAAGGTGACATCCCATTAAGGCCCTCATCTCTGCCTACAGAGCTGGTGGCAGAGCCTTTCGAATGCCCATCCCTGGGCACCTGGAACACGGTAACTGCCCCGATCATCCTCTGCTTCCCTTCTCTCATCCTGCCTTACAAATAGACATTTCAGCAAGTCAGCTTCTCAGCTGCTTTACTGCTCTTCAAAGACCATGAGGGCCCATCTTTTCCTTCCAAAGGCTTGACTTTTACGTCTACATACATAAGCCCTTAATTTGAACATTTTATCCAAAAAATGCTACTGAAATTCAAATGTTTGCTTTGGAAATTCCTACAAAAAAGACTGACCTAAAGGAGTTATCGTCACCAACCAAACTTGATTATCAGTGGCAGCAATGACAACAATGATAAAAGCTAATGTTTACCACACTCTACACTTATAAAAATCCTTTGATCTGCAGAACCATCTGATGGGCAGATACCACCGTTATTCCTTTATTCTGGGTGAGAATACTGTAGCTCAGAGGGCGAAGCAGCCTCCCAGGATCTCTCAGCTAGGAAGTGGCAAAGCTGATGCAGTTGGATGCCCGCACGCTTGCTGGACCAGACCATCTCCCCGGAGGCCCGACGTTAATAAATGCTAGTTGTCGTCCTCCCCGCAGCCAGCAGGGCGAAGACACAGCCGCCCGGGCTCAGCACGGCTGACAGTCAGTGAGCCCCGCTCTGTCCCCACGTGACTGTAACAGGAGCGGCCACTCCATCCTGGTCACCGCGGATCCCCTCATTCCACTCCACGGGAGGTGGAGGCCCTGCACGGCGGTGGCCCTGCACAGGTGGGGCTACACCAGGGATGGGACATGACGACTTGGCATGCCGTCGGCCATGAGTCACAGGAAGCCTGAGCCGTGCACCAGAGGGGACAGCAGGAACCCGCAGGCCCTGGCTTCCCTCCTGCGGCAACAGTCTCTCGAGAGGCTGCCTGACTGCGCGCAGGCAGGCTGTTCCCTGATGGCTGCCTTCCCTTCAGGGTCGGACTGTGTGTGTCTTGGCCAGTCGGCAAGGGGAACCCTTCCTGGCTCCGTCAGCGCTGCTGAGGGAGACGCGTCCACTTCCTGAGCCTTGGCGCCCACCCTGGCT
The DNA here is from genome assembly GCF_040802235.1 of Manis javanica. NCBI lineage: Eukaryota > Metazoa > Chordata > Mammalia > Pholidota > Manidae > Manis > Manis javanica. The sequence continues at coordinate 5,133,531 of NC_133158.1, forward strand.
CCTCCCTGCCCTCCGAGGACATGTTTATGGGCAGCTGGGACGTGGGACTCTTGGCCTTGGCAACCAGCTCCCACCAAGCTGCAAACGGTCTTTAAAGTCACCTTGGCCCCCCGGTGAACAGAACACTTACTCTCCAGCAACAAACACCAGTTTGCTCGGCTCCCAGCTTCCCCATCTCCTGCTAGGTAAAGGTGACCTTCCGCCGCAGCCCCGCCGGGGGTCTGTTACCCTCCTGTTGACCTGACTCCTCGCCGCCCTTGTCCCTGTGGGAGTCAGCACGTGGGTCCTGTGCACCATCTGAAAAAGTCGGTATCTGTCTTTTTCATGAAAATAAAAAAGGTTTCATCTTATGTAGCCCTTCTGCAATGTACTCTGCGTACAGAAGGATGAGACACAGTGTTGGTCATTAAGGCCCGAGGGACGCTTGGATACACGTGCGAAAGCTGGGTGGAACTGCCCCGTGGCAGGAGCGAGAGTGGAGTTCGGGGTTAAGGCGAGCCTGTGTGTTCACTCTTGTCTCGGCAGTGGAGGACTAAACAAGTCTCATTATCCTTGTCTGGAAGATGGCTGAGCTTGTACCTTTCCCCCAGAGCTGCTTGTGAGGGTTAAGTGAGACAATGTCCTATCAAGCACTCAGCAGGGTCTCTGCACTTCATTAACACCCCATGGCTGGAAGCAAGCATTACTTCTCACTTTTAGGGTGTGGAGCTTGTACAGGGCATTTGCCTAATTCATTAAGTCCCTCTCCTTCCAAAATGAAATGGCCAAAATCAAGGTAGACAACATCAGCAGGCGCCCCCTTAGCACAGGGCTACGCTGAGAATAACGGCAAAGTGTCTGCTAGAATTCTAGAGCGGTTATGAAGCTCACATCATTGAGTTCTTCACAGAGGTTTGTCCAAATGTGTCCTTTGGGGTCAAAGACAAACGGAAGAAAATGTCTAGTTAATCCTGCTCGCAAACATCCCATCTGCCAGCAGACAGGTGAGCGCTCAGCCCATCCACATGGAAAGTACATCGTGGCCGGGTCCTGGGAGCCGTCTGTCACAGACCAACCTGCAATCCCTCCATGGCTGGACACGGCCACCCCACAGAGGTTCCCAGTGTGACCCACTTCGGAGCATTTAGGCCCTGTGGACCCCGAGTTGGCATTTGAACGTGCCACTCAGAATTCTGACCCTAGCCTCATCCCCACCCGAAACTCGCAGGCAAGCCTCTCACGTTGCATGTCTGTAAACACCAGGTGATGGCCTCTCTGGCTCACAGGCTGTGATAAAGCACGTCAGCTTCAAGGAAGGCTTCTTTTTCTCTTGGAACTTTCAAGTGTGAAGGTGACATATCCTGTCTTAAACCATGGATGGCAGTTTTCAAATACTTGGAAATAGCACTGATTGTATCAAAGGACAAAAGGGATGTGCTTTAAGGTAGTAACACCTTCTTAACTTAGAGGCACCTCCCTGGCTTTTAAATGCTTGTCTGGATGGAGTAGAAATGCTATTGGCTTTGAACTCACCCCTGAATTATGCAAAGCTTTTGTCCCCTTCTTGGCCGCCAAATGTTTCTGAGCCCCCTCCGCAGTGTCTTGCTGAGAGGCCACTTGCTGCCAGAACCATTGGGCAGCTATAAAATATGACACTCTGGGTGAGGGAACCCGAAGCTGTTTCTTACTGAGTAGCCACGGTGGTCGGGTAACGCCACAGCCAGCGGTAGCTCACCTTCATGCACAGAGAGGGGCGTGTCATGTTGGGAGCATGCACAGAGCATCCTCCAGACGATTCCGGGCTGAGGAAGGTCCAGGTTAGGTGGTATCTCTTTCTAACATTCCTTGTATGTGAGCAAAGCCCACGGCTCTACGCTCCACACATCCTTGGCTTCTCTAGCATCTCTTCCGCTTTGAACTCGGTGGTCCCCTTCATCTCTGGATTTCTAGAACTGACTTACAAGATAACTTTCTGGTACCCAGCCCGCGGCTCCCCCAGCTAATAATGCTGGGTCCGCTTCAGTATCCAAGCTCTTCCACTTCTGACTTCCAGTAAGTAACTGTCCGCAGCTGTCACAAGTTGGTTTACTCCCCAGTAAAGGTCAGGAGGGCCGATGAGACATCAGAGGAAAAGCTTCTAAAATTTGTGTTTAGACTAACTTACATCTATGTTTATCTCTTTCATGTTTGTTGTCACTAAATAGGCAAGGGTGGGTTGCGGTTAAAGCATGACCAGGCAATGTGGATGTCATGGTTTTCTTTCCAGGCCTTTCATTCTGAGGCGTGTGGGAGTCTTTCCATCCTTCTGTGCCTTGGTTTCCCCAGCTGTCACACACAGATCTCTATTCCCTGGTTTCTCTCCCAGCCTTCCTCGGGAGGTTTATGGAGATCTGCTTGTCCATAGTCCATGAAAAGCCAGTTCTCTTTACGGGATTGACGGTGGGGCCAGGGGGCAATCCATCGCCATTGCTTGGTGGACCTCACCAAAAGCTGAAACAGGAACTCAGGCCCACTGGCGCTTGCAGTGAAGACAGAGCCAGGCCACACGAAAATGTGCCTTCAATACCAGGGGGCCACAGATGCAAAAAGACCCCACGTCCCAGCAGGAAGTGGGATCCAGCAGAGCACTTCCATGTACTGGGGACGCTGGGAGAAGATGGAGGGCCTCCAGATGGGATTTCTGGGCTTGGCTCACAGAGGGGCCCATACACAAGCTCTCCAGCTGTGTCCGGGGAGCTCTAGTGGGGGAGGCCTCCCCGTGGGATGAGGCAGGAGATATCCTCCCAGGGATAAAAATGTATTGGGTTAAAACCTAATGCAAACACAGTTTTCTCTGGAAACACCAACACAAGGAGCATAAGGAGAAGCAGAGACGATTCCAAAGAAAACATAGCCCATTGCGATGAATGGTTCCGGAGGAAGGGACGGAGATGCTATAGCCATAGTGACTTGGAAGCTGGGGACAGAGCAGCCGGCATCTGAAGCTCTCTACAAAGGAAGCTCACAGCCCTCCTGCCAGAGCCACTCTCATCTGTGCCTAGAAAGCTTCCAGGGCCGCCGGCAGGCCTCCCTGACCTCATCGCTGCTTGGCTGAGTCATCCACTTCCACCATCAGGCTAATTTGGGTACAGAGATGGAGCACCATATAAAGTAGAGCCATCTGGGCTCAGACAGACTGGCAGCTCTAAGTTTATTTAACCTCATTGGGCCTCAGTTTTGTCACCCATAGAATGGGGGTATGATAGGTGCTCTGGGGGCTCCCGTAAAGACTGAGTGAGCTCATGTTTGTGAGGTGCTTAGCACACCCCCCAGCCTGCCAGGAGCCTTTAGAAAATGATCATTATTTCTCCCCTTAGCACCATTGCTCGTTAGCCAGACCACTTCCCCACTTACGACCCTTTCCTGGCTCCCCGTGACCCAGGGTATTAAAGGCTGAGCTCCTTTTTATAAATGACAATCTCCAGCTTCCTCTCTAGACCAGTGCTGTGCAATAGAATTTCCTGCAGTCACGGAAAAGTCCTCCCTTGGCACTGTCCTGTATGGTCAGCACTGGCTGGCTGTGCAGTGCATGCACCTCAACAGTGTGGAGTGTGCCGGAAGAACAGTTTTAAATTGTATCTCATTTGAATTCATTTAAATACCAATAGCCACACGTGGGTAGCGGTACAATATTGGACATCTCCAATCTTTGCTTTTGCATTTCTCTCAGAAGGCGTCCACTCTCGCCAAAGGGACTTTTTGTGCCTGCTATACAAGACTATGTGGCTGGTGCACTACAGGGAAGTGCCCAGCTGAGGGGAACATACGACCGACCGGTATTGCTCTGGAGCTTGGCTTGCCCCCCGCAGGTCCTGGTGAGGGGCTGCATCCCCAGGGAGGAGCAAGGGGCTGTCCTTTCCCAACTCCCCTCCCAGCAGGGAAGCCTTACTCAAAGGTGCCTTTATGCTCACAGTGTCCCTAGGCATCTACCCTCCCACTTACTACCTTTCTGGCCAAAGCCATCCTGCCCTTTGAGACTAGCCCAAGCCCTGTTCCTCCAATACGCTTCTTCCTGAAAAGCCCCCAGAGGGAACAAAAATAGGAACCACAGGATGGGGCATGGTATGAGGCCAGGCTGCTGAGGGTGGACAGGCCACCAGGAAGGGCCTCGTAGGCATGCAGGAGTCTTCTCTGCTTCTCTTCAAGACCTCTCTGCCTTTGGCTTGGAGAATTAATCAGACAGACACAGGGTAGAAGAAGATAGACCTGGAAACTACTGCAGCCTTCCAGACAAAAGACGGTGGTGGGGAAAGGGACAAAAAAATGCTTGGATCCAAGACCTGCCATTGTTTTCCCTTCATCCAAGAATTCATGATGTACTATTTTTTCATGGTAACACGGTTTTGCATTTGTATTTATCCACGTCTTGGAGCATGGAAATGCCACGCCCGGCCATTCCAGTTACAGCAGGGTAAGCCCTTTGTAGGCAAGAGTCATTTTATACTTGTTTGGACAACCTGCACGCCCCCCTGCTTGTGGTAAGTGCAAAAGGACTGTTTGCTAGGGTGCTCTCTAAATCCCATGGGCTCGGGAGCAGGACAACAGCCTGGCTGGCTGAAAACATGGGGGGCGGGGCTGGAAGTCTCCTTGTCTCCATGTTGCCAGAGGCACTGTGCAAAATGAGGAAGGGAAAGGAAAATTCTCAATTGCCGCAACGAGACGGGGGGCATGACTTCTTTCCCAGACAGGCAAGTCTTGGCTGGTGGAAGGGGGTACACCAGGGTGACCACAGTGACCCCCCCAAGTACCTGTGACAGAAGCCACCCTACATGTGCTCTCCAAGCAGGGACTGATGTCACCACATACTGAGACAATACAAGTAACCAAGCCCATTCTCCCCTCTCTCTCTCTGCTCAGCCTTAAAGCTTTTACTTAAGTTTTTGTTTTTAGGGGAAGGCGGCAGAAATCCCAACTCAGGCTGACTTATATCAGAAGGAAACTCCTCTGTCAAATAACGGGTGGTCCCCAATCTGGGTGCCCCCCACGAAGGTCCAGGAGCTCAACCATGTCATGGAGGTTGAGACTCATTCCTACCCTCTTCTGTCTAGTACCAGCTTCAAACCAAAACTGCTTTGTAGGCATGGAAGGAAGAGCTGAAGTCCAAAGTAGGCAGCCTCGGCAGAACCCTGCTTGCGGGCCAGGGAACCCTCTAGAGCGGCTAATGTGGTGACAGGCTTCCTTCTTCATCCCAATTAGAAGCCACCAACCTAAGTTGTAGCCACTTCGGTCCAACTGGGCCCGAACATGTCACGTGACCCATCATACTTTCCACGAAAGATGCCACGCTCTGACCAGCTCAGAGGCAGGAAGGTTTACCCTGGGGGCTGAGGATAGGGAGGCTCCCTAAACAAAACTGGGTGTGCATTCACAAGCAGGAAAAGGGAGAGAGGTATTGGAAAGGCAACTAAGGGTGCCTTCCCAGGATCAGCTGCCTTCTAGAAAAACCAGATGATTTTGGAACTCACTCACGCTCCACTTCATCCATCTGTCCCTTGGTCCACTCACTCAATAAATATTTATTGGGTGCGTACTTGGCCCTGGGCTCTAGGCAAGCTTACTGAGGCACGTCGAGCATTTTTCAAATACCTCTGCACATATTTTTCATTCACTCGCCACATATGAAGGCAAATAGCAAAGTAAAGAGACAGGCTTATTCACATGGCATGATTTTAAAGGCCCATGCTCCTAATGCTTAGTTCTCCCACTCAGATCTCCATGAATCTGGATTCCGAGGGAACCAGGTCATGGTATCATTTTGGGCCACTGTCGGCAAGGATTTACAATGGTTGTTTGCATGACCCAACTATATGCTGTGGCTGGAGAAATATTCTGGTCAGCCTGCTTTGACGTACATATTGATGACAAAGAAAGTTATACCACACGACAGGAAAAAGCAGCATGGAAACATTACCCAATTTATCAGTGAAATGCCTACAGAAATAACAGCTTTCTTGGTATAATCAAGAGATGATTAACAATAATTAATGGATACTTTCTGAAAAAGATGTAACAGTCCGGAAGGATCTGGAAGCCAGCTGTCCTAACATTTCTGGAGAAGGAAGGTGCAATTTTATTGGCTTTGTGAATTGTATCTAATTTGAATTCATTTAAATGAATCCTGCTTCTGAGCAAAAGGCCAGGAAATGCAGACCTCACCCAGAGATAAGGCAGGTTTTCTGTTCTTATATCCTTGCAGCACAGAGCCCAAGTCTTAGGAGACAAGGTGTGAGCCTTCTGAGCTGAACTGTGTGTGAATCTGAGAAATGTGAGTCTTACCTGGTGATCTGACAGAACTGGATCCCTTATCTTCAGACCAATCACTCAATTTCCAGAATGAAACTGGGGATGGAAGGAAAAAAAAAAATCCATTGAGTCTTGGTTTCCTTATCTGCATCAGATAACCAGAGATCCTACTATCTGTATTAAGTAGGTGGAAATGAAGATTAACAAAATTCTCTCTATATAAAATACCAGCGAGGTTAAAGAGTAGGGCAGGAGTAGACAACGTGCCCGAGGAAACCCGGGGGCTGGTGCTCCACTGAGACTCTGGGAAATCAAAACCATGCAGCAACTGGTGCTCACAGAACCCGCCTGCTCCTCCCCGGGCCGCGTGAGGCCAGCCAGAGGCCCGCCGCCCTTCCCTCCTCCCGTGTCCTTGATTCCTCTGGACCAGGCTGCCCAGTAAGGCTGACTCCTATCTTTGTTTTAGTCTCCTGTACTTTCATTTTCTTGCCAATCTTCTCTCTTCCCTGCCCCGCCACCTCCAAAGCCATCCTTTGCAAGCCCATCACTCACACAGGGCCAGCCTGCTTCAGTGCCAAGGGACACCCCTCTATTGGGAAGGGCCGCCTGCTCGGCGCTGACAGAGGCGGCCTGGCCTCCCCTCGGTGGGCCCGGTGTGCATGGGCCTGGGAGTGAGCCCGCCACCCACTGGCATCTTACAAGGAAGCTTATAAACCTGCCTCTCAAGGAAAACTCTTTTGACTTCTGAGTCCTCGTCTAATGAGCTCTAGCCATCCTCTTCGGCCAGTCCTGCTGGCTGCTGCCTGTGGCCCCCTGAGACCAGCAGGCCCCAAGATATCATTTGGTCCAGGGGAATGGCCAAGGACAGGCAGGAATTGACGACATCTATTGACTAAATGGGCCTAGCACAGCTCCTAGCAAACGGTGTGCTCTAGACCTCCTCAAGCCACATTATTGCAACTATGAGTTCTAATATAATAGCACTTAAGTACTTACATAGTTCTAACCAGCACTGTACTAAGTTTTTAACAAACATCAGTGCATTTAATCTTCACAGCAATAGCACGCGGCAGACCCCATTATTATCCCTGGCTTGCACGTGGAGGATGAAGGCACAGAGAGGCTGCGCCCCTCAGCCAGGTAGCCGAGCCTGCAGGTGATGGAGACCTATAGGCTTGCCGGTAACGGAAGCCCGCCTGCCTCTCATAGTTTTGTGGTCACAGCACATTCTCTGGACCTGGGCAGCTTGATCTGAAGGTTGACCGTGCACTTTCCAGCTATCTGAGCTGGACTCACTTACTGAACCCACTTGAACCTCAGTTTTTCTCAACTGGTCAAAGAAGATAGCAATTTTAAACTCAAATTTTCTGTGAGGACTGAGTAACACATCTTTCTAGAACAATGCCTGGCATATATTTGACCTTTCCTGGATACAGCTGTTAATATTAGCACTGTTTTGCAGATGAGAAAACAGAGGACCAGAGAGGTTAGGTTCCTTGCCCAAGGTCACACAGCTCATCAGTGGATGATATAAGGTAGAAACCTAGGTTGGCCTGCCTTTTATCCATGTACCCTGTTATCCAGCAAACCTTGCCATCACATTTTCATTTAGATGCAGAGTGTGGAAGGACAGTCAAGCGTTCTGACTCTGTGGGCATCGCGCCTGTGTAGAGCCAGCTCCCAAGAACAATGGACGCTAGTATGCATATTCCCAAATCTGCAGATTACCAATAGAATTAAGTCTAAATGTTACATGATATCTGGTCTTCCCTAAATACACATAAAACTAAAATCTTTGTGGATGGCTTTCCAAAGCATTTCCCAGACTCTTTATTCTCCCTGGCCTTCAAAGCCCTGCATTAATCCCTGTCCCTCAAGGGCACCTTGGCATGGGCTATGGTTCAGCACATGTGGTCTCCAGCCCACCTTAGCCAGACAGGATCCCTCAGGCATTCTCCACAACATATGGACCTTCAAAGGATTGAAACTCAAGTCTGAAAAACTAAGGCTCTGAGGGGCGTGTGAAGTTCATAAACGGGGTGGCTCTACATATGTCCACACCACTTCCTGAGGGAGCTAAGCTGAGCCCAAATTAAAGGAAGCCCAGTTTTGCATTTGGGCAAGTAGATTCACCGACCACCCCTATAAGAGATACAGATTAACCTCTCAGTTGCTTCAAGAATATATTTTCTAAATAATAAATTCATAGTAACATAGTAAGCCTCTAAGAGGTGCTAAAAAATCAGTCCAGCGTCTTTGTATTGTCTTCAACGTTTTTGGTTAATGTCAAAGAATAGCCATATTTCCAGCAAGTTCATCAGACGTGATTTTGGTGAAAGTTTTCTGGTGCAGAGAATTGTTTCCCCACTGAGTAAAATTTCAGTGATGTTCTGTTCACACCCAACTAATTGAAAAATACCATCTGCTCATGAATTAAAATGAGAAATACTAGTGTTAGTAAATCAGAGTAATTGATTTTGATAAGACCCAATGGAATATTCTGAGGGCTGGGGAAAGATGTATATAAATTATGCATTAAGAAATGAGAGCCTATTATAATAAGGAAGACAGCTTCAGCAAGCATTTTATTAGTATTTCCTATGATTCTCTGGTATCAGAGGAAAATGTAACTGCATATGAATTGTATAGCCTGGACTTAAATTATACTTGCTACCGAATACCCAGATTAAAACAAAACAAAAATGAATTAACAGTTTTCCCAGAGATGGAGGCTACCCTATTTTTATTAGTTGACATGTGTTTTAGCAAAGTATCTTAAACTACCAGCACTATTAAGATGTTCTGTCATGTCCTTGAGAAAGCCTTCAAAGGGTCCAACCACCCAAACATGAGGCTGTAATATTTTACAATTCACGGATCCTAAGTACAATTTTTTTCTGTAAAAACAACCCAGAAAGTACAGCCTTTTTAAAAGTTAAATAAGTATTTTTATATTACTTTTTATATTTTGTAATTATTTTTATATTTTTTTATGTAAAAATATAAAGGCTTCAGTGGGATATTGTATTTTCAAGCAACCCATGGGAGATCTTCCTGTGACATGAATAATCAGTTCCTGATGTAGCTGTGGTTTTTTTTTTAACTCGTTTTCTTGTAGGTAAAATACGCTTAATTAAAAAAAAACAGATGTCCTTCTTAAAATGTGTAGACTTCAGGCATTTTGGACCCATTGCATTATGAAATACTATTTTTTGTACATCTTTGATTATCTGATGTACTTAAGGATTGCCCTCATTTTCTCAACTTTCTCCTCAATGCCAGCGACTGTTCTGTGGAAGCTCAATGTTTGTTGGGGACAGTAAGGGCTCTGAAAGCTTGTTCCTGCAGCCTAGGTGCCTGTCTGTCTGTCCGCTGAGGCCTACTGACGTTAGGGACATAACTGGACACAGGAGGGCTGCCCGTACCTACAAGCTGATGGCAGCTGCCTCGGGGAATCTGGTTCTACTCTTAACTTTCTGCCCCATCAGGGCTCCAAATTCATCTGATTTCCTATTCATGACAAACCAGCTCAGAAGAATGTTAAACATACCCACAGGGTTTTGTCCTTTCTGACGATGCTTAGAAACCCAAGCCCCTCTCCTGAGAAACATGGGTCCCTGGAGGGAGAGGAGCCCCCCAGTCCAGACCCCTGAAGCCGTGGCCCCAAGGAAGGCCTCAGAACCGTGCACACGTTCGCCCTGCCTGGCCTCCGGGCTGGGAAGCCTCCACCTCTCCCCAGGCGTCGTCGCAGACCTGCTGTCTACCTCCCCGTGACGGGTCGGCAAACAGACCAAGCCTTTCATTTGAAAATGTAAGATAACTGCTCCTTCCTCAAGCTAAGGAGAAAACTCCGGGTGCTAAACACATGCAGGGGGAAGAAATGGTAGCAACAGAATAATAGACTATCTGGCATCGTGTTAGGTTCTGTTGGGTGTGTACAGTTTCAGTTGGGAGCACCTTTTCCCCGAGACTTTTCTCCCCGGAGTTGTATCTGAAGTAGAGAATAGACCCAGGTGACCGACAGTCCCTTTCAGCTCCTGAGCCTGAACCTGGAGTTTAAAGCTTAGGTTATTTTGTTCTCAAGTGGAACCGCTTATTTCTCTATTAGCAAATGCATGCTATGGCAGAAGAATCAACGGTCCCTAGGGTCTATATTACCTCCTTTCCCCTTTTAAGAAATACCCTGCGTTTCCTTCCAAGGCAGAAATAATACCCCTTCCGTTCCTCTCCAGATCTGCACAAGGCAGAGCTCCAACATATTCTGACCCGACTTGAAATGCTTTCATCACTTGATCGTTAACAAGCCTGAGACACCCAGAGAGGGCTAAGGATTTGCTCTTTAAAACAGAACAATATTTTTAAATGATGCAAATCTATATCCTGACCCAGATCTCAAAGAATATAATCTTGAGTAAGACAAAGTGTGGAATACTTGCAAAATGAAACCACTTACATTGCTTAAGAGAGAAAGCAGCCCCCGAATTACTGGTTCCCTAAGACACACAGTCCTGAAGGCAAACGTTGTATAGGAAAACAACAGAGAGGCTATGCAAGACGCCGACAGCCGCGTGGTCTCTAGGGAGGGGAGAAAACGCAGGCAAAGGACCTGAGCGGCATCTGACATGTTTGTATTTTCGACAACAAAACTTTATTAAGTCAGTACTTGTGTTCTTAAAAATAAGCAAAACAGGGGAAGATCAAATTTTAAGTCACTGTGGGAATTCAGACAGAGAAAATATGGACACAGATCAAAGTCGCACAGCTTATAAATGCGAGGTGGGAAGGCACAAAATGCCTCAACACAAGTTCAACGACTAATGCCGGCGGCACTTTGCAAATGCTGTGTGTTATTATTCAAAGGTCCTCTGGAAGGTGATGTAAATTAGCAGAAGTTACCCTGATATGCAGCAAAGTCAGGAGCAGGGACATTCGGAAAAGCTACCCTTTTAAGAAACAGACCTTGAAAGAATATGTTTTTATCATGAAAGTCAAGAAATACGTATTTACACTGAAAATTCATTACTTTTGTAAATTTCCCTTTTGGGTTGAATAGAGCAGTGAAAGAGATTTACGGTATGAAAGGATAGTTTGGTTTAAATCTTTTTAATCTTTTAATACTAATGGTTTTTCTGGGGAATTGAAAATATTTAAGGATTCTGACAAAAGTGTCCTCACACAAAAGTTTAACAAAATATTTTCAAGGTAAAAATGTCATCTTTGTTGGAAATGAACTTTTTCCACTGAGCCTATTAATATCTCTTTTTCTCTGTTGTCGTGTTTAATAACATCATATTACTTTTTTTGCAAAACATTTCAGGGTCACTGCAGAAAATCAAAATTGCAGAAAGGAAAAGGGGGAAAAATATTCATAGTTTAACCAGCAATATCCATCTTGGATTATATCTTTGCTGACCCCCATATGCATATACGTATCCATGTTACAATGATAGCATTTTGCAAGAACAGTTTTAACTTAATGTACTGAGACATTTTTCAGGCTAATAAATCATTTGATATTTTAAAACTGGGGGCCAAGAATGCCTCCTGTCCATCAAAGTACCCTAGTCAAGAATTGGCTCAATAAAAACCATCAGTTGTTTTGAGCAATCACACCATCACTTTTGAATGTGCCTTTATAAACCATTCTCAAATAAATCATCTCATTTGATCCTCCCAAAACCTGGGGCCAGGGGGACGGGCTGGCACTGCTCACATGCACTCGATGAGTGAGACAGCAGAGCCTGAGCGTGTGTGCGGCCTCCAGTGCTGGCACACAGCTGGCGAGGCAGACCTGCCCCCAGGGCTCCTGGTTATGTCCCCTGCCCCACCGCTGGCCTCCAGTCCCCCACCGCCTCCTCCTGTGAACTAGATGGGAGCTCTTCAAAAACAGTCCAGCACTAGCACCCGTGGCCGTCTCATCTCATGCATTTTTTGTAGTTTCTCAAAACGCTTTTCCCCACCTCTCAGTATTTCCTGCTCTTAAGGCTTTTGCTGTGTTGGGAGGCCAGCCTCCCCACGCTGGCTCCTAGCTGTAGGCGGGCACCATACACAGCACCCAGAGGGCAGTGGGCACTAACAACGGCTTGCAGCCGAACCTGACACTGGCCTCCCGGGCTTGAGCAAGCCCAGCGTGGGTGTCTGGCTGGGGAACTCTGCCGGGCCGACGCAGGGGCTTCCTCCGCACCCGGGCATGCGGGTTTTGGGCCGTACTAAGCCCCAGCTCTGAGCTCTGGGGCAAATCAACAAAATGAGAAGATGACATAAAAAGCTGATAAAACAACTATTATTTAAACTAAAACCAAAAACAGCAACTGATGTTTTTTTTCTAAGTTCTGTTCAGGGAATGAGGAAAATCAATCGTTTTATATTATCTGAATAACCAGATGATGGATTTTTGTCACTTCCCAACCCTCTATATCTATGTGTATTATAGAAAATACGGGGGTACATCTTTGCAGTGTGCTTTATATCTCATCACCTTCCGCTCTCTCCTGAAAGGGGCCGATAGGAAGGCCCCCTAGTGGCCAGTTACCGATTACTTCTCTCCTTGACCTGCGCGTCCAAAATCCTTAACTGGGAACAGCCCCGCACCCGGTTGCCTTCCTATTTAAGCACTATTAGTCAGAAGTACTTTAAAAACCAGCTTTACTCAAATAGCTAGAAGTTTCACATTTGAAATATTTGCTCTTTTAAAAATCCTCTGTCCCTTCTTTGTTACAAACTTAAGAACTTCTATATATAAAGCGCATCTAGAACAAAACCGTATTTCTCTCTCTTGACCACTAGTCTACTTAGAAGCTTTTGCTTTTTCCTAACCATTTTCCCCCATCCTGAAACATCCAACCAAACTGTCTTTATATTTTATACACACACACACTTCACTCTGGACCGTCTTTATTATCCCTTTTTCTCCCTATTGAGTTTGTCTCGTTAAATAGTAGCATAGTTTTTAGGTTGGTGTGTGATTTATTTTTGCAGTTGAAGTTTATTTACAGAATAACCGACTTCATTTTCAAAGTATTGAAACAGTGTGTGAGCAGTGTTGGGGTGAATGTGGTATCCCCAGAAATCAGAGCACTGAAAGAAGTTACGTTTCAAATTTTAAAAACAAAGCAATGGTGACTCAATTCACATGGATGTACATTTTAAACGGGGCTTTCTCATTTTGAACAATGGTATCAAACAGTACACGTTTGAAACATCTTTCATTAATATGTATTCTTCTAAAACCACTCTTCGAAGTAAAAGTAGTATCTTGGAGCCCTTCCTGTGATGATAGAATGTTGCTTTTCCTGCCTTAAATGGAAACATTTTCATCATCCTTTTAAAGGAAGTAGTGAAAACAAAACACACAAACCTCCTCCGACTCTACCTCTGTGTAAGTAACTCTCCTTTCAAGACACACATTTCATCTGCACACTCGTCCAAGTCCATGGCATTTCAGTAAATGTAAACGCAAATGAAAGGCTGTGATGACAAACGAGTGACTGGCGAATTTTATTCTGTGATTGCAGTCCTCTCGCTTCAGTTTATACAGCTCCTTTCCACTAATCTCCATGATCTCACTTCAACGTACTCCTTTTAATAGATGAGTGACTTTGATCATTTTTCAAAAACGAAAACACTCGTCAGCCGTGTATACTCCTATCTTTCTGAACTCTTTTGCACAGTGGAACTATGCGAAAGGAGACACATCTTTCTCTCCAAAATACGGCTTGTATGTTATTGCTAAATTTTTAATGCATAATTTCTAGGAACTTCTTCCTATGGTGTATCATCGGCGGACTAGTGAGCTAGGGAGGTAATTCTGGCCACGGAAACCACTGTCAGCAAGATCACTCCTGCACACAAACAGACACTTCCCATTCAGGTATTCTGCTGCTTTCCAAGTTAGGGCTGATGTTATATACTTAAATGGGAACAAGTTAGAGATCATTTGTGGGTCAATTAAAGCAAGAGCCCAAAATATCTCTTTAAACGTTCCTTGAACTCAGTTAGGTGGTGTCCCTCACCTCCCTTTGTGCTTTTGCAGGAGACAACATATTACTATGAAATATTACTGCTTTACTTTGACAACTTTATTTTGGGCTTTCGCCGTGGAGTAAGTGGAAAATTTTAAGCATGTTAACCAAATGGATTAAAGAGATGGCCTCTGTGCTTCGTTCGTGTGGGATGAATGGTCAGCTCTTACATGCTTCCAGTCAGCTACCCGAGCAGGCGGCAGCCACTGCGTGGTTCTGCACGTACAGAGACCGGGCCCGGACGACTGCTCTGTTAGAATATGTAGTCACCCGGAGTTAGAAGTGGAAAATGGGAGCCTCCAATCACAAGCTCATAAAAGGCAATTTCAGTGTCAGGGTGGCAGACTGCATAAACAAAGAAAGGATTTATTATGAAGCTCTGCAGTGACGCTGGCACCAGCCCGACTCTGCTGGGCAGCCCTCTGGTGCCAAAAGCCAGGAATGAGCAGGAAGGTTGCGCCGCGTGCTCCCGGTGACAGTCACAAGCGCAGCTTGATGATTGGCTGGCATGGCCACAAAAGACACATGCTGGCATGTTTCGCGACATAAATGATAGATGTGCGGCGGGGATCTTTTAATTATTTAATCAAAGCCAGACTGAAGGACCTGGAGGGACACTGCTCCCTGGAGTGGAAAAGGGGCAGAACTCGAAGGTTGGCACACTCCAGGGGCACCACAGGAGGCACTCCCTGGCCAGCCAGGGCCCATCCCAGGCCTGGCGAGGGGTCCCTTCCCGTGGCCTGGACCAGAGGAAGTGAGTTACCAGCCAACCTCTTGGTGTGCTGATGGAAGTGGAATCCATTTGATTTCCTTTCATGGAGTGAAACTTACGTCCTGCTCTGAACAGGAAAGCACTCATTTGATCCAACACTTTCTTTATAACACACACACACACACACTCTCTTAAAAGGACTTGTGCCAGCTGCTTGCTTTAGGTATACATAGTGCAAAATCCTGGAAAAATAAAAAGCTCCACCCCATTCAACCCTCCTTCCCATGTCTGGACAATAAGGTGATGGGCACTCCGTGGCCCTGAAGCACCATGGCACTGGGGGTTTGCAGTCCAGGGACTGGGTTGCACCTAGACTTTACTCTTTAATTCAGCTCTTAATCCTGTCACAGAAGGGAAAACAAAGGGGCTGCTGAGACGGGGCTTCCACAAGCAATGACGGTGTGCTTTGGTGGAAAGAGAACAAATTATTATCAAATCAGCATGACATTTCATGCCTACCCCTAAGAGATTTGGGGATTAAGTATGGTGTTCTCTTGGGTTTAGTTGCTACATGTAAACCATAAGTTCCATTCTAAAGCCCCACAAAATGCTGATGATTTCATGAAGACACAGTTGTGCTTGAATTTTTTTTTTAATTTATTAAAGCAAACTAGCATTAAGTAAAATGAATTCAATGTGATCTTGATATAACCTATCAAGGGGTTCATTCCTAAAGCTCTCCCCAATAGAAACCTTCCATTCTGGGTACCCGATTCTGCATTCTGCCCCTCTCCCCCATTCTTCAATCTTTCTGTACAGAAATGCTTTAGCGGGTAGATGCTACCAGCAGAATATAGAGCCATTTCCCCTGCTGGAATCTTTTATGCAATGTTCAAACCATATATCTTTTAAAATTATCCAAATAAATATTTTTCCTCTAAATATGATGTTTTCTTCCTTATGAAGTAGCTGCAAAAATTACATAAATGGCATAGGAGTATATTGTCATTATAAATCAAATGGCCCCAACCCCAGATTCTATTTCCTAGCCCCAGAGAGGTAACCAGAGGTAATCCACTGGGTGTGGAAGTTTCCTTCCCCCATATGCTCTTTGTGAGGAGCAAATTTCAGAAACAAAGTATGGAAAATATTTAACCTTCTCCCACAATTATTAGGTCTTGATGTTTAAGAGGGAAAAAAAAAACGCCCAAACACGTAAGAGCGGAAAATCCCCAATTTGGTAAGTTACACATTGTAGGTCTCTTCGTCCTGAGAAGTCCTCCAAAAGTTTGACAAACTTTCAAACACGTGTAAAGACATCTTGACTTTTAGAAAATAAACCAAAAATGAGGTCAACTTCTTTAAAAAAAAATACATCTTTTATTAGTTTCCAGAGGTGGGGGAAATGAGTTAGAAGGGGAAAAATTAAACTGTATTTCAACCACTCACATCTTAAGTTCAACCAGTTTTGACTGTTTTCTTCTGCAGGGCAGAGGCATTATTCTTACAAAGTTGCAAGGTTTGGGCATTTTTTAAACTAGTCTCTTCCCATGATACATGTACATTTAAAAGACTGTGTTTGTTTTTAATTGGCATTTTAACAGGATAATAATCTTTTTATTTTGTCTTTATATACCTTCAGTAATGCTACAATAGTTTATACGGAATCTGTAATTAAACAAAGATGTCGACTTATTTTAAAGGTTGCAGTCAGTACTCCCAATTTTGTTTTATAGATGAGGTAAGAGGGATTCAGGCTAGCAGAAGAGGTTAGAACGATGGTGATGAAGTCTACTTATGCATAAAAGGATAAGGAAAGATGACAGTGAAATTCTCCAAAGAATCTTGCGCATGGGAATCTCCACGCTCATGTTGCAAGCATGTTCCCTGACTCGTGCCTTCCCGTTTACAGTTGCGAGCCTGTGCTGAATTTCTCCAAGGGCATTCATTAGCAAGGGTGGCATTTTTCTATTGCCTGTCTGAGTAGGCTCAGAAAGAGGACATTTTAAATAATGCCTTTAGGCTATGCTCTGTCCTCCCATGATGCTATATATTCAGAGAACAAAAAGACAAAACCAACCGGGAAACCACCAAGCCATTGACCTGGCACCACGTGGTCACCAGACCCAGCCAAAGGATTGAACACTCCCATTTTTATTTGCTTTTTAACTGAGATCCTGGCGCAGAGAGGAAGACAGGTTGGGGGTGGGGGGAAGAACTCTACTTCAGAGGTGCAGGGGGCAGGGGACAAAGTGAAATACCTAGTCCCTGACTAGGACAGACATACGACCGGGTGTAGAAGAGCAGACAAACTGCCTACGATTAAAGGATAATGCTGCCCAAGGATGAGAAAACATATATTCCTATTGCAAAGTTTCAAAGGAACTTGATGTGAAGACATATTTCTAGGTTGTTGGTTTTTTTCTGTGTTGCGCTCTTTCTCTTCCTATTGCAGGGAGAAGAATTGAGGCACAGTTCAGGAATCTGCCTGTATTTTCCCCCCAAAGTTACAGTGACTTCAATCAAATCATTCACCCAAGAGTTAATCAGGCAGTTCCAGCGTTCCAACCATGTACTAGCGATGGAGTGACAAGAGTCAGTCGGACAGTGCTGTCCCCAGGAGCGCAGAGTACGACAGCAAGGGTTGGAAATCAGGGGGAAGGACAGAGATGGACAGAGCTGGCTCACCAGGTTTGGGAGGCAGGAGGCAAGACAGGAGGTGACTTGGAGATGGCAAAAGTGCAGTGACTCGTAGAGAGGAGCCGGAGTTAGCAAGGGGACGGGGAGCGGAGGAACCGAGCGTGAAGAGAGGAAGGCTGATATCCCCCTCAGTGGGAGGCAGAGCTGCAGGGCTGTTTCGTGCCATACTTCTCTGTCCTCTTCTGCAAATCCCAAGTGCGAACCTCGCCCGCACATGCGTTCGCGAAGTGGACCCAGGTTCTCTGTGGACGGGGATCTCTCTGGGGCAAGTCACTGCCAGAACTCCAGCACACACGAGCTTCTCTGGCTCTGAGTGGATCGATGCATGTGAATCATCAGCATTTAGCCACAGAGTGAAGTCAGAATGTGATTCATTGTGGTTTAGTTTGCCAAAGCAATGGGAAATGATTTTCTAGACTCTTCTATTCCTCTTATCACAGGAAATGTACCAGGAATACTTGCAGGGGGAAATCTCTTTTTGGCCTTGATCGTGTCACATTACATGAAAGAGTCCGGTTTCATGGGGACGTTCAGAAGCCACAAGCCACGGAGCATGCACAGTGCTCCCGGAGGCCCTGGCGTGCAAGGGTGAGCCATTGGGGAGGCATCCATGGCTCCTTCGTGGCACCGGGTTCCCCCACACACGCAGATCGGATTCTCAGAAAAAATAAGGAATGTTTTTGTAAAATTCTTCTAAATGTGGCTCCCTTCTTTATCAGAAACCTGTTAGTTCCATATCCAGGGTGAAAACTTCTCTGCTGCCTATGGTCCAGTGTTTGAAGAGTCACAGTGACATTTATGCATTCAACTCATAAAGTTGCAAACAAGCCCACACCATCTCCTTTTGGCCTCATTAGTGCAGAAAATCGAGCACTACAACTATCCTAAGACAGGCACATGGATACGGAGCGGCAGTCTGGTATGCGGGAGAGAACTAGCAACGATGCCCTAACTGGTGGTACCATATTAGCGGTGAAGAGAGCCGGCATACATCAAGCTTCAGCTAGTACCAAGCCCTCCCCTGCGTGTTACTGTGTCATTAGTTCCTCGGGAAAGCCCCTGAAGAGGTACTATTACAGTCCCTCCTTAAAAATGAGGTAGTGGGCTCAGAGGTAATGTCAGCTGGCAGAGCTGTGACCCACGCCTTTGGGTATATTATCCCAGCTTTCTGCAGTCACCGCGATACTGCCCTGCCTTCCTATCTCTTGTGGAGTCACCAGTCAACACTTTGAAAATTAATACTAACACAGGGTGGCCACAAAGTGTTTCTCATGTTAGCAGTTGCCCAGAGGTACCCTCTACACTAGAGAAGTGTTCCCCTCATCATCTCAGAGACTTGGTCTCTTGATGGGTGGACACCTCGCAACAGCCGCCAGGGGCCGCATCAGTGACTCGGAAATTCCTCCTGGATGATGTCACGGACAGTAACTGATAACTGAAATCTGTGCAGGCAGAGAATGGACAAGATGTACAGATAATTTCTATGGGCTTTGTGCCCTCACTGATTCACTGTGAGCATTTTCTGAGTCAGATTTGTGGAAATGACCCAGTCAGGGTCCTTCCCCTAAGACTGCAGAATATACCGGGGAAGCCAGACAGGCACATAAGCAGAATGGAAGACCAAATATCAGCACCCAAGAGTGACTAAATTCTACACGGCAGCATGGGGAAGCACCTTCTGGAGAGGAGGGAAGCTGAACGTGGCTTTGAAGGTTGAATAATGGTCCAAAAGGTGTAAGGGCAGCAATCCCAGCAGCAGGAGCCAAGGGGATGGTCACTGTACATGTGGGGCTCTCTGGATTTGCTGAAGCAGAAAAGAAAACACGGGAGGAGGCGGGGAGGGAGCTGGAAACATAGCCAGGGCCATAACATAAAGATGTGGATTTTGTTTGATAGGCAATGGGGAGCCACAGAAAGCTGTGGAGCAGAGGTGTGTCTTATTCAGAGCTGTATTTTAAAATGGTTCTTGCACAGCTAGCTGGGCAGAAGCTGGGATGGGAGGACTAATACTGGAGGCAAAGACACCCAACTGAAAGGCTACTTCAGAAGCCTGGGCAAGAGTTAACAAGGTCAAGATCAGGGTCAGGAGCCCGGAAGGAGATGTGCAGCAGCCCCCCTGTGGAAGGTGAAACTGAAGGAAGCTGGCACTGCACATTCCAGGCCAGCACGACCTCCTCTGGGTCTCAGCCGCACAGTGTGTTTAGGTGGGAGGTGGGAGGGGCAGGGGCCTGACTCTGGGGAAACAGGTCCACGTGCTTCTGCTCTGGGAACCCTGTGCCAACCTCCAGCCTTTGTCTGGAGCCTTGACACTGACACGACCCCAACTGACATTCTCCTTTTCAGTCAGGCTTGTACTTTTCCACTTAAGTGAGGCTCAAGTCCAGTCCCACGGGGATTCCAGGGAGCCCGGAAGGGTGAGGTCATCTCCTGTCTCAGGCCCGTGAGAGCTCTGTTTTCAATCCTGGAATCTGGTACTCAGGCAGGACCGTGACCATCCCGTCTGTGTCCCCTTGAGCAAGAGGGAAAGGTCTGAAACAGACCATCAGAAAGGCCAGGGAGCCTGCAATGGCAGTGGGGACATGCTGACCTGTGGGGGCCCAGACGTCATCCTTGGTGTGTCCAGGGGCTGTCCTGAGTAAAGAGCCCCACATTTACTGGTGTGTATTTTGGGAGCGACACAAGCTGTCTACAACCAATGAAATACTAAGTTACTATAGAAATAACACCTTGTCATGAAAGCAATCCCCTGGCTTAATACTTCCTATTAAACTAGGCTAATGCTGTATTAGGCTAATATGATACTGGGCTAATCCGGAGAGTGAATGGATTTAGATATGCATACTAGCACTTAGTTGGATTAAAACAACCCACAGTCAAATGCTCCACCAGCCATCAGCCTGATGTTCCCAACTTGTGATTCACAGCCAACGCCTCCTTCTGGGTGCTGTCCTCATCAATGTTTAACCTCGGGTTCCCCAGGTGGCAGGGGTTCATGTTGTTGACTTAAATGAGGACATTGTGCCTACATTCAGATTCAAAATAAAGCTCATTTCGCAGCCCGCGAAATTACTCCGAGGCTCCAGAGGGGAGCATCTTTATTCCTCAGGGACGTGCATGTGGCCGGCCCCTTCACTGCCATCCTGGTGGCCTGCCTTAAGGAACAGCCCAGTGCCTGCAGAGCCCTAGGCCTTGCCGGGAGCCCCAGGTCCCGCTCACGGCCCCTTCCACAGACAGCAGGCGTAGGGTGGCGACAGGCACAGAGTGGCCGGGCTTTCTCCCTGACCCCTCAGATGTGAGTATCCAGCCAGGCTTGGCTTCCTACGCCCTCTGCCATCCACCCAGGGGAGGGAGAATTTGGAGCAGGAGGACATTATTCTGAAATCTGTCAGTCTTCATGTTAAATGGGTTCCTGCATGTTCCTGCCTGTGCTTAATTTTTAGTAAATTAATGTGTGGTTGGAAGAGCCCTCTGGGATGGGGAGATTGCTCAGGCAGCCATCACCCTCCCTCGGGGGGCTGGGGCATGGCCATGGCTGGGCAAAGGGCAGTGGGGGCACCACCAGCTGTCCAGGGGATAAACGGTCTGGGGCCGCTCAGGATGGCGCCCCTAGCTGTGGTCGTGTGCTGGGTTCACCTACGACAGTCCTGTCCAAAATGTGGTCTGACTAGGACTCGGTCAGTAACGGACCTTCTCCAGCCCCATGCCAGCCCCACTGGGCTAGTGTGCCAGCGTCGGGCCCAGGAACCTGTATTTTAACGAGCTCCTGGTGGTTTGTATGTGCATGGAGGGGGCATCAATCTAGGATGTGGGGAGTGCCATACCCTCGAATTATGGTTAAAGCCACACTTGCCCATTGACGCCATACTGTCATTTGCATGATGACCTCTTTCACCTTCAGCCTTGCGTTCTGGAACCTGAAGCCAATTTCACGTCCTTTCTCAGCCCCTGATAGTCCTTCACAAGGAACTGGGATATCCTGAAATTGCTTGTTCTGACTACAGGGCTGGGACAAGGTAAACAAAGACGTGCTCTGTGGTCAAAGGCTAACGACGCTCGGAAAAGTGCTGGAAAAGACCAATAATCTTCTACCTTTTTATAAGCAGTTTTCAAAAAGTTCCCAAAGCCTGCTATGTGAGAGCACCTCATTTTCTCTGCTTAAATACTTGGGGAGTGAAGGGTACAGCCAACATTATTATTCCTATATAACACATAGGCAAAGAATAGTTGTAAGTATCTATAAATATTCCATATAAATGAGGCATTTGAGGACCAGCAGTTATGTCCAAGAATACCACCTTTCCTCTGCAAGTCCAGCTGTGCTGTATCAAGTTTCACAACATTTTGTGGAGCATGTTGCAAGGGCCCACGGTCACAGGGGAGGTCTCTTTGTGGAATCAGATTAGTCTGCCCTCTAGCATTCCATCCGTGGGAATTCTCAGCCCCAAAGGAAGGGGGAGGCTCAGATCCCACCCAGGGTCCAGCGACAGAAGGGGTGCATTCCTCAGCTGATGGGGCTCTGTCCCCAGGCACCAGGACCATCATTCAGTGGGCAGGCCACCCTATACCCCATGGAGGGCTGACGGTATTTTGATTTTAATGACTCTTAACCTGAAGATGTCCTAGTTAAACTGAGGCTGGGCAGCCACTTAGCAGTTGGTTAATACTTAGACTATTTAGTCATTCGAAACAATGCAATTAAGGATGAATCATGGCTTGGTAAGCTAAACAGAATCAAATTAACACATGGGAGGCTTTCCCTTTGGTCTGGCAGACTAATCCGTAACCTCCCACCTTGAAGTTCCCTGAACCTTTCTGGGCACAGTTCAGGGCATCCAGACCCTGAATTCCTTCCCGTTTTAGCACAACCCCTGGTGGCGGTCCATGGGTATCCAGCTGACTACCCCGAGGAAAGGGCATTTTGAAGAGACTTAGCATGAAGGATCTCTGGGCACCAACATCACAGGGTGGTTGGTATCAGTGAACATTTTGGGATCAGACAGCATCCTGGGTCCCGGCTCTGCCCCTTCCCAGCTAAGAGACTGTGGGCAAGCTGCTCAGTCAGGTTCCTATCTAAAATACAGACATAAGAGTAGTAGTACCTTCTACATAGGTGCATGTGATACATGTGCGTGTATGTATATATATATACTTACATCCAATCTGATGCAGTAATTATTATCAGCTATGGAATCAGGCCTGAGATATCATTAAAATAACGTAACTCATTACCAGTTTTCTGTATTACATCTTAAATTCCTATTTTCCTCTTAATACAGACCTATGATGCTTAGTATCTTTGAAACTCTGAATATTTTGATGGGATCATAGACCCTTGCAGTGTGAAAGAATTCCACTGAGTTTTTTTAGAAGTGGATTGTGGCGGCACAAGGCTGTACTGTGTGACACTAGGCATGAGTGGGGTGGTCCCTGACCAGGGGTCAGCTTCTCTCTGAGACAGAAAGAAGCCAGCTTTCCTTACCTGAAAAGTGAGACATGTTCTCCACGAGAATACTTTTCGATGCAAGCGTAATGTGGGTCACATAAGTAACTTGACATTTTTTTTCCGAGTGGTCACGTGTTAAAAAGTAATAGTAAAATAAATAAATGAAATTAATTTGAATATATATTCCACGTAATCCAGTGTATCTAAAATATTACCACCTCAGCACAGAATCAACATGAAAATGTACCAACGACACACATTTTTTTCTTTTGCACTACATCTTCGACCTCCAGGCTGTGTCTAATTCTCACAGCACATCTCAATGCAAATACCAAGTTTTCTTTTGCCCTAATTGATCTAAACATAGATTTCATAATATGTCTGGATGGAAAAGTAGATTCTCCCAGCCAAGTCATTCCAAACGCACTTAGAAGGTTTCTAATATCTGAATTGAGCATGGGTTTTTAAACTAAAATTAAATAAAATCTGTAAATCATCAGTTGCTTTAGCCACAGAGCCACATAATGCTCACACATGCCTCATAAGCAGCCCTACTGGCTGGTGTAGCTCTAGGCTCTACCTGCCTGGAGGGATGTCAGACTTATGGCCGAAAAAAACTGGCACCAAACGTCCGTTACTTGGGTGAACTTGGCAACGGTGTTAACCTGCCTGAACTCCAGCTTACTCACACATGGATGGGGGTGACAACACTTGCTTCATAAAGCTGTCAGAATGGTGCCACACCACGGTGGATTTAAAGTGTGGGCTCCAGGACAGGAATGGCAAGTGAAGCATAAAACACTGTCTAAAAAGCTTCTGAAAAGGTAGCCCCAAATTTTCGGTTCTCTCCAGTCGACAAACATAAGCCTTTCACGAAGAGCTCACCTTTGGTGGCAGAGACACTACAATTGCCTAAAAACCCCTCTCGTCATGACTTTGAACCCTTGGAAAAATTCTACAGATGTTCTGCAGTTACACGTGATTGCCACTAGGGGATGTAGCGAGGCAGCGCTCTTGACACAATGCTTCTGCACAGGCTGTTCCCTTTTCCTAGAATGCCCTTTCTAGCTCCCTCTTTTCTGTCTGGAAAATTCATACTCATTTATCTAGAACCTAGTTCAAGTGTCCCCTTGGGACTCTTGCAAACAGAACGATTCAATGCTTCCATGCATTCTCTGTCATTTTATATTGAAAGTAACGACAGCTACGAGGTTAGGGGGTGGCAGAATTGCTCCTTCCCAGGTAAGTTCCCAGGTGGGCTGATACAGTATCAGGCAATTTACTTCAAAGAAAAATGCGATTTCCAAAGGGTGGTGGTGGAATAGCTGCAGTATTAATGACAATGATGTTTGGCATTTAAAATGGATTGTTTTAGCTAATTCTAAAAGCAAGTCTATGGGAGAGATACTATAATTTCCCTTCAGAAATGAGGAAACCTGGCTGAGTCAACCCGACTTTCAGAGCCCTGCTCTTAGCCACCATGCAGCACAGACTCACCATTTTGGAGAACATAACCGACATTACTAGTGCTTCCCCCAAATCCACTCTCCTCTTCCCCTCACTGAGAGGACCCCACATTTGTTTGAGGTATCAGTGTCCCCAGTCTTACTTTTCTAGACTCTGTTGCACCTAAGGGCAGCCACATGCATAAGGCTCCTGGGATGGACAAATCTGGCAGGGTTTTTGCTCCTTGTCTCTTCTTCCTTTTTCTAGCTTAAAATTTGCACTTGATGCCTGGAGGCACAGCAGCCGTCTGTGCCTATGAAGTCAAGAGACAAACTCAAAGGACCACAGGACAGGAAGCCAGAAAGAGCCAAGATCTTTGAAAGCTTGACCAGTTACACCCCAGCCAACCTACCCTACCCCAGGCTGCTGTGCCCACATTTCCCATTAGGTTATCCTTATTAAATCTGTACTTTATTCAGTTACTGTAGTCATTTTTCAGAAGCAAGCAGCCAAATGCAATCACAGGCAATGGAGAGAATTTAGAGCCATCCAAGAAATCCAGCAAGCTACATTTGATTCCTTCCTCCTCACAAACTGCTACTTGTCAGACCCTCTTCTAATTTGACATTTGCTGCAGGACCTTATCTTTATCAATTCAACTGATTAGACAAGTCTGTCCTCTTTCCACAAACTGGTTTTGTCTCCTCCATAACATTTCCCAAGAGGGACATTTTCTTGACTAGTGCAGTCATTCTTCCTACACTATCTGCAGGGTTTCCCACAGACAGCACAGAGATTCCTTCAGTACAACTAAAACATTACATGATCACAGTGACAAGGATTCTTGCCTCTCCTTCAGGCCAAAAGTCAAGTGGGCAGGAGTCAAGTTTCCAAAACAATCAGACAAGCAACTAAAAGTGAAGTCCTGGGACTGGAACTGGTGAACTATACTCTGCAGGCCAAATTCCCCTGCATCTCGCTTTTGTAAAAGTTTTATTGCAATACCAACATGCCCATTTATTTATACATTGTCTTTGGATGTCTTCATGCTACAATAATTGAACTGAGCAGTTTCAACAGTTTCAGCCTTAAATAATTCCTATCTAGACCAGCACAGAAAACGTTTGCTGACTCTTCTCAGAGAGCAACTAGCTATGGAAGAAAGACATGACAGAGATCAATAGTAATAATAATAAGGAACAACAGCTCCAGCCCCCTTTTATCCTGCTGAGCAGAGTGCCAGTTAGATCATCACCCTGACTCTGGAAGGTGAACTTGCTGTCCATGCTGTGGGTGAGGATCCTGAGGCCTGTAGGAGGTGAAGTAACTTCCCTGAGGTCACATCTCATGATTGATGGAGCCAGAATTCTAACCCAATTCTGTCTGGATCTCAAGACCACACTTCTAATCATCATTCACCATTGCACTGCCCTCCTCTTCTGCTGCTTAATTCAGTCCCTATGGCAAATACTGAAGGTCATGCAGACAGCCTTTTAAATAAAAAAATGACTACATGGAAGAAAAGAAATATCTACTCAGCTCAGAAAGGACCAGAACATAGAGATGAGGATATACACCCCAAAGCAGGCAGCAGGAAAGGCATTATGGGGCCCAAAATGGATGGGATAGAAGTGCCTGTGAGAATGGAAGACGTTTCTCTGCTCAAACTGGGCTGCCATCGTGTGTCAGTCTGTGTGCACCCAGAGGGTGGTCCTCTCATCCCACAAACACCTGAAGTACCCCCATTAGCCTCAACAGAAAGAGGAGCTCTCACCAAAGGAGGTGCCAGCCTAGTGGGAGGCCTCTAAGGGTCTGAGTCATAGGAACTAGACTTCAATCAGCAACCCAGCTCTGTGCAAGTCACCAGCGTGAGACATTAACTCATGCTTGAAGAAAGGGGAAGTGGATGATAGATGCTGGGAAGGAGGCCTGTGAGCATATGTTTAGCCTGGGCAAGTCATCCATAGAGAACACATGTGAGAAGAACTGGGTGGGTTTGAAGATCTCGTGAATGTCTGATGGAGCCCAAGGCTGGAGGTGGCCCCTGGAAAGCTAATATGGTCTTTGGTTCCATTCACTGAAGTATGATATCCAGGGCACGGGAGGGGGAAGTTTCATTTAACCTACCCCAGGCAGAGCACCCCAGCATCCGAGAAGATGGAGGTGGAAGATGTGAGGGGTCTGGAGACCGACAGCTCCACCTCCATTCAAAAATCCTGAGTGCCTACCGCAGGCACAGCACAACGGTCTTTATTGGACATGCAGATGGTCTGACTTTTGAGCAGCATAAAATCAACTTTTAATACAGACATTAAATCAATCATCACCCAAGTGTAGAATTAGGAAACATGGGCTGTGCCATGAGGGGAAAGGGCGAAGTGACGAGTGAGCACAACAGGAACCTTACGTTAGACTGGTTCTCTGCAAAGGCCTCTGGGAAGGGGATGTTTAAACTGAGACCTAACAGGTCGGTTTGAGAGACAGCCTCTCAACAGTCATGGAAGAGCATTCCAAGTGGAGGGAACAGCAAGGATTAAGTGCAATACCATACATAAAGATTACTAAGCACTCAATAACCGGAAGCATCAGAACAGGCCTGGGGGTTGGGATTATGCAGTGATTCTGAGCATTAGTACCCACACCTGCATCGCCTCAGGGGGCTTATTGCCCCAGATTGTGAGGCCCAACCAAGAGTCTCTGATTCAGTAAGACTGAAACAGGGTCTGAGAATCTGCATTATTAACAAATTCCCAGATGATGTCAATGCCGCCTGTCCAGGGACCACACTTTGAGAACCACTGAACTGGGCTGGTGTCAACATGCCCCCACATTCTTCTCCACTCTGGCAGACAGGATTAGGCTTAACTTGCAGGTTGTTCATAAGACAAGCCCAGAATGACCTTATTCTTATGGAATTTCCTTCTTGAGGCCACAACATGGCTTTGAAAAGTGAGCCCCCAACCCCACCCTGTGCATCAGAGTTAAGATGACAGGGGGCAGAGACACAGGAATTGGAAGGACAGGGTAGGGTGGGGCAGGATCCCAGCGGCCTACACATCTGCAGGGTCCTTTGGTATAGATGCTCTGAATCAAACACTGCCTCCCATTTATCCTCGAGGCCTGGCTTAGCTCCTGGAGAAGCAATTAAACTTCGGTTCCATTTTCAAACACTTTTCACGCGGTTGGGAGCTGCTCTGAAGGATTTTTTCCTCACTGGAAGGAAGCTCCTAAAAAGACAAGTCCATTTCTTTGGTTTGTATCCACTGTTCTTAAGAATTTATATGTCAATTAAAAAAACACACTTCTTTCTCATATTTAAAGTGGTTTTTTTTCAAAGTTCTGACACCTTTTCTGGTACCATATTGAGGAAGACATAGGTTGAATAGGAGATGATCTGAGAAGAAAGAATATTTATGGACTGATATTTTATAAACACCTGGCATTTATATGAACAAGGGAACCAGGATTTTTAATAAGGTAACCTCTCCATGTCTGGCATTCAAACAGAAAACATGCTTATTATGTTTTTCCTGCATGTAGGGAATCTTGCTGAAAGTACCTGGCACCTAGACAATGTTTTGTAAACAGTGATTTTAGTCTACTGTGAATTCCAAATTAGACACAATGTATGTGATATTGCAATTTTTAATACTTCCCAATGGTTTATTTTTTTTAAGGAGTGATATGAGGAAATGCCATATATGGGATGTTAGGACACCTGAAAGGACGTGGCTGGAACAGCTGTAATGTTGAGCCCAGCAGGGTGGAGGGATGGCGTGCAGTGCCCAGAGCAGCTTACCAGCCACGGGCTCCTCATGTGGACGTGGCTTCAACCACCTTGCGACCCTCCATCTCCACACCCCCACTGGCCTCCACGGTTTTCCCATCATCCCCCAGGAGTCTTGGAGCTTCCAATAAAATACTAATATTTTCCTTTGAAATAAGGACATCAGTTTGCTAGGAGGCCAAATAGAAATGGCTTCTACTCCTAAGTCTATACGCAGAAAAGTTGGAAGAAAATCTTGTTCAAGGCCAGAAGGGTCACAAAAGAAAATTTCTCTCAGAATATGTGATTTTCTGCCATACTATTTACCTCCTCACTCCCCAGAATCATAGAAAAGTCAGCTAAATACCAGTATATGATATCTGAGTCACACAGGTTTGGTTTCTTAAGTTACGTAAACAATCTCTTTTAAAACTCAGAATAATTATACAACCCAGCAATTCCACTTCTGGGCATCTACCCAGAGAAAACAAATTTACTAATTTAAACAGGTATATGCACCCCTGTATTCACTGCAGCATTATTTATAGTAGCCAAGATACAGAAGCAACCAAACTGGCCATCAATAGATGAATGGATACAGGTGTGGGTGTACACATGCATGTGTGTATAGATGAATATTTACACATGTGTGTATATATGTATATGTATATTTACATACATGTATATATACAAAAACATACAATGGAATATTATTGAGCCATAAAAAGGGAATGAAATTTGCCATTTGTAACAACACAGATGGATGTGGAGAGTATTATTCTAGTGAAATAAGCCAGATAAAGAAAAATACCACATGGTTTCATTTAAACGTGGAATCCAAAAAACAAAGTGGAAAAAGACTTGTGAACACAGAGAATGGACAGTTAGTTACCATGTCAGTGAAGGAACAGTGAAATAGGTGACAGGGATAAAGAGGTACAAACTTCAAATTATACAGTCATTTAGTTACAGGGATGGAAGTACAGTATAGGGAATATAGCCAATAATACTGTAATATCTTTGTATGTGACAGATGCTAACTACGCTTATCATGGTGAGCATTTAGTAATGTATATAATGGGTGAACTACCAAGTTGTTCATCTGAAACCAATATAATATTGCATATATTTTTCAATCAAAAAGTCAGAAAAAAATTGGTGTCCATTTACTTAGCACTTTTTAAATTCCAGGAACTGGGTTCATCATTTAACATATTTTATTTAATCTTTATATCAACCCTAAAAGCATCGTATTATTAGCTGCATTTTACTTAATAGGAAAATTTAGGATCAGAGAAGGTAAGTGACCTGCCCAGGGACACACAGCGAACAAGTGGGCGATGTGGGATTCAGACCCACTACCGTCTCATCCCACAGCCTGTGTTCCAGATCACCATGAAGTATTGCTACATCATGCCCACGGGGTTGGTATCGTCGGTGCCACCTTTTGTGTGAGCTGCATGAGGGACAACTGTCTTACCCAAAGGCACAGAGCTCCCGGGTAGCGCAACCAGGAAATAAACCAAGTTCTGTGTTACTCTATCTTCTTATGGCTGCTAGGACATACTTCCACCCAAATTAAAGTAAAAATATTTTGTAGAGTTCAAGGTCCTATTTTTCTTGTTTTTATTTTCTTACAGTCTTAAGAAAACCTTCAATAATTAAAAAAAGAAAAGTTTTCCTCTATGTGAACAGCACCTGATGGTGGAAAAGCATGCATAGTAAGCTTCAGAGCCCGATCTCAAACCCAGCCCTCACCACCTACCACGTGTCTATACCTTGGGCGAGTCGTTTGGACCCTCCACCTTAGTTTCTTCATCTGTGAAATGGGTGGTGGCAGGGTTAGGGGTTGTTCAGAAGGAATTCTTTCCAAAGGGACCCCTGGAGATGATGAAATGAGATTCTTCTGTTTATGATGTGCCCCCTGTGCTTCCATGGAAGCTCAGAAAATGATAACTTCCTGCCTGGGCAGCTCCATTTGGCTTCTCATTCATCCCTCACCCTCTTCTGAATATGCTCCTAAATCATAGCCAGGTTTTCACAAGCGACTTTGCTCCCATTTTTTAGGAACAGCTTCTTTTCCAAGCTCGGACCTTCCCAGGAGATACACAGTCCTGTAGCCAAGAGCGCGCCCTCGGCCTCATCCATGTGAGTCACGGATTTTCTCTCTAGGACTGTGCTTGGTGAGTTCATTTCAACATCTTTTTAATCCCACGTCTCTGACAACGCTCAACGCCAGAAAGCCCGTGTGTGATGGGAGACCACAGATCTATTTACCTGTTTGAGCCAGGCAAGCACCTCCCCTGTTGTCTCTGTCATTAAACTTCTGGGAAAGCACTTCCCACACCTGGAAACATGAACTGGGAATCTCATCAGGAAAGATTTTGTCGATAAATCCCAGGCTCGCTCCATCGCGATCCTCGGGAAATTCTGACCTTGCTTTGTTTGGGTCTGGACTAGAGTCAAAAGCACCTCTCAAATGAAAAATCATTTTCAGAAGGCCTACAAATGGGGGGCCGTTCATTTTGATTGCCACTGGATCCTTCACATTGTGCTTAATCTCATTATCCCTAGCATGAAAAAAAAAATTTTTAAACAATTGGAGGCTGAGTTGTTTGACTACAGAAAAAAAAAATGCGTGCAAAATAGCCCCTGAGAGCTTTCTTAAGAAGAGTATAGGAGTTGGAAAAAAACAAAAATATGGCCTGGAAATTTTACTTGTCTGTTTTTTGTTTTTTTTTTAAAGACAGGACTGCATACATTTTCCAGGCTCTTGAGTTTAATTAAAGTCAAAGGAGCATCTCAAAGGTAAGTGAAAAGAACAGGAAAGACATTGAGGTGGAAAGGATTCGAAGCTGTGGCATGTTACGGGAATGCAGAACGGAAAGCAGGGAGCGAGGGGTGGGCAGCGGGGAGGGAAGCGGGTAAAAGGAGCGAGGGGAAGGGGCGGGGCTCTAGATCGGCCAAACCCAGCCCGAGGAAATGACTCCATCACTGCCCCATCTCAGGTGGCCCTCTTGGAAGGCACTAGAAGAACGCTGAACGCTTGAGAACTTCTGATGTGATTTTATTAATAGGGGCAGACTGGGTGCTTAGTTCATCTGCCCTGTTTTCTTTTTCCTGACTCTTGCCCTCAACAGTACTCTCTGTGAAACCATGCTGTTTTATGCTAGTTTCAGATTTTCGAACGCACGTGAAACTGAACACATATTAAAATAATTGCAAAACAATAAATGTAAAATATTAGCCTGTGGACCACCTACAGTGAGCTTGCACGCTCTGTGGGTGGTGAGAATACTGTCCCTCCATCCCAGCTCAGAAGGATCCGGCAGCGCAGTGGGAGGGGACGGGATCATGCCCAGCACTTCAGCGCGGAGAAGGCAGGCAGTTCTCAGGGCCCAGAGCCCCAGTCTTCATTCCAGATTTGCTCCCTGCACCCCAGCCTCTCTCTTGGGCCGCATCTATGTTCCCCGGATGCAGCTGGGGGCTGCAGAAAGCTCTGACGTTCAGCTCATCCTGTCTTTGTTTTAAATGTCTACCTTTTGTTCAGCAAGAGTGTTTTTGCATTAATCCTGGTTCTTTAGAAAACAGTGCACAGAAACATTGTGTATTTTGATTACTAGCTTATTAAAATGCCTTCAGATATATTAATCTACTTGTTTTTTATACTGAGATGGTCAAAAATCTAATTTTCATTATTTTTTATCAAGAAAGGAGCCTACGAATATCATAACATGGCCTTTATTAAGCGGATGACTTCCCATCTCTTTCAATCTACGCTGCTTTTCCGTCAGGACCCTGGGGCCCTGTGAGACGAAAACTGTACCTAACCGTGTACCCGACAGCAAGGCACAGCCACTTGGTCCTTCAAGTGCAAACCAGGAATGCACTTTAAAAGCTTTGTCTCGGTGCATAATGTCGCTGAGAAATTCCATAATATACATATATTTTTTTTTTTCCGTTCACTTACTGGAGCTTATAATCCCTCTTGCAAAACTCCTCAACTTCTCTGGGGCCCTTTAGACTCCAACTTTTTATCTTTGATAAATTAACCATTATCGTCAAACTATGTAGCCTAAGCATTTGGGGGTTACTGTTTTATTTTTTAAAAGACGTTGGGGCAGGGGTGGGGGGTGCAGCCAACATACCAGATGCGGCCATCTCCAGTTTTGGTTCTTAATGTACAATAAGCTGCAGGTTTCTTATAGTTCCTCGGGGCTAAATCACAAACAAGAATTAGCACATCGCCAGCCCAACGTCCTCTTCCCAGCAAGTCTGTTTCAAGTTAAAGTGAAGGATGGACTCAAATATCAAAGGCATGTTGCCCCTAAATTAGCCAATCAGCTCCAAATACAGCTGGGAACAGGAGTAGGGGATAATGTTTTTCAATCAGTGGACAGCCCTTTGAACATTTAATTATAAATGGTAACCGTTTATTTCAAGCTAAATGAATTTTGCCACTTCCATGTAGGTGACCCACACTGCCTGTCACCTTGTATAATCTTTATCTCTTACTGCCTGCAACAGGGGGGGTAAAAATGATGTAGATGCCCAATCTCTAACTTCTTTTCTGTTATTGCATCTTTTTTTTTTTTAAGAGAATGGCAAATGCTTCCCTATGTAATTGTTTGAAGAAATCAATTTTCTGAGCAGCTTTTTTACAACAAAATTGGGCTGGGCTGACCTACCAAGGCAGGTTAGGACCAGTGCCCTTGGAACTGGCCATCCCATTATCCATCAGTGAGGAATGTTTCCCAGGCCAGGGGAAAGATGGGGTGGTCAGTTTGATATTGGTCTCAGGCGGCAGGCCTGGGGAGAAAGAAGTTTATTATCTGCTCTTGTAAAGGAGATGACCTCAGTCCCGGGGGTTCATGCTCTGGAGGTAACTGCAATGAATCATGTGCTAGGCCAGACCCCAGACGTTTCTGTTTGTGTGCAACACAGCCTCCCTTATTCACATGAGCCGCCCCCAACCCCAATTTACCCATCACCTTGCCTCGGGCAGGGACATGCAGTAGACAGGTATGGCTCTGTCTGCCCAGAACAGCAGCACCCTTAGGAAACTCCTCCTTCCCACCCCATACACACGCCGCTCGCCTGGCCCTTGCTGGGTGAGATGATGACCGGCCAGCCTGGGTCAGGAGCAATCCCGCAGATGAGCCTCTAAGTGGGATTCAAGGTGTGGCAACCCCATCAATCTGCAGTTCTCCACTGTTCTTTGGAATTGAGCCTGGAATTGGTGATGGAGTGGGGAGCGCAGAGGAAAAGCAGCTCAGCCTTTGCAGACAGACAGATGAACCCCATTCAGCCAGTGGGATGACCTTATGCTAACTACTTAAACACTCAGGGCCTCAATGGTCATACATGGGGGTAATAGCTGTCCTGCAAGGCTAAGGATTGCAGTTATTGTTTGCCACGTTCTGGAAATACCATAGCTACCAAAGCACAATAACCATAGGTATAATCATCAAGTTCTTAAGACTCATTAGCCAGTGAAGAAAAAATGGGGAATTTGTGCTCAGTTCCCAAATGGCCTGATCCTGACCCAAAGCAGAGTGCCCTCTGGACACCACTTCTGCGGCATCAGTTTCCCCAAAGGCTGTCTCCACAGATGGTGTGAGACTATCTCTGGAGGGACCCCTGTTAGGCGGTGCCCACCCTGCTTTCCTCTCCTTTATTGTTGCTGCAAGCGTGCCCCTTATTATCAGGGTCCAGGCCAGAGATGCTACCTCTGATGTGCCTTCTGCCATCTCTCCCTAGGGCAACCTTGTGCTGCTGGCTTCTGGAGGCAGTGAGGGGAAAGGATTCTCCCCAGCTATCGGGTCTCCCATGCATTCCTTATTTCCTAAACAGTTCAGCCAACCAGCACCTCCCAGGAGTAATTCCACCTCTACTCAGCCACACCCTCCAGAAAACGCCATCTGCCAAGTGTGAGTTAACGCCCGAGTGACAGAGACAGACTTCTTCTCTCCACACCCTGCCCCCAACACTCCCACTACGTCTCAAAAGTTTCAAGACCCTAGGGCTCAGTCTCAGCCAGGTCACACACGGAATCTGAGCCAACTCTTCATTAATCACAGCAAACCCCCAGTGTAGACCCCCACCTCAGCCAGTGACCACATGCTTCCAGGACAGGGGACAGATGACATATGAGTTTGCAGAGGTCAAAGGGTCCCCAAGAAAGGATGGGAATATGATTTGTTGCAGAGCACATAAATCAGCCTCTTCTCCCCCTCCTTTTCTTACATATACCACGTGACATATAGGGTTTTCTAACAATAAAGACAAATTATAATGATAACAAGGTCAAGGTCTAGCATTTGTTATGGGTTATATCTCAGTCTCGCTTTATAAGAACATATAGATACTGGGTCAATGAATAATTTCTGTATATTGAATCATCATCAATAGATATCACATATCAGTATATATATATTACATATACATACATATATATATACAAATTATATGTAATCTATATATACTAATTATATATACTATTTATAAATATATACACACTAATATATACATGTATATATATATTAGAATGTAACATATGTATATCTTTTTTTGTAAGGAAATATCAAACTTGAACAAATTTTAAAAATTGAGCCTCTATTAATGCAATGGGGCCAAAAGTAGGTGCTTTGGGGAACCTATTTAATTTTTGTAAACAAAACGCTGATTATGTATAAGTAGTAATATAGGAATATATCAAAATTCTTGTATTGATCTTCCTAGTCCTTCAAAGCTAACTTTAACCTGCACGTACCCCAAACGCCCTGCTGCAGCTGAGTACATCTGCCTACCACATCTCACAGCCACTCGTTTTCACGCCAGAGGTGCAATGTGGTCACATATGTAAGGACAGGAAATGGGGACGCCAGGGACCCATAAACGGCCAGTTGCCTGGGAGCCGTAAAATCCCTGCATGAAATGAGTCTCCCACTTACAAAAGAGTGAGTTTAAACAGTCAGGAAGTGGCCTGGGGTGCACGGATACAGGACACGGCTAACCTGAGCAGGTGGGCAGGCTGAGACCCAAGGTAGATGCAGCCCATTCGTGCGGCCACCATCGGCTGCTCCGTAGAGATGTTTCTGACACCCCTCTATGCTCATGGTGATTCTCAGACAGGAATATTTCGTCAAACTGGGGTCTTTAATGGATCATGACTGTGTTTGCATTTTCTCTCATTTTACTGGCCTTTCCTTCCCTTGGTTGG
Source organism: Manis javanica (assembly GCF_040802235.1). NCBI lineage: Eukaryota > Metazoa > Chordata > Mammalia > Pholidota > Manidae > Manis > Manis javanica. Next base: position 5,169,102 of record NC_133158.1, read on the forward strand.
TTAAATTAGCATTTCTTCTCTGTGTCTCATACTTCATCTCTTGTTCAGGATGCTATGACTGCTTCACCATTTCAAGTCGATAAATTGGATTGTGTCCGTTTCCTAAATTCCTGTGATTTAAATGGGCATGGCTGAGTCACCGTGAGACACTCGTCTCACCCAGAACGCCCTCCGGTGCTACAGGACTAAGGGAATGAGGCTCTGAGAGGTGAGTCAGAAAGTCTGGCCAGGTCTTCTGGGCAGGGGAGGGGGAAGATGCCTGGGTAACAATTTCCTGAGAGCTCTGGGGCTTGGCGGGTGGGATACGGCAAGTCTGGGTGAAACCAGATGTCTGAACTAACCAATTCAGTTCAGGTCAATTATTTAGTAAAAACTCATTTAGCAACACAAAGCAAGACAAAATTCAGTTGAATTCTATTTGATGAGAAATGGCTGCATTTGTTGTTGGTGGATTCAACCTTTTTATTTTGAAATAATTCTGGATCCATACACTAAAGACAAAAAGTATCGATATGTTTCTAAGGTTCAATGTCAGGGGATGTTCCCTAACTTGCCCCCCTACCCCCCCAAAAAATCAGCTATCAGGTAGATCTGGTGTTAAATAGAAAACGAAAGGAGAAATTTTTCAGCATAATGACAGCAAAAGCGGTACATTTCAGCATTGGCTGGAAGCAGCCAGCACACTTCCTAGAGTACAACTTATAGCTATGAACACATTCTGAAAATCAACAAGGTTGAAAAATAAATAAGCTCAGTGGGCATCTAAAGATGGTAGAAAAGGGACAAGAGCAAACTCCAAAGGCCCGGGAAAGGTGGCCATGGGAGATAAATGACACAGAAGACTTGACAGAGGGAAGGAATACACAATTCGGATCTCATGTCATCCTAGAAAGCTGAAAATGAGACAAGTCTGAGCAGTTCATATCACAGGCCAATATAATTTTAATAGCTAAACCAGATGAAAAGAGTGAAAGACAAAAATAATACACTGTAAGTTAATTTAACTTCTGAACTTCATTTTAAAACCTTAAATGAAATATTATTTTTTCCTGAAAGTATATTAAAATGATTCAAGGATGGTTCAAAGCAAGAAAAACTAGCAATGTGATTCACCCTTAAAAAAGATAGACTGAAAGGGCCACAGTAAAAGTAGAGAAAGCAGATGATAAAGTCCATCATCAATTTCTGGAAAAAAAGCCTTAGAAAACTAGTATTACAGGATTTTTTTCTTTTTTGCATTTCTGGACAAAAAGACTGAGAAAACTGGAAATAATCTGACAAGGTTTATCTACCAAAATTCATTGAAAACATCATTTTCACGAAGGAATTTTAGAAGCATTTCTTTTTAGCTCAGAAACAGCATAAAACTTACTACAATAACAATTGCTGTCCCAAATATTTGAAAAAGCAGTAAGATAATAAAAATAAACAGCAAAAATACTGAATTGGAAAGGAAAAGACAAATTAGCCATTCCGTAGAAATCCATGAAAATTGGGGGAAAAAATGCTATGAGAATTTGTAAGGGAGTTTAGCAAGTTTTCCAGAAACTAGATTAAATTATAAAAGCTAACAGTGTGCAACTACTAAGGCAAATTTCTGCTTGAAAGCATAAAAAAATAAGAAAATTCACAATGGCAATTTAGACTATGAATTATCCATTAGCTGGCTTAATGAAAACTGCCCAGGATCTTTATGGAAATTTATAAAATTTTATTCTAGGACAGGGAAAAAGAGCTCCATGGATATTCCACCCAAGGTGGGGTAATTTTACATGGAAATGATATCGATATGCCCTGAATTAAGTTGAAAATTAATGCAATTCCAATAAAAAGTTCAAGCATAATTTTTTGAGATGTGTGATAAAACATACCCGCATGAATAATAAATCGTGGGCGGCAAGGAAAATGATTGCTTTTTTCACATGGTAGGGAGATTCTTCTCGCCAGGTGTTAAAACACTTTAAAAAGCAACAGTAATTTGCACAGTATGGCAACGGAATAGAAGCAGGCCAGGAGACCTAGGGAACAGATTAGAGAGCCCCCATCAACTCCTGCTGCCTCTGAAAACTTGCAATATTATAGAGATGGCATCACAAATAAGCTGGAGGAAGTATTGATTATTTGGTACATCGCGTGAGGAAAACAGCCCTCATTCTATGGAAACTTAAAACGTAACTGCCACCTCACACCAAATACAACCCAAACCAAACCAAACGAAAAAACGCCAGTCCTGTATAGAATAAGAACTCCATGTAAAAGTTAAAAGCACAGAATTAACGGAGAAAATGCAGACAGTATCTTTATGACTTTTGGATAGGAAAGGATTTCCTAAGCAAGACTACAAAACATAAACCCTAAAGAGATTAATGGATGGTTCAGGTATCAAAATAAAAGGTTTTCCCTCAAAAGTACAACATGGACAAAGTTTCCAACATTCCTTTGGAATTTTATTAATTAAACAGTGAGAGTGTTCACTGAGCAGTTACTATGTATCAGGTACTGTCCCCAGGACTTGATACACACTGAATCATCACTGGCTCCTCCGGAGTACTCGTGTGACCCCACTTACAGAGAAGGACCCTGTGTGCCTAAATCACACAGCTGGTAAAGGGGAGCCCTTGACCGAATCCAGAGGCCATCATCCCCTTAACTGTGATCACGCAGCCTCCCAGGCGTCCCTTGCTGACGCCAAGACAAGCGAGTCAGGGACAAAGGGGGCTGTAGGATCCTTCCAATGCTGGAAGGATAGTGAGGGGAGGCCACTGAACTGGATACCCCAGTGCCTTCCCAAAGCACTGTTTCAGGGACGGTGGGAAGTGACCAGCCAGCCAGACAGCTCGCTCTAAAACCCCCGCTATCTCTACAGAGTTTGAGAACTCATCCTTCTTTATACCAGCCACTTTAGGGTTTTGTGGTTTGCCTTTTAACAATACATTTTTACAGATTCTTCAGATAATGCTGCGGAATATGAAAAACATAACAGCTATGCAATTCCTGATCCCTGTGCACCAGACTGGGCTCTGCACCATTCAGGGTGTCCGGCGACCTGGAGTCAAAGCCTTCTAAACAAATTGGTTTCAAACGAGCATCTCCAGCTAATATTTTCCACAACATGCAACCCTATTCTTGTTTGCAGTGAAGCACTGGAATGAAACCATGCTGTCTATTCCCTGGCTCACATTATGACCTGCTATAAAATGAATTAATATTCATAAATCTTTTTTTATAGCCCTGATCTCGGTGTTTCCAAGCGGTGATTACCACCTGACACCGGGCTGGCCAAGGACCCAAGGCATCTTCCCGGCAGCGTGAGGTCCTCTCCTCCGCCACGAATGTCGGGAGGGGAAAGCACAGGAAAGCGCTCACCACGCTGAACTTGGGCGTCAACTTGAACATTTTGGGGAGGTTTCTCGTAAGGACTCCAGACACTTAGGGGTAAAAATGTCCCGACTTTTTTTGTTGTTGTTCTTTTCTGGTAGAGCGTCTGGGAACACAAGCAGGGGTTTTGGGCATATGGAATACACCACATGGCCGACCTTTCTGAAATTTTCCAGATGGGACTACAGTTTGAAAAGCTCAGAAGCGTCTTCCGTGATGTCCATGTTTTCTGTAATTAAAGTTTCGTCCGACCCTGACAGCTGGGCCGTGGAGCAGCTCTGACTGCCCGTATCCGAAGCTCCCGAGAGAGCCCGAGGCCTCCGAAGGCTACCTGGGGGGAGGCGGGCCCGGAGCTGCCCCATGGGGACGCTGCCCACACAGGGCCCAGAAGGCCGAGCCGGCGCAGACACACAGCCCGACCGAGAAGCACGGGGCAGAGAGAGTGGATGCTTTCGGTGTGCTGTTGACTAGAAGAGTACGGAAGGCTTATAGGTTTGAGAATCCTCATTCTCAGTTGGGGACCCAGGTCAACAAGAGGAGGCGAGGAACCAGACAAGCTGCCATCATTCGATAAATGCTTAACTGGATTTCTCCAAAGTGGGAAAGCACCACGTCAGCCCTGGGGACACGGCAGTGAGCAACAGCAGAGCTTCAAGTCCGGCGGGCGGGATGGCCAGAGCATGAGACACGGGACAGTGTAGTTAGGGGCTGAGGTGGCAGCGTCTAGGGAAACACTAGCGCTTAACTCAAGTGACATGGCAGACTGGAGCAAGCGGCGGTCCCTGGGGTGCGAGGCAGGGCCCGGGGGCTTCCAGAGGACACCTTTCACCGCCTGACGCCCGCAGCGCCTCCCAGGGGCACCCACATTTGGGGAGCGCACCTGTGCCCAGCCCTGGGCTAGGCGCTGGCCAGGCGCTGACTTACCTGTGCGTTGCCACCCCCGCCTGGACTGTACTGGCCTTGTGCCCATAATACATCTCTGGAAACTAAGGTCGGTGACGGGTGCTGGGCAGGCCCCGGCTCTGGGCCTGGTTTGCAGCCGGGGAACCCGGCCAGAAATGCAGCCAGGGACCGGATGGTATCTTATAATTTCTCTGGATCCCCCAAGCTGCCTAGCACTAAATAAATACTTGCTGACTGATTGACTCATTCCGGCCTTGCTTCCAAGTTTCCCAGGCCCCTTCTCCAGGCAGCCAGCCCCCTCCCAGCCTCCCCTATCTCCCCCCACCCCTGCTCCAAGCCTGAATTTGTTATGTCTTCAGAGATGAGCTTGTGACAGAAGGGGCTTGGGGCTGAGGGTAGGTGGGCCACAGACCCCTAACAGGAGGACTGAATGAACGGGAGGGGTCTTAACATTGCTCTCCCTGGAGGCCCCGAGGCAACCTGAAATCAGGAAAAATAGACATGGACGGCCCAGAGGAGACAGTCCCAGGAGGTCACATAAGTAAGTGGTCAAGGTCACAGGTCACAGGCTCCAGCCCAGGCACACTGGGTCCTAATTCTGCCTCCAGCCATCGCCTTATTACCTGTCCATGCCTCAGGGCTTACATCTATACATTGGGATAACAATAATAATAATAACCACCTTGTCGAACTGTTGCTGAAGTTTAAATGAAGTAAGAGTGCCTGGCCAGTGGAAAGTTAATACTAACCCATAAATATTAAATAACTGTCACAGTTGCTGTCATTCAGGAGCCAGGGTCTATAACCCCGCCAGGTCACTCTGTCCCTCTCATTCTACTGATGAGGAGAGAAGGCACAGAGAAGGCGGGGGTCCTATACAAGCCTTAGAGTTTAAATTTGAAGTCAGGCCAAATGGACTCAAACATCCATGTGCTTCTGCTACATCAGCATTTACCCATTTCGATCATTTACCCGTTGGTTATTTTCCAGTAGTTATGAGAAGTGTTTATCATTACTGACCAGCATGCTTTGAAAACATCCACCAGGGGAAAGGGAATCACGCAGCAGGCAGGAGAGAGGGCAGCCGGCTCTCGTGACTGCGTGTCTCTGATGGGGCTGACACTGGATATGGTGGCTAAAAGGGACCTCCACTGACATCAGCTCACAGAGCAGGCTGTTGACAACCCATTCAGACGTCTGCCGTACTCACTTCATGAGCCTGCTTGGTTCAGTTCCTTCTTGCCCACAGTCACAGAAGCAAAAAAGAACAAGTTCCTTAAGGGAACCTATCGGATTCAGCTCCGTCTCTCTCACATGCGTGGGTCTTTCATTTCTACAAACCCGTGTGACCTTTATAAAAATCCACAAAAATGGGAATTGTCTGTGTTGATGGAGGTGGAAACTGGTCCTCAACAAGGTCAAATGGCTTGGCCAAAACCACTGTTAGGCGTATGATGTAGCCGGGACCAGATTTCCTGACCTCCAACCTCAGAGCTACTTCAATTCTACCAGAACTGCTCTGAGGCTCCCAGGGAAGGTATGTTTATTTATTCCACCCAATTGAAAATGCAGGTTTGATTATTATGCATAGATAGAATGAGACCAACGCATCAGAGGCAACTGCTCCCCAAAGGGTTTGTTACTCACAGTCCCCAGTAGGAAGGGACACGCCATGCCACACAGCCACAAAGGGAAGTGGCACCGTGCATCAGGAAGCAAACGGAGGGGGGCAGGTGTGGACGAGGACCTTCACTGGTATTTTCACGGAAAGGAAAGGGTGAGGTAAGTAGTCTAAATGGGTGTCAGACAGGGTGGTCTGAATAACTTCAGTGGGCTCGGGGGCACTAGGGCTGCCTCCAGGTAGATGCTACCTGGCTTGGGGGTGCTGGGGACGGGGCATCCTGGTCCACAGGAGAGGTGGCTGAGGGTATGCACTTCAGATCAGCTGTTTACACATGAAAGTCACACTCTCTAGGGAGCTGTTTGCTCACTCGCTCTCTCTCTCTCTCTCTCTCTCTCTCTCTCTCTCTCTCTCTCTCTCTCTCAGAATTAGCTAGCCATGCCAGCAAGGTCTCAAGATGTCAAAGCATCAAAATAAAAGACATGCTTAGCACATAGCCCCAGAAGAGAATAGACTCAGAGGGCTGTCCTTACAGGAAGGAACTGAGCAGACAGGACACAATAAGGATGAATGCAAGGATGGATGGATGGTCAGATGGACCAACAGATACAGAAGGTGCATTCTCCCTGGTGGCCGCCAGACTCGTTGAACACGTTCAGTTGTTTCAGTGGGAACATTTCTATTTCCAGATTGCAGATGAGGCCCAGGTCCCACAAGTGAGCCCTGTAGGGACATGTCTCCCATTGCTTCAAACGAAGACCCTGCTGAATGATGTGGAGGGAGAACTGCAGGCATGCAGCCGGCCCCCTGGACTGTCGTGTTAATCCTTATTCCCTGTAACCCTGCCACCGAGACGTCAGAACACAGCAGGTTACAAACACGAAGCCGGCTGCCTTCCAAGATCAATAAGAAGCTTTTGTTGGGCTATCTGCACCCACTCGGGCAGAAGCATGCGGATGCAAAGCTAGAATCCCAAAGCTAGAGGATAAAAGGCTCCGAATGGGTGATTTCACTGGTGTGCTCGCAAGAAACACATTTAAGGAAACCAGGCTGGTTCACAATTCCCTTCGTAATAAATTAAAAATAGTTGCTTCTGACACTTAGACATGTGGGTACCACATAGTACGGGTAACTCATTAGCTCTGACGGAGAATACGAGTATATCTCTGTTCGTGAGTCGGACTCATCTCACTGGTACTTCCAAACCCGTAACTACCCTGCGGAGTGCGGTGCATAAGCCCGGTCCTGCTCAGCTCAGAATCTGACCCTCCTTGGATTGGCAACTGGTGCCTCTCATTGTGGGGATATGTCCATAGAAACTCATCCCTGAGACCAGCTATTAACTGGAGAGGATTTATTTACCCTATAGTTTTGCTAATCAATCATCAGATTTCAGCACTTGTTCTTCTGACATTCCATTTCATCACTTGCTACAGTATATATTATTATTCATTATATAAGTTTGTTAACGGTGTATTTATTTGAGTGACTCTCCCTCTAAATAAAGGGGCCTTATAAGGTCTTTTTTTTTTTTAATAAAAGGTTTATTTTTACATCAGCTATTTGCTTTCCTATGCTAGCCCTCCGTTGAAGGCTCTGAGCAGCATGCAGACCGAATTCCTGCAATCCAGGCCAGGAAGGGCTGTGCAAAGGGGGATAAATGGAGCTGCACGGCCCTTCAGCAGATTCAGGTTTTTCTGCCCTGTCACTCACTTTCCCTTTGAGAAGGGAATTGGACGGCTGGTAGAGATTAGGAATGGTAATGTACAAGTTTCTACCTACTGCACAAAATTCTCTCAAATTAATGCAGGCATTAAATTGTCAATGATTTTTCACATAAAGCAGATACTAAAACTGTGCATGCCCGCTGGTGGCGGTATAAAGTTTTGTCAACATTTTTGGCACACAGGGTCTCAGCCTGGGGGTCCAAAGATGTTTTTTTAACCAAATTTTGTTGTTTCAGTTGCTTTTTTTACACTTGTGTGTTGTAACTCAAACACAGATTCTTTTCCCAAAAACGAAATTTGGCAGGCCGTTAGGCCGTAATGTGGTCTAGTGCCTGTGGGTATTTTTTAAACATGTAAATGGCCAAGGTATTTAGGTTTTTGAGGTTACAGAACTGTGCACGCACTCTTAACAACTTCTCTTTCGGCGGTGTTTAGTATGCATATTTATTGCACATGTGTATTATGTGGCATGCCGATGAGACGGGAGATTAGTTGCAAAAATACACAAACGTCTCTTCACAGGGGAACGTCTCACCGAGCAGGGGTTGGTATGTCTCCTCGTTTTTACTGGGGGGTGAAGGGCAGAACTCAGGCACACCCTGGTCCTGAGGGCTCACCCTGGGAGTGAAGGGACGCCCGGCCTTTCGGATCCCTTCATGGGGCTGGAAGACATGGGACACAAGAGTCATCCCCAAGCCTGCCAACCGGCTCCCAATCAGAGGGATCCCCAAAGGCAGAGGGCAAGCACCCCGACCTCAAGTTCTAGGTGTCATCTCCCACCTCTTGGTCCTTGCCTGTACCAGTGCCTTGAGGCCACGAACCCTGGGCTCTTCCCACGGCTGATGGATCCACACACAGAATCCACAGCAAATACACTGTGGCCCACTGACCCGATCGTTGAAAACTAACAGTTACTACCTCATTGGAAAGTAATTTTTAACAATTAGCTTAGGAAAGTATAATTTTTTTTTTTTTGCCAGCCTTACACAAACTAAAAAAATGTTCATGTAATCAATTAAGTCTGGCAGGATCCATCAGGCACTCATTAAGCTGGGCTGCTTGAAATTCATGTACAATTTCTTCCTTATGCTGATCGGCAGGGGCTTTTAAACTTGGGCCTGGGATGCTGGCAACATCTCCCAAACATCTCAGACACATTGTCTCTCTGAACCTGAACTTTTTAAATGGTGGTTAAACATGTTGTCTGCTTTAGTTTCCTGTCTATCTTCATCATGAGCCAGCACCTGTTTCCAATAAATTATACGCAGGGCTAGATCAGCAACACCTCGGCAACAGCTGCCACCCTTAAAAGCAAAGTGCCCTTGAGGACAATACACCTGTGAACACACAGCGTGTTTATTTAGCTGAAAGCCCAAAGCCTAAGTTACATAAAGCAATTATCTAAAGCCTAATGTATGCCCATTATTAACACAAAATAACCTTGTTCTTAAAAACCAATAAAAATCTATTTAAAGGATTTTTCCAAATCCCGCTGAAATTTGTACTCCACCAGAGACTTAGTCTTAGCCTGGGACTTAAAATTTCTAATAGTGGGCAAGGGGGAGGTTTGTATGTGTGGTATAATATTCCCAGCCCATGCCTGGAATGTGCAGCATGAGGGTGCATGGGTGGTAAGCCAAAGCTTTTGACTGTTGAGCGTGGACATGCTTATTTAAAGTAATCCTTGTTACCTGTCACTTTAAAAAACACACACACACAAACACATTGGACTGTGGTCTGGAGGTTAAAAAAAAGGGATGGATTGTTTCAGTTCATATTTAAATGTAGGAATAGTACATCCTGGGGTAAGTTGCTTTATTTGCATAACCTCCTTTACATTATGGCTCATTGCCTAATAGCATTACCGTTAGGTAATGGGGTTACCAATATATAAACTAGTGAAAATGCAACCAGCGTCAGGCAAAGGAGCTTCAAACTTTCTTCCTGCCACATGACATATACTAATAATGAACATTCCAGCCAAATACACTACCTACTCCACAGTGTTCCTTCCTAGAGTGTTTGACCTGCGGCCCTTTCAAGAAATGGGATCACAGTGCACATTTTTGAGAAATAAAAGCAGCACAGGGCATCGCTATTGTGTCTCCCGTCTTGAAGGCTCCTGAGACCTCCGTGATTCCTTGCTTGGCCTTTGTAACACGTTAATCCTTGTCTGATACTTCCTGTTGACATGCAGGGGGTGGACCTGCAAGTCAGTGAGGTGCAGATGTGTTCTGGCACTTCTGTTGGGCTGAATGCAAAATGCCGGGGAAGTAACTGCTAATGAGTATTACAGCTTCCAGCTTGGGCGGAGTCACAGACCGCTCAACGCAGTGCGCAGGACTCAGCAGACGGCTGAAGCCTGGGATCGCACTCGGTGGAAGGGAGTTTAGAAAGCAGGCCTGTGTCTTATGATAAAGTCCACAGCCTGTGAGGCTGGTCGCGCTTCCCATAAACTGGCTGTGTAAGTGACAACGGATTAGACGGCTGCAGACGCAGGAGAGACCCGAGGAGATGGCACCCCGTGACCATCCCTGCCTCACTCCCCTTTTTGCAAAGTGGTGGGGCTCTCCTTTACTTAGCCACTGTTTTCTGAGCACACCTATTCCAGACCCAAAGCTGGGCATGGCAAGATGAATTACCCGGGAGCTGTTCCTGCTCGCTGGTGTGCAAAGACCCCCTCTGTGCGTCTGAAACATCTGTGATGAGAAACCAAGGTCCTGACTGATTTTGTTGCCACTCACTGGCGGAGTCAGTCTGGAGCAGATCAATTGCCCCCCTCCAGCCAGTTTCCTCCCTTACAAAACATGGAAAACAATTCCTGTGTCATCTACATCCGGGGATGGACAGGAAGATGAACGGCTCATGCAAACAGATCTGCAAATTTCAAGCTCCAGATCCTTTTGGGGGTGGGGGCCTTTGGTTATTGAACTCTATTACCCCTCAAGTTTTTTTTTGTTAGGTGACTTAGCTTGTTGTAAGTCTGAAGACGCAACACGAAACTCACGAAATGCAGCCACAGCAGAGGTTTCATTATCAAAACTCCGGCAGGCTTTCCAGCCAGACTAATTCCCCACTGGATTCACTTAACGTGTAAGGAGATATTTCAGCCAGACTTCGCAATGAAAATACATACGTACAGAGAAGAAAATTAGGAAAAATGTGCTTTTCTTTTCGAACCAGTATAGCATTATGCTAATTCAAGGCTCTTTCTATATAGATATAAGACTTCCTTCTTTGATTTATTTTTTTTGAATGGGGGCCCTCACACAATTGCATATAAAAGTCAGAGGCACCCAGGTTGCATTTCAGGCTAGAAGAAACCCAGGAATGGATTTAAAAAGGAGAGCTCATTCCTATCCCCTCGGAGAATGTGTCTTGAAGGTCAGCAAATTTACAGCATGCTTTGCTAATTTACCACGTGAAGGGGAAATAAGTCATGTGTACAAGTTTGCACAGAAGATAAGATTTGCTATGTTTTAGATAAACTGGTTTTTGAATATTGAAAGGGTACTTTAAAAAAAACATTTTAAAAACCTTACTGGTTTCTCTGCTGGCCTGTCAAATTTCCCATTGGTGATGAAACCCTGCCAAGTGTAGATTTAGTGTTAGTCATGAAACAAGACCTGGGCTTGTGGTTACTTGATAATAACTGTGATAATAAATTCATCCATTAATTTCTTTCCTGTTTCCCTACATGGGTAATGTTAAACCACGATGTTATGCTATTGGGTGGAGAGAATAATTTTCATTCATACTCACACACACCCTTTGGAAGCCCTCTCTGTTAGCTGCTAATGCCCACAGACTGCAGCTGTCTTTCCTATACCATGGGAGGACAGTGCAAAGATTGGAAATGAGATGCTGTCTGAACTGGGACTATCAAAGGCCATTAACAGAGTGACAGACTCCATGGAGACACACAAGAGCATTAGAATTGGATTCATAATGAAGATAATAAAGACGGTCACTTGTATAGGAATAACCAGGCAGAGCCTGCCGCTTGTGCACAAACAGCCCCTGAGATAAACGGGCTTGGGACCATCCCAGGAATCACTGCTGGGGGGGAGGGGGTGTTTTTTCCCAGAGGCAGGGGTCGTTTCTGTTTTTGTGTGGTTTCGTTTCGCTTTGTTCTGTTAGGTTAGATCCATGTACAAGGGGGAAATACATGAGATCTTTATAACACACATGCTATTACTTTTACATGAGTGAATCAGCACACCTCCTGGGGTCAGGCTGAGATGGCCACAGAAGCCTGGGCTCTGAGGTGCCGTTTCATCAGATTTAAATTAGCCTTCAGACTTTGTGTGAGGAGAATTTACGGAGAACCCCAGGCCTGGGGTACTGAATACCTTTTCGCACTGCACAAAGCAGAGGACACATAACGGCACGATCTCGGTGGGTCCCACTATGCTTGCTTCGGTGGGATTCGCCTTAAGCCCATTTTGAACTGCCAGCTCACTGTTTGAAAACGCACACCTGCCCAGAACCAGCTGTGGTCAAGGAGTTTATTAGCCAAAGAATGTTCATCAGTTCCTGGAAATCCTAAATAAAGAACCGCCATGGTTTTTGTTAAGACTAAGATTCCCAATGAGTTATGAGAACCCAGGCCAACATCCTGCCTTAGTGAAGAGAAGGTTTAGAGAAGAAATAATTCAAAGGTGGAGAAACCAGGAGAAAACCTAGGGAAACAGGCAAACACTGTCGGACCCAAGCCTGACTCTGTCTAAACTTGGGATCAGGGTGGTGCAGGGATGTGAGAAGATTCGTAATCTTCTCCTTAAGTGTGACGACGAATTTCTTAGGTACAAGGAGATAACAGATGAGAAATGGTTTCCACGACTGAGAAACACTTTATGAACGTTAAGACTGGGCATCCTGAATGAAGCCGGGCCCTGATATTTTTTTCAAAGCTTTATGGCTAGAAATGGAGAAAATGGCCTTTCTAACGCCACCATCTGGGTCCTAGTGAGTCTAGAAATAGCAGGCTCAAATTCCCCTTTGTATAGGGCACAGCTACCAAGAGGCGCAGGGACAGCTGTTGAAAGGACATTTTGCATCTTTCCTGCCACAAGAATCTGAGACTCTTTGCTGGTGTGGGATGTTCACAGACCACAGGGCTCTGTGTGAGAGTGTGACACCTTCCTTGGAGAAGGAAACATAGGTGCAGATTATGCTTCTTTCGGGAAAGATTTCGTGGTTGGTGGATTTAATAGGTTTCAGGAGAATGGGGGTGCAGGGCAGAGTTGCCTGCTAGGGGTGTCCCTGAAGTGGAGTCAAGTGGGCCTTGCCAACAGGCCGGCGAGGGAGGTGCTGTGCTGGGGAGGGGCTCCGCTGGGCGTGTTTTGATCCTCTTCTGTTTTCCAAAGGCTCTAATAATCTCTTGTTGAATGATGGTCTGGTCTTAGCTGTGCTTTGGGGCAATGAGAGGTAGGGCTTGGTCCCCATGTCGGGGCGGGCATGGATGGGCCAGGAGAGGCAATCCGTGTGAAGCTGCTTGCCCTATCACAGAGGCAAATAGGGATTCTCTCTCAAGCAGAACCTGAAAGATGAGAGCCCCTACCATTAAACAGGATCCTGTGACTTCAGCAGCAGGGGGAGAGGGGGTCGCTGACGCTGGGTGGTCGTGACAGGCCTGGCCGAAGGCCCCCTGTGGGTCTCGCCCTGGCCAGCCGCCTCCCACCTGTGTGCCTGCAGGAGTTTCTTGACCTCTATGCCCCAGCCTCTGAATCTGTTAAAATGGCTATAATGAAATACCTAACTCAAGGGCGTTAAATGAGAATTGAATGAGATGTTACGTTAAGTGGGTAAGTACTTGCACAGTGTCTGCATTATAATAAATGCTCAAAAAATGATAACTATAAATATTTTATGAACCTGAAGCCTTGTCACTGTAGTAGAAATAGGCATGAGCAGGATTTGAGAGAGTTAGGGAGGCGGGTGTGCTAGGGGCAAGGGTCCCCCGAGCCTACGGTGATGCCTGGCACATAGGGGCCACTCAATACACGTTTCCCAGGTGATGAATCACTAGACCAGCCCTTTTAGGGCACGGAGGTGGGGCTTGGCTTCAGTTTCCAAGTTGATTTTCAACTGTTTCCTCAAGTACCCAGCAGGAACAGTAAGATTATCCCACTGGGCTTGTTAGGCCAAGAAACCCAGGTAAATGGACAGACATTATGGGATACAGGATATGCTCAAGTCAGTTCTACACCATCGTTACGTGCCATCCCACCAGGTATCCTGACCTGTGACTGTACCTAGAACCCCTACAGAAACAGCTCTACTTTGGCCTGTTCCCATCAGAGAGGACCCCCTCAGGGTGAGGGTAAAGGGTGGTCACTGATAGCAGCTGTAAGATAGGGCGGGGGGGTGCTGGTTCCTTCACCGGACTCCATATAGTCATTCTGGAGAAGTGAGGTCAAGGGAAATTGTAGATGTGTGAGCAGTAAGCAGGCAGGAGGCCACCACACTCTCCACTGTGTCCCCTGCCAGTGGCATGGGACAGACAACGAGGGACAGAGCCAGGGCTGCACATCTTTCCATAGAAATTTAAAATAGTCCTTCCTTCATGCGTAAGTCTTAAAACATAGGGCAAATTTCATTCCCTTGGGTCGCTAAGCATGAAGTAACTTATCTATAGGGTGATTTGTGTGATTTCTCCAAGGACTTCCAGCTACCTTACCGATTTACTTATCACCAAAGCCTTGTAAGCCTGGCATTGTCTTTCAATATGTAAAGCAGATATATACCCTTGGGGAAGTGTGAGTCAGATTCTCAAAGCTTCTCCTCGCTCAGAGTTTGATAGTGGAAAAAATGGCCATGTCTTTGTTCCCTAAGATGCCTCCCCTGCTGTGGTACCGCACAGCCCAGTCCTTCTCTCTCCCTTGCTCGCTTTGAGGAGTTGAGGTCACACTGGGGGATCCCATGTGGCAAGGGATGGTGGGCAGCCTCTAGATGCTGACAGCCAGCAAGAGGCCCTCAGTCCAACAATAGCGAGGCACTGTATTCTGCCAGCAACGTAAGCGAGAACTCACCCAGTCAGGCCCCAGACGAGACCACAGCCCCACGCAAAACTTTGAAGCCTTGTGAGACTCTACACCGAGGATGCAGCTAAGCCATGCCTGAGCCCGACACACAGCAGCTGTGAGGTAAAAGATGTGTTTTGTTTTTAGCCATTACGTTGGCAGTAATACCACTGCATAACAAAATTTGAGAACCATCTTTGGCAGCAGACTGTAAGGCAGTATAAAACTGGAATATCCGCCATCAGCTATGTTCATGTTGGGGGTAAAGGTCAAGGTGAGTAAGGCACCAGCTCCCGTAGAACAGCCCTGACCATTCTGCCCCAGGATCCTTCAGTGTTCACTCTACTTAAATGCTGACACGTCAGCTGTTTCTGCATGTGTGAAGGGATCCTACACAGAAGGCCCATGTCTTAGAACCTGCACGTGGTGTTTGTACAGAAAAAATAATGTTGGTTTGCAGGACCGACATATATAGGATTTTACTAGAGCAGAGAGGCCTTGGAAAAACCTCCCAACCCAGCAAGCTTGTGTTTTCTTTTCAAAGAAATACCAACCAGGCTTAATTTAAATCAATAGAGAAGGTAAAGGGGGAAAAAGGGGGAAAAATTATATAAGCACAAGATACCAGAAAAGAAAGTGGCGGACAACATATGTGAACCTGCGGGAGTTGAAAACTCCACTCAAATGTAAGTGCAGCTCATTGTCTCTCTCCCAGACGTGTGGTTGATTTACCTCCCTATTTCAAGGGAGTGCCTTTTAATTGAAAGAAAATCACATCGCAGTTGCTTGTTTTGTTAAGGTTGCTGTTCTCTATTCCAGCACCTGTGGCAAGAAGTGGGATATCGGTCGAATTAGAAAGGGGGGAAAAAGGCAGAAATATGTGCACAAGAGTTTAAAGGAAAATCCGTAAGAAAAGATGAAGACAACTTCCAACGATCCCAAAGGGAGACATTGGGGCACAGAGGAAATGTTAATGTAGGCTGGAAAGAAAATGAAAAACCCCCCTAAGGGGTCATCAGAAGGCAATAATAAGGAGAGTAAAAGCTGAATACACACCTACTGAATTAAATGAGAAAGATGAAAATGGTCAGGTAGCACAGTGGGTCTTCACTGCGCTAAACTCTAATTCCCGCGGCAAATCTTAGCATGCACCAACCCTTATATTTCACCACAACCCTATGAGGTAAATCACGTTGGGGATCCCCATTTTACAGACGAGGGGGTGCCAGGGGTTATGTCACATAGCGAGGAAGGAGAAGAGAAGAACCAGGGGTGGGGTGTGACTCTCTGCTCCTGGTTTTCTTGTGTGTGGAATAAGAAATCTCAAGTGCTACGGTGGTAAGGAAAGGAGATGCCGGGCACGGTCCATGTGGAGAAATGCAAGTGGGAAGGACAGGGAGTTATTCCCAGGTGGAGGGAGCCCAGGCATCACAGGAAAACGCCCCTGCAGGGAGAACAGGACTGGCCACCAAGGACTCTCGGGAGGAATGCTCTCAGAATAAAACAGTAAGAAAAGTGGGAGATGAATGCGCCGTTCTCTGGGTTTAAAACCATCTTCCTAAGCACTGTGTCCACACTGGAGTGAACGAGGATTGCCTGCATGAGAATCACTCTGAGTCCTGGTAAAGTCCAGGTCCCCGGGGCCCATCTCAGGCTGCTGTTGACTGGATTGCGCCGAAAGATCCCACCTGAGTCGGTAAATGGGGGGTGGCACTCACTTATAATGAGGCCACACTAACTGAACAGGTCTGAGGAACTCTGACAGGGACCTTAGCTCAAGGGGGAACCCACGCCAGTTACTTACTTGGTGCACATCCCTGGCAGGGGGTAAAACTTTCTAAAAGATCATGACTAAGGTGACGTGGTGCATCCCTTAGCCCTCCTCTATACAAACACACAAGTGAACAAATAAGTAAGACGGGAATATAAGCTGACAGCGTGTGCCCATGAGGGTCTCCCTGGGGCCGGAGCACCAGGGAGGCTGAGCATCCCCAGCTGGACCACAGACACGATGGTGGCACATGTCCTTCAGCAGTGGCCAAGCCAAAGGCAGGTCTGGATGGGCTGCCCATTTGAGAAACAGCTGAAAGATACCTGCAAGGTGAGAATTTCTATAACAGAAAAGACTCTGTGCGTTTTTATCTCTGCATGGGGCGGTGGCGGGGGCAGCAGTGGGGTGATGATTGCTATTATTCCACAAACAGCATGCCCTTTGGTCCAGGCCATCAGAGAGGGGGTGGGATGCTCATGACCTTGAGGCCTGCCCTCTCTGCCTCTTCCAGCCACAGAAAGGCTGTGGAATGCGGGATTTCACTTTCTGTTCTTTAAAAAATTTTGTTTCCACCTTATGTTGAGATATAATTGATGTGTAACATTGTATAAGTTTAAGACGTACAGTGTATTTTTATATAGTTATTTATTGCAAAGTGGTTACCAGTGCAGTGTTAGCCAGCACCTCTGTCATGTCACATAATCACCATTTCTTTTTTTGTGGGGAGAACATTTTAGATCTCCTCTCGTAACAGCTTTCAAGTACATAACGCACCACCCTTCGCTGTAACCACCACGCCAGTATCACAGCCCCAGAGCTTGCTGTCCTGTATCTGGAAGTTTGTATCCTCATCTTATTTAATGCTATCCTTCCTGCTGCAAGGGTGAACAGCAGACCGTAGGCGGGCCAGACAGATGGCTGGTAGGGAATCCGAAGGGCCTTTTCCTCTCTACCATTTCTGCAGAAAGGTTTTATTCCAGCACCTGTATTTTATCCCAGAATATCACAGATCTCTCTAAATACAGACTCTTGCCCGACTCTCCAAAGCCTGCCTACTTCTGAAGGCATCCCAGTGCTGTGTCTACTGTTACCCCTCTCGCCGTCCACGGCGACTCCCCAGCTGCCAGGAGGTCTGTTTTCCAAGTGCCTGACAAGCCACATCCGATTCACCCTCAAAACCGATTTGTCAAGGGAATGAACACCAAGTGTCGGAACTTCCCGAGAAATCGAGTGATGAAAAGGCCTTTAACGATAAGCAAAGTAGCCTGTTGGAACGCCAGCAGCACAGAAAGCGACGCAAAGAAGCGCAGAAGACGAGCGCAGGTATGATTTTAGATAAGGCTGGAGATGAGTCAGGCTGTTAATGGGAAACAGATCACAAGGACTCTCCAGGCAGCAGATGCCCGGGAGCAGGAGGCTGATCTGGGAAGGCCGCCAGGGACGCCGACAAGGAGTTTCTTTTTTACAAAAATATCCCATCCATGGGAATCCAGGGGAGAATCATCTTGGTACCTGCTTTGCCGATCAAATCCTGGTGTCTTGCCTCCCAGCCGCGATCCCAGGGCTGACACTTGCACATCATGACTTCCTTGTCCTGTTCCCCAGCCCTGCCTTCCTCCCTAGCACTGTCAGATCAAAGGAACATGCAGGTGACCACTCAACGCATCAGGCTCGAGGCTTCTTAAAGCCAGCATATTCGATGAACTCTAGCAGTCTAACGGTGTGATGGTTTCCATTAAGTTCTGAATCTTGCCCTTTAGGGATGGAGCTAAAAAATGCATAAATTACTTAACGTAAGGACTTTGCTGATGACTGATAAAATCAAATTAGCTGCTTTGGGCGAAGGACGAATTTGAAACAGAATTCCCTCCTTTGAAGAGACAGTGACAAATCTATTTGATAGGTCTGCACGTCAAGTTTTTTTTGGTAGAAAATTTAACAGAATCCTTTGTTAGGCAAAGTTGAGTAAGACTGGCTTAGGTTACAAACTAGTTTTTGTTTTTTTTTTTTGCCCCCACAAATGTTTACTTTTGTCATGTTATTAAAGCCATATCCACCCACACAAATTTTATTTTAAAAAGCAGAAAGAAGAAAAAAATCCCACCCATGACTCTAATAGCCAATAAAACCTGGCATCTGGAGCATTTCCTTCTAGGCTTTTGTCTGTGTGGATACATGTGTATATGTATTTTTACAAAACTGAAGTCATACATATATACATATATATATATGGATACTTAATTTCTTTACATGGTCATTAAATTTTAATGAGTATGTAATATTCCTTATTCTTACTCCATTTTTATTATTGCTTTAGGATAATTATTTCCCCAAAGGGTACAAATAGTTTTAAGGCTTTTGACATACATTACTCCATTCTTTTCCAGAAACTCTGATTCAGCTTATGATTCTACCAGTAATGTATGGGTTTTTAATTTTTTGGAGGCTGTGTATTAAAAATGTATAGCAGAATTCACTTCATACATACTGATCTTTCCCAAATTATTTGCAAATTTGCTAGGTGAAAATAACTATCTCATTGGTTCTTGAATTGACTAATGAAGCTCTCAAGTTACTTTTTTTTTTTTTTTTAAATTAAAGTAACAAGTGAAGAGTTTTGCTTTGTTCCACTCCTGCCTAGCGATGTGATTTCCTCATTTACTACGTGAGCGATTAGGCTGGTATAAGCACGTATGCACTGAAGTGAAAACACATCCCTCTTTGTGACCTGAATAGGTCCCTGGTCACGTGTGATCCAGTCCTGGCGTGATTTCTAATTCAAATAAACATGCTGCAGGAGCCAAAATTAATAACAATTTTTAAACATTTGTCTCCCTTAAAGGACATTTATTAAAGATCCGATTCATAATCCATGCTGCTTTAAAAATTACCCTCATCTGTTTTCTTCCGTTTGATGGCTGCTTGAAATCTTTCTCTCCCCATTCATATTTTTCATCAAAAACTGCACCCAAGCACATCACATACACTTAGTCATCGGCTTTTGCATGAACCCCATTTCCTTCTGACCCTTCTGTCTTAATTTCCTGCACCTACACTCCAAATTTGATTATCACAGGAGTCTAGGATCATGTTGTCAAAGAAGGAGCTCTTGTTGATGGAATGGTAAGACAGACAGACAGACACACACACACACACACACCACACATCTCTTCTCCACACTGGCTTTCTGAACCCTCCTCACTGTCAATACATAAACGAGGCTTTGTGGCCCATCACAGCATTTGCACACAAGAGCTAAGTGAGCCTTTGTTGATGTCCAGTAAAAGAAAAATTTGAGGAGTCATTATCAAGTGCCCACTACCTCCAAGGTATTGTGCTGTATGCTCCATTAACAGGGAGATTTGCAAAAGGATATTCATCTCCTGCTGTCTAGCTGGAAAGGTGAAAACCCTAAACACGGGGAGAAAAATCCTACCTGTCAGAGTAATATACAATAATGATGCCATTCAAGAGAAATGCTTTGGGAAGTACAGTAAGACTGTAATACATGTTCCCCATTCCCCTTTCTTCAAACAAAACACATTCGTCTCAGATGGAAATACATGGCAGCAGGATCTCCACCTTCCAACTTTTCAATGCAATCTGGTCCAGAGAAGGTGGCCTCAAATCTCTGAATTCTCCAAATGTGGTTCGGTGCAGCTGACAGAGGAGCTACAGAAGCCTGGAGGGGAGACATGCCCAGGTCTCCCTCATCTACTGCATGTCTGCTCCATGCCAGGTGCTGTGCCAGTCACTGGGGGTATCTGTGTGCACGTAGCAGAGGGGGCTCTTGCTTTCCCATAGCTTCCAGGGCGTATATTTTGTGAACTGGCCTCAGCTTTGGCTCTAGTTGACTCTGTGGCCCATTTCCCTGATCTTTCTTGCTCATGTTTTTTTTTTCTTCCCCCCAGCATTGTGCGTTTCTTTGCAAGATGCCATAAAATTCCAGACACAAAACTGAGTATAAACAACCAAAGGATGTTTCTAGTTCACCACGGGCCAGCATTTCTCGCCCTGTTTGATTCCAACTTGAGGACAATGGTTCTGTCTCCCTCATTAAAATCTGGTATTTATCTTTATCTTTGTCTTAGTACTCAGCCTTGTATGCCATATATTTCTCAATAAATGTGTGTAGATAGAATTAACTCCACTGAAATAGTTTCTGTGAGCCCTGACCTTGATCAAAACAACAGTTCTGCTTACGGCTCAGGCAAGAAGTGCTGAAATATCCAAAAGAAAGTATTTGCACAGGAAATATCAGGTTTTTCAAATTCTGCTGGATCATGAATAGATAAGAGCCACCCCAACCAGCTAACATGACTTTCAAGGAAAGATGGCCAGTAGCTCATTACCATCACCAAGAACCAGGAAGAAAATGTCTCGCTCAGAGAAGGAATTTTACAGCCTCTAGCCAAAGTTCAAGATCAAGATGAAAAATAGGGCCCTTGAAGTAAAGTGGATGATTATATCTTGCCTGGTTTCCATTTGACACCCAAAGGGAAGGAAATCAGGACTGAAAGGGCTTGGCTTTCCTTTGGAAACGATCCTTCCCTGGTGTGACCTTGTAGGGAGCACTGATAAAGCAGTGCCAAGTAAAGAATGCAGGTGGTCAACACAGCATCCATCTGGTCCGATCCAGTGAGCATCTCCCCCGTCTGCTCTGTGCAAAACACTGCCCGGGCTGCGCTGGGAATGCAGGGCAGGGAGAAGAATGTTGGGGGAGGCAAGAAATGAACAAATACACAAAAGAGATGCATTCCGGCCCCAGAAACCCGGGAGGAGCTCACGGGGAAGGCTGTGGAGGAGGCGTGAGCCAGAGAGCGGGACAGAAATGGAAGAGCGGGCGTTATTCCAGGGTGGGGTCGGGGGAAGCTGTGGGCACAAAGGCATGGCGATGGGAAATGCGCTCTGTATTTGGTAAGGCGGGTGGTATGGCTGGCCCCACCGGAGTGATGTTAAATTACCAAAGTATCAAAATATTTGGAAACACGCGGGTGACTGATTACACGCTCTGGCTGCACATGGATGTCTGGAGTCCTGCACACCCGGATCAGGGCCAGGCAACTGTATCTCCCGCATTTCACGTGGGTACTGGAGGGACCACATGGACGTCCATCCTTCTTGGCTCCCTCCTCCCCTAAGCAAGGACTGTTTGTCCAGCCCCCCCTGGGAAGGGGAGGACTATGTGATTCACACGGGGGAGCGCGTCTCAGGTACATTCTGTGAAATCCTAAGGTTCCTTTGCCAACATCGCAGGGTCCCCCTGGACTTCAGAGGGAGATGTATCCCCCTGGGGAGGGAGTAGAAGCAGGCACTCACATCATTGCAAAGAGGGTGGGTCAGTACTGGTCTGTTCTATTAGCCCTGTGCATACAACTTCATTTTTTAAAAAAGGATCCTACACAACCCAAACAAAAAAACAATAAAATACTTTTATATCTGAATATTCAGCAAACCTGTAAGAGTTGGAGGAAGCATGGTAGGTGAGTGCAAGCAGGAGGGATGCAGAAAGCCACACGTGGATGTTCACTGTCAGGATAATTGCTTTTGTAAAATATTAGGAATCGATCTGAATTTGCTTGGGGGTGGAGAAAGCGGTGTTTTCATGTCTATAGCTAATATAACCTGGAATTTTAGGACGTGGACCTTTCTGAAAGAAACGGAAGAATCTGCTGGGGGGAAAAAGAAGCTCTATTTCTCATGACGTGGGTAAGCCACCAATATACAACTTCAGTAATGACACTTCAATTGTGAGCTTATTCCGTGCCAGGCTCTGTGCTAAGTCTTTCCATGTCCATTTGTATCTAGTCTTTACAATGAATCTACAAGGTAGGTAATGTTTTAATGTCTCTTTTTAAAAATAAAGAACAAGGTTCACAAACAAATAACATCCCTAAAATCAGTTGGGGGAACAGTTAATAATAATTAATAGGGGTAATAAATAAAAGTCAGAACAGCTAAGAGAGACGATCTAAGAAGTTTCCAACCTCTCCAAGCCCAATTTCAAGGGCAAATGCTGGCTATGGGATCCCAGATCACTTAGTTAATACTGGAAAATTCCACAGGAAGAAATGCATCCATCCTCCATGGCTACCACAATCTTCAGATCTTTTGTTTTATGACTCTTTTTTTTTTTATCTCATCTCCTTTCCCCTCATGGACTAAAATATTGTTTTTTAAGCAATGAGATGGAGGAGATATACCAAGCTCTGACATGCAAAACATGTGATTTATGGGGTTGTCGTTATATTTTAATTATTGTCAAAACCTTCTTTATGAGAATTACTCTCAAAGCTTCAAATAAATTCGCTACAATTTTTATGTTTAAAAAAAAAGTTTTCTTTGACCAATCAAATATTCCATGCCAGATATTTTGGGGCCTGTCTCTTTCTCTTATTTCCAGTCTCCTAGCCTTAGTAAGTCATTGTTAAAACAGACATAGTCAGGCTCGTCTTGAAGATGGTGTGACAACTAGAGATAATGTCTGTAAAGTATCTCTTTTGGGGTCTAGCCCATGATAGGCACTTCATGTTGTCATATTAATGGTAATGTTAATGTACGTATCTTTCTCCTCAGCTGGATTATAAAGTCCCCAAGGGAGCAACCATTTGTTCAGTTGGTAATTACTTCCCTGGGTTGAGTATGTTACTTTACAAGTACTCTGAGTTTGTTGATCTAGGATTGACGTCCACCGCACCTGCTCTACTGAGAGTTAGAAAGCTACCGTGATCCCCAATCTCACTGGGCTTTCAAACTGGGTGCACTTTTCCCTAAGCCTGGGGCCAGCTCACCAAATCATTCTAAACTGTGCAACCCCACTGCCAGCGATGGACCCAACATCTCCCCGGGCGCAGCGCTGACATATGTGAGGACAGCCTTCCCAGGTTCCTGCATTAAACCAACACATATTTTACCAAACAAGATGCCAGGTTACATAGCTTTGGAAAGAGCCGCCTGGAGCTTCTTCGGAGGTACCGTCTTTCCTGTCCCACAACTCTATTTTCAAGCTGCCAAGCAGTGGGCTCTGCTGTCCTGCTTCTGGACAATGTGGTCACTTTCTCTTTGCATTTGGTCACCTCACTGTCTGCCATGGGCTTCACTTCCCCACCTCTGAGTTCACAGGAATTCAACATGAGGCTCTCTGTTTAGAATTTATTCTCCTGGATAGCCGAGTCCGGGGAACTCGACACAAGGGCAAACCATTGACAGCACCCTACTGTCGGCCAGATGCTCTTCCGTGAATCTCACACACACTAGCAACAATTCCTATCAGGGGTTGGCATTAGACAACTTCATAGATGAGGCAATTGTCAATGGAATCATGAGAAATAGAAGGAAAATACATGTAAAATGAGATTGGCTATCGGGAATAGCAACAGGACAGTCAACAGTCAAGGGAGGGCAAGAGATGAAACAGCACACACCTATAATTTACGGTCATGGTGTCGGTCAATAATATGGGGGTGGCCCTTTGCCCTTACAATTGCTCTCCTTGCGCATCACCCTAGCGCTGTGGGGGTAAGCTGGCTGTGGGCTGCCAGATCAGAAGCTTTCTTTCTTTGTGTTTTTCTTCCCCACGAGTCCAGCAGGCCCCACTTATCCATCCCTGCATCGCCCCAGGGGCAGGTCTGTCCTCTGTACACCGCTGACACTTGGTGCTGAGCCGGGCTCCACTTGACCATGAGCGAAGCCCCTTCTTTTCACTCTATTCATTGTGATTTCCCAACGGATGATGTTTGCCTCAGCTCAACTACCATCTAACTAGGGCTGGCTCTTTGGGCATCTCTCTAAACGCGTACACCAGTGCCCCAGAGGGGAAGACACCAGGACGCCCAGGCTTGATCATCCCTTCTTAGTTCTAGGGCAGCATTACACCCAATAAGCATTTCATCATAACACGCTCCTCCATCCGCAAGTCCATGTGTGTGACTGGGAACTGGAGGGTCCTCATGAAGTCCTCGAGAGAAGGATGATAAATAACGTGACGGACAGAAGACAGAGTACTCACACCTGGCCCAGCCTGGCCCAGTTAATATCCTGCCTCGTCTTTCACAGCCTGCTTTGTACTCCCCATAGGCACATGAAACAGCATATGAAGGAAAACATCCCAGGTCAAATAAAACAGTGTGGATAAAAAGGCCTCCTGCGTGTAGACCCATTCTTCTCAGGGCCCTGGCTATAAATCCACATAAAGCACCTGCATCTTTCCAATGCGAAAGGAAGCTGTAAAGGTCATGAATGCACTTAAGAGTTCTGACCTCAAGAGGCACTTGCTACTTGCAATACTATTGTCTTACTCCTGAAGTCAACAGTTATTTTCAACTGATGCGATTTTGGGGGCATACTGCGAGGGGGGCACTAAGGAGGACGCGCAGGTAACAGACCATGACGCTACCCTTCACCGGCTCACAGTGAAGCTACCCAAGGGAATCCAAGGACTGTGCCTGGCCTGTGGGTTGTTCCTCCATAACGAACAAGCAGAGAAAATGAGAAAAAGCATTTAGAAATTGTATAGCAGCTAACGTTATGTCTGTTGACTCTTAACAACAAAAATTCAAACATGCATTTTGTCTTACTTTTAATTGATTTGCTACACATTCAATGCTTATTGTATTTTATAAAGGGAAGGGTCTACAATGGAGCGGAACAGCAAAAACAACTGCTAACCACTAACAGTTTGAGCAGCATGAGAAGCACTGGCCAATATACACATGACTAAAATATGAGACAGGTAAGGGTAAATGTCTTAAAAAGTTAAAATAGTTCAATGTTGCAGAGGAGGAGGAAGTTTCTGGAAGATGGGTGCAAAGGTAGGGGAAACCTAGGAAGTGACAAAACTTGCCCTTTCCAAGCTGAGCAAAAACTAATCAAAAGAAGTAAAAAGCACAAAGAATTTGTTATTGACACTAATAGGAGAGATGGTCCTAATGTCATAGCTTAAATATCCAGAAATATCCTTCAGGTGTGAAACTACTGGAACCACATGTAAAGAAGATTCTGGAAAGAGTTTTCTTCTGGAAGGAACGAATGGAGTGGTTGAAAACAAGCAAGGGAATTCTCAAAAATATCCAACAACGTCTCTCACTAGAGAAGGATTGAGACTGGGGACCTGGGAGACCCCAGAGGACGTCCCTGGAGATGCCTCGTAGATCAGCCTTTCTTCACCCCCATAAACATATTCTGAGGCCCCAGTGGGTGGGGCTTGGAGAAGCAGATAAATAGTAATAGTTTTCTGCAGATGGCAGAAGTCAAGTGAATAACAACATCCTAGTGGCGAGTGCTTTACCCAAGGCCTTGCAGCGAGAGAGATTAGAAGGAAGGAAACGCCTGTAACCACACCAGATCAAAGGCTTGCTGGCTGCACGCCTTCCCTGACACGCTAACTCCATAAAGGTGTCCGCTCACACCACAGATGGGAGGTCGAAGGACACCCAGCCTTTGGGACGGAGTTGCTCCCTCTTCAGGGGGCTGGTTTCTGGTGTGAGCATGTCAACAAAGGTGGGGATTAAGCCAGCGGAGGCCGAGTCGCCCACAGCAGTGGCTGCCTTTCTTGGGAAGCCCCCACAGGGACATGATCAACAGCAGCCCCAGATCTCAGGTAACAAGAGAAAAGCGCACACAGTGGAGGGGGTGCTATTTTTCTGGCAAAGACGAAGATGGACTACCCGCCTCTTAAAGAAGGAACAGGGGAAAATAAAAGGAAAAGAAGGAAAGGAAAAAAAAGAAAGAAACATTAGCATGTTCCTTATATGAAAATTCTGTCATTTCCCCTTAAAGGAAAGGGGTCTCTCCTAAAAGCTCTTGAGACAGGGCTGGCCAGGCAGGGGCTTCACTTTAGAAGAATTTCAGTTGAAAACAAAATGGACATGACAGCTGTAGTCAAATAATTGTACCCAGATAATTTCCAAATCAGTTTTAAAGCAGGTGGATGACGTAAGTGGCCAAACTATGGTAAAGAAATAGAAGGGTCTGATGAATAGAATTTAGCAGAGCTGAGGAGACAAGGGATGCTCTTATAGGATGTGAAACTGCATCTATCAAAACAAAAAGCTGAACTAGCGTCACAGGAAACTGGATTTGGAAAATGGGGCACATAATGACAAAGGAATGTAAAATGTTAAAAGGAAGAATGGGAGATAGGGAGGGAAAGACGATCTATACAAGTGGATAATTGGTGATCATAAAGACAAGCATGGCTTTTGTTAGAATAAAACAAATAGTCAGATGAGGAAGACCTGCGTCTGCACACTGAAAGGGCTCACAGACCCGGGGAAAGTCAATAAACAGTGGAATTCTTCTGCTTAAATGATCTAGAGAGAATCCTACAAGCATCTGTGTAGACTAGACAAGTCACTTAAGAAGAGAGACCCGGTAGATTTCTCACAGAATTAGAAACCAGAGAATACTGATAGCAGCTGGCTACGGTCATGGGCTCTGGAGACAGACACATCTGGCCGGTCCATTCACTGGCTCTGCGACCTTGCCCCAGTCCCAGTTACTTGAACCTTCTGGGTATCCGCTTTCTTATTTGTATGGAAGCACGACCCTACCTAAATTAACCACTGCGTATTTTCCTTAATGCCAGAGAGGTCATGAAGACGAACAAGACAGTCCATCTATGAAAATACAGAAGCCAAAGAAATCACTACCAAAACACATCACAATGCACGAAGTACCAAATGCCATACAGAGACAAGGAGCGACTTCAAGGGCCGTAACAGGGAGGGTGACTTTGTACATCTCTCTAGTCCCCCTCAGGTCAAGCAGAAAACAAATCCATGAGGCCGACGTGGCTTTACATCACATTATCCCTTAGATAAATACCTATTTTCTGTCCCAAAACCAAGAACACATATTAGTGAACTCAAGAAGCAGCTATAGAAATGTTCCAGATTACTTTTTAAGTTATCCAAAAAGTAAAAATAACACAGGCTATGCTCTTTAATCACATGCAACAAAACACAAAACACATAAAAGAACAAACAGCGTAACAACCTCGAGGACCTCTGGAATGGTAAAGAGAGTATCAAAACCATGCTTGGAAAACAATATGAGAACGTTTCACGTAAAATTCTTGAGGATATAGCAAGAAACTGATAAGGTAAAGATTCATCCTCAGACACATTGGCTATTCGAATGAAAGTATAGAAATAGAGAGATGAGCTTTGCCTCGGAAATATAGAGAAAACGCTACACAAATAAAGACATGGAAGCGGGTCATTCAAATGGTGAAATAGAGATTGATATAGTTGAAAACATAAAACAGTGAAGGATGTGCTAAATCCAAGAACTGACTCTTTGAAAACTCAGTAAAACAGACAAACCTGCTAGTCTAATCAATGACCAAGAGCCTGAGAACTCAATACTCAAAACTAGGAAGGAGAAACAGAAACGGAACACAAAGTTAGGCTATGAGGAACCTATAAATATATGAAAAGATGTTCATGCTCGCAAATAGTTACATTAATACAAATCACACCAACATGGGGAAAATCTTTTTGGCCGTGAAATTGGCAAAGATGTGTCACTACGCAGTTTAGGGGAGGGTGGAGAGTCGTGAACCTTCTTTTAGACTTGGTGAGAGTGAAAAACCAAACATACCTTCTGGCGCGTAGTCTTCTAACATTTGCCAGACTTTTGAACGTGTGTAGCCTTTGACTGAATAACTTCACCAGCAGAGATGTGCTCCAAGAAGATCATCAGACACACACATGCACATGTGTAGCACAAATGACCAAACTTAGTATCTGATAGCCAATAAAACACATGCCATTCAAAAACCATGTTGTAGGGTTACATGTATTGACTTGAAAAGATGTCTGTGATATGTTAAGCTTAAAAAGCAGGTAAACACCAAATTATAAATTCAGAAACAAATACTGTGAATCCCTACTATGTGCCAGACACCTATCTGAGCACTGCGGGAGCAGCAGGAAGCTAAACAGAAAAAAACTCCTGCCCGTCTAGAGATTAGAATCAAAGCATGAGCTGAGAGCACTGGGCAATGTCTCAGGGAAACAGTCACCAGGTCTGAACAGCAGTCATCTGTGTTTCATAGGATCTGGGGTAATTATTACTTTCTTCTTCATTTCGCTATTTGAATGTTTTAAACGGTACATACCTGATTATTTTAATCAGGGGGAAAAAAAACCTTCCTACAAGGTGTAGAAATCACTTGTGGTTGAGGGTGTGGTGGGCTTGGCATTTGAACAGCGCTAGAAAATAAGGGTAGAATTTTCATGTATTCAGATCGTGGTTGGTATTTCCCATGATGCTCAACGTCTAAGCATTGTTTATCAGATTTAAAATGGGAACAATCTGCCTGCCCGTGACTCTGATGAAAAATTGCGTGTCTGGAGTTAGCAGATTTGGTTGTGCCCAATATCCAAAGACGAATACAAAAATCAGTTAACTACAGCTCTTGTGAGGCCTTACATGGTCCGTGTTTCTCCAGTTGACATGGAAGACCCAACAGCGAACCCCTGTGCAGCTGCAGGTGATGGTAATGCCAGCAAATTCTGGCACTTCCTCAGATTTTCCTCACCTCTTCCCATTTGGAAAAAGTGGTGAAATATTTGAGAAAGGAAAGACGGCATGCATTAGTTCAACTTATTATTTGTGGGTGATTTTAATTTGGGGACTACACACTCAAGATGCCAACAGCGACATCTGTTTTGTTTTGATTACTCGTCGGTTGATGTGAACTCCTCAACTTTGGGTGACATCTGTCTTTTGAACCGCAAAACTGCCTGCAGCTCTCGCTGGAGCCCATCACGGGAACAACGGGGTTCACTGTCTTCCTCGGTACCACATCTGTCTTCTTTATAAGGTTGACATTAGTGTTGGAACGCCCTGCTTGCTGTCTTCTGGAAGGTATCAGAGTCTTTTCGGGCTGGGCAGAAGATTATTGATGGTGCCCGTGTTCCTGTGGCCATCTGAGCACTGCTGTCTACTTCTGAAAGCGAAGGCTCATGTCCAACCCCACTGACTCTTAGGATAGAGCTCCCCCCATTCAACTTTAGAAATAAAAAAGTGTGTGGGTGATGGGGAGAGGGATCATTTCCTAGGTACTTCGGAGAATAAAATATGAGAGGTGCATGAAGATGCCAGCTTTGAAAATAATGAATTGTGCTCTGATATAATAGTTGAGCCAGAAGAGAAGGAGTTTGGACAAGACAGAAGTTCCGTTTTCAAACAGAAAAGAAATTGGGAGCTAGAGAGTCTAAGCAGCTTGAGTTAGAAATCAGACACTCTTCCATCATCCCTAGGTGGACCCTCATCTTCATTGCACAAGATGGCTGCTGGAGCACCAGCCATCTCAGGATCATTCCAAACAGCCGATTAAAGGAAAGAATAGGAGGAGAGACTTCTCTCCCTTTTTTGGAGACTTCCCAAAAATCCCACACAAAAGTCTAAATCTCAGTTTAGTTACCTGTCTGCCTATGGCTACAGCTGGTTTTAACCAGCTGGTAATGATCCAGCTAAAACTCAGGGTCCTTATTAATGAGGAAGAATGGGAGAGTGGACAGGACATTAGGAGGCAACATGTAGGCACATAACACTGGCACATGGATTCATAATTTTAATTACCATTACCAAAATTCTTCTTAGGGAAGTGATGAAAAGTGGGTCTGAGAAAGTAGGGTCAGTCAGGAGAAACCGAGTAGATGGAGGCAGGGCTGAATTTCAAATGGAAAGACTGACTTTTGCTGTTGTGCCCAAGAAAGAGGCAAGGAGAATAAAAAGTGAGAAGACAAGGTACTAAAAATAGGAAGAAGGGGCCAGACGACTCTGAGAGGTGGTTCGGTGAGTGTTTGAAAAGAAAGAGACGGAAGGTGGGAAATGGAAGGGACTGGGAAAGACCTCAGGGGCCAAGCAGCTCAATGGATTTGCTGAACAGGGCAGCCAGCATGCAGACCCACCTCCACTGCCCCAACTTGCTACATACACCAAGCCCCTGGAGTGGGTGCAATTGTGGGAAAGTCTAAATCTACAAAAAAGGTCAGAAGCACCTTGAGCAGGGTCAGCACTCCCCACAGGGGCCAGTGTCCAGGAGACAAAGGTAACAGAGAGAACAGGAGACACACACAGCACCTCCGGGAAGTCACCAACGTCCTGTGGGCTCTGAGCAGCAGACGTGCCAGTCATGCAATGGGATTCTGAGCAATTCTCCCTGGAGCTTAGAGGGCACGTCCATCTGAGCCAAACGGCTAAAAACTTCAAGGTTTCCCTCATGTCAATCTCCCAACGTATGTGTGAGGGAGATGGAAAATCTCCCTTTGTGTGAGCTTTCATAAAATATAAGCTTTATAATACAGAAGAACAGAGCCTTCATGTCTCATGACTTCCTTTATCAAGGAGGAGGGATGTGTCATTATCTAATCAACTGAGGGACCATCTGGAGGGATGTGCTCCAGTGCGTGACTGAGAGTCTGGGATTGGTGGAGAGCGCCCTGATCGACTAGTAATGTCTGTTCTGGGCGTTGGGCGTGGGGCTTCAGCGGCCAGCCACGAGATAGATTGGTGGTCCTCCTTAGACCATGATGGCGCTCCACCTGCTGAGGGTTACACCAATGCCATGAGGTGCAATGGATATAACAGGCCATGAGTGTTCAGAATTGCTAGGA
Organism: Manis javanica; assembly: GCF_040802235.1. Classification (NCBI taxonomy): domain Eukaryota; kingdom Metazoa; phylum Chordata; class Mammalia; order Pholidota; family Manidae; genus Manis; species Manis javanica. The sequence continues at coordinate 5,200,154 of NC_133158.1, forward strand.
AAATGAATTTTTAAATTGTGATTTTTAGTAAAATCCTGTCTCAAGTGGGCCTCCATGAATTGAAGATACCCTAGTTTATTGAGTTCAGTCTATGATGAGATACTTCCATTTCTTCTATAACATTCTCCTTGGGTTCCCTCTTAGGAGAAAGCCCCTACTATGTGCTCTTATGCTGACTTCTTCACAGAGCCCTATCTTATCTTCTCAGCCACCTATGAGGTTCATGTGACCATTATCCTCATTTTCTAGCAGAGAAACCTGACCTTTTGGTTTAAGAATCCTGACCAGTGGGGTCCTACTGTGGGCATGTGTTGAGGCCATGACTCCAACCAGGCCTCCTGCCGTGGACTAGGCTGGGAGCCCACATCTCATGGCCTCCAGGAAAAAGCCTGGGGGAGGTCACTGGAGCCTCACCACTTCATGGGAACAAGGAAAGATCCCGTTCCCAGGGACCCGGCCGGTGCCAGGGTGAGTCAATACCCACAGAGGCATCTGGGAGGGAAACGCTCATTCTCAGGCATCTCACTGATTTTCTTTCTATTAAGAAGGGAATCTCATTAGTGAAATCTAGAAGAGTGTTTTTTTGGAAATAGGTCCTTCCCCATAGCACTCCAACCAAGAGACCTGATGCCCTCAGCATGGAGTTTGATTATAGTAACTAAGGCCTATACACAGACCAACCCTGTACTCTCTCCCCAAGGAACAAATTAGGCATTTATGGACACATCCTCTCATTAGTGTTTCAGTCGCTGGAACACCATTTTGTCACTAATATTCTGGTGGGAATTTTCCAGAGCAATTAATGAAGACAAATGCATGGACCCCCACCCATCATGGGAGGTATGGCCTCTGGCAGGGGGAGGCACAGAGTCTTAGGCATTTCTCTTCCCCTCTGTGTGCTGCGGTGTAGAGAGAAAAGAGGCCTCCCTACTACTGTCCACTCCTTCACTCACCCATCCCTCCCCCATTCCCAGGTATTCCAGAGGGTCTATAACACACCGAGCCCTGCTTTAGGCACTGGGAAGGCAGTGATGGATGAGCCAGACAAGGTTCCTGCCCTCCTGAAGTGCATGGTTCCTTGATGGAGACACACTGACCAGTGTCACTACAAATAAGTTCAGATGGTGAGGTATCCTGAAAGTGACTCTCAGAGGAGCTCAGAGCACCTTGGCAACAGTCCATCCCCCCAAGCAGAACCTCCCTTAGGTTAGCCTACAAAGAGGCTACACGAAGCCCGTGGACAGTGAAGTGACGTGGCCCTCTTCTGTTCAGAGCGGGCCACCCGCCGTGGGATTCATCATCCAGTTCCACACAGTCTCTTTCCCACCCTTGACCCAAAAGGAAGGAAGCCTCCATCTGGCCTGGCATTTTTAAAAAATGATGCAGTCATGAAGAATGAGAAGACAAAAAATAATAAACTCCAGAGCCTGCCTTGAGAATAGCGTTTTACCAACAGGATGTGTCATAAATATGAAATGGCAAAGAAAGATGTCCCAGGATTCGTCCTTTGTCCTTTGTGTTAGCCAGACAGATAATGAGTTACCATCAGGGAGTTTTCTTTTTTCTCATTTTGAACATGAGTTACATATAACTTCCATACTTCTGTGAAAAGGGAACCCATAAATCACAAGTTATTGTTTCCTAGAAACTGGGATTATGCAAGGGAGAGCCAAGCAAAACCCTTTGTTGCATGAGCTTGCAACGTTTTAATTAAATACCACTTCAAACTCACACATGCATAAGGCAAACTGTTCCCAATCCATTCTGCTGGGGTCCATGCCCCCCGCCCTCCATCACTGCTGCTGTCCTGGGGGTAGGATTCTTGCATTTATTTGCTTTTAATTTCTTCTTCCAACTGTTTAGGTGGAACTGGAGACATAGATCACAGGGCAGGCATGAGATCTCAACATTTGTAGTCATCATGACCAAGGACCAGGCTGCGCACACGTAAGACTATGAATGAATAAGGGAGGGAGGAAGACAAGGACGTTTCCCCAGCCAAGGGGCATCACGCCTGAACCCCTTCGTCTGATCGCCGCAGATCACGCAGGCGGAATCTGGTCAGCTCAGCGCCAGAACCACTGTCGCCTCATCTCTGGCATACTTCTAAACTGCATTGCCCAATGTTGCATGAGGACATGTGACTAACTTCCCATGGAATGCGGGCAGAAAGGACATGTCACTTCCAGGAATGGCGCCTAAAATCTCCCACTCTGTTCCCAAGTCCGCTTCTCTCTCTCCTGTGGGCAGCCCTCGAAGGGCCTTGTGGAAGCAAGTCTCTGGGGCTGTGGAAGATGGCAGACCACAGCACGGAGGCCCCTGGGACCCTGGGTGACTGTGGGGGGCACAGTGCTCCCCCCATAGTGGGCCGTGACATGCGGGAAAGGGTAACATGCCAAGCGATGAGGGTGCTCACTCAGCCCTGAGCAGGACACCTCTGTCTCAGTCCATCTGGGCTGCTAGACCAAAATACCATACACGGGGTGGCTTGCACAACAAACATTCGTGCCTCACAGTTCTGCACTCTGGGATAGGCCGAGGCAAAGGCGCCGGCAGAGGGACAAGGGAGCTCTCTGGGGTCTTTTCTTTAAGGGCATCAATCCCATTAATAAAGGCTCTGCTACTGTAACCTAGTCACCCCTGAAGGCCCCTCCTCCAATACCATCACACTGGGGATCAGGTTTCCTGCAGGTGAATTTGCAGGGGCTGGGATAACATGCCGGCCTTAACATCCCTTGCCCCACAGGTTCACCCATGACAGGTGACAGATAGGTGCCCTGTGGATAAAGCCTCCCCTTACACGCTATTTTCAAACACATATGCCGTGTCCCAGACACCCCTAACTTCCTATTCAGAGCACATCCCCATTCCAGAGATCTTATCCAAGGACTTTAAATACTAAATTTACATTCTTAGCCAGTTCATAATCTACCCTTCACTACACTTCCCATTTTAAAAGGCCTTCAAGAAGGAGTCCACCATTTAAGTCGAGATGAGAAACGTTTTCTAAATCAGGGGTCGGCAAATTTTTTTTTCATAAAGGGGCAGAGAGTCAACATTTCAGGGTGTGTGGGTCCCTGTCACAAGTACTCAGTCTGGTCCTCAGCACACAAAAGCAGCCGGAGGCACACACGTGAATGGGTGTGGCTTTGTTCCCATACGCAGTGATGTACAAAAGCAGGCAGCCAGATCTGGCCCGTGGACTGTAGTCTGCTGACCCTGTTCTCAATCATTCTCACATTTTTATTAAACATGATAGAGGCCACATGCAAATTCCAGTGCCAAATGCTCTTCCTGTGACCTTGGCTTATATTTGCCTATTTGCTGTGAGCATTGTGCCTCGAGTGGTATCAGCCATGGCAAATTCACTTGTAATCAGCATTTAATTCCCCTGTCTCCGCCCTGCACGGGGCCTTGGCACAAAGTACAATGCAATCAGTTGTAGATCCTCTCTGGTCTCCTGAAAGAAGTTGGTCCTTGAAGTCAGACCTGAATTCACTGTGCCTTCAGTCAAGTCACTTTTTCTTTGTAAGCCTTGGTCTCTACATCCCTAAAATGAGGAGAACAATATATAACTCACAAGACACTTCTGGAGGGGGGGGCCAAATAGAATAATGTACACATCTTGTGTGCTGCAAAGCCCAGTGCAGAGCTAAGAGACTATTATTAGAAGCTGTCTCTCTCTTCCTGGATTCTGAATTTACTTTCTTCCCACTCGAATCGTGATTTTTTTTCCCTGACAAAATCCAAGGAGACCCACTAAACCCCCATTTAGCCTAGGCCAGGAGGCCGCTGGGGGCCTTAAGCCACTCCACCTGTGTTCTGACTGACTGCCAGAAACCTGAGCCTCCTTTACAACCACTAACTGGATCTGAACAAGGCAGCTCCGGCTGCCAAAAAGGGTTGCTGCTTTCAAGAATTAAAATGCAATAAAGATCTTTTTGTAATGGGCATGCTTAGTAAAGTGTGGCCAGCCAATGACACGAGGCACTTAGCCTTGGACCTAGCATTAGAGGCAGTGAGCTCAGGAACTGAGGTCCTCGCCCAATCAGGAGAATTTTACGCTTAGCAGTGCACAGCTAAGACCCTCAAAGTGTAAAAATCGACTCCTTTCAGTCAAGTAGGAAAGTAGTGAAGACTTGTGGATACAATGTGTTGTTGCAAATTTTCATGACTATCCCATTCTACTGGAAGTTGCCATGGATAAAAGCCCAGACTCTAGGCCCGAGTCGTCCCACCCGCGGACATCTGTGCACCATCTATGAATGCAGCACATGTGCCATTCTGGAAGAAACAAAATGTGTTTTTGGCTTCATTGATGATTCTTGCATTAGAACTTGAAGGAAAACACTGTAATTGGTTCTTGTCATCTAGTCATTCACATGCCCTGACAGCGTCTAGAGCAGGGCCTGGCAAGACAAAACCACGTCTGCCAGCAGACCAAGCCCCAGAAGCTGGAAACCGCCCTGTATCTGATAAGGCAGGGATGGCGAATATCCAGCAAATGCACCCTCAGCACTGCACCCGCGGAAGGAGTCAGCAGTCACTCAGGTGGCTTTCTCCGGATGGAGCAAACCGCATCTCAGCCAGGGCATGTTTTCTGCATTTCTGCACAGTCGTGCCTCCAGGCTGATGGCCCCTTTTGTTAGCACTTTGCATCTCCCCCAAACCAGGTCCTCCCACAATCTTAGCTCATCTTGGTAAACTGGTCCACATCCCCTCAAGGCGCCTCAAACGAAAATCCTGGGAGTTCCCTTGAAAAGTCCACCAGTATCTGTTCAGTCAACAAAGCCTCTGAACTCGAACGCCCCGAGTGAACTGACTTGCTTCCCTTCTTCGGCTCCATCATCATGGACCTGGACTTCCTTTGGTCTCAACTATCTCCCTGGTTTTGCCAAGGTTCCCGTGCTTCCACGTCGACTCTGTAAGCTCGGTTACCTCAACAGTCGCCAGAGGGCTGCTCTTGGTACTTAAAGCAGATCGGGTCAGGGTTCACGGATGGAGCCCACCACCTGCACGGGGGAGCCCTCTCCCGCCTTCCCACGTCAGACAGCATCTCCCCTCTCCGTCACTGAGCTGTCACAGCTTCTTCCCTGCCTTCTCGCAGCTCCTGGAAAAACTCCAGCTCTCAGGCCCATCGACGGCCCTCACCAGGTTTTGCCGTCCACCTGGAAGTCTGCTGGCTGTGACCTGCGGAAGACCCGCTTCTTCAGATCGCAACCAAACTACCACCTCCTCTGAGAAGCCTTCCTGGGTCCCTCGCTCAGCCGCCTTCTTCTCTGTCAACCCAATGCCTCTGTTTGCTGGCCTTCCGCTCGTTCTGAAGACTTGAACTTCCAGGGACTTGGACACACATGGAAGTTAACGACCTTAAGTCAAAAAGAAGACCTCCATGTGCCATGATCTCTAGCTCGTACATTTCACAGTGTCATTTTTGTTTTGTTTTGCTTGCCTGTTTTCTTACCTAATATGGCACAGGCTCTCTTGGGAGTGGGAGGACGGTTTGTCTCGTCAGTACTAAATGTCCCTTCGTTCTGTACGGTGAGAAGTTCTAAACCACACATACCTTTTGTGGCACGGACTTTGTCCCAGGAGCTCTGTTTTCCGAGAAGGCCCTGTCCATGCAGACGGAATGCCACATGCAAGGGCAGACCAGACATCCATGACTGAGCCACGGGACACTGACCCTCACTGTCTGAGTTTGATATTTGCCATCAGTTGTCTTATTCAAGATACCTAGAGGGTAGGGATCCCACTGGACTTGTCCATTTTCAAAACCTGCAACTGAGACCAGCAGCAGATTCATAAATACGTTTGAATCTGCGTGAGGCTAAAGCAGAATAGTGACCCAGGCATTCGAGTTTTGTTTAGTGGGTGGCCTGGGTCTGGCACTGGCCCCAGGAATCTTATAAAGGGACACCCAGAAAGATGAACCTAGACCCCTAGATGCCTATTCATTCAATAACCCTAAAATTATTTCTAATAAAATAAGAAACAAAGGACAATTGTGAAGGTCTTTGCCTGCCCCCACCTCAGAGAGCCTCCGGGGCAGTTTCTGGAGCTTTGGATGAGGTCAGGCCCCCTGCGTCCATCCCACTGTTTGTGGTTCCACTGGAAGAGAAAGCCTCTCTTCTCCGGTCCCCGGGCAACTCTGAGAATGGCACTCGACGGAGGGCATTCCTTGCAGAGGAGTTCTGCTCTTAGGGGAATTTCCAGATGACAGGCCATAAATTTTGAAGGCCCTGGTCTCCCAAGGCACTCCGAATGCTTTCAGTAAAGTGCAGAAGGAAGGGGTTGCTTTTAAAGCCGTCCGCCAGCAGGTTCAGAGAGAAGAGGTCTACGCAGGAATACAGGCCGTTCCACCTCCTAAAACACCCACGTATATTCTGGTCACCCAAGTCACACACCTTTCTGCATCAATAAAAATGGATGCTTACCTACCCATTAGACAGGTAGGCAAACTGAGTCTGGGATTGCTGAGTCCAAAGTCAGAAGAGCACCCTGTGGGGGAGAGGGCCAAAGGGCCAGACTCCACGTGCCCCACCAGCCCCTCTCTCTTTGCCCTTAGAGTCCGACCCTGATGGACCTCACAGAAGCTCAATGGCCCGACAAAGGGAGACCCCCATCTAGATAAAGTACATGCAGTCAGGGTGAGAGCAGATTGAGTTAAGGTTGCCACAACATGGGAAATAGAGAGCTAAGGTGCTCCAGGTAATATGCATGATGAATGCTCTAACTGACCTTTGCACCCATGAGTTCAGGAGTTAAGGCAGTTCAATAGTAAGGCCCACCTTTCGGGTGTGGTGGAGGCCACAGGCACAGCCAGCGCACACCTTCCTTGTTAAGGGACTTAGGTTGTCCCACTCTACTGCCCCACCCTATCTCTCAGCATTTAAGGTACAGTACCTGACACATAGTGAACACTACGGAGGTGTGAGATGGCTGCTCCAATGAATATCTTCAGTTCACCACCTCACTTAGGCCTCAGACATTCTCTTATTTTCTGGGATTCCTATCACCGATCTAAAATAGGTCATGGTTCTTAAAGCAGTAAGTCAACCACCATTTCTACCATTGAAGGAAAACTTTAGGGGAGACCACTCTTGGTCACAACCTTAAGATGTCTCTTGTCTCTCGGAGGTGCACTGTGCAGAGACCGGACCTCACGAGCTTCCCCCACACCGGGTCTCAAGGATGAAGGTACACACAGGTGGTGTGTGCGCTATGCTCAATAAACAGCTGAACGTATGTGGACCAGAGCCCAGAGAAGTCAGTGCTTCAGGGGCCCCGGGACTGTCATCACTGTCCTCGCAGGTCCAGGCTTCTGGACCGGTGTGTAGACGCTGTGCACCTGTAGCATCTGGTTATGGCTGAGCGCCAGGACGACATGGACCGGATCCGGATCCAGCCTGACCTTGCGACCGTGGGCAGTGTGTTGAACTGGTCTGAAGCTCCATTGCTTCGTGAAAGCGAGAGGCCATCTCTACCTTGGAACACAGCCGAGAGCAAACACGGATGTGCACGCAAGTGGCCTGGGGGCCTAGGCTCCTGACACCTGGACTGAGGCCCGAGAGCCTGCATTTCTGACCAGCTTCCAGGCAATACCCAGGCTGTGTCTGGGGACCACATGCAGAGCGGCAGGGCCATAGGGCATTAGATGAGATGACAACAGAAATTAATTTTTACGATAATGAATATGAATAAGCATTATAAAGAACATTATTAATAATCATTATTCATATGGGTATTTAAAACACATGCAATTATCACCAGCCGGGCTTGCATCGGACTGCTTCTGGCCCTGAGTCCTTCCAGGCAGGTTTTGTGATTACATCTGAGACCCCCTTCAGCCTCCCCTCACAGGCCCAAATGTAACTACAGAAGTCAAGGGCACAGTGAGAAGATATTTTATTACCCCTGTATTTATGTATGGGTTTTGGGGTTTTAAAACTGGCAATTAAAACCTTGTAAATTTGTATTATCAACAAAATAAATGTAGATGGTTAGTTACTCATTGCTAATAAATTTGATCATTCATTTGTAAAACGAATGTTGGCCCAAGAATCACAGAGCACTCTATAAATATGGCTTCACTAAGCCACAAAGCACCTCCAGGAGGAAGGCACACAGCACCCCGAGAGGTTATGCAAACCCTCCCGGGCCTGGGGGGGCTGGGAGGGCAGCCCGAATCCCAGCCCTCTTGGTCTGCACTCAAATGTAGCTTCTGCCCCACACGGCTGGCTCTTTGAAGCAAGATATCTGTTGGACGCATTTCAAACCAACCTGCCTGGGGGCTCCATCCCCAGATAGCCCCGGGAACCTGTCTGTGCCAGCAGTAGAAAACCGTATTTCTCTCCTCTGAGAGCCTGAGCAGGGCCTGCCTCCTCTCATTTTCCCTATCACACACTCCACGCAGTCCAGCTACTGTGGAAGATGGACCTTCAATCCCACTGGCCCGGCCACGGATTGCAAGCGCAGAATGAAGAAAACAAAAGCTTTCTAATGGTTCCCCAATCCTGTTTGCCCCACAGAGGGTCCTCTTCACTTCTTGGCCGCCAAGAACTCAGTAAACGTTTATTGCCATCCTGTCCTGGTGCCCCAGGTGGAGGAGGGCTTTGGTGAATGGCAAGGCCGGGTGGGAATTGCAGCCCTGCGGCTGTGGGGGGCCACAGATCTCACGTCCCTAAACTGTGAGTTGGGACAGGCGACGTCGCCTAGTGACTGTGAGGACATCTGGAAATGAGGTGTGGAAAGCTCCTGGCTTGGGGAGGGCCCCAAAAGTGGAATGTATCACTGTGGGGGCGGAGGGGGGCACTTGGGACGTGGGTCATGGATGCAACACCTGCCGCAGAATCTCAGGCCGCATCCTGATTTTTAGGAGCATAAAAAGGATATGGTGGGCTCTAGTGGCCCCTAAGACACACACACACACCCCTACACAATTGTGCCCCCGCACACCTCCACCCGCATATGGCCCACATACACACCTGGATCAAAGGAATGGACACATGAACCCAAGTTCAAATCTCGACAGCTTCGCTTCCCAGTTCATGAACTTGGGGAGGGTTAACGTCACCTCCCTGGGCCTCACAGCCGTGTCCGTAAAATGGGGAGATTAGAAGTCGCTTCGGGAAGGCTGGGCAGATTCAGCGCACTTGAGCACACACAGCTTGTATCACAGAGCCAGGGACACGGGAACCAGGTAAGGGCTCAGGAAATGCCGACTTCTGTCGATCACAATGAACATCAACACGGGCAGGAGCTGCTGACCTTCCTGGACACGTGGTATGTTCTGGGCACGAGGCCAAGTGCCTTGGTGGGACCAGCTCGGTTCCCCCCACAGCAAACCTCTGACAGCAGAAAGCTCACTCCCCATTTCACAGGGGAGGCCGCCGGGGTCAGAGGGATGAGGCCGCTGCCCAAGGTGGCCAACAGCAGAGGCACTGGAGCTGCGCCTCCACCCTGGGGGCCTGGACTCCCTGATGATGACGTGGGTCAGGGAACTGACAGAAACACCACGGAAGGCATGACGTGGGCCCCATCCCTTCAGGGGGCCTCCCTGAAGGGCCTGCAGTGCCAGGCTCCCCTCCAGGTGGCTACTGTGGTTCTTCTGTGCCCGGGAAAGAAGACTGTTGGGTAGGATCCAGCTGCCAGCCTGCTGCAGCCCCCCTTGTGTATTTCCAGAGTGGCTCCCAGGTCTGGGACAGCAGAGCCCTAATCAGCCAACTCGTTCCAAGCATGCTCAGATATCTGCGAAAAGCGCCACGGCAAATCAAGCCATCCTTTAGTATCTGCACAACAGAAAGGTACTCCGGGATATGCTTAGGCTGACCACACTACACTTCCAAGTTAACACTCTTGGACATGAGTCCCAGCTTCCCAGTTCAAGCTCTTTCTTGGAAACAAATATACAGTATACAAATATACCCCCACTGTAAAAAGAAAAAAACAACAAACAACAAATGTAATGAATAGAATGAGAAAGCTGCTCCTCATTGCCCACCTTCGCCCTGAATCCACATTTCTTTTCGGGAGTAACCGCCGTCGATGGATTGAATGGGCCTCCTCTCAAGCTTTCTCTTTTGCATCGGAACGCATATGTATGTGCACATGGACATGATTTGCTTTGGAAAACTATTTTGTTTCTACACAAGGGTGTCACGTTTGTTTGCCAAATAGCTTTGGTGGCTTTATCCGCCTAGCAGGTGGGGGAAGTCTCTCCAAATCTGAGCACACACGCAGCACCATCCTCCTTGAGGCGTGACCGAAGGGGTTCCCACGGGGTGGCACTACTGCAATCATTAACCCTTGTGCTTGTTGATGGACATCCGGGTCTTCATGGCGGGCAACCTCTATCATGAGCTCTGCCTCCTGGGAGTCAGGCCCGGCGTGATCTCTCCCCATGAGCGTGGGCCGGCCTGCTGATTTGTTTCTGACCAATAGAATAAAGCAAAAGTGACGAGGTGTCACTTCTAGTGTTAGGTTACCAGCGATTGTAACTTGCCTCTGGCGAGAAAGCGCTCTCTCTTGCCGGCTTACGGGAAGGCCCACGTGGCAAGGAAGGGCAGCCTCTGGCCAATACCTATGTGGGTCTGGAGGATCCTTGCCCACTGGAGCCTCAGATGAGTCTCCGGTCCTGGCCAGCACCTTAACTGCAGACTGCGGGAAGCAGAGGAACCAGCTAAGCCACGCCTGGAATTCAGATCCACAGAACCCCACATACTAGATGCGTTTTTCTGTAAACTACTACATCGGTGGTGATTTGATATGCAGCCACAGATAAGTGGTACAGCTGCTAATTGCTTTCTGTCACGAACAACACGGGAACAAATGTCCTGCGTGTAATTAGCAGAGCATTCTAGGACCTCACTGAGGGTGAGGATATTTAACAGAAATAACACCAGATTAACTTATAAAAATATTTAGCAGGTTACACTCATACAAACGGTACAGAAGCTCCTATTTCTCTCCATGCTCTCCCCAAATCATTAGGCACTGAAATAATATCAGTCTGAGAAAATCAATACTCCTATGCTCACATTGTGGTTCCCTGATATTAGTCAGGGTGAAGATTTTTTTTTTTTAATACATCCACTGGCCACATTTTTTCCCCTTCGTCTGAGACCAACCTTTTGCTATCCCCTGCTTTAATCTTATTTCAGTGCCACAACTGGGATGACAGGTACGGACGTGACACCCGGGGGCACACAACGGCACCTGCCCCATTGGTGTGGCTGATGTTACTCACTTTGTCTCTCCCAACTAATAAGCGGTTTGTGAGAAGATTGAGATCAGTCAGACATCCTGCTCCTCATTAAAATATCCCTGTGGAGTTAACATCCTTTGATGGTTCTTGCATGAACAACCTTAGTACGGTGGATGCAAAACAGTAGTTTTCCAATTCCCGCACTTCTACATGTACCAGTCCACGCCCAGATTTCTATTGCAGACAAGGTCACCCCTCTTTCCCCCATTTATGCATTTGTTTTTAGTATGGATCACAGATTCCTGTTTTTCCCAATGATTCATATAGTTCACTGCTGACCTTAATTATTTTGGTGCCCAGATTTTCCCAGATTTGGCCGGTGGAACCTTTCTTTTCCTTGTGATGCACCATTTTTTTTTTACCACTTTCCTATCTATTGTCCCCTGGAACAACAAAATATTCCAGGCTCATCATGTACAAACCTGCTCCAGTCTCAGAAGCACCCATTTCTTTGAGGAAACTGAGTTCCTTTTAATGGACAAAGGTATCAGAGACCAAGATCTGGGTGCCAAATACACTTATTCAAATGGGCCGCTTTTAAGTGCTATGTGCAGAGTTTTGGTCAAATGTGCACACTCTTGTAACCACCGCTACAATCAGGATCTAGAGTTCCCTCCACCCCTCAGAGACCCCTTATCTCTCTTGCTTTCATGCAATTTCCTCCGGCCAGAAGGCCCCATGTCCTGTCCCCTGCCCATTCTACAACACTCCCATCAAATACTCTTTCCTTCTCAGCATCCTGTTCCTTCCTCAGCAAGGGTTCCGGCTCCCTCTTCTCCTTTCTCAAAGAGCAGAGAGGGCTTGCTCAGCAGGCAAAGCATCTTCACTCTAGCAAACACGGGTTCTTGTCCCCGCTGTGTGCCCTTGGGAGAGCTAATCAACCTCTCTCGGCCGGCTGGTTGCCCATCCATAAGATGGGTCACCCTTGAGCCATTCCCATACCCACCACATGCAACCTGTGAGTTTAGCCCCCAAAGAACCTCTCAGACCTCTGTCCTTTGGGGCATCTCCAGAGCCACCACTCTAGAACTTCACTCCTGGAGTGCCCATCTCCCAGCTGCCACCCTTGGGCCCACATAATGCATTCTCCTCCAGGCAGCCAGTCGTCTTAGGAAGTCAGCACCGTGACGCGCTGAGCACCACAGAGTCCAACGGCTTCTCAGTGCTGCGGTGAGGACAACCTCCCTCCCCACGTGGCCTGCGAGGACCTTCGGGTCTGACCTCTCAGTGCATTCTCCAGACTCGACCTCAGTGAGTCCTTCTGATTCTAGGTGCACCGTCCTGCCTCATTTCCCCATCCTGCCTGCTGAATTCCTCTCTATCCTTGCTTGGCTACATCCTCGGAGAAGCCTACTCTGACTTCCCTTTTTGAGGCCAGGCCCCCCCAACTCAGTTCTCCTCTAGCTCTGGGCCACTTTCTTGGTAGTACCCTACCACAGTCATACCACCTCATTTATATGCAGTGATATTTTTGGTGAAGGGCAGTCTCCCTGACTAGAATCTAGTCCCCCAACACTAGGCACCGTGTGTCTCCCAGGACTGACACTCAGCGGGGATCCGCTGAAAGAATGGACTGCCTGGAGGGTTGGTGGCAGAGTAAGATGAGGGACTACGTGGCCTGGCTGACGGACGCACTCTGGTACAACACGTGCAAAGAGTACTCGATGTTAGCGGTTCGTGCAGGGGTTTTTATTATCGTTTTATCACTCCACTTAACCTTTTCTACTGTGAGTTCTTATTGAGAGGTGTCTTCTCTGCCATTCCAGAAGTGCCTTGAAGCAGGGGACTAAGTCAGAGTCCGCCCATGCCTCCTGCACCTCGGACAGTATCTGTGCTTGGCAAGGGCTCCAGTAGTGTATGGGGAGTCTGCGGGAGGCTAAGCAAATGAATCTAGTTCTTTCACTTCCAGATGCTTCCATTTCCCCATGTGGGAAGGAGAAAATATAAGCAGGGACTACCCAGGAGGGGTTTGGCTGGACAGATATTTGCAAAGTGTTTAGAACAGTATGTGGCAAATTCTAAGTTCTCTGCTGCGTCAGTGACCAGCTGCAGATATGCAATGAGCCACATAGGCATAAGGAATTGGCATTATCGGGTCCCTCCCTGAACAGCTGGGTAGGGGGTAGAGGGGACTTTGTGGCAGAGTCGTTTGTCTCCACACACAAAATATCAACCATTTCAGTTTCAGAAAACCCCAAAGTGCTCAAGTCCACATCACATTTTCCTACCCACCCCACCCATGTTTTCAAAGTTCATTATTAACTGGGAGGTAGAATGGATGTTTCCGTAAGTTGTTCTCCACTGTTCTTTAAAGCCACTGCTACTCACTCCTGATCATTTCATCAAAACCCAAATCGGTCCATGCAACATCCCAGACAAACCAGATCTGCAAGTGCTCCATTTTGGACCTTGTCCCCCAATTATTTATGATCATTAGTTCTGACCACAAATGTGGGTTTGGTCTTGCTTTATAACCTCCTCCCAAAAGAATTCCACAGCCCACATACAGTCTCTTCCCGAATCCTCGAGTTACATAAAAACAAAACTGCATCAATCCCCTGACATCTAATAAAAATCTGACGAATGCCATGTCTTGCCAACAAGCCCAGTGACTGGCAGTTGAATCATTTGGTCACACACTGGTCACTTAGCCCACATCGCTTGTGTCCAAGAGGCTTGTCCCAAAGGCATACTGCTCTTTGATGAGCCCAGCAGAAGGCAAGGAGCGCCTATCAGGGACTCTCTGCTTGGGGCCATCCTTCCAGTTCTGAACCAAAAAAAAAAAAAACCCTGCAAGATTAGTATTCAGTTTTTAGTATTCAGTTCACAGTTAGGGACTCAGCCACAGTGTCTGTTTAAGCTTTTCTGGTGGGAATCTCCTCTCAGAAATCGAAGAAGCCTTTCAATTCCTTACATCCCAAAACATAACCTTTTTCTTCACAAGCAAACAGGGCAGCATCTCGGGCATTTCCTGAGCATCTTGTCGAAGCCAAAACCCTTTCCTTCAGGGCCAGGGTTCCTCCGTGGTGACTGTCTTTTACTCTGAATGAAAAAGAAAATAGCCCAGTCTTCCAACTGGCTGTTCTCTGATTGCCTTAATCCATGGGAAGCCAAGGGAAAAATTGGTAGGTTCAACAGCGCTGGACCAGGATAAACAGAATCATATCACATTAACTGTAATTTAGAGCATTTCGACACATCCCTCCTTCTGCCAAAGCCAGCAAGATCAGCCCCCACTGGAAAAATAAAAGGGAAAAGAGGGTGGGGCTGGGAGGTGGGGTAGAGAATCTGAATTTCTGGTTTCTAAGATGGAGTTTGAGAATTAGAGACCCATCAGCCCTTTCCTGAATGTTCTGCTCATTCATGCTGGAAAAATAAATATCACAAAATATTTTCTGGATGCAGCCTAGTCTATTGCTAACACCAAAGCCAGCTTCTAAGGAGGCTCACTGGGGCCCACTCACAAGGACGCATGTTGCCAGGCTGGCAGGAGTTCCTGAAACTCAATTCCAAATGATGTCCTCTGCATGAAAATGCCCGTATACGAACATTCAAAAGGATGAAGGATTTCACAGCAGGATGACTGCGGGGACAACTTCTAGGACCGACCAGCGTTGCCTGGAGATGATTACCCTGAAACACACACGTGCTCCCAAAGCTCTGCTGAGAGTCTTCTAAAGGCTGGGACTGCTGTGTGGAGACGGAACCTCTGTAAAGGAGGCTATTCATTACGGGCTGAGTAAACAAATATGTGCAACAGGGGGATGGTGGAATTTGTAGCTAAAATACGCCCATCGCGGGGCTGACATCATGAATCCCAACCACCAGGCTCGGACCACAGCCCAGGGCTGAGGGGACCCCCTTTCCCACATAAGGGCTCCCCCACATACTCAGGTAGAGAACATCAGGACGTTCTCTCTCTCTCTGGGGAGTCCCAGGAAACACTGACATCATTTTCTCCAAGCACATGATCTAGGACTACTTTTTCTAGCTGAAACTATGGCTGGGTTATAGATATGCAGTCTAGCAACCCAACCCTCAATAT
The DNA here is from genome assembly GCF_040802235.1 of Manis javanica. NCBI lineage: Eukaryota > Metazoa > Chordata > Mammalia > Pholidota > Manidae > Manis > Manis javanica. The sequence continues at coordinate 5,215,465 of NC_133158.1, forward strand.
CGTACTGTTTAAAAAACTGTCTTTCTCTCCAAGATTGAAACGATCTCTACGAGGGCAGGAACCGGGGTCTCATTCACTGCTGCCTTCCCAGAGCCTGCCCAGCACCCTGAGAAGCACATGCCTAGTCACTTCAGAGTTCTTCCAGCAAATTCCTGTGACCACTGAATCTGCTAGTGGGATAGGTAGCACCACAGATTTTAAAAGGAAATTGCAGGAGAAGGGAATGCTCAGCAGCTAAGAAGAATCTATTCAGGCGAACCATTTCACCCTCTGTCTTGGGAGAAGACCACCACTACATCACTTCAGAGGTGGTATCTCTCAGGCATTTTGTAAGTTGACCTCTACTGGTCACCGGCAATTGATCAAAGCAGAGTCTGAGGAACACCGCACTCACCTCTTGTGACATTGCTGAGAGGGTCTATCTACGCCTTCCTCAGCGGGACCAGCCAGTGCCGACTAAGGACCCCAGAATCAGGCACTGCATAAAGTGACTCCGTACGGCCATCACGCCCTGAACGCACAGATGCCCGGTCTCCCTCCACAGTGGCTCAGGGCAGCCTTGGGGTTGGGGCAGAGGCATCAGTCGTTCATTTGACAAACAGTCGCTCAGAGCCTCTCACGTACCAGGTGCCTTCCTGGGTGCTGGGAGGGCCGCGGCGATGAGACCAGGCCCCCCGACCCTCATGGAGCGCCTTCTGGCGCACATTCGCTTGGACCCGCTCCTTACACATCCACTTCGATGCTCAGCAGTCACGTGGAAATGAAGTGAATACCCAGCATTTGTTGCGGAAGGGTCAATGGTAACTTTTCACAGGTAAGTGCTCAGTAAATGTGGTTCCCTTTCCCCTTAAACTTGGGACAAATACTTCATTATTTTTTTCTCTCAAGAAGTAATTTCTTACCAACTTGATCAATTTGGACATATCCATAATTACTGGATACGGATTCTTTTTAAAGTACATATGAAACATCTAACAAAGTAGATCATAATGCTGCAAAAAGCAAATCTCAACAAATTTCAAAGGAGTAGGTTTTTCACCTCCATGGGCTTAAACTGGAAATCAGTAGTAGAAAGTGAACTAGAAAATCTCCAAATGCTTGGATATTAAGCAACCCATTTCTATGGATCTATGTGTTGAAGGAAATAATTAGAAAGGAGGTGAGAGAGTATTTTTGAATTGAACAACAATGAAATAGGACATACCCGAATGTGTGGGATGTAGCTCACGTAGGGTGCAGAGGCGAATTTGTAGTTTGAGATACACATGTTAGAAAACAAGAGCAAAAGAAATTATCTAAGCTTCCACTCAATAAATAGCTTAGCAAATTAAACTCAAAGAAAGGAAATGATACAGATTAGAGCAGAAAACTAAGAACTGGCAACAGCTCCACAGTTGGGGAGTTTAAAAGAGCCAAAAGTTGACTCTTTGAAAAGCTGAATAAATTGATAAATAAACCCTCAGCAAAACTGATCAAAAAAAAAAGAAGAAGAAGAAAGAGAAGACAGGGGGAGAAACACAAATGGCCAATATCCGGATTTTAAAAGGTCACATCATCGCAGAGTATATAGACATTTAAAGGATCAGAAAGGGTTATGTTGAATAACTTGATGCCGATAAATTAAACAACTTAGATGAAACGGATAAATCCCCTGCAAAACACGACTTTTTACAACTAACACAAGTAGAAATAAGAAGTCTGATGAAGAAATGGAATCTTTAACTAAAAACCTTTCCCCCAAAGAAAACTCCAGGCTCACAGGGTTTCATGGGGGAAGCCTTACAAACATCTAAGAAGAGATAATAGCAATTTTATATAAACTCTTTCAGAGTTTAAAGAAAGGGAACATTTTAAAACTCATTTTATGAGGTCGACATAACCCTAACACCAAAACATGATAAAGTCATTACAAGAAAAAGAAACTAGAGGCCGATCCCTCTCATAAACAAATACTAACCATTACAAGTTCTTGAAAACCACATATTTCCTGAAGATATTTCTTGGCTTCGCATCTATTTTGTTCAGTTAGGTTAACTTGTAAGTATCTGAGACAACATTTCAGGAGAGGACGATTTTCAAACGGGAATCTCATGCAAAGGTAGGTGCCTGTACTTGGCCGATACCTCCAAGAACACATCTGTATCCCTAGGACAAAATGAATCACAATTCTCTTTCTGGATCAAACCCATCTTTTGGCCCATTTAAAGAAAACAATTCAAATTAAGAGAGTAAAATAACATCAGCTCTGCTAACCAAAACTTATTTGCATGGCAAACATCTGCTTACCCAAAAAACGATGCTTAACAGTGAGCTCATTCTCAGTTGTGCTCCTGTGATGAGTTGCAGATGAAAACAAGCACAGAATCACATACTGGGAAATACTCCTATTTAACAGTCTTTTGTAACCACTTGGGGCCCATAATGATGAAGAGCTGTGATTCTGTTAGATTGCAGAGAGCAATACACCACCTCAAGTTATTTCATATAATAAACTGTTAAATAGAAAGAGAGCAGTTTAATATTTTCTTGCTTATAAAGTTTTCCAAAGATCTACATAAGCCATTTGATTAATCTCAGTGCCCCTGAAACATGTTTACCTTGATTTGGCCATTTGGAACACAGACTAGTTAGGCTCCCATATCAGCCATGTACCTAAGTAATCAAGTCGGTGGGTTTATTTCACTAAGGGGGCCAGATGTGTCATAAGAACTTACAAACGGTCAGCTGCAGTGGCCACAGGACAGTGGTTCTCAAAGTGTGGTTCCCCAGACCAGCAACATGAACATGACCTTGGAACTTGTTAGAAATGCAAGTTCTCTAAGTCAGCTCAGACCCATTACATCAGAAACTCAGCACCCTGGGCCTTTAACTTAGCTCTCCAGGCAGTTCTAATGCCCCCCTTGAGTCTGAGGACCATGGAGAGAACCACCGAAGATCCAAGACTTATCGAGCTCACTCATTCATGCATGCATGTTTTCCTAGCAACACATGTGCCCTATGATACATCTACAATGCCTTCCCCTAAGACACAGTTTTCAAAGAAACAGAATGAAAAAAAGAGACATGGGGAAATAAAAGGCTACAACACCCTGAAGTCTAACTATTGGTAGGAGATCAGTAATCGTCACTCCGTTTTGGCTGAGGCACAGATACAACTGCTCATAGATGTAGGTGTGACCTCCAGACATGCTGGCATTCATTGCCCTCCTTCCTCACTCAAGAACATTCATCAGAATTGCAGAGTTGGTGGGAGTGGCATGATGTCCACCATTATGATGTGCAAATAGGCAGAATGGGGAGTTGTTACAAGAATGGGCTCGGGGGGGCCTGAGTTTGAATTTCACCTCCTCCTATGAGTGTAAGACCTCATATCGCGTGGATGAAATGAACCTCCCTAGGATAGGGCTTGGCACATAGGAAGCCCTCCATCAATGTCAGCAAGTACTCTTCACATTGACACCATTAAAACAGTCCTTTCTTACATTTCCCTTTATGGTGGGTGTATCAGACTGAGCCCTTCGCAGAGCAAGTGATGATAACTCAGAGCTAGATTAGGCAAAAAGAAATAATTTACTGTCTGTGTGAATTGTGGGAAAGGTGACATGGGTTGGCCTCAGGGATGACCGCAGCCAGGAACTCGGATACACCCGGGACCGTCTCTGTCTCTCCCTTCTCTGCTTCTCTGTGCATCGCTTGTGTCCGAGACAAAAGTGGCTTCCTGCACAGGGTGGGGAACCCGGTCACGAAGTGTTCAAGCGGTCCAGCCTTTCCACTTTGCGCCTGGAGAAGAGGGTCCAATCACAACACTCCTGGGGTGGTCCAGGGTGGCTCATTGTCCAGACCAGGGAAGGACTTCTTCCCATTCTACCCACCAGCCCTGGCAGCAGGGCCGGCCCTCCACGGGTTCTGCCGAGGATTTACGCCCCCTTCAGGTAAGCCGGGAGCAGCCTTCCGCAGCCATGTGGCTTGAGAGAAGTAGCCAAGCATTTTATTCCTTCTCCCTGTTGCTTCCGTCGCTCTGACCATGTGGCCGTCTGCCTCCTGATGCGTGTCCCATCTGTCACGGATGTTGCTGAGTTTGACCCCAGGCTGAAAATGGGAAGTGTGTTTATTTTACCTACGAAGTGCCCATGGCTGAGAGGCTTGACGCCCCAGAGTCCTGCGGCTCTCCCCCTCCAGATGGGGCTGTGATTATAATTGAACTGTCTGGGTCCAGCTTTAAGGCGAGGAAAAGATATATTAAGTTTGCACACGCATGTGATCCTCCCACCCCCACCCACATCCTTTGGCTCTCCATGTTTCATAAGCAACCACCTTTTGGGGGAGGTGTGTGTGCATGCGTGTGTGTGTGTATACACACAGTCCTGTTACAATTCTCATTTTGCAGAGTTTATGCAAAAACCAAACACCTGGGTTCGAAGTTTCCTAAAGGAGTCATCTAAAGTAGGTGCTTTATGCCAGAATGTCACAAAGATTTATGGGCTTTCATTTGTGCATTAAATTGAGGACAGGTGGGAGAATGTTCTAGCCTGAGAAAAGCTGATAGCTCCTTTCTCCCTTAGAAGAGAGATGGCTGTTACCACTACTGCTGGTTTAGATAAAATAGACATAGACCTTGTTTCAAAAAAAAGAAAGAAAGAAAAGAAAAGGGAGGGCTCGTGTTTGAAAAGCAGTATTTTAGCAGGCAAATAATTACCTCTGCGATCATGTTTCTCACACTGGACGGGGGTCCCAACGTGGGTTGTGCGTGGAACGGGCAGCACCACGCAGAAACAGCCAAGAAAATGGCCGGGCCTCCATTCACACTCGCAGAGAAAAGGTCTCTGGAATGGAGGCAAATGGCAGCCTCAACACATTCCTTTTTAATGGCTTCCAATAGAGTCAGTTACACATATGTAACCACTCATTTTTTAATTTGATTCTTGTTTCAAACACCTTTTCAGGACCCAATACATCTAAAAATTGTCATCACTTGATAGGTCGCTACTCTATGCCTGGCCTCACCACAAGTATTCGACATGCCGAGCATTCACCTGGGTTTGAAATAAGACAGTGAATCTGCACTTCAGAAAGGGAATACTTTTTGGAAAACACAGGCAAGCCTGATTTTTCACAAGGAGAAATGCGAGCTGCTCTCAGAAAGCCTGGTGGTCAGCCTCCCCTCAAGGGACACTGCCTGTCCATGGGGTGTGACCTGGAGGTCTACTGGATAAATCAGAATTATTCTGTAGACTTGATTCCCTGTGGTTCAAACTGAGCTTCTGAATCAAATACTTATCAAACCATTGACTGATTTCTGAAGCAAGAATCTTCTATTTGGAAACCAGAGCTATGTTCATACTGAAGGGCAAAGGACATACAATTAGTCCCTGTTTTTTATATGACTTCACCAGTTACATGGACACAGATGAAATGTGAAACCTCCTAATGACTTCTGATCTTTTCTGGTGTAGGCAATTACTACAATTTTAGTAATCTGTCCATCATTTAAGACGACCACTAAATACAATGATCAGATAGTAAGAAACACTCAGTGAGCCATGGGGAAAACTTTCAGACAAAACGTCCTGTAATTCCAAGACATTTTTGTATAAGTTTGTTTAGCAGTTCAGTTTGTGATATGTAATGTGTTGGTGGGGATGATAACCATGACTGCTGAAGGAAGGTAGATACTCGAAGACATTTTTAAATTGCAGATAAATGGTGTTAATAGTGCAATAAGATAAATGTTGCCTTTCAAGGCTGAATTCCAGAAGAATTGCAACACAGAAACGGACACATTTTTTCCCATGCCAGGAAAACACCACACCTTGCACCCAGATTGCAGAGTGCTACAGGACAGCCTGAACACTATGGGACACTGTGCTAGTTAATTTCTAGAGTGTATACTATTTTTTTCTCATATTACTTTTTAGCAAAAGTTTTGACTAAAATTTCACTACTTGGGGAGAATAGTCCAAGGTTATTTTATAATTTAGAAACAAACAAAAAATCATATTCTCTACAGTCGAACAAGAATGCCTTGAAAGAGAGCCCTACCTGAAATCTGTCCATTTCTTTATTAACAGTGTGCCGTAAACATTTTTGAGATGCACAACACGCACACACGCACACACGCACGAAGAGGACTGCTTACAATGGCAGTAAGGCCACAGGCCGTCTAGCGCCCATCCCCAGGTGCTGCGTGGGCTTATGGAGTCCGGCTGCCCTCCCCTCCCCAGCTCTGCACTTTGCACTTTTGGCTACAGTCTCTCACTTGGTCCAGGTAACAGGCCTCTGAGGATCTGATCCCCCAGGCCCAGGCCATGCTCGTCACAATCCAGAGGCTCTGGCTGGGACCTTAGGACCCGGATGTGACCACTGCCAACCGGTGCAGAAGGTCTAAATATGTCTGCTCTCCCGCCCTGACTCTCGGTCCTCCCCAGGTCACTGTATCTTGCTTGGCAAGCTGATTGGCATAACCCAATTGAAGGGAATGATACCCAGAACTGACCCTGGTGGGCATGGTGCCATCTGACTAAGACATGCACACGACGGACTGAACGGACGTCCTCCTAGGCAGGGCTGGTGCTCAGGCATGACGTACTGGTGCACTGTACTTGGACTGGCTGATAAAAGTTCTACCTGGCCAGCACCCAAAGTGCCTTGCTGCTTAAAGTTTTGACTGTCCCCCTCTCTGAATGCACACGGGGACCCACACGCATACCCACATGTACTTACCACTCCATCACCATGGCAAAGGCATTGTGCCTCAGCTCCCTAGCTTAAGGATGCATTCAGGGGTCCTCCAAAGCCTGGCTCAAATGCTACGTGCCCCGGACAGCCTTTCTGGTTTCTCTCCAACTGGGTATCACCTCTCCTTCCTTTCTCTTCCACCCTTTGACCATTGCTTCCACACTGCCTTTTATTTTAGGTGAGTAGACATCTGGAATCCTGCCTAGAAGTAAGATCATGAATCCCTACTGGCCCCCTCTTCCTTAGAGGATAGCCTGTTACAAAGTCGGTGTTCAATACACCTTTCATAGAAAACAGAATAACAACTAAATGAATGAGTGAGTGATTCCATTTGTGTGTGTGGACCAGGAAGCGCTGTGAGAAAAAATAATGAGTTAAGTGTGAAACCTAGTTACGTTAGCATGAAATGCGTTACCTTCTGAGGGTTTAATGGCACTAAACCATTCTCGTCTTTGTCCCTGAGTCTCTCCTTCCAGTCCCCTAATCCCAACTGCCACTGACAGGAAGACAGACTACAAACCACTACAAAAGGATTTACAAAACCTGAAACCTGGGATCTATCCTGGTAGAGACGGGGCTGAGTCAAGCCAGTATCCACCTATGACTTCTCTCTTCACAGAAAAGGCTATTTAAAAGGTCCCCTGTCTGTCCGTTTTTCTCTCTCTGCCTGCTCTCCATCTATTTTCTCCCTAAATTGCTGATTTCCTAATTACCCTAATATCCTACCAGGAAGTAATTTCTTTCCATAGCAATAACATCTTGCAGGGAAAGTCACCTTCCCCCATGGAAGTTCAAGGGCCAAGTCTAGACCCACCCCCTGAGCTCCCCCTACCAAGGGTTCCCTCCTGGAACCTTGAACCTGGGTCTCAGAATTCAAGGGCAAGAGGGGTCAGGCCCCAGAGAACAACCCTGTATGGTCCTTCCATTCCTGCTTCCACCAGCCGCTGGCCCCGGGCCACGATTGAGGCATCCCCCTCCTCTACGTGAGCTCCCCATTGGCCTCCAAACAAATTCCCCAAGGCTGCAATTGGCCACAGTTTACACTGCTGTCAACTAATACTTTCAAGCAAGAGGTGCATCAGAAACAGAGGTTCTTTACATGCTCTGTAAAGATACAGACACAGAGAGAGTATCAACGGCGCCTGCAGGCACCAGCATCAAGCTGGTTAACTAGTCCTGTCACTAGCAGAAAGCCAACTTCTGCAGGCGAGGGGAGGTACCTTCTGCGGAAACATACCCTCCCGCCAGCCCAGATCTAGCTGCCTGCCTCCTAGTATGACCTACCTGTTTTGTGCACTATCTCCTTGCAAACTGTATGCAACCTGACTCAAATGAAAATACCCTAAACACACACACACACACACACACACACACACACACGAGCAACCTCTGCTGTGTCATCAAATGGGAGGAGGTTTTACATCACGGTGTCACGGACCAAGCTGTTCACTAAAAGTAGTTTGTTTCCTTAATGACCCTGATTCTCTCACTCAACCCCCTTGGGAAAGCCCCATTACTATTACTTAATTACCTTTAGGGGGCTATTGAAAGTGACTCCCTTCAATTGGACCTAACTGGTTAAAGGAGTCAAATCTCAGCTTCAGAGTTCCAACCCAAATATTTCTTTTTTTCGGTTTTCATGCACATAATTACATATGATTAACAATGACGCACAAAATTTCTGGAAATAAAAGCAGGAATCTTCATTCAAAATGTCATCCAATCCAGAAATAATACACCAGGGCAACGGAAGACGGATGTCACGAACACGGGACACGTGAGGTCGGAACAATGTGCCGAGGACATCTTCATGGTCCCCTGAAATCCCAGAAAGGGCAGGACGACCAGATCTCAGTGGGGTGTGGGGACAGAAAATGAAGTCCTCCGCACCTCCCAAATCTTCCTGGATGCCCAGACGACTTCCCTCACAGTGACCCGGTGCCTCCCCGGCCCTCCAAAGCCATCTGCAGAAGAGCAGCTCAGAGGGCGGGTGCATGGGAAGGTGGCAGGGCGAGGGCCAAACCGTGGGGGTCTTAGAGGAACCCTCAGGTAAGACACCCTGCCGCTGCTTATCTGAGCCGAGCATGCGGACTGCTGAGGTCCCCCCATCCTGGGGAACAGTAGCTGTGCTCCATTATCAGCTCTAAATAACAGCCATCAGAAGGGCAACTGTGCCAAAACCCCAAGTGGGGTTTTGCAACCCTAGTGGTGAAGTCAGTGTCAGCATGGACCCTGGGCACATTCTTTCCCATCGTCACCCTCAGAAAAGACAAAAGATGGCTCCTACCACCACAGACGGACAGACTGGCTTCTTTGGGTCGAGTGGAACCCCTGTTTTGGAGGGGATGCTCACATCCCACCTCCCCATCTGAGTAGACACACGAGAGGCCTCTGTCCCTGAGGTAGGGCGACGGGGTCCTGTGCATGCGGGTCTTTGCACATCCCTTCAGCCACTTCCTGGACCTTATTCTGCTTGCCTGCTGCCTCTGTCTCTGGGTTCCTGCTCCTCCGCCTGGAAGGCTGACTAACCAACGCTTCTTGCCTTACTCCTCCACTTAAAAGCCAACCCCCACTGGGAACGGGTGCCTGGAGACTCTCTGGAGTAGTCCCCACCTTGTTCTCTTCCAGGTCATCAAGTGAATGACCCCAGGGTCAAATCGGGCGGGCCCCCTGCGTTTGTAAATAAAGTTTTACTGGAACACAGCCATGCCCACTCAGGTGCACATGGCCTACGGCTGCCTTCACGCTGCAGTGCCAGAGAGGAGCGGTTGGGACACGGATCATATGACTTGCAAAGCTCAAAATATTTACTCCCTGGCCCTTTGCAGAGAAAGTTCTCTGCCCTTGTTCTGTAGATTTAACACAATGCATAATTATTTTTTCTCTACTGACTTATTCTTATTAGCATGGAAAAGCTTTAAGTCCAGCACGCAAGTTCTTGTTTGTCTTAAACCCCAACAGGCAGTACGTGCCTGGCAAAAAGACTGTGCGCAATGCAGAAGTAAGAGGGGCTTCCTATTTCGGTTTTCAAGGTCAGAGAGGCAATGAGTCTGCGCACAAGGGGCTTCGCCGGAGGGGGGCTACTGCTCTTTTTGCTTCAGTTTCCTTCACGGCCCTTATCTAGACTGGCGGGTCTTGAGTCTGTCCCCGCAGCTGGGATGCGAGCTCCGTGAGACCAGCCGCCATTTTTTTCCCCTATCTTGTTCACCGTGGGGTGCCAGCAACACCTGGGGCAGCGCCTGGCACTTCGTCGGAGCCCAGTAAGTGTGAGGAGTGACTGAGCAAATGAGTGAATGGGCATCCTTAGCCTTAGAAGGTGGTGTTTCTGACTCTGCACCAGTGTGGTGCACACCCAGCATGCCTGCAGTCATAGCGAATCAGCATATGTACTGTTCAAAACTGCGTTCATCTTCCATGCGTTCATGTGGACAGAGGGGCGCTCTGGCGCTGGAATCCTGAATGCAAAGGGTCCAAGCTCCCATTCTGTGTGGACGAAGAACATCTCCTCTGTAAAGCTGTGACTAATGAACTTTCCCAGTGGCTGTTTCATTTGTACTAAATCAGTCAACTCTCTCCTTTAAAGGTGAAGAGAGGAGGCAGGCACGGTAGGGGGGAAATTACAAATATGCTGAATCTACCATTTATTGGTTACCTGACCTGAGAATATGCTTCAGCCACTCGCCCAAGCCTCAGCGTGCCCATTCAGTAAACAGTGATACAAACATCAGCCTTCCTGGAGTGTTCTGAGACCACCAGGGGATGATGCGAGTCAGACTTCGTAGAGCAGGGTGCACTGTAGGTCCCAAGGGAGCTGTTCATACCCTCAGCAGCATCCTCAGTAACAGTGACTTGAGAACAGAGTTCAGGTGCAAAGACCAGGACGATACAGAACTGGTAGAGAATGGGATTGAGGGTGTGAACTCTGGAGCTCCACTATGTAAGCACAAAAACCCTTGTAGCTGAAATGGGATGCTACTGGGAATAAACTACGGGCCAGACTCCTAGTAAATATCGCAGGACTTTCTCTCTAAACCAGCCTCAAGCTGGAGTTGTTTCTCTATCACCTTCTGCAAAAGGGTGCCTTTCGGTGGTTGTGAGGATGACGACCAGAGTATATGAAAAGGAGTTGAGGGCAAAGTGAGCCTGAAGCACCAGCGGCTGGTCTAAGACAGGCACAGAGGGCAGAAGGTTCTGTTGGTGAAGAGATGTCCTGTCAGCCAGCGGCACAGCCCCGGGAATGAGATTACACGGGAAGTTCGAACCTGGCTGGGCTGTCCCTGGGAAGGGAGAAGGATATGGCCTCTTTCTTCCCGCCTGTAAAGTCAAAGCCAAGGACTAGACTCACGTAAGGAACAGAATCCAGCCATGAGATCATCTTATCCCAGTCAGCACGGAGCCCGGTATGCATACCTTCCACGGCGGGTACTCACCTGTCTCCTACCAACCTCATGCTATACCCTGGAGCATACTGGGCTGACTTCATGACTTTTTCTCCATTCTTTTGGAATCCACTGAAGTCCTTCTGACTTGAGGTGACATTCTGAGCACATTTTCATGAATGGGACAGAAGAAAAAAAAAACGGGCCTGAATCACATGACTAATCAGAGTCTATATTCTTTGCATCTATACAGACGTAAGCCCTTTTCATTAACATATTTAATCAGGGTGGGGATTATTGTCAGATAATAGTGTTTCTAAAACTTCATCCTAAGGAGAAAGCATGCGGGAATTTGTTTCCAAAGCAACTTAACGCTTGCTACTTTTTATTACTAAAGGTTTTAGTACCACGATCTACCCTTAAACCTCTGGCTAATGCCAGCAAACTCGAGGTGTCAGAAAATGGAAGGCAACCATCTGCACTGTGCTATATGCCCAGGCCATAGCGCTATGGCATCTAGTGAAGCTAAAGCCCATTTCAAAACAGCAGAAGACGATGTGGGCAATCCCAGAAGCCCACACAAATCTTTCTGTGGAACCAGGAAATGAGCATCTAGCTGAAAAATGAGACTGTGTTGCTCTCTCCACACCCCCACCCACCATCTCAGGGTTACATTAAGATTTAGCCCTAAATAATAACTGAAGCACGGGACAGAGCCACAAAATACAGGCAACAGAAACTCCTCACCGGAGTGCCCCAATATGGCTGAATGCTGACAGCGGCCCCATTTGTGTCTCCAACCCCTTACGGCCTGACGGCCATGGGGAGAGTGGAAATTCCGAGAGAAAATAAAGACCCCTCTTGGGTATAAAAACTCTGCAGCACCAGGCCCTTCTGAAGCCCCGACCCCAGGCAAGCTGGGAGAGACAGTGTACATTTTTTAGATGGGGTACTGCCCTCACAGGCAGTCAGAACATAGCCGCCCCCTGCCAGAAACCATTCATCAGAGCCTGCAGAAAGGGCTGTCAGCTCGGCCTACAGGCCTTAAGCCGGCGTGTCAAGATCCAGGCTAACAGCCAGAGTGTCCGGCTGGGGCTGCGGCTGGTAGCCAGGCAGAACTTTGATGTCTAAGGGTCGGCCAGCTGGTATGTGAGGGCGGCCGAGGGGCTCTGAAACCATACAGTCTGCTCGGAGGTCACGAGTTCTGAAAGCGAACGGGCTGTTAGAGAATCTCTAATAAAGATGGAGGTAGATGTTTAATATTGCTACCAAAAAAAAAAATTGTCCAAATTATTCCAGTATTTGTTTTGATTTAAATTTCCATTACACATGCTTTTCATTACGCAACTCAATTAGTATATAAAAGATTTTTTTTCTGTTTAAAATGTTTAAATGAACATAATTGTTCAATTTGGAAAGATTACAATGCTTTTATTTAATTAACACTGCAATAAATACATCACTCTGTAATGAACCCCATACTTTAAGGCCATTAACCATTCAATAAATTTGCAATATGGAAGGTTCTTCATGGAGAAGAAGATAAATAAAGCTATTTAAATGAATATACAACAGTTATGATGCTAAGCAGCAAATTACAAATTTTTGCTCCCATCCACCAGAGATGTACCTTGATTACAAACATATGCACGTGTAATAAACAGCATACATTTCAATGACTATTTTGAACATGAGGTTCACTGGACGGTAAGGAAAAATTCTGCACCATTGGTGGGGGCTGTCCCAGCACCTCCACGGCGTCTATGCAGCGAGGAGTCCTTTGGGGATCTGTCCAAAGGCTCATCTGTCCAGACCCGGGCCACCGGAGCAGAATAATCTATGGGTAATCACAAAATCAAATCCCTCAGGTGACACAGGGCTGTTACCTGCACCTTCTCAGCCACTACACATCTCAACAGGGCACATGTGCTGCAGCAAGGAGCTTCCAGACCCTGTCCTGCTTGTCTGTTCCCCACAAATAAGACGACAAACTTCCCAGGTGTATCAAACCCTGCCCCATCTCAATACCCTTGGTGCCCTCTAACCTGGAGCCCTGAAAGGTCACTGGGCATGGCAGGGGCCTGGAGCCCAGGCTTCTGGAGAAACCCTGAAGCTTAGGGCTGTGAAATGTCAGCACAGAGCCACAGAGCTGAGATGAGGAATGTATTTCGTCTCTTGCCCAGTGCACCTTACTAGTACTGGGGCTCTGTTCGCAGAGCAACAGCTAAGACCATGTGTCAAACTGAGGATGACGACCAGCACCGAGGGATCCACCCCCACATGCAGGGGAGCATCAGGGGAAACAGCATGGAGCTGGGTGGGAGCCTGGCCCAGGGTCACAGGGGAAACGGCAAAATCAAGCCCAAACCATCCATTCCTCTAAGGGCCCTCTTTTCAAGTGGTGTCAAGGAAGGTCCCTTTCAGCTTCCCTAGGGGCCTGGCCTTGCACCCCTCCCTGTCCTGCCCCTGTGGTTGGGCCTCTTGCAGGGAAATCTCGGGTCACAGGTGGGAACCCCGCACCCAGCCCCTCTTCCTGCACATGGAGAAAGACAGCAGCCCACACCGTACCGTGGGAACCTCCCCAGGGGCTCAGCCGGCCGCACGGGCGCATGGACCGAGAGCCCCCATTCTCTGCTCTCTCTCTGCTCATTTCCTAATGATGATTCCTACCCTCACCCAGTTACTGAGACACACATCAGATAACCAAACATATCCAAATTGGCTTAGTATGCAGCACACAGCAAATGCTTGGTACCTAAACTCTGCGTTCCACAGTCCGGCTTTTAGAAAATAGTCTACACAGTTAAAATCGACCTTACTGAGCACCTATTATTTCCGGGTAATGCTCCTGGCATTTGGACCGATGGACAGATGACGTTCTGTTCTAGCACTTACTCTGTAGTGTACGGGGCTGGGTGGGGGGAGTGAGGGGAAGACAGAAAATAAATAAGAAAAACATATAATATATACAAATATATATATATATATATATATATATAACTACATGTTACATAACAAACAATATATATAATATTATATATTATGATTATGTAAAAATAGGTAGCATTTCACGTTGTGACAAAAAATAAGGATGGGTGGAAGAACTGAGTGGCGCGGGTGAGCTGAGGGCTATTCAAGGGGGGCGACCCTTAAAGCCAGGCCAGGAGGGCAATTCGGGCGAGGGGGCGCATGCCGCGGGTAAGGGGGCGCATGCCACAGCCCCGGAGACACTGCAGCAGCCGGCAGACATCGGTGCAGGTCAGACAGGGACTCCTGGCTCCCCTGTCCCCGTGGCCCAGCCTGCGGCCAGATCTGTCCATTTCGACATACAAACATTTACGAGACCGGCCCTGTGACAGGCACCAGTGGAGACGAGAAACTGCCTGAGGTTTCAACCACCTTGCAGGCCTTCTGCACTGAAGCTGATGGTCAGGCACCGGCAGGATGGGCTTTTCCAGACTCCAGAACATTCCAGGACCCGTCTCCCTCTTCTGAGATGATGAGCCTGGCGTGTGAAGGGGAAGAGGGTAGTGGGCTTGGAGCCAGGTGACAGCTGTGGCAAAAGGACCACTGGCCTGGGTGGGGCCCGGGTCTGCTCATTCTGCGTGCGGCGATACTGCACATGGGGAGCACACAGATGGGGGAGCGGAAGCAGCCAGGGCGAGTCATAAGGGTCAGGGGCGTGCAGGGCCCACATCAGGCTAGAGATAGTGCCCTGGATTTTCTCCCTGTTCACAGAGCTGTCAGGATGTTAATATAGGAAAATAAGCACCTCATCTTCCCATCCCCTCTTCCTCCAAATTGCCTGGAGGAGGAAATCAACAGGCAGAGAAAGAAAAAAAAAAAGACAGTTCTGGGTGAAGGGCCCCTTGGCCCCCTCAGTCTCCAAGGCTGGCTGGTTCCATTCCTGCCCCCAGCACAATATGGCCACCTGAGCTGGCTCCTTTTCTGTATAAAAAGCTGCCTTCAAGTCCCATCACAGGCAACAGACAGCATCTGGCATACATGCTCATTCCACTCCGCCCATGAGCCTGCCTCTCTCTTCTTTTTTGCAAAATTCTTTCTGAGGATTAGCCTGGGGGCTTCCAAAGGGCCTGGGCCCACGTTAGAATCATAGAATTTAAGAAAAGTATCTTTTATTCTGGTTGTGATGATAATGGAAGTCAGCAAGACAGAAAGTTATGAACAATTAAATTGTTAGAATAGGCAAAGATTTCTTAAACTGGTCACAGAAGGCACCACCAGCAATAAAATTAAAACCCTGGTAGACTGGATTTCATGAAGACAGTGCAACAGCTCAGAAAATATGTACAAAATATAGAAATCCAGCAGAGAACTTGTATTCACAATATAGAAATAGCTCCTCCAAATCAATAACAAAAATCGGAGAACACAGCAGAAAAATAAAAAAGGGCAACTGCTGAATGGGGACGCCACAGACATACACATCCAATCAGCATCTAGGAAGGAGTTCAAGATTGTTACTCTGCAGAAAAGTTGCAAAATAAAAGCCCTGCAAAATAGTATCACTAACTTACCAGAATGGCTAAAAATAGAAACCTGAAAATACCACAGGTAAATAATGATAGAATGGGTAAAACTCACACAGTGCTGAAGGAAGCATAAATTGATCACCCAATTAAGAAAAAACATGCAGCAATTCCTGCTAAATCTAAATCTCACCTAGGCTAAACAGTTCTGTTCCTGTGTATATACCCAAGAGAAACTGAATGATACGCCCACCAAAAACACGTAGAAGAAAATACCACTGCTGCTTTTTTCTTAATTGCCCCAAACTGGAAGCAGCCTACATGCCTATCGGTGGGAGACAGTCAAGTAACTTGTCTTTTTTTCATATACTAGAATGGTACACAGAAATCAAAGGACAAATTGCAGATATACACATGGGTCAATCTCAAAGACGTTATGTCAAGCAAAAGGTAGGTTCACGTGTGCGCGCCCCATGGCTCCATCTGTACCAAGTTCAGTTCAAAGGGAGATCTAGCTGGTCAATGCTAGTCAAGGTCTATCAAAGCTAATCGGTGGTGACAGAAGCTAGAGCAGTAGTTATTGGAAGAGTCTTATCTGGGAATGTGTCCCTGGGATGCCAGAGGATGCCAGACAAGTTCTGCATCTTGTTCTGGGTGGTGTCTTTCATGTGTGAAAATGGACCCGCACACATAAGTAAAATGTCATGGAGTTACGCCTGCAGGTACTTCTACTACTAAGGTGTGTGACAGTTAGAAATGATGGTGATTTAAAACCTCTTATCGATGTCTTCCAAAAGTCAAGTCCTTCACCAGCAGGGAGGGATCTTATGGACCGGGGTACAGTGCTGTCTGTGGGGTCTCCTTTGGAAGCCTTCTCTCTCCCACAAACAATCACATATGTACCTCATGCTTGTGTAATGTTGGTAAAGGGCATTCGTATCTCTTAGATCCTCTGAAGTGGCAGCCCTGTGTGACACACAGGACAGGTATGTAGGGTCTCTGCAGGTGTGTAAAGCCGTGGAAACCGAGGGAAGGACTTTCAAGTCTGGGGACCGTCGATCAGACAAATGAGAATGATAGAATCAAAGTGCCATCAACAGCGGTAGGGAGACTGCTCGCTATCCCCTCTCTCTCCATGTCTCTCTTCTCTCGTCCACTTTCTCTCTGCACTATTTCCTAGTTTACCACAAATCTACCACTCTGTGCTACAGCATAAGGCGCTTCTCTCCAATCCCCCAGGGGCCTGCAGCACGCTGCCGTGGGACACCTACATCACTTCTTCCTGAAGGCTTCCCATACCAGAAATCTACCGTTCCTTCTTGGCACCCTGTACTGCTTTCCTGGGAAGAGCATGCCAGTTCTCCTTTGCCTCTCGAGCCCCACAGACCTGCACATCTCTGGCCAGTAGGAGCACTCGGTCCCCCAGGCTGCATAGACGGCACTGACGCGGGCCAGGCCAACAAGATCTGACGGGTTATGACAGATCGCTGACCACTCTACCTGAACACCTGCATCCGGTCGTGACTGACGTTCGCCTGGTCTTAGGCTTCTGAATTCTACAAGCCAAAATACGCCCTTCTGAAATTAAGCCACGCAGCAGTGGCAAAATAAGGTCAGCCATCACCAGCTCTACTTTTATTCTCCTTCCTGTTTGCATGACTTTGCCATGGGAATTTGCAATTTCTCTAACTAAAAAAAGCACTCTACTTCCCCACCCCTTGCTCAAGGTCACACTCCTAGAAAGTAAGAGAGTCAAGATTTAAGGTCAGGGCCTCTGAGTTTAAGGGCCCAGGGTCTCAACTACTGAGTCACAGAAGTAGTGGTTGGTGACCACCTTTAATTTCTGGAGGCCAAACAGGAACGTGAGTCTCTGGGAAGCTTTGTCAATGTTTTCTTAACAACCCGAACTGCACCTGAAAACATGTAAACAGTAAAAACTAAGTTTGTGTGTGTGCTTTTTTTCTAACACACCAGGAAGTCTAGACACCTGCTTTTGTATATTTTCTGGAGGGGGGAAAAATAGACTCATTGTATAAAACTTATTTCCACCACTTGGAGCGGCTTTAGTAAAGACGGGCTACGTTTGTGACTCAGCGGTGAGACACAAACGTTTCGAACGGGGCCTTCCTCCTCACCCACCCTTCCCCTGCGGATGCTCTGAATAATGCAAAGTCTGTTTAAAGCTCTGCTGATTCACTCAAGAAAAGGATCAGCATATTTTGAAATACTGGTCATACAGTCTGGGAGACGAGAGCATTAAAACACAGGGCAAAACTCAACAAGCGACTTCCTGTCAGCTGCTTCTCAAGACTGCATGGGCTCATGACACTTCATAAAAGAACATGAGCTGTAAATAATTCATGATTTCAACTGCATTTTTTTCATCAAGTGATCTAGACATCTGTAAGACCGCTTCATTCTCCTTGCGGAGTGCGTGAGGTGTTCGTTTCCTGCTCTGTCGCTAAGGGCTCACTGGGTGCTAGGCCCTCTCCTGCTGGCCCCGTTCAGAGGAAATGGTCCATCCTCAACCATCATGGACCTACGAGAAAGGCGATCTCACGGGGCTCAACCTAACAGACACTGTATGCTTCCCACCTGTCAGGGGTTCCTATTACCCCTAGTTCATTAGGATGCTGGGTCCATGAGGACAGGAAACTCATCACTTTCATCACTAAGTCCTGGGCGCCTAAAACAGGGTGTGGGATGAGGTAGGTGCTCATTAATTATTGGATGGATGGGTGGATGGAAAGCTGAAGCGGAGGGAAGGTTAGGGACACGGATCTGCGGCAAAGCCTCCCGCTCACCAAGCTTACGGCTGGTTAACGCACCAACTGTCATCTCCGATTCTGGTCCCAGGACTCACCACTGGTGGCATGTCTCTAAAAGTCACACCCATGTCTGTGGGCAGAGGAAGGACCTGGAATGCCCATGGGGACGCAGGCAGTGGCCTTGTCAGGCCTCCCCGGGCCCTTTGGGGCGAGGGCACACAGCAGAGGGCTACCTTGCCAAAGGGCATTGTACACGAGGTGGACAGGAGGCCTGACGTTTCCCAGGGAGGTGTGGGGAGCTGTGTCCGTGTCACCCCCCCATCAGGAGGCAATGCCCCGTGAAGGGAGGCCCCCCAGGGGTTAACCAGGGAGGTGGAGGGGGCAGAGCAGGCTGGGGAAATGAACCTCGAGGAGGAGGAGGCTGGGGAAGCAACTCAGGCTGGAATCATTCTGTTTTATGAATACTTTATGAGGCGTACCAGGAGTCGCACCAGTGGGCAGGGGCTGGAATGTTTTCTGGCTTTAAAGGGAAAGCCGCCCACCGGGCCGTGAGTGTGCGAGAGGCAGTGTGCTATGCAACACATGGAAGCCCCTCTCTGCGCGGCCTGGCTAGCTTGTAAAACCTGGATCTAGCAGCGGTACACACTAGCAGATGTGTCTCCCTTTGAATGCTAAAACCGCCGTGGAGTTTTGCACAAGTGCCACGCTGAGCTACATGTTTTCAGGGACTTACCTCGGTGGCTGGAAGAGAGCCACAGGGGACCCTGGGCCGGGGGGGTGAATTTGGAAATGGGTGAGGCGTCCACCTCCACACCCATGCTTTCTGTGCTCAGAACTGCCCCCTGGTGACCAGGGGCCAAGGAGGGGGCTCTCTGGGGGAGGCAGTCTTGCTGGGGAGGACAAACATACAAGGAGCCTCAGAAAGAAATACTCCTTTGTCCACATCAGCGCAGCCCCTTTAACGGCTCCCTGTCCACCCACTGGCGAAGCCACAGGCACCCCCATAAACTGACCCCTCCGCCCGAGGCCTCGGGGAATGCCTCACCCCTGCTCCCGCACCCCGGGCTCATGTACAGGACGGAGCCCAAGCTGACCTCCAGGCTGCCTTGGCGTGGCCAGGCGGCTCCTGTGGCCTCACCCAGCCCTGGACCTTGTCCCTGCCCCAGCCCCTGGGTTCTCCAGGTCAGTGCCCATTTCCCACAGCAGAACCAGCGCCCACATGGCTTCTGGACCCAAGCCAGGGTCTGCGTCGGGGCCTCTTGCTTTCCTGAAATGGGACAGATGCTCAGCAAGCCACGGCAAGGGACATTTCCATCACACGGGCTATGTACCAATTGCCTGGAGACACCCATCCCGCCGTCGGGAGGCTTTTCCGCCTCGGCCTCGTAACACGCTGCTCTTCTGTCCACGAGCTCTGAAAGCCCCTCTCTCCCTCCCGCCCTCAAACCTGTTCTCCATCCATCACCCCTCGGAGGAAATTCCAGGGGACATTTCTTCCTGATAAGGTTTTTCTCTCACTTTGAGCTGGAAGGTTTTCCCCTGTCCAGACAGGCTGGAAGTCATGCTTTGGGTCAGATCTACGTCTTGCTGCCTTTTCAAGAACACCTGCTCAGCCCCTGAACGCACTGTTCTTTCTATTGGGGTGAAGTTGGTTTATCTGCACAGGAAGATGCCGGCATCCTCCCAGCTCATTCTGGGATGTTGTTAGCATGAACTCCCTCAAGGAAATGGATAGTAGGGTACGAGTGAAGATAGTAGACATGGCATTTGGCCAGGGAATTCATAGATGTCTCATCCTGCTTGCTTTCTGGCTTCATTCATTTATGATTCAAAATTAACAAATGCTTGCCATGCATCACCCCCATTTGGTGTAATAAAACAGCAGCAAGAAAAAAGACAGACAAGATAAACATGCTCATGGAGCTCACAGCTTAGTGAGCGGTCAGAAGCAATACACAAGAATAGAAATAATGAGCATGATTATTCAAGACAGTAACAAGGCTTGAAGGTAATAATGGGATAAAGAGTGAATGGCAGAGGTGGGTGGATGGAGAATGGGGAGGTTTGCTTTAACCACAGAGAGCCAGGCAAGGAGGATCAACCTGTGCCCTGGAGTGTGTGTTCTGCAGACAGAAACAGAGTCCTAGAGACTTTGTTTGAGTTCTGGGAAAAACCTCTTTCCCAAATCATGGCTGGTCTAAATGGGCAAAGGGCAGTCTGCTGGGTGGCTGAGCCCAGCACCGGCGTCGGCATTTCAGTGTCAGTAAAGAAAGAGTCCGGGTGCTGGTAACAAAGGACAGAGGGACTCTGGCAGGGGCCACGGGGGGACTGTCCGCATCCACTGGCCTCCCACATGTGGACGCTGCTGCAGGGTGGGAGTGCCCCGCCTGACCAGCCGCAGATCTGGACCCTGGGACCACCCACAGCAGCTGCTGGGCACATCCCCTCAGGGGGAGACGCCCCCAGCCCCCTCTGGAAGCCAACAGGCAGGTCCCCGCAAGAGGGTGCTGGCTTTGGAATTCGAAGACGTTACCAAGTCTCTTGGTTGTTCCAGTTTGTATCCAAATCTCAGTAACTGCGGACACAGTCTACACTGCAGGGGCCTGGGTGTGAACAAGAGCCTTCAGCTGACTCGAGGGCGGGGTGAGTGGCAAGGACCCGGGTGAAGGAGGCTGAAAGGGTGTCAGGCTCACATTTCTGGGTGTGTTACGTGCACAAGTCCATGACCCTAATGTAAATTTCACTCCAAGATCCAACCTACATCCTAGCAAGGGCTCAGACAGCTGGACATAGGGCTGCGATAAATCTTGAGAGGTTTACGAGGAAGCCACTGGAAAATGACAGGTAGTAAGGCTATTCTAGGAAGTGGGAGACCCTACAGAATCTACAGAAGCCAGAAAAAGTACTGTTAGAAACCAGTGAGTGGGCTTTCCAATCAGGGTGAGCTAGGGCTGAGAGGTGGTAATCAGAGCATCTACTCATCAGCAGATGGACAGTCACATGGTCAGTGGCATCTGGTCGCTTGTGTAGCCCTTACCAGGTACTACTTGGTGCTAAGGGTTTAATACGCATTAAAGCATTTCGTGCACACATCAGTCCTTGGAGAGAAATGTCATGATGTCGGTGATCCTTCTAGGAGAGAAACCTGACTCTCAGATCATTTGAGTAGCTCTCCCAAGATCACAGAGCATCTGGGCAGCATGGACGCATCCCCACGGGGACCAGCTGGCTTTGAAGCTGCGGTGGCCCTTCACCCAGTGGGGATCTGGTGGCTGCTTCCACAGCCGTCACCGAGGGCCTCAGGGGAGGGAGGAGGGGAGGGCGAGCACTTCCAGCAGAGAAGGCCAGACCCGCGTTGGGAGTGTGCCGAGAGCCACACAGGCTAATGGCGGTTAATCCAGAGTCCAGGCCAAGGACTGGGGGCCACCTCCGCGAACCCTGCCCCTCCCCAGTTCCCCACAACAGCTGAGGGCAGGCGCTGCCTTTGCGTGCACAGGGGAAGAGCTGCATTTCTCAGGAAGGGAGACCCGATGTTCTCTAAGGCCCTGAGGAGTTATTCTGAGAAAGGCCAGTGAGTGAAGGGACCTTCCCGGTTCCTGCATCTTCCTACTCCCAGGCTCTTATGTTAGAGGGGTCTTGTCCCTGACTCTGCCCCTGTGCACCCCGTACAATGGCCTTTGTACCACCGGCTTCTTCAGAGAAGGGGACCTCCAGCGTGTGACCGTGGCGGGAAGGCGGGAGGAGCAGCCCGTGACGGGGGAGCGGGCTTTCATCCTCCTACGGACAGATGCCTTTGCTCTGCCCCTGCCTGCCGCTCTGGGGGCTCTGAATGGAACAGGAGGCCACCGGAGGGGGCGTCCACCACCAGCCAGCCCCACGAGGCCACTGCTGTTTGGCTCCTGCAGAGGGACCCTCTGGGAGGGGTGAGCAGGCCCTGGACAAGGGGTGGGAGGGCAACCTCCCTCTCTGGGGGACGAGAAGCAAGCAGAACCATCAGTCCTGCCCTTGGAAGAGAACATTCCAGTTTAAAGGGGAGACACACTGGACAGGCATGGCCACGCGTGAACTTTCACAGAGCTGTTCCAGCCAGGACACTTCAGTGCCACCCTGACCCTCGGACACACCCACCCCCTCGACCCCAGGCACACACACGCACCACTGCCCTCCAGGGGCACACTGCGCCATCCAGACCGGCCACCCCCAGGATGAGAGACGGGGTAAACAGACTTGTGAGTGGGACCGGGTGCTCATCACTGGGACGGAGCGTGTGCAGGCCTCTCGGCAGGGCCCAGACCTCAGCATGGACACTGGGTGGACGGCCTGGCCCCCGCTCCCGGATGGCCACACCCAGCTGTCGTGCACCCGCTGAGGAGACTCCCATGAGCTCTGCATCTCTGCCAAAATGCCTCAGTCCATAATCAAGCTCAAATATTTGTCCAACTTGGACTCAATTAATTCTCTGGTGCAGCACAGAATGCCCGGTGGGCTCTGTACAGATGCAGCCTCCTCACTGGATGGGATGCTTTATGTCTCCCCTGAGAGGCTGAACCCATCCTTAAATATAAGCGTGTGTATGTGTGCATGCATGCACGTGCAAGGGGGAGAGAAAGGAGGGGCAGAGAGAGAAACAGACGCACGGAGACAGGCCGAGGGGTGCATGCTCACCACACCAACCTTTCCAGACGGCCCACCACGGGACAAATGCAGGTGCTCCCAAGGGGAGCAGGCCCTGCGGTCACGGCAGAAACAGGCAGCACACAGCGGTCAGCCCCCCTCACTCAGCACACCCGCAGCTTCCCCACAGCCTGTGCCCTTTGGTTCGGCCGCCCAGCCCCAAGGAGGATTTGAGTTCATAGAAACATGTCTTAGCCAGTCCTTAGGGTGACAACAGCAGCCTGGGGGAGGGACAAACTCAGACAAGGAGCGGCATAATGCGCCCCTTGCGTCAGCCTTCCCAAAGGACCAGGGATGGCCGTGAGGGCTCTGGGGTGGCCCGCCAGTCATCAGGGGCCTGGACCTGCATCCCGGGCACAGGGTGTTTTCGGTGACTGTGTCCGTAACATATGCCAGGTGGGTTCAAAGTGATGCGTTCAAATAAACATGGGAAAGGTGGCCCGGAGAGAGGCCCCGGGGGATGTGGGTGCTGGGCAGTGTCGTGGGAGTAGACAGACTGGAAACCCAAGAGAAAGGCAAGATCCCATCAGCAGGAATGGGGAGGAAAACTCCACGCTGGAAAACACAAGCTGGTGATAAGCAGCCTAAGAGTCCTTGCCATGGCTGTCAGGGGCAGGAACACTCCCTGCAGAGGAGGAAAGGGTCAGAGATAAGGCCTCAGAGGCAGAACGTGTGTCTCTGCATGCTGACAATGGCTGAGTTAGAGGTGCGGCTGCCCAACTAGCCCTCGGTCAGCCACTGGTCACTGAAGCAGCCAGGGACATACTGTGAATAGGACAGATATGCAATCTGTCATCTCCCTTCTCTCTCTGTCTCTCTTTTTGACAAGTGAGAACACTCTATTGAAGTACATATACATACACATTTCAGGGGTTGGAAAATGACTAAGAAGCAAGATCCAGCCCAAGATCCCGTTAGGCCGTCTACTCCCCCCACCAGTCTGCACCAGATAAGCCTTTATTTTAAAGTTTCCCTGCATCTGTTCACCCGGGCAGAGGAAACGGTATTGAATCCAGGGGCTAATAGGCAAGTCTGGGAGTCAACTAGTCAGCGGCATTACAGGAAAGAATTTCTGCTGGGGGGCGACCCTAAATTGCAAGTCAACAGCTGCCTCTCTAAACCAAGTGGCCCCGGCTCATTTACTGCACACCCTGCCATCCAGCGTCCTCATCTGCGAAGGGCAGATTGGCATTATAGTCCTTCAAAGAGACATACGTGGCAAGAGTCGGATTTGATAACAGACGTGAAGTGCTGAGTATGGGCCCGGCTCAGTCAACACTCAGTGCACGTGGGATAACTGAAACCATTCCTATTAGTAGTAGCAGTTTTAGAGTTAAATTAGTATTAATGCAAGTCTTCCTAAGGCTAGGGAGGACTACGCTTACTAAATAACTAGATGCTCAGCTACCGAAGCAAACACTGGGATACTCCACCTGTTTTGCCTACATGATGCCACAAGAGCGGGACAGCTGCCTGCCAGTTGCATGGGCCACCAGTGCCATCAGGAAGCCATGAGGGGGCCCGAGACTGAGGCAAGTCTTCACGGACTGGGAATGCTGGTAGGAAGGCACAGTGCGAGACAGAGCTGTGCGAAGCGGTAAAACACGGACTATGCCCTCCCACCAGCTCTGGGATGAACGGCCCACAGAGCAGAGCCACACGGGGACTTGGAGGAGTTGGCCTGTGGCGGGAACCGAAAGCACTTCCCACATGCCTCTGTGTCCACTGGGTCCCTAAGGTGCCGGGAACCCCACGCGGGATGCATGTCATGAGCAAGAGTAAAGGTCAGACCTTTGTAGGCTGTGGCCTCCTGCGTGTTCATGGTGTTGTGCAAACGAGAGCTGCTGAGAAACTACAATGACGAGGCAGTCCCCCCAGGGGTCGGGTACGGGGTCAGCATGGAGACGGCACCCAACAGATGCCGGGGAGGGAAGGGGAGCATCAGGCATCCCAGTGACCTCATGCACGTGGCCTCCTTCAGTTTACACGTCCCACTGGACCAAACTGGATGGCACCAGATGTGCTCTCTGGAGCCATGCCTTTCCTATTTGAAAACATATTTTGGAGAGCCTTCCATATTAATACATGTGCAAAACCATCCACGTAGGGTTCTGGGGTGGGGTACCGACAAATACCTTTTGCCTAATTCTAGGTCATTACCTACTGTTTTTGTCAGGATGGGTTAAATATGCTGCAGTAACAACAATTCCAAAACTCCAGGGGCTCACGATAGCCAGTAACAGGTGCCTATGAAAACTGGTGACATTTTCCCAACCTGCCCTCCAAAGAGGTTATACTAATATACAACCCCAATGATGGTGACGTAGGAACACTGCCCATCCCACCCCCACTCCTATGCTTTAGCAAAGAACAGCTCAAGAGCAGGTCAGTGAAAAGCCCAGCCTTAGCAGATCCACTCGGTTGATGCCCTCAACCCCACGTTCTGCCTTCTTTCCCCCAAAAGCATCCCAGATGTTCTTTAAAGAAAGCCCCCGTGCAGACACTGGTCTGCTCGTTAATTATACTGTGTCATGCTGCCTCCAAACTCTCGGGTTCAGGAGGCATGATTTCCAGAAAGGCTGCTTTCCTGGCAGAACACAGGCCCTCTGATTCCATCCTCCCCACCATGCAAATATGTGCTGCTTCTAGCCAGCAAAGCTCTCATTCCCACAGCCTCGCCATTAGCTCTGCGCAAAACTATGAGCGGGAAAGATGAAGAAGTGGAGGGAGGGAAAGATGACACACGGAACATTCTTCAGAAGCCACCTCCTTCCCATTCTGAAGTTTTAATCACCACTGATGACTTTTATCTCCAAGGAAACTGCCTCGGTTCTGAGAAGAGGTGCTTCCAGCTTTGTTCGATCTGTACGCGGCCAGAGGATAAGACAAAATGCAGGAAGGAGGCTACAGAGGGGCCGCAGGAAAATCACTCCCCCAGCAGAGAGCATCCGTCCACTCCAACAGTGGGGAAGCCCCAGGCACAGTGACACTTCCCAGGAATCAGGCAGACCCAGGCTCAGGGTGTCAGTGGGTGCGGCTATGGAGGGCCCTCCGCTTTCTCCTGAGCACTGCCAAAGCCCCCCTCGCGGAGACAGGCAGGAAGCCCACGACCTATGGCCTGTTTCCGCCCTTCCTCCGGGGACTCTCACCACCCCCTCTGGTCACAGTGCATAGGTCTGAGCCCGAAGGAGCATGGCCCTCAGGGAACTAGAATTCTAAGCTCAGCGGCCCTGCTTCCTGGTGGTGAACTAGGTGAGACACTCTTTCTGCACCATACCTGGTATAGCGCAACTGACAGCCGCTCTCCTGTGGAGCTGGTTTGCAGGTTAAATGAGGTTATGCTGTAAAGCTCACCCAGGACGTGTTCCGTAGCAAACACGCAACTGTTATCACAATGTCTTACTTTCTATATCCACTATCTCCACTCCAAGCTTGGCCTCGTCACTTCACCCAAAAACTAGTATAATTGATGCCTACTGGCTTCCCCTGCCTTCACTCTCGCCTTCTGAATCCCATAGTGGACACTGGTGGAGAGATCTGTCATTCATTCATTCATTCATTCATTCATTCATTCATTCAGTTTCAGTCTGTGGGAGCCCATCTAGCCTATGGGTTAGTTTTAGCATCTGGAAGATCTATCTAGCTTGGTGTCCTGAACCTGCCAGCATCTAACATATGAGCTTGGGGAGGTTACTGATGCTCACCAGCCTTAGTTTTCTCACCTTGAAAATAGGAGTAATAAGATCTGCCCCAGCAGGAAGGCATTCTAAAATTTGAGTTTGGGTAGAATCCATCTGAACAGCTTGTTTAAATGAAGATTCCTGGGGTATGATCTGGGGTCTTGCCTAGATAAACTTACCTGTAATAGGCCCTCCATTAGACATGCCTGTCATGTTTTGAGAAACCTGCTGTGAAGACAGGAGTAGACACTCCTGCTGAGGGCTGGGTGCTGTGCCTCGCACACAGTAGGTGCTCCTCTACTATCAGTTATAGCACACAGACCTTTGGACCAACCAGAACCTGTTTTGAGCCCCTCTATCTGCCAGGCATCGTGGGAGGTACTAGAATATGTCAGCAGCCCAGCAAGATGCAGGCCTGCCGTCAGGTCTACAAGGGCAGGCAGGCATTGAACAGCGAGTCTGAGTATTATGAAAAAGAAACACAGGGCACCCTAAACCACTGGGAAAATGGTTCAGACATTCCTGTTCCCCTACTGCCTCCCACCCTAACCTTGTAAGACCAGCTTCCTGAGCTGTGCGGGCAGCAGTGTGCTGGCATCAGCTCCTACAAGCCAGGCGAAGCTGCTAAAAATTGTTAATTGTGCAAGAATTTTGTGAGCCAAGTGACTCCCTGTTGATAACATGAATTCACCCATGATGGGGGCATTTACACCGCGGAAATCCAGAAACGCCACAAATCTGCGTTCTCCCGCCAGCCCCAAGAGCCGCTGGTGTTAAACATTCGCTCGCAAGCAGCAGCGCCCAGGCCGTGCCACCATCCTCTCGCGCTCGGCCTTCTTTCCGCAGCACTCGTACTGGTCTGACCCCAGCCCCACCTCCAGATCCTCCTGACTGCCTCAGAACCACCCAGATGAAATCTCACGCCATGTTTAGACTTTTTCCCTGGGAGAGTGGTTGAGTGCCAAGTCACCCATCCCGCTGGTGAGGGCACCCGCCTCTGTAATGAATTCCACCTGCTCGGCACACCCTGTGCTTCTCGGTGCATAAAGGAGGAAACATTTCCCCTCAAGCAGCAGTGACCTCTGATGGGGTCTTTCCCATAAAGCCTCCGCAGGCTCACACCCTACATGCTCCCCCCCAACACCACTGGGTTGCTTGCTGGGTCACGAGAGTGGAACAGGCTGTTTTTCTCAACATCCCTTCCGTAGAGTGCAGATATGCAGGTGATGTCCCCAGCCAGGTGTCTTCCTGTGCCCCTGGGGTGAGGCAGGGCTGACCGCTGGCCCCTGAAGGAGGTCCCCTAATCATATCACTGGTTGACCCCAAGATGGGAAATTCTTTTCCCCGGTACAAAACATGCTCCCCTACCCATCTCCCTCTGATAGAAACTTAGAAGAAGAAATCCCAGGCCATGGGCCTGAAACAGAAGGGCCTTAGACAATTCATCTCACACTTCAGCAACTTTGCAGTTTATATGTGCAAACCTCTCTTATTTACTTGTCCTGTTTTTGTTAAAGTAAACTCATTTGGAGCCACCACATAAAAGGGTTTTGTTTACATGGCCTCTGCTTTCAGTTTAGATTCCCGGTTTAGTCTAATAAAATAAGTCCCATTTTATTCTCCCAGAATAAGAAAACTCTAAATAACATCCTGAGCCTCCCAGACATGGATAACAGGCCCAAGATTTTGTGCAAAAGGCTCAGAGGGTGGCAAGAGAAAGGTGGGAGGCAGAGAAGGAATTTGTGGGAGGTCGGGGCCTGGAGTCTTTACAAATCAGGCCCGCCTGAGTGCCAGAGTTTGGGGCTCAGGGCGTGCCAATGCTTTCTGGCCTGAAAACCATGATGGGGTTCCCTCAGAATGGAGCTGAGAGCTGGTGGTGCCCACTGGCTCAGTGGGGTGTCCGGGGCACTCCCAGGGCCTCACTTGCACCCATTACCTTATACCCAGGGCTCTTCCCGGTCAGCATCTCATCCTGTGCATGTGGGACACCTACCCTCCCCACCCCACTTGGCACACAGGGATTGTCACATTACCTACAAAGAGGGCAGAAGAAGGCAGCTGGGCATCCCCTGCTCCTACATCCCTGGGGGCGGGGGGCATAGGGGCTCTCTCTGGAGCACTGGGGGGGCAGGATCTCTGCCATGGGAATTATCCACTGACAAAGCAGGCAACTGAAAAGGCCCACGGCCATTTCTCTCCCCTCTGTCTTCACTCATGCTCCTCGGGGGTGGGAAGGCAAGCCACTTCCTGCAAGATGGAGTTCAACCACAAGAACTTGTTCATGCACCTGTCCTAAGGGTGGGAGACTCCCCCGCGGACTCTCGGGGCACCCTATCCGTAATACTGTTCCTTCCACTTTCCGGGGTGTGGCTAAAGCACAGCTCACGATGAGGGCCCCTGTGCAGGGCAGTCTGGGAAGGCGTGAGTGGCTGTGTGAGCGGCCCCTGGAACTGGGCGGAGGCCCTGGCAGAGTCAACAGGGCAACTGTGAAAGCTGCTCTGTGCAGCGCTGTGTGGCACGCAGAATGGAATGGACGCACCTGAATATCCTGAAGGGCAGAGGTCGGGCAGGCAAGTGCCAGTGAAAAAGCAGAGGTGCAGCATACTGCCATTTATGTTTTTAAAAAGCCTCAATTTCAAAGGCATTATGCAGAGTGAAAAAACACCATGGACAGGGTCCACTAGTATATGACTCCATTTATACAACGTTCTCCACATGACAGAACTGTAGAGATGGAGGGAAGATCGGTGGTGCGCAGGGATCAGGGAACAGCGGAGGGGCACAGGAGGTGAGACTGTGAAGAGGTAGGCGGTGGTGTGACCAGAATAATTTATCAATGGGGTCATTCTGGATCTCGATTGGGGTAGTGGTTACGCAAATCTACGTGATATAAAATGGCATAGAAATACATACGCAAATGTTACCAGCTGCCTGGTTTTGATAGTGTAGTATAATTATTTAATATGTAACCACTGGGGGAAACTGGATGGACACTACAGATGATACCATGTCTGTGTACGTGATATACAAACATATTTATAAAAACAATACTACTTGTTTCCATAGGTATATTGGCAAGTAAATGAAAACAAACACCTAAAAGGATATATGCCATACTGATAGCTGTGATCGCTCTGCCAGATGGGGGGTGTTGCAGATTAGGGCTTGACCAGGGGGTGTTTGACCTTGCCTATAATGTATAATGGGAGAATATTTTTTCCAACACATAAGCATTTGTGTACTTTTTGTGTAATTTTTTTAAGTATCATTAACTTTGTAGAGTCAGCCAAAACCATCAAGTACTGACTGAGCATTTACTATGTGAGCAGATGCCGTGGTTGCAACAGAGAAAAGCCGGCATAGTCCCTGGTCCTCACGGAGGGAGGGATGGTCCAGCCATTCAACAGACGGTCACATGGATGACGGTTCCCAGGACCATGAGCAGAATACATGGAGGGCAAACAAGGATTCATTTCTGTAGCCTCCACAAGGCCCCTGTGCCCAGCAGCTATTCACTTACTGATTCGCTCATCAGACCTTCTCTCTGCTTTCTGGACCCCCCTGAAGAGAAGGAAAGTAACACCCAGCTTCCGGCCTCAGTTGCAGGAGGCACATCGGACAGACTGACCACCTGCAGTTTTAGGCAATGTATTTGCCGTGGGCCGAGGCTTCACTGGGAAGACGGAGAAGAAGATTGCAGCCCCGGACCTGGGAGAATGAATGGAACGAGGCAGTCTTGTGCTGGAGCAGGCGGGCCTGAAGGACTCACAGGAGCCACTCTGCACAGCAGTTCTACAGCTGTCACTCTTATTCTGACCTTGGGGGAGGTCACAGGACTTGCTGGCCTGTGGTGGGGTCAAGATTTGCAGCCAGGTTTCCTTGTAAGTCATATTTTCTCACCATCCTCACTGCCCCAAACACACACGTGCACACAGAGATTAGAGCAATTAAAGAACAGCACCAAGTCCGCGTGATACATATTCTCCAAGGACTAGCTGAGCACCTACTAGGCTCCAGGCGTCATTCTAGGCACTGGTTGACGCTTCCTAATGAGTTTATGGCAGTAGCTCGCACAACCAAGGATTCTGGATATTTTTAGAAAAATACTTAAAATAGCTCAATGGAATTCTCATGTTGAGAGCCTGAGCACACACACATTTATTTCCATGCCCTCTCGCCCAACTGAATCCTTCTAAATAGCAGTCAAGGATATAAGGAGCCATAAACCGCAGGACCGTGAGAACAAGACACGTGACTCAGCCTAACAAGGGACATTGACAGAACTGAGGCACGTGAGTTTCCAGATTGAACAGGTTCACCAGGGGCCCAAAACAATGAGCAAAGAAAAGATCATTGGGGTAAAGAGAAGGTCCTAAAAGCCGTCAGAAAAGAAAATAGCTCGTGTTACAAAGAGAACCAAGTAGAATGGCAAATACTAATACAGTAAGTGGATTCATTTTTATTAAAGCTCCCAAACTTTGATAAAATAATAACTTTAATAAAATAAGTCCCAAACTCTCAAGCCCCAATTTCACCATCCATAAATTGGGGATAAAACGTTAGAGTGTGGATTAAAGGAATTTACGCCTAGGAAGTGGCAATCAATGTAGCAAATGCTCGCTAGTGCAACAGATAGGGAACTTCTCTAAATACTGATCAGCCCCACCCCCTTGGTCAGGACCTGGCTCCCAAAGCAGCCGAGGACTCCGCATACAAACAAGAACAGCCCAGAATTCTCCTCCCTGATGGAATCAGAAGCCAGACCTCCAGTATTTCCAGCACTGCTCTCCCACGAAGATACCAGCCCTCGGGTTGGACCCAGGTGAAAAGTCCAATTGTGCAAGCTTGCCCCGTTCCTCAGATGCCTCAGCTATCGCATCCTGCAGGGGAGGTCAGGGGGAAGGCCTGCTCGGGCCCCGAAGCCTTCAGGCGCTGCTCCTCACCCGTCATGGGCTGAGATGATCAGCTCGGGGCTCTCAGCTGCGGCATGGCCATCAGCGACCCGTCCAGCCCCCCACCAAAAGCTCCTGCCCACAGTGACCCTCATCAGCCATGCCGTCCTCTCCCGTCTCTGATGCTGTCTATACCTGTTTGCCTAAAATGATAGAGTCACAGGGATCCACGCAGCCAGCCTCTTTCCCACCCAGCCCGCCCTCCGCACTGCACACTGGTTCTCATTCCCAAAACCCAGCTCTGATCTTACCCGTCCCATGCAGGCCCAGGCCCTGTCTAAGGCAATAAAAGGTCCACCTCCCCGCCCGGCATGCGCACCCCACTGCATGCCTCCTGGCATCCTTCACCAGCCACATTGTGCTCCCCTCGCGAAGCACCTCCTGCCCACTCCCACCTGCCCACCGTACCATGAGCTGCTGCCTCTCCCTGGAGAGCCTCTGTCCTTGGGGCCCAAGGTCCCCCCTGTCCTCCCAAGCCCAGTGCGCCCAGCGTGCTTCCTCAGAGTGCTGATTCCTGCGAGCTCATTAGGAAAGTCTCCCTCCGAGAGGACCAGCAGAGAAGGGCAGCCACAGTGTGTTTAAGTCTGACTTCCTCGGGACACTTAGCACAGAGGTGACCCCTTAAAACTAGTCCCAGGGGCAAGCGATACATCGGTAACGTCCCAGTTGTGATGATAAAATTCTGGGATGTTGAGCTCAAAGAATGAAACACATCATGCCCCAGGGATCATGCTCCCAAGCAGGAGCACCAGGCAGGAGGGGACAGGGAGCTCAGGGGAGTCAGAGGGTCCTGAACACGGCAGGAGCGAGCCAGGGCTGCTACCGAAACCCCAGGAGCACCCCCACTGCCTTGCTCGCCACAGAAGAGCAAGTGGCTGGCGGCGCTCCGAGGGCCCCTCCTCTCGGATGTGAGACGTGCGGGGCTCACACTATTTGCATCCACTTTTTTTTTAATGTGCACACTTCTCTCCACTCCTGCGTTCCAGAATCTGCAGGGTGAAGTGCAGACGGCCTAAGCAGAGCCATAAGTGAGCCTCCGGCTCTGTGAGCGTTCTTTTCAAGAGAATCATTAGCCCTGCCTGCCCGGAACAAAACTACCAATGATAGCCCATGGAAAACAATCACAGCCGAATCCCAATACAAGGAAACAGGACACGGAGAGAGCAAGCGCCAACCCGATTTCACCCCTGGTCCTTAACAAAATGCACGCAGGTCTGATCAGCCGTGTCCCTTGAGCACTGAGCCCTCCTGAGGGAAATCTAGTCCAACGTTGGCGTCCACACCCTTTCTTTCCTTGCTCTGCGTTTTGGACCCAGACAGGGTCATGGGAAGGTCTTCAGAGCGTGTGTTTGCCTTTTCGGGATGTGACCTGTTCGGGATGAACAGAGGATGACTGCAGTGGAAAGGCGCTGCTCCGCACGACGTGGTTTTGATCTGGAGCGGGGCAGAGATCCCGTATTTACTGCAGGCCGGGGGTAAGCTGCCGCTAACCATAAACCTGGCTGGGGCTGCAGGTGCTGGGAAGGCTGACATTGCGCTGTCAGTGCAGCCCGTGCGGCCCGCCGCCCTCGCAGTTTACCTGGGAGACTGCAGACCCCGCGGCTGCCTGGGAGGCCCCAGCTCCCGCTCCTTCAAGGCAAAGTGCCATTAATTTCAGCAGACGTTTCCAGGCTCCTCTGCAGAGGAAGCGAGCAGCCTGCGCTCAGGATGACAAGAGGGGCCATCCTGCTGGGGTGGAGAGTTGTGGTCATGCAGAAACTATGTGTGCATGGCCCGGAGTGGTGCTGGATGACAGAGAAGATGTGTGCAATATGCATCGAGAACGGTGCCAACTGCACAGCTCTCCACACTGACGCTCTCCTGACGAGAAGACCCTGCCAACACCACTTCCAGACCTTGTTCTGGGAGAAGGAGAACAAAACGAGAAAGATGTTTCCCCCGAAGATGTTGGCAAGATGATTGGCATGTGGGGGTCCCAGAGCTTTCAACCTGATTCCCACCACAGGCAGGTTTAAGACACGAGTGTAGACCTGGAGGTTTGCTTTGGCAACTTCCTGGGCCCCCGAGGGGCCCCCTGTCACCATGCACCTTCCCACACCCACTGAGCATTGTCCCCATGGCCTCCTTTCACCGTCAGAGCTCCCAGTCACTTACACAGATGTCAGCACAGTGAAGGCACCAGAGAGGGGCTAAGCCACCTTCGCTTTCATGTGCTCACCCTTTGACCCACGTGTCTAACATCTTACGGGCACTGGGGCCTCGTGCTGCAGGTGAGGGGTAGGTGTCAGGGCAGAGCAAAAAGCAGCTCGTCCCGCTTCGAGTCATCAACCCCAAGAGGACAGCCACAGCTCTATTATGCAAAGAAGAGAGTCTCTCACACTTCTGCAGAATTAGAATTATCTGGTTCTCACACACTGGCCTCACCTCTGGGGCTTCTGATTCAGTACAGGCAGGGGGAGGGCAAATCCCCCAGAGATGTCCAGGCTGCTGGTCCAGGGATGTCACACTGAGACCCGGCACCCAGGTCACACACTGAAGCCCGCCGGTGGCCAGGGATGGGTTCTGGGTGCCCCGAAATAATGAGGAGGAGCTGTGCGCAGAGAGAACACAGCACAGCCTCACAGGCGGGACCCACCGCTGCAGCCCCAGGTGGGAATAACAGTATCTCACATTTCACTAGTACTCATTCTGTGCTAGGAACTGTTCTAAACAAGATGCACGCAGGTCTGATCAGCCGTGTCCCTTGAGCACTGAGCCCTCCTGAGGGAAATCTAGTCCAACGTCGGCGTCCACACCCTTTCTTTCCTTGCTCTGCGTTTTGGACCCAGACAGGGTCATGGGAAGGTCTTCAGAGCGTGTGTTTGCCTTTTCGGGATGTGACGTGTTCGGGCTGAACAGAGGATGACTGCAGTGGATCAGGCTTCAGACCACTCCTCTCCCTGGACCAAACCTGGTCCACCACCTGTTCTGACAAAGTTTTATTGGCACTCAGCCCTGCCCATTCATCTATGCAGAACTGAACAGTTGTAACAGACCGTATAGCCCACAGAACCTAAAATATTTACCCTCTGGCCCTTTGCAGGGAAAGTCAGCTTTAGACTTCCTTCAGATATGTTAATCTTCTTAATTACACTACAGGTAAGTGCTATTTCTTGTGTGTGTTAAATAGCCACGCCATCAAGTTTATCATTTTAACCCTTTTTAAGTCTGCAGTCTGGTGGCACTGGTGTGCAATCAATCCCACCATCTGCCTCCAGAATGTTTCCGAGTACTGTGGTTTTATAGTAAATTTTGCAATCGGGAAGTGTGAGCCCTTCAACTCTTCCTTCTCACCATCTTTTTGGCTATTTGGGTCCCTTGTGGATCTCATATGAATGTTGGCATCAATTTTTCTATTCCTGCAAAAGACATCACTGGGATTTTGGTAGGGAAGGCTTTGAACCTGTAGGTCACTTTAGGTTGTAGTGACATCTGAACAATAGTATACATTCTACTCCATTTTCAGTCATCTGTGCTTCATTTCTTTCAGCAATGTTTTATCGTTCCAGTGCATAAGTCTTTGGCCTCCTTAATTAAATTTATTCCTAAGTATCATATTTTTTGATGCTATTATAAATGCATTGTGCTCTGAATTCCCTTTTCAGATCATTCATTGTTAATGTCTAGAAATGCAACTGAGTTTTGTATCCTGCAACTCTGCTGAAATCAAGTGCTATTTCTGTCCCCGTTTTGTAGATGGAAAAAGTGTAACACAGAGATGGTAAGGTGTGTGCCTACATCACTCAGCTAGTGGGCTGGGGTTGCAACCCAGACACTCTCTTCTCAGAGCCCCTTCTCTTCTCCATCACTCTCAACGGCCTCTTAGGGCAGAGTAATGAACACCTTGGCCAATGTCTCACTTACAGAAAGGGGTACAGCCAGAATTTAGACTCAGGTCGGACTCTAAAGGATTGCAAATAAAGACAATAGCATTCTGACAGCCTAGCATAATCCAGCCACAAACCTATCAGTTCAATAACATAGTTATTCAGTGAAGGGGAAATCCAAATTTTGTTTTTGATAAACTGGGTGTGTGAAGAGGTGCATGAATGCAGCCAGAGGATGGCTGGGTGGCACATCAGAGCCGGCGTGACTGTGGCGGTGCCCTGAGACAGTCCCAGGCAATACTTCAGAAGATATGTTTTCTGATGACCCTATCAGCAGACTCCACATTTCCTCAGTTGGCTAGGATTTTACGCTGACTTTTAAAAGGCAAGAAAGGAGGGTGCCAACCTGAACAGATTTCCCCTGAAACTCCCCGTATGTATTGTACAGCCTTTTCCTCTAAGGAGTCATGTCAAGATGACTGTTTAATGAACGTTTTCCCACTCTGAGCTATAAGAGGAAGATTCCCAGTCTGGAGAGAAGCCCAGGGGTGGCTTCTCGCCTTAAGTGACAGATGAACGACACCAAGCAGCCCCGTTTCCATCTGTGGGACTCCCCAACTGCCCAAGAGGTGGTCATTGTACCTTACAAAGGAGTGCCATGGATGCATCCCAGGGACCTCGGGCACCCACGCCAAAAGGCAATGATCTTGAACTAAACAAGCCTCCTCATTGGCTGCTGCTGTCAAAGTTGTAAAAGACCCCACCCCACGGCTCTGGGCCTGAGTACACGCTGGCTTGGCTGACCTAGCCCACTGAAACGAACTGGGCACGACGAAGGTGTGGCGGTGCCAGCCTTTCCATTACCAGGGGAGGCATGCAGGGGTGGCAGGGGGGGTCAGTATACCAAGGAGGCAAACAGATTCCTCTCCAGAGGGGGAGTTACAGGGGGCAGGAGGGACACGCGGAGCAGAGAAGCCCTGATTCCCTTGAGCAATGGACGACTTCACCAGTCCATCCTCAGGACTGCAGTGTGAACGGAGGAACAGCCCACGATGCCACTACGCACATGGGAGCATCTGGACACATGGTTACCATCTGTGAGCCTCAGCCTTCCCCGCTGCAAAATGAGGTTCAACCTCCACTCTCTTTCTAGAAAGGACAAGGCACTGGAGGATCAAATCACAGGCAATAGGAGAAAGGAAGAAAAGAAACTCTGACATAGTTAATGCCCTATAGGAGCCTAAGGTACAATCTGCACAGCAGAGGCTGGGGAGTTGAAGACGGGGGCAGGAAGCACAGGCTTTGGCTTTAAGGACGATGCTTTAGTTTGGGAGGGGTAGGGAATTCCTGTATAATTTGTGTATTTTTAAAGGCACACATACATGCAAGTACCTACAAATCTGTATACTCATAAAGAGTTGCAGCTCAATTAGACCCCAACTCACAACCCCATTGTCCAGTCCACCCTCTGTGGGGACAGTTCTTTCCTACCTCTTGAAACAAGTCTAGAGATAGGCTCATGAATTCTCTGGTGTATGGGAGACCACAAAATGTCCTCTTCTCACTCACACTTTCAGAAACTGTGTCATTTTGACAATCATGCCCGGTTGCTCCTAACAGCTGAAATGCCCCCTGGAGCTCCACGCCGCCGGCTCAGGCTGCCTAGGGCTGGACCTCCAATGGGGGGAAGCCTGCAGATCCTTCTCTGTCCCCCTGTCTTGCTCAGATCTTCCTGCCCTCAGTCACTGTGTTTCTGAATCCTCCAGGCCTGGGTGGCGGTCAGGAGATAAAAGGCAGGCAAGGTCCTCTTGGGTCCACACTGCAATTTGCTATTGGTTTTCTCTGGTCATAGCAGATGTCCTCCATTGCTGAGAATCTGTCCCCTCCAGGCCCTTTATGTGGGCCAGGGTCACCCCACCGGCTGTCCCACACTTTTCCCCAAGTCCCGGCAAGGGTTCACCCCATGCAGTCTCGTTTTTTGAGTCCCAAACTCCCAGCAGACTGGAACCCTCCTTGTAAGGCCTGTTTCAGGCCCAAAGGAAACAAAAGCCAGACATGTGGACTGTGCCCAGAGGAGTCTTCTTTCCTGTACCTTCCAGAGCAGCGGCCACCACAGCCACGTGTCATCCAGGCCTCCACGCTCAAGTCTCCAGGCCATCTGTGCAAACCCTTGGGGTGGTCAGCTTGAATCCTGACTCACTGCCTCAGGTTTAAGAGGAAGCAGCCCCACCCATTGCTGGCTGGGGGGGTTGGGGGGGTAAGATGAGAACCAGTGCATGCTCACAACCCCGCCCAAAGGCCTCTTCTCCCTATTTCCACCTCTCTGCTACTTCAAGTCTTCAGCCCAGTTCTTCAGTTGTCTAACCCTTTCCCACCTCCAAGGAGGGGTTAAAGGTTGCATGATTTACCCTCACCTTCCTAGCTTGCATGTCCTGCATATAGACGATCAAAGTCATTGTCTCTGAGTATTACGTGATATTAAAATCCAGCTCTTTCTGCCTATTGTCTGCAGTGGCCCCAGGCTGCAGGCATCAAATCCAGTGAGGCTCTTTGCTAAGTGAGACAGAGAGCCTTCTCTTCCAACCTCCCACTGCAGCAAACGTGACTGCAGGCCCACGTCCCGCATGTTCCTAGGAGCTCAATTCAAAGGCTGGACGGATGGGTAACTGGTTTTCATTGACCTTCTCTGTAGTTTTTAAAAATTACTGGAAGGAAAATAAGAAAGTAAAGCTGAAAAATTCTAGAAAATGGGGACAAGGGGAGAACCTATCAAATAAGACCAGAGGGAAGGGAAGAGAGGACAGGAATGGAGGGTGAAAAGGAGAAAGAACAAAGCCATGGCCTAAAACAGAAGACAGAGGCAGACGTGGGCATTGTCTTCCAATGTGTGCCTTTCAAGCAGTGTCAGCCTTCACATGGCAGATGCACACCTTACTTCTGAACGAGTGTTGCAAACACGCACCTCTTTGCCCAGGGTAAGAAGGTACGCTGGAGCAAACCACTACCCGTGTTCGGGGAACAGCTGGAAATGCCTTTGCGTGAAGCCCGGCATCAGGCCAGCTCTGCTGATGGGAAGGAACTCAGAATCAGGACCATTCTGATAGGGCTGGGATGGCGTATGCATTTTGCACAGGCCAGGACGGAGAGGTGGGGATGCTAAAAGAAAGTAGCTCCACAAACAAGACGGCAGAGACCACCTCCAAGCTATTTAAGTAACATGAATTTAACAGCATCCATTCAAACAATGTGCTAATCTCAGAAAATCTTCTCATAAAAGAAGTTCTTGGCATCAGCGTCTTGCCATAGCTAGACAAAGGAGAAAAGCTACAATTCTTTTTTTAACTCTAACACTTCCTCACTACTTGAGACAGGATAGCAGGGGTCAGGCCTAAGAGCAACGGGGTGCCCTGGGAGGGGCTGGAAGCAGAAGAGCTGCGGGTGGGCGGAATGTTCTGGGAGTGTCCTCCAGACCTACTCTCTGCCCTTCTCCATCCTGCTCTGTGCTCCTGAGGGGCGGCCTCAACAAAGCTCATCCCCTGGGCCTTCCTGCCGCCTCCATCTGAGCGGAGTTCAGTCAGTGGACGGTCCAGAAGGATATAGAAACAGGAGTGAAGAGAGGGGGGGTGTATTCATCCACCATTCATTCATTCATTCATCCCACTGACAGCTACAGCTCGTGGAAGCAGCCCTTTTTACAGCCACAGGTCTTGCCAGGGTCTGAACATGAGGGTGAGGAGACACCTAGGTCGCAGGTCTGCGAAATCTGATGGAACACTTGGATTTGATCGTCTCTCTCGTGGAAATTCCCTTTGTGAATCAATCCTTTGGAGGTGGAGATCAGGAAATACTCACACTGTCTTTTGACAGTTCACTAAGAGACAGCCGGGGAACAGCACCCCGGGCCTCAGGGATGGGCAGCATTTTAGGGGGTGTGCCTCGATAGGAAGGGGCCCATTTGCACAGCACGCATGAGTAGTGAGTTCGTTCCTGAAATCTGAATTTGCATCTGCAGAAAAGTCACAGACGATTCTTTTCTCCTTACGACACCTAATGAAGACAGATTAGGCAGAGCCACCACTAAAAACCTCACTTCTTCGTGTGCTCCAGGTACCGAAAAGATGGAATGCTATATGTGGGACCACTGTGCGCTTTGTTTGAGGGAGAAAGAAGAAACTCATATGCAAAGAACAATTTCATAAATCATGTCTGATTAAAAAAATATGGTTTGAACAGACACAACTGTGTTTTACCCCCGCATCTGTTTCACATACACAAATGTGTCAGGTTTACATAAACCATACTGATACAGATGAAAAATAAGGGGAGAACAAGATAAAAATAGCTCTTACGGTATCAGTAACACATCTTTTATTATGATAATATAGGGTACCGTGGCAATCAATCACGCTCTTGATGCCGTTGGCCGGCGACCCCAAGCCCTAGCAAGAGAGAGCCTACAGGCAGGAATCAATTCTTTCAGCTTAAAAAAAAAAATCTCCAGTATCGTGTGTTTGGATTTCTGGTGACCATTTCAGAGATAGTGAAATGAAACAACCTCATCCCCCAAGTGGCATCCGGGCCCCGACTTCACACGTGTTCCTTTCACATGCTCTTCTCCCCAGGGAAGGAGCAGTGAAGGCCCCCGACAGCCTGCCCCTTTCCCAAAACTCCTACAGATAAATCATCTATAAATGTAACCAGGCAGCCAGCCCCCAGGGGCTCCCCGGCCTGAGGGGGGGATACTGCTGATGCGCGCTTTCGCCCACCCTCTCACCTGCTGTGCCCGGACCGGCTGAGCAAACGTGCGGCTAGAAAACTCCAGTCATTTTTTTTCCCTCAGTTGAAACATTTATCTCTTATATTACAATTATCAAAATCAGCTGAGGTCTCCAGGGAGGAATTTCTTTTTAAGGCATGCAAACTTGACCCTAATCAGGAAAACCCTGCTTTCTCATTCGCTGACTGCTACACACTTGCTTTGGACAACCTTGCATTTGGCCACATCCCCTCCAGGCCAGAGCCTTACCTTGCACCCCCATCTGGCTCCCTTGGGGTCTATTGACCCAAAAGCAGACTCCTTATTGTTCTGCCAGGGGCACTTGTATTTGAGCCTAAGAATCCTATTAAGGAAAGGCGCCATTCTATTTAACGTCTGTAATGCCAACATTTACCCCAGATGGTATTTTACTAATTTCAGTCCTCAAATCGTGAGGATGCTGAAAACTCTACTTTGCCCTTGATATGTATCCCATATTATAAAGCATTCGGTGTTGTGTACATGTGTACTGGGTTATTTTTTTGCCATCCTCAGCAGTGACCCAGTGTAGACACATGTGCACGAACGTTTGAGGTGTCACGTTCATTCTGAGTCTTGGGTTTGTCAGCTGCCCATTGCGTCTTCACGGCGGTCATGTGAAGTCTCCCGAACAAGGAACAAAAAGGAGAGCCCTTGAACTTGTCTCCTGGTTGGCCCTCATCCCTCTGGCATTACCATGTCTCCCAGGGTGCAGGCTAATGAGAAATAAACAGCCCCCCACAGAAATGCGCGGGCAGAATGCAAGAAGTTCCCTGCTGGAGAGGGCTCGTCTCTAGTCCTGTCACCCCACAGCCTGACAGCCAAGCCCCCCACCTGCTCTAAGAACTGACTCAAAAGATGGTTACTGCAGAGAAAAATCCCTCCTGACTTAGCTTCCTATCAGCACTCAAGTGCTTTTTCCCCTGAAAGTGACTGTGTTTGTAGATCTCAAATGCTCTCCTGGTCATGGCTGGGTGATAAACATTTGGTGGTTAACCAGTAGGGTATTTTATCTTGGTTTGCCCCCTTTTAATACCTGTTCCTCCGTGGCAAACGTGGATAACAAATGAAAATAAAAAATGAAAAATTAACACTGAATCTCATCACCTCCTGACAGTTCTGAAGACAAGGGCGCATTCTGGTCCTGCCTTGTGCGGAGCGCAAA
Source organism: Manis javanica (assembly GCF_040802235.1). Lineage (NCBI taxonomy): Eukaryota > Metazoa > Chordata > Mammalia > Pholidota > Manidae > Manis > Manis javanica. The sequence continues at coordinate 5,256,969 of NC_133158.1, forward strand.
ACGCTTCTGTGGTCGTATTATTTTAATGCAGCTGTGGCTACACTCCACGCCCTCTCTCACAGCCTCATTCTCTTGTCAGGAACAGTTTCACACAGTCACAGACAACAAAGTTTTCCGCCATGGTGCATCTGTAGGTATTTAATGACAGGGTGCCTGGTTTGAAGTCTGAGCTGCACTAGCTCGATCTGCGATAGCAAGGAGAGGCCTCTGTTCACAGTGCAGCCAAGACGGGCCAGTGGACAAAGGAGTCAAACCAATTTCCTCAGTTTCTCTCTTTCTTGAAGCACCTACTGCCGATGTAGAGCTCCCTTGGAAAAGGAGCGATATCTTCAGTCCCAGAACACACTGGGCCCCTCAGTTGCCCACACGTACAATGCTCCTAAGTGCCCAGCTCCCAGGCTCCTGCACTTTCTGTTCCCTCTGCTGCAAGCTCTTCTTCCAACCTCCCACCTACACCCCAGCCCCAAGGGCGGCTGGCAGCATCCTGCTCAACCCTCAGGCCTCCTCTGTGGCCACCCCCAACCACCCCACAGGATGGAGACCGGTTCTTGGCGGCAACCTCAGTGCATGGACTTCGGGCAACAGCACCTTGCACACTAATGATAAAGGACCAGATTCCAGTCTTTCCTGACAAGTTGCAATATCCAAGGATTGTGTTTTTCTTGCCCACCACGAGGTTTTTAGTATGGCACTTCTATATGGGGGACGGGGGCGTTCAATCAAGGTGCCGAATGAATCAATGAACAAAAGCACATAAATAAAACAACATAGTGAAGTTGAAAGAGATCCAAATCTTCTTGCTTTTCCAAGATGGCAGTAGTCCACGTGCATGAGCTGTTTGCCCACTGCTGTCTGGAAAGGGCACCCCAAATTTCCACTTATGAAATTGCTCTTCCCCTACTCTCAGGCCATGTGGATTGAATAAGCCTGACTGTGTACTCACTTCCATGAGCGGAAAGAAAACCCAAGTCAAGTTAAAGAGAGTGGGCCTTGAGATTGTTGCTGGGAAAGGGGCTTCCCTTCCTGTGGGTGTGGCGGAGTTGGTAGAATGAGGCCCTGAGAGGATGCCATGCATCTTACCTCCACGTGGGGGGCGCCACCCTGAGCACGTAGCTGAGACAAACGAAGGCAGGGCCGTGCTGGAGACACACGGATTCATAAGGACTCTGAGTACCTTGATCTGGCTTTGCCCAAAGCTGTACTACCCTTGAACTTGAACTTTATAGTTACTTTCCTAACGTTCATAAAACTACAATTTGTTCAGCTCAGTTTGACTTGGATTTTTATCACCCAGAAAAGTCTCTCACTTCTCTTCTTTCCATTCTATGAAGTATGTGTGTGTGGGTCAAAGGCAGGACCCCAACCAAGGGATCCGTCCTAGACGCCTCTCCAGTCATTGCTCTGTCCCAGTAAAGCCAGATGGGAATGAACCACTTAGCACCTAGACCCCTGATGACCCATCAGATGGCCTTTCCCTTCGTGACACCATGGCCTCAGAGGTATGAGAAACATGGCCTCATCCAGGAGAAAAGGGCTGTCCCCTCGCAGAACTCATGACTGCGTCAGGATAACGATCTCCAACTCTGCCATGAAGAGACATTTACAGGCGGCTCCTTCAAAATCACAAGATCCACTTTGCCAGACATTCCTGGTCAGGGAGGGAACCGGAGAATCTCTTTCCTGCAGGGCTTTTACATTTTTTCGGTTCTGAAATGTAGTGCTTACAAAATTTCAATTTCACCCCCAAATTCCTAAATCCTTGTGATGCAGACCCACTGGGCTGGCTCTTGATGGTCACGGCTGGCCTGTCTCTAAGAACTCAAGCACCCCGAGGTAAGGCTGCTGCCCCCATGAAACCCATGGATGCTATACTTGGATCAGAAGCTGGGAAGAGATGATAAAACTCAGGAAATAACCACACCCCTAATTCCAGAGACTCACAATGATCTGCTTGGCAGAAGGACACCTCCATGAGGAATTAGAAAAGGAAAACTTTCCAATAGTCTGTTAAACCTATGAAAACCTAGCTCAATCCCAAAGGGTCCCATAAGTACAGTGAAACACTTCTGCACACACACACACACACTCACACACACACAGAATCCTTCAAGCAAAGACCCAAAAGTGGCAAAATAAACTTTTCTGGCTGGTTCATTTATAAAAGTTCTTCCAAAGATCTAAGAATTAAATCCCACTCTGTTACAACTCACCAGGAGTTATCTTGACTAAAAAGAAGTCAGATGACATGGGGACTGTCCCAAAGGCCTTGGGATATTCAGATGGGTGCTGCCCCTGGGCAGTGCATCCAACAGGAGGTGCTGGAGAGGCATCACGATGGACGCAGGGCTTACAGGAGGCACAGATGTCGTCAGATTCTCTCACTGGGCCATCATCCAAGAACCACAGGTGCCAGGTCTGGTTTGCACGCCATTGCTTCTTCATTCCCTAGTGGGGTGCCCACCTCAACCAGGGGCCTGATCAAGATGTGTCAGGCGAGGCAGGAAACAACGAACCGAGCAAGTGATTCCTGACCAAATGCCAGTGAGCATGTCCCGGTCAGGGCCACATGGTGAACAGTCTTGGCAACAGTGATAGGGGGCACCCTGCTTCAGCACCTCAGGTTGATGTGGATGGTGATGCATGGCCCTGTTAGTTGAGCCCCACTTTTTATCCTGACCGGGCGTATGGATAAAACAGCAACAGGGACTTTGATAAACTCACTGCAGATCTCAAAACTGACGGTGACATAGCATGATGGACATTCTCTGCGTGTTCCCATTTATAATCATTTCCACGGGCCGATGCCTAAATCAGGGACAGAGAGCGGCACCCAAATGTTTTCTGAGCATGCAGAAGACCTTTCTAATCAGTCACGACAGAATTTTTTTTCCCTGGCTCGGGCTCAGACTCTTTCCCTGCCTGCCATTCCAGAGACCCCCAACAATCGGCTGGCGTGGGCGTTCAATGTGGACCCGTTCTGTCTCTGTCTACATGGGTTTCCTTTTATACCATTGGAATAAGCATTTGTTGTTTTTCCTTCCTCCCTAAACATCCAGCTGTTCATGTGAGGACCTCCTTCTCCCCTGCTCCCAATGTACTGGCAGCCAGAGATACTGACTCCATCTGGGATCCAGGGTACAGCCCAGGAGCAGGTGGCTCGCTCCGGTCTCCCACCACAGAGACTGGTTCTGGGGTCATATCTAAGCCACTCAGAGCCAACATGTTCTTGCCTTTTGTTGAGCTGGTGGGGAAGTGGAATAACCATGGGAGCTTAGAGGCGCCAGTATGGCAGGAGGCAAAGCAGAATGATGGAAGGAGCTAGTTCCTGGCGATGTCATTTAAGCCCCTGGATCCGGCCATTCCTAAGCCACACACTCCCGGACACAGAGGTTACAAGTAAAGCTTCCTTTTTCGCTTGCACTGGTCTGAGGTGGATGTTCTTCTACCTGCAACTAAGAGAATAAGACGAAGTAATACCCTTCCTGGTGTGTTCCTCCAATGCTTCAATGTTATGCATCTCGGGACAAGCACTTCCAGGCCCGCCACTGGGCCAACCTTGCCGTGGCCTGGTTGAGGGGACATCCAGGTGCCGTCTTCTCTCTGGACCCAGGGAGAGCATCAGCTAACACACCGAAAGGCCTGGGCGCCTGGAGGCCACCTGGGCATCTGGGGCTTGGACTCGCCCTGCATCCTCCTTGTCGTGAGAGCATCCCTAGACCTGAGCTGCTTGCCATCTTCCAGAAAGATCGTTTCAAATCTGCCAGCTCTGCTATTCAAAATTCTCCAGTGACTAAGCGTTTCCAGGACAGAGAGAGCTCTGACTGAATCTACATTCTGAACTACACCGTTCAGCAAGCATCGCTTGCCCACTTATTTGTTCACTCATTCGTTCCTTCACACATTCGGTGAATATTTTTCAGTGGCCTGCATGTGTCAGGCACTGATCCAGATGCTTGGGAGACATGAAGAAAAGAGATACAGTTCCTGACTCACAGGGGTCACATCTAGAGGCAGAAGACAGAACTGCTGAGAACGGGTATGTGGAGCGCCCGAAGGTGGCAGGTACCACGGGAAGAAACAGGTGAAGAGCCATCAGGGCTCATCTTCCCACTGCAGGCAGGGCGGACAAGGTGGGCCTCCCAGGAGATGGGATACTGGCCTCTGACTTGGAGGAGGCAAGAGAGACCTGGGCACAAAGTCAGGGGTCCTGTGACCAGTTTAGTAAAATTGTCTCCTGAGTTCTCAAACTTCTGAGCTACTTACTCAGTTTCCCGTCACTGGGAACTGTCAGTGGTTCGGGGCTGCAGCTACACACAGAGCATTTCCACTGCATCTCTTTCTGTTTTGTCTGTTCTTCTTTTAAGTGGTTAGGGTGGTGAAGGGCAGAGAGAGCTGTCAGCCTTGGCAAGGAAGAGCTGAGGACTAGTGCCGGTGGGCAGTGTGCCCGAGCACCACCCTGCTAGGGCATTGGCTCCAAACCTGTCCAGGAAACTGAATCAGAACTGAAGGACCCTGACAGGTGGGTGAGCTGCGATGGGGATTTTTTTAACAGCAGTTGGAGAGGCACCTCTGTCAGGCCCAGAGGCCGGCTGACCTGAGAGGTCTGCGGAGCAGCCACTGGGCCCCGGGGGTGGCCCCCTGGAGGGCTGTCCCGGGACGCCCTCTCCGTGTGTTTGGGCTTCTCATTCCTGACCTGTCCTCCCAGCGGCCCTCCTACTACACTGAGATTTATGCACCGGCATCCCGCTTACCTGGATCCTCAGAGGAAAACATAAATCCCACAGATTAGGGAGGGAGAGGCCAGTCATCAGTTATTGGGAAGCAGCCGCCCACACCCTCCGCCAGTCCACAGCGTCTCCCAAGGCCAAGCCCAAACCCCCTCCTGCCTTTGTGGCCGCCTAAGCCCAGTCCCCAGGCAGCTGCCCCGCCAGGCCTGCCCGCCCCCTGCCGACTGGGCGCCTGTGTGGCACAGGACTGCAGGGCACCCAGGTGGGGCAGGCGGTGCCTGGGGCAGGCTGGCCTCAGAGAGCAGCCTGAGGTCAGCCCCGCTTACCTTTGCCTCCCCTGGGCCCACGCCCACCTTGCCCACCTCCTCCTCCAGGCACCAGGGCAGTGACAGCACCAAGCTCACCAAGCCCCAGAGAGAACTGGCCTGACTGAGGCCCACCAAGCCCCCTGGTGCCCTTCTCAGCACATAAATGGTGCTAAAAATGTCAGCTGCCGACATGACAGTTGGTAGTATTGGTATGACGATCAGACACACACGCATCGCCCTGCCTGGAAGCTGCAGGCGCTCCCCGTCTCCGACTGTCTTTCCCAAGACCGGTCCCCCAGGAAGTCCCATGAATAAAACCCTCCATTTATGACTTGATCCTTATTCTATGACTTCATGGGGTGAAGGGACTTGCTTGACCAGTGCTGACTTTGATCGGGCAGCTAAGTCTCTGTGGAGAATCTAAACCCCGCACATCGGCACCTGTGCACAGCCAGCAGACATGGGGCGGGGAAAACCAAGCCTCTCGCTGGCAGTATTCCTCCTGTCCTGCGCGTTCCCACCCGCTCCTCACTACAGCACCAAGGACACATAGATTCCTCACTGAACCCAGTGGGAGGCATCTGTTCGTCAAGAGATGGCTCGGCACCGTGGGGATGTGACAGTGCCACACACAGACGGTCACACAAACACACACATGCGTGCTGACAACTACTAACAAATCTGAAGGCTTACCATGTAAATACTTAATAACTCATACATTGGTCCAAACTACCATTTTGGTTAGGGGATTGTCGTTCTTATTTACACACGAGGAAACTGTCAGGCAGCGAGTGTGAGCAACCACACATCACTCCAGCCCCGGCTGGGAATGTGCAGGATTCGAACTCAGCACTGCCTCTTTCTTGGGCCCGTGTTCTCTCTGATGCATGACGCAGCTGTGCCCACTGCCGGTCAGGGGCCATGGGTAGCTGCCGGCACAGACCTGGTTTGCAGTCCCGCTTCAGAGCATGGGGCAGTGGTTCTCAACTGGGGGAGACTTTGCCCTCTGGGGACCACTTGGTGACTCTCTGGGGACATTTTTCTTCATCACAGCTAAGGCAGGGAATGCTCCTGGCATCTAGAAACTAGTCCTGAACACCTCACAATGCATAGGGCAGGGAACGATAGCATCTCCAGCGCCATTAGTGCTGACGGAGAGAACCTGAGTTAGAGATGCCATCCGCCTACAGGCCAGGCCCAGAGCCTCTCCCGGGCAAACTCCTAGCTGGGCTCAGCTTACGGCCCAGTCTTGCCAACAATTGAATGCTTGCTTTGTTCCCAGAGCTCTGGCATTCTCCATCCCTCTGAGACCCATATCATTTCCACATTATTTGTTAAGAACAAACCTTCCAAGTAATTACTAGATTTCTTTTTACTCTTATTTAAGGTGAAATTTGAGTCTTTGCTGGGATGAGTGCATCCATAGGGCTATCATGGCTTGCGCCCACCCCCAAGCCTTCTGACTTTCTGGCAGAAAAGAGTATTTTAATACCAACCCAGAACAATCCAGGGAACATAAACTACCTCTTGTGACTGAAAATGTACCTTTTGTTTTTTATTTGTTGGAACTATTTTCTCCAATTAATATACAAGCATGTGATGCACTCAAAATAGGCCAACGGACCATCTCCCAACTAGGACAATATTTGAGAAGACCCATTACATCTGTGAGTCATCTTAAGACTCAAATTATTATTAGATAAAAGTTAGGCAAGTCTATCAGGGTTCTCCAGAGAAACAGAACCACTAAGAGACAGACAGACAGACAGACAGACAGACAAACAGACAAGAGAATGCATGTTATAGGAATTGACTCAGGTGTTGACGGAGGCTGAGCAGTCCAAGGATCTGCTGTCTGCCGCCCGAGAACCAGGGAAACCGGCAGCATAACTCGGCCCAAGTCCAAAGGCCCAAGGGTCAGGGAGCTGATGGTGTGAGTGCCAGTCTGAGCTTGAAGGCCAGAGAAGCAGAAGCACACAGGTTCAAGTGCAGGACAAAATGGAATTTCCAGCTCAAATAAAAGGAGCACATTTTCCTTTCGCCTACTTTTTTGTTCTAGGCAGGCCCTTGATATATTGGATGACGTCCACCTGCATTGGTAAGGGTGATCTTTATTCGGTTGACCATGTCAAAAGCTGATCTCTTCCAGAAAACACCCTGAGACACACCCGGAAATACTGTTTTATGGCTATCTGGGCAGCCCTTCACCTGGTTAAGTCGACACACGAAATTTACTGCCATGGCAATCCCTGGCAAAATTCCTAAAAACTGGGGTCATGGGGTCCCTTGATGAAAATTTGGAGATTGTTTGATCAAAACACATCAGGACTTTCTAAGTCACGGCTTAACGGAGTCATAAAACTGAAAGCACCAAAGGAGGGATGACTTCAGGCATGGCTAGATCCAGGTGTTCAGGATCTGTTGTCTCTCAGTTTACCTGCCCTACTCCCTCTATGTTGGCTTCATTCGCACAAAGACTTTACTTTTGTGGTGGCAGGATGGCCTCTTCAGCATCTCCCTATACATCCTTGTAGGCTCCAGCCCAGTGGGAAAGAGGATGTACCTCTTCTGACATTCCAGACAAAAGTCTCGGTGCATTTCTGATTGAATCGTATGCCCATTCCAATCCCTGAGGCCACGGGAACATGACTTGGTTAGGGCTGCATCAGTGCTGTCAGAGGGGATAACTGAGAAAGGAAGGAGGATCGTGCCAGCCACAGACACAGTGCCCATTTAAGAGCAAAGTCAGAGCAAAGTTCAATGAAGGCTTGATCCTGAGGATTGACAGGAGCCTGCACCAGGAGTAACACCTGGCCCTGACTTGATGAGGGACAGCCCTGAGCAGGCACCTGCCCTCTCTGAAGACCCCCAACATTCCACCCACTGCAGAATCTTTCCTCTGTGCATGACTTCAAAAGTTGCTTCAGAAGGTCTACTACAAGCCAGCTTTCCCATGAGCCACCAAATCTCCACCAAACTCTGCAAAAGAAGAAAAGTGGGACAAGGGCCAGCAGAACGTTACTGCTGCTTTACCGTCTCCTCTGGCAGCTACAAAACCAGCCTGTCAATCATCTACTTTAACCTACTTGGTTCACAAATTTGTGGCAGCATAAACCACTCCTATGAGTGGGTGCTGATTAATACCTTTTAACACCCAAAGGGAACTGTGCCTAAGGGAACAGCCCAAAGAAATCCTCCAGCACCTGACAAAGGTGGACAGGAAGAAGGAACAGAGACTAACGTGCTCGTGGGGCCAGACAGGCTCGTCTTCTTCCCATGGGGGAAAATCATTTTTCGGTGGTCAAACTGGGTAGCGTGTGGAACTGTTATCAATATTATGATAAAATTATAATCTTTGCTGCAGTCATGAAGCCTGTAATTGTTAATTTCATCCTCTGATGTGGCCAATTTCAGATACTTGTGTCGGGAGGAGCTTAGCTGGGTTCCTGGCATTACCGACCAAGGAGCTGGCGGGAAGTACTGTTTGCTAGGGAAGAAGGATAAGCATGAAGTGGATGGCATGTGACCCATCGCAACTATAATTGTGTTGCCAAGCAGTGTCAGTTTCTCTCAGTACATGTACTGTCTCTGGGTCAAAAACTACAAAGACCTCATCTTTGTGGAGGGTGACAGGACTTTAGGTGGTCAAGACCTGTGATTTCTCCCAGTCTAGACACGTGACTGAACTATTCAAGGTGGCCAGTGACCACATTTAAGCCGAAATTAACTGTAAGACACGAAAGTATTCCGAATGCAGGCCAAAGATGGGCAATAAACGCAAGAGGTTACGACACAAGGAAGGTGGGGTGAGGGGCTTTAACCCAAATTAAATCCAAGTTCTGGGAGGTGATAAAAGATAAAATAAGGAGTGAAGTACCCTCAGAGGGCTAATGTTACCAGCTTTCAGATTTAGGATTTAGGACAGATGCAGCATAGCGAAACTGCCAAATAAAACAAAGAAAAGGAAGCCATGTTAAAATGATCCTAAACTTTGTGGATTGTTCAGGAAGACAGGAAGTACGTTCACTAAATTTGGACTTCGTTAAGCTAAGTATGCTTATTAAAACTGTTAGGGTAACTACTGAAAGAATAATCCTGGGCTCTCCACCCACGAAAAAACAGCGGAGAAAAATGGACACATTAACAAGACAGGAGTTAAAATACATCAGCATTCAGAAAATGAGTAAGTGGGTAAGTATCTATAGATACGACACAAAACCTGCCAAGCAGAGCTGGAACTTTAAAAGTTCAATTACATGCTGTGTATAAAACACAAAAATGAACAGACCTACAAGACTGGGTAAATCTACCCGTATAACAAAGTGTCGTAACACACCTCTCTCAGATCAAGCAGACCAAGAAATCATTAAAAAGTGAAAAAGACAATTTAAAAATCCTGATTTAATGGGTTACACAGACCACTGAACCTAGCAATTAAGACAATACACACTCTTTGCATGCACCGAAGCTGGCCACGTATGATATGCCATAAAGCCAGCCTCAGAACGCCCAGAAACCTGGTGTCATCTGTGCTATATTCTCGGATCAACGTGTATGCAAGTGAGAAATGTAGGGGCACAAATAGAAAAACTGCGTACAACTGGAAATTTTTTTAAACAAAACTCATGTGTCGCAGAAGAAATAGTAATGGAAGTCAGAAAATACTTAAAATCAAATGTGAGAGGCCACTTAAAGCAGTATTACAAGGAAATTATACTTTCAGTGCCCCATTCAGAAATCAGAAAGGCTACAGGCTACTGTGCTAAGTATCCAATGGACAGATTTAGGCGGGGGGGGGAGGGGGAGGAGTGACTACCAGGATAAAAAGAAAGAAAATAGAAGGAAAACAATAATAAAGATAAAATTAAAAATTAATGAGATAAAAAACAAAGACACAAGAGTGAAGATAACAATCCCAGAAGTTGTTTTTTTAAAAGGACCGATAAATAGAAAATTGTTGTCAGTAGTGATCAATAAAAACAGAGATAAAATGTAAACAAACAAAATCAGGAATGAAAGAAGAGACATGACTAGCAGATGTTGTAGAGGCTAACAGTGAACAGGTTATTATGGACAACTTTATGCTAATAAAATCATAAATTTTGATAGAATGGCTAAACTGCTAGAAAAATACCTACAAAATTGACTTGAGAAAAATAGATGTAATCCTGTAACTGTTTAAAAAATTGTATCAAAAGCTTAAAATATTCCAAAAACAAAATGCTGGACCCAGATTGCTTTATAGGCACGTTCTACCAAACAGATAGGAACAGATAATTCCAAATTTGCACAGACTCTTTCAGGGAATTATTTTTATTGGGCCAATCTAACCTTGATTCCAAAAAAGACAGGGATAGCAGGCCAATTTCACTCATGAGCATAAATGCAAAAATGTAAATAAACTATCTGAAAATCAAATTCAAAAATGTAAATAAAATATTTGCAGATCAAATTGATTTGCAAAATTAAATCAAACATAAAAATAGTAAGATACTGTTACTATTGTGAATTTGGTCAAGAAATGTAACCTTGATTGAATATAGAAATTAAATAAATCCAATTCATCATATTATAAAAATATTCCATATTATCTTAGTAAATGCAAAAACAGGTTTCCATAAAATTCAACTCAATCAAATGGATCTATAACAAAACTGCAAATAAGATCCTCAGTGATAAAAGTTGAAAGTATTCCATCTATCGATATTTTTAGAAATCAATATAGAATAATTTTATTACTTTAGTAAGGAAACCATTTTTTAAAATGAGACATAATAAGTATAAACCATAAAGGAAAAAGATTGAACATTTTGACAATTTTTAGGGGACTTTTTCATGAAAAACAGCAAATTGGGAGAAGATTTTTGTAACACATCACCAACAAAAGATTAGTATCAAGGATAAGGGATTCCTATAAATCAGCAATTAAAAGTCGTAACTCAATAGGAAAAAATCCATCATTGGGCCTTTAATAGGAGGAAATAAACAGATCACATACATGTTAAAAGTTGATCAGTCTCAATTAGTAATTATATAAATGTGAATCAAAACCACATTGAAATATAATTTGGGGTTGAGATTCAAAAGTATGGCAGTACTTAAGGGTGTAGAACTGTGGAGAGTCTCATTATGATGTTCATGGAACTGTGGATTGGAACAGCCATTTGAAAAGTACGTTGTCATTACACGGTGAAGGTCACCATGGGCAAACGCCATGACCCAGCATGTCCAATCATTGGTTGAAAAACTCTTGCAAGAAACTCTCCCTCAGAAAAAACTCTGACAAATGTGTGCCAAGGAATGTATATAAAAATGATATGGCAAGATTGTTCATACAGGTGAAAAACTGAAAATTTCCAAATGACCATCTGCAATGGAATGGATGAGCTGTGGTACGCATCTACAACAGGTAGGACATACCAGTTAAAACAAACTATAGAGCCCAATGTAGTAACAGAGATAACTCTCAAAGGCAGTATGCAAAATAGTACAAGTTACAAAATAATGCAAACAACATAACCCTTTATATCAAGGTCAAATGCAGGCAAATTAATGGAGTCATTGCTTAGGGATTTGTAAATAGCGATACAACCATAAAGAAAAGAAAAGCGTTAAGATTAAAAATTCTGAATATTGATTATTGTGAGTGGAAGAAGGGAATGAATTGCAATCAGGCAAGTATCAAGAGAAAGCTTAGGAGGTACTGGAAATGTTGTTTTTTTAATTAATGAGGGTGGTAGGCACTTCAGGTTCATTTTCTTATTCTTCCTTAAACTTCACGAATGCAATTTTACAAGTTTTTACACATACGACATATCTTATAATTAAAAGAGCATTTAATGAAATTGCATTCTTTCTCTCAACTTTAGAAGCAGGACTTTTTTAAATGAGTGTTTTAAATATCTTAAATCAACCAGCAGTATTATGTTCTTTGAAGAAATGCTACAATTCCCAATGAAATTAAGAATAGAATTGTGATATCATAACGATTATTTAATACTCTTTACAATATAGCCAGTGAGATCAGATGACAGCATTAAATAAAAAATAAATGTATTAGAAAGGAAGAGCATAGCTATTATTTTTTGCAGGTTTTTTAACATGGAAAATCCAAAAAAGTCAGTTAAAAAATAAAAACTAACAGAGCCAGAAAGAGAACTAAGTTATTCTCAATCAAAATAATTTACAGGAATATAAAAAATTTTAGGCAATCTCCTATTTATCCTATTTAAAAAACAGCACAAAGTCAACAGATTCAAAACATAAAAACAAGATACCTAGAAATAAGTAAAACATATTCAGAACCTACCTAAACAATAAAAATATATGGGGGTATAAGGAAGGATAAATTCAGAGATATACTACAGATACAGGTAGAAAGACATCATCTAATATCAAGTTTCCTCAAAACTAGCTTATAAAATAAATATCTCGTTATCTTGGGACTTGACGAAATTGTTCTAAGATTAGTCTGAAGCATAATCAGCAAAAACTTCAAGGGAAACATTTCATAAAAGGGGTGATGCCATGGTAGAGATTTAACAAACTCCTGGATATTAACATCATAAAACTTCGGTGACTAGAACAATCTGACATTTACTCAGGTACAAGGATACCAGGTCAGGGTGTTTCCTGGAGCACTGTGACCTGGTAAAGGAGGGGGAGCAACTAAACATCTGTTGACATGAGCCTGCTTGGTAAAATTATGTGACAGCAGGACACTGAAATAGTAGACAAACATTAAAGACTCAAGTAAAAGTTTATCCACATAGAGATACTTCACATCAGATCTACAGGACACCAAAGAGAATGAGAAAACCTTAGAAGCAGGTGGGGAGAAAGCTACAGTGTCAACCGAAAGACGGCCCTTTAACTGGCAGAAAACGTCTCAAAAACAACATTGTACGTCACAAGAACACGGAATAACATACCATAAATAGGGAGCAATAACAAATAGCCTAGAGTTTTCCCCTTGGCTAAATGACCATTCAAGAGTGAGGGCGAAGGATAAAATAAATACAGTTTCATACAAAGTCTGCAGGAATTTACCACTTGAAGTCCCCAGCTGAAAGAACCATAAAGCCTGGATCACAGGCAAGAAAGCCGAGCCCTTAGGAGAGAGTGAGAAGCAGGAGAAAATTGGGAACAACTGGGAACATCTAAAGCGAGAACCGAGTACATAAACGATCAACACTAATTTTGCAGGATAACAAGAGAGAGACAAAATCATGACACTGCAGTAATACATAATAAAGGATGCGTAACGGGAGGTAAAGCATTACAGATACTTTGAATCTAAGCTAAGCAGCCTTGCAGAAAAATATTTTGGGGATGCTTTAGGAAGTATAAAAGAAATGGGTAACTTGCAAACCAGTGAAGGGATAAAAGAAGACTTGCGAAGAAATCAAATAATCCATGAGAGGAAGGGAAGAAGAAAAAATTAACCTAAGGAATAAACGAGGTAAAGAAAACGGCTGGATGAACATGGCATTTGCTTCTGTTTAGGTGTCAGATATGATGTGGCATTTCCCTTGCTGAATTTTAATAATCATACTCGTCTGAGGAGCTAGTGAAGAGCAGCTAGAAGCCTTGAAGAGGCAAATTACAGACACAAAGAGGCCTTCGTGGTGGGGGGTGGCTCCTGCTTCAGATGGGGTGCCGAAGGACAGGAGTGGGCTTCAGCCATAAACAAGGATCGCGCGGGCAGAGAAGGCGGCAGCCGACCCGGAGATGAAAGGGCCGAGTGACAGGAAAGAAACCCAAACGGAAAAACAAATGACTCATCCTAATAACTCTCGCCCCCTTTCCACACCCTCCAACGTTGCCAAGAAAGCATCCATACAGGAGCGAAAAGAAAACAGGGTGCAAGGGGGCCCTCCGGGACTTAGACCCAAAGATAACACAAAGGTATCTGACCCTACAGCCCAATCTCCTCCCAACTCAAAACCTAATGACATCAGAAACAGAGTGATTGACGTAACGCAAATGACACCTTGACGTCTGTGCTTTTTCTCCCAAATGATGGGGACTCAACACAATACCCGACTGGTATGCCCCAAAACTGTCAGGGTCACGACCAGGTAAGTCTGAGCAACTGCTCAGACCAGAGCTGAAGGACACGTGGCTTTGACATGCAAGGTGGTAGCTCACATGGGATCCTGGCACTGAGAAAGGGCGTTAGTGGGAAAATTGGTGATGTCTGAATAAGGGGGGGTAATGCATTAACAGTAATGCAACGACGCTGGCTTCTTAGTCATGGCACATGGATACTGATAATAGGAAATGCTAATAAATGGGAAGCTGAGCTGGGCAGGTACAGATCACAAAAGCAGATATGCAAACGGCTAAGGAGGACAGAAATCAGTATCTGCTGTCATTAAACTAAAACTAAAACTGCAATGAGATGCCATCACCTACTCCACAATGGCTAAACTTTTACAAATGGACAGTACCCGCTCCTGGCAACAGTGTGGGACCACGGGACCTGCTGGTGGCAACGTGGAACTGATGAGGTAGCCTGGGAAGCAGTCTGGTATTTGCTTGTAAAGATTAAGCATCCATTTACTCTGAGACCCAGAAATCCCACTCGCAGATAGCTGCCCGAGAGAAGTGGAAATATGTCCACGGAAAGGTTTGTATGCAGATTTGCAAAGGGGCTTCATTCAAAGAAGTCAAAACCTAGAAGCAGCTGTGCTATGTGTCTGCGACAGAAGCAGTGAACAGACAGACCACTGCACGTCCACACTAAGAAATACCGCTCAAGAAAACTGGTCTAAGTCAGATTCACGCCACAGTGTATTGATTTCAAAAATAATGTGGTTTTTTTTTTTTTTTTTTTTGCAAATGAAGGGCATGCAGAAGAATGCATATTGTATGAGAGCTTTCCTCCTGGCCCACACCCAGCCTGATTTGCAGACCCTGCTGACTGCCACCGGAGCAGGGGCCTCTCCCAGGCCTCTTCTCCCAGTGATGCCCTGAACAGCCGAATGTCCCTGTGGATAATCCATAGGCTCTCAGCTTCTAAGTGAAGCACAGCTTTAAGGGCAAGGAATTCATACACAGAAGCCACTCCCGGGTGCAAATGGGCAGATTGCTCCATGGAGGTACCCCTGTGGCCGGACAGCAGGAAGCTGGCAGAGAAGCACCAGCCTCGGGGTTGAACGGTTTGGGAGTCCAGTTTGCGCTCTGCTGAGAGGTTCTGTGACTCACAAGTCCTTACCCTACTCCGCCGGGCCAAAAAGGATGAAGGCAGTGCCTCTGCGGCTGTTTTGCAACAAGGAGAAGCAATCCCGTGGGAGAAGCGACCTCTGTTCAAGAACAGGGGACAACACGGACCCCAGTGGCATCTTTAGACCTGGAGGTCTATCCATGCCTGCAGCCACCCATCCTCATGGAACCCCATTTACACACGCCATTAGCTTTACTTCTTTCTTAGCCCCAAACCTTGACTGGGTCACCTCGATCGGCTAGGTTCCCAGTTGGGGTGCCTTCATTATGGCCCACTATCCTGTGCAGAACCTAAACATCCTTCAAGAGCAAGATTCCTCTCTCGGCAAAGTCTCTCCTGGCCATCTGCCCTGGCACTGCTTCCTCCTCTGTGCTGCCCAGCCCTGGCTCCTGGAGCCACTGCCCCACGGGGACTCACCAGAAGACGTGCTGGATACCCATCCTTCACCCCCAGTGACGCCAGGGGCATGCCAAGGGTCCACAAAGACCCTCACAGAGGAGCCCAGCTCAGCCCCTTATACACAGGTGGTCTCAGAAAGCATTCACTTGACAGATGAAGCTGATGAAAACGAGTTTCTGGAACCTGGAGGAAGATATTTAGCAACAGGAATACTTTATCGCAAAAACTGAAAAGATCAGAGTGACCTTCTACAGTAAGCGGCCATTATAGATCCCACATCCTTTGCAGCTTTAATCAACACCACCACTCCGGCAACATCCACGCCGATGAACAGGTGACTTTGAGTGCTTACAGTTTAGAAGTCCTTTGCATAATATTTCATCTTCACTCATGAGCTAACCCCTCTATTAAGTCCACTTTATAAATGAGAAAACCAGGCTGAAGGACGTGAAGTCACTTGTGTGTGGTTACCAGGCCACCAGGCAGCAGAGCCAGGATCCAGACCCTGGCAGCCTGCCTCAAGGGGTTTGTGATCGGTGCCCGCTCCGGCCTGCACACCACAGCCTCCCCAGAACATGGGCTGCGGGGCACCCCGAGGAGCCGTGGTCCGTGCATCTCACTGAACACTTTTCCTCTAAGCAGTTTATGATTGCCGAGGACGTCATTTTTATCGCTTAGACGAAATTATCTTTTAAAACACTTTCACGATTTTGGAGGTTTAGGCTGATTTGAAAATCATCTCCGTGACAGGGCTGCAGCTATGACGACTGACATGAGCGGCCGCTGCTCTGATGTGATCCCCTTCACTTTCACGAGGTCTGCACCGAAAGTAGGTTAAATCCACGGACCAGGTGCTAAAAGATTTTAGCCTCCTCCACAACAAAACTGTTTTTTTAAATACAACTAAAGAGATGTTTGGTAAAATGGAGTAGGTGCTCCCTGTAAAGGTGCCGTGAGGTCATGCATGGGACTGAGGAGGCCCTTTAACAGAGGGATGGGTTGGGATCGGGATGGCCAGTCCTGCAGGCTGACGCTCCCCTGCTCTGGATGGCCAGTCCTGCAGGCTGACGCTCCCCTGCTCTGGATGGCCAGTCCTGCAGGCTGACGCCCCCCTGCTGGTGTGGACCACTCGGCACGCCCGCCTCGTCCTGGTGAGAGCCCCCGAGGACTGTGAGGCTAGCGGCTCTGAGTCTATAGTTTAGGTCTAGAATTCCACATCTCCAAGCCTCGCCCAGGGGAGCTGCACACATCCACAATTTGCTTTAGAAACTCCAGCCACGACTGCTCAGCAGAATATGGTTTTTGTTTTGTTCTGTTTTCGCCATTCCTTTTAAACTTAAAAAAAAAAAAAAGGTACTTTGTGGCTGCTGTCTGCTTACCCCCATGTGTGAATACAGGCCCTCTGCTGCAGAAAGGTCACCCTGACAATGCCAACAGCATTCCACAATTCTTATAAGACCATCGATGACCAGCTCCCCAAAGGGAAATCAGGTGCTGTCAGTAAAAGAAAGGAATGCAGGGTCACAAAGCACCACCAATGTCCACCACAATGAAGACACGGCACAGCTATCGGGTGCCCGCTGTGTGGTGTGCACCCCGTTAAACACACGCTTGACATAGAGCGCCCCATTTGATGATAACTGGGAGGCTCTGTGATGATCCTCATTCCCATCCCACCCCACCCCCGAGGAATAGAGGTTGAGAGGATTACACTGCTTACTAATATAACACAGGTGAGCAGGAGGATTGGGGTCAACACCGATCCATCCGACTCTAAACGGCACCCTCTCAGCCACTGGACTCACAACCGTTCTTGCTGCCCCGTTATCTATGTTATCTGGGCAGCCTTTGAGCTTAGGATGCAGATACTGGGCCTGGTCAAGGGAAACGCCATCACCCCAGCACGCCTCACTAAGGCAGAGGAAATGCCATTCAATGTGGTAAGGGTTCGGCACAGCCACCTTCACAGACACACACCAGGAAGGCACAAAGAAACAGTTTCAGGAATAAGACCAGATTTCATCTCCAAGCTGTTCTCAGAAAGAGAAGTGAGGCCACGGTGTGAGGCTCGGAGCCCACGGAAACTCTAAACATGTTTCCCTGAGTATTTCTTCTGGGTCTGGCTTGGGTGAATTTCATGGAAAGACAATCTGTCTGTTTCTAATCCACTTACATTTAATTTATTAAGACATCTGAGCCGGAGTTATTTGAATCCCTAAAAGCATTATGGGTCTATTTTACAAGACTTTTAAAAAGTCTATTTCCTTTGAACAAAGGAATTCTATTTGCCTCAAGTGGTTTGACCAAAACCTCAGAAAAAAAGTAAAACTGCCTCTAAATTCAGAACCAAAGATGCCTAAACCCATTCTAAACTCCATAAACACTCTGCTTGCAGACACCTTGAATGCACTCAGGCTGTCTCACTGCAACGGTGGTCCTCGGGACCTCTCAGATGCCGAACCATCAAACAAACAGAGGAGACAACATTGTCTACAAAGGGGGCTTAAAACCAGGAGGCAGAGACACTGGCCTCTCCCTAGCTGTGCGGTCTCCACTGGTCGACTGCCACCTCTGGCTCTTGGTGTTACCCTCCTCCTAAATAGAAACGATGCTCATGTTTAGTCCACGGCATGTCCAAGGATCGAGAGAGAGAATAGATGTCAAGGCTTGACTGTGTATAAAGGATAATCTCCATTATATCACCACTACAAACTCCACACTAAGAAATAATCACATGGGTATGGCCAGTGACTTAACCAAAATGAGGAAGATGAATTTTCCCAGTTCCTAACAAAACTGGCTGTGCTGAGATTTGCTCAGAGATCTCAGTTTACAGATGTCAGCAAACCAGCCTCACAGGGGGTAGCTGATGTGCTCGTCACCATGGCAATGGGCTTACGCGACAGCGAGCATCTGTGCGCTTCAGAGTCTGAAATAGTCACAGCATAAATTATGAACAAATTATCCAAATAAATCTGACTCCCACCCCTCAACCCCTGTAATAAATATGTGTTAGGCCCAGAGGACAGAAAACCTTTCCTTGAATGCGATCGTGATGGAATTTTATTGCAGGCGGAAGCAGGGGAGGTTAATGATAGAGCAAAATGTGAATGCAAGAAGTTAATTTGGGTGAAATATTAAGTTGTTCAGCGTTTAGACTGCAGCAGAAAAACACGACGGCTAATTTGCCTTTGTACGGAGTAATACCCAGTACTGGAATGGTTTCTAAAGGAACCCACAAATGAAGGATTAAGTCTTCCAAATACACAGAAATGATTTTTCCCTTAAAAATGTATAGCCACATATATTATTCATTGACTCAAATGGCCTGTTTTCCTGTCGGGGAACTGAACTGTAAGAATGACATCTGTTTACCTGCATCATCTATGGGGCAATGCCAGTGTGCAAGCTTCCGGGCAGGACGCTCCTTATCCACGGATGATAGTCCGCCTGTCACTGCTAACTGTAAGCAGCTCCCCAGAGGCAACATCTGCTCCCAGGGATCACTAAGGGCAACAGCAATGCCAAAGGGGATTTTTATTAGGAAGATTCTCCCTCGTCAGCTTCGCTGAAGTGTTATCCTCTCTGACTGATCTGGAACTAAGACCCGCCGGGGAGGACACAGCGATGATATGTTAAGAGTTGGAATGTGGATGAGCAAAGTAGGAAATGGATCCTTTCTCCAGGAACATGAGAGCTGAGAGAGAAGTACTTCCCCCGCCACTCGTGGTAAGAACCCCAGTCAGCAGACTTTCTCTCAGAAGGTCGGATGGTTAGTATCTTAGAATTTATGGGCCATGAAGCAAATAAGGGATGAGATACAGTTACCTCACAACCATTTTCAATGTAACCATTTGAAATATAAAAGTCATTCTTGATCTGCGGGTTTGGACCCACGGGCTGTAGTTCGCCCACCTCGAAATAAATAGACAAGTTATGAAATCAAGACTTCTGAGGCAACTGATGGGCCTGGTTCATGTTTTGAAATCGAGGATTGTTCTTTTCCTTTCCTCCCCACTGTTCCGCCAGCGCTGTCTTCACCCAAGGCAGGCCACGCTGGGAACACTGTCTCAAGGCGAGTCACACAGAAACACACCTTAAGGGTCTCTTCCCAGCTTTTAAAGTCTGAAGATCTGCCTCTAGCCATCCCCAGTGTAGGGACAGGAGAGGAGAACCATTTCCCAGCAGGTGTGGAAGCGGGGGTGATGGGCCCACAGCAGCCAAGCTCTCTGCCTGAGCCCCATTAAGGGCTTGGCAGGTGGGTGGCGGGGGGGGGGGGACCAGCATGAACATGGATACATGGATACATGGATACACGGCTACCCATGCATTGCTAGAAAGGGGACCCGCCCTCTTCTCCGCCCCATCCCAGGCTGAGTGCCACACAGGGTGACCTTGAAGCCAGAGGGTGGGGAAGCATGGGTAGGTAAACAGCAACACGGGGACATGACTAAAGACGGACCATGTGGGACGGCCCATGCCTGGTCCTCTGCTTGCTTCCAGAATCCTGCACAGTCCCAAGGGACAAGCTGATGTCATGTTCCTGCCACGGGCAGAAAGGGCTTGATTTGGAAGCCGAGTGGGGTCGATGGCTATTTATAGCGATACCTCTCACGTACCATGAGGAAGGAGACGCGTCACCACGAAAGGGGCTAGGAAAAAAAAAGCCATGGTCTGGAGTGAGATCTTGCTCTGGTACACACTACGCATCATCGATAAACCAGGACTCACTGGGCCCTGGGCTCCCGAGGGGTTCAGATGGAAGTGTCCAGATCATCGATGGCAAACGGGTTTCTTCTTTGTGAGCCCCATTCAGGAGATCAGTAGCTGCCAATGAGCCCACTGAGCGAAAGAGGGTTCTGAGGTGGCCTGTGGATTCCTCAAGGAAGGATGTCCCCATCGGTCGCCAGCGCTCCCAGCGGTGTGGAGGTGGCAGCACCATGCATGGTTCCTACTCCTGAGCAGCTATGCTACCTCTGGGATTCCTTCTAATTCAGAAAGTCAGCAGGTTTTCAAAAAGCCTGACACCTAGGAATTGTTCCAGAAACTTCCCTTGAGAGGGATTTTCACTGTGAGTCCAGGTAGCCTTGGCAAAAGCTGAGGTCAGGTGGGTGAGGGGCCCTGGCAAAGGGGAAGACCAAACAGCTACGCACACACTTCAAAAGCTCCCAGTGCAGTGGACTGAGCACTGGACAGAGAGTCTACCCCTTTGGAGCAGCGAGGCCCCTGGCCTCTGGGCCTCACTGTGCCTCCCTGACGCTTAACCCCAGCAAGTCAGGAAGATCAGATGAGACGGCAGATGGGGGGTGCACACAGCAGGCACTCAGTAACTACCCATCACCCTCCTTCACACACTGGGGGCTGCAGGTGCCCACAAGATGGCAGTCCCTAGGAAAATCCTTTATCTCTGGACCTTGAGAACCACTTGTCCTTGGGGTAATTCTTTTTTTACGCTTTCAAAGTACAGAACGTTCAAAATAACATATTTTCTAAAAAGTTGGTTTTGACCCTCACCTTAGAATGCATAGGAAGCTTTCTAAGAAAGCAGATGGCCGGTCCCTTCCTCAGGCCTAACGAATCAGAATCTCTGGGGGCGGCTGTGTTACCACAGGGCTGACACCGCTAGCGTTCGAGCCCACCAGGTCGGCAGGCACTGATGACCTCTCTCTTCACCCCAAACCACAGGTTCATTCCCTTCCCCTCCTCCGGGAAGCCTTTCTGGACCACCCTATTGGACATGGCAGCCCTACCCCCACCCAGCCCTCCCTATCTCCCCCACCATCCTATTTTGTCCCATGACACTTTCCATTCATCATGCTCTCCATGTATTTTACTTATTTGTCTTTTCTTATCCCACCCTCCTCCCCGAATGCCAGCCCCCAACAAGGACGCCTCTTTGCTGAGCTCATTGCCCCATCCCGCCTGGGCAGCTATGTAATCCCTGAGGTCCCTTCTGATTCAGGCAGTCAGCCTTTCAAAAGGCCTGAGACCCAGAAGTGGTCCCAGAAACTTTTCTTGAGGACATCTTCACCACGAGTGCACCTAGCCTTGGCAAAACTGGGGTGAGCCGACTGAGGGTGCTGGCCCTGGGGGGTCCAGCCCAAGCCCAGAGCCCTGGCACACACACGGTGGGCATGCAGCAGGCCTCAAAACAGTGCATCAGCTGCACCCCATGCTCTTGTTTGACCTCAAAGGGCCCCTGGAGTGGTCAGAGAGATGAGGAAGGTGGTCTGTGGAGGATTGTATAATGAATGGCCTGGCTGAAAAAATAATAATAATAATAATAAGATAGAAATTTTAAGTACTAAGGCCCAGAGAGCTTTTAAGATAGGAATGAGGCAGACAATCTCCTTGAAGTTCCCTCCAACGTTGACAGTTTTCTCAACTAAGTGGCTAACCCATGCTTTGGTTTTCTGCTGCCTGGTCAGGCAGGGGATGGGATATGCTCTCCATGCAGGGGCGGAGGAAGGCCGGGGGCTCCCCTCTCCAGCCACTCACCCCATCCCCAGTGACCGCTCACTTCCCAGCCTGAGCTCAGAGGACCTGCCTACTCCCTGGCCCATGCCTTCCACAGCCAAGCCGGGCACCACCCTCCCTTGCCTCCAGAAAAATGAGGGTGTGTCTCCAAGCATCTGGAGATGGGGCGGGGGGAGGCTGTTATTTAGCAAAGGAGACACATCATTATTTTCTTGCACCAGGATCATGTTTCGTTTAGCTAAGTTGGCTCCACATTTAAGCAGCATCCCCCAGGCAAATAATACAATTAAGCAAATGGAGAGGAGATTTAGTAACAATAAATTCCACAGAACTGGCCATTCTTCTGTGGGCAGTTTTAAAAGGAGCCAAGCATTTAGAAGGATCAATCCTCCCTGAATCTCACGGGCTCAAACATTATATAGAAACTGCTGGTAAAAACTGATGGAGATTCGAAACACACACACACACACATAAATACACTCGTGGGTGAAGCCTAGACGTACATTCTTTGTTTTACAACCCAATAACTAAAAGACAATTATTTTTAAAAAAAAAGACTTAGAATACACATGGAAGAATTCCGGCCAAAATGGAAAATAAACTACAGAAATGAAATCTATCTGAGAGCTGGACAGGGAGGATGATGGGATTCGGGAAACAGAGAGCTCTGTTAGAGAAGATCAAGGACTGAATCTGGAACCAAGAGCCCCGGATTATCCTATCAGCTCCACCGTGCATGGTTTGTGTAATTGCAGACAAGAAAATGATTTTGTGGGTTTCCACTTCTCTATGTATAAAACACCACCGTGTTTATCATCTCCAAGCTCCTGTAGTGCTATTTACTTATTTTCATTTAAATCAGCACTTCTGGATTGGAGTATGGTGACACACTCTTTGTTACATCTTGCTATAACTTGTACTTTTCCCATTAGAAATGCCTCTACTTGGAAAGGAAATTACTGCACTGATATAAAAGGCAAGCTAGAATCCCTGGTCTTAAAATAGAAGGTAAGGACAAAAATAAGTACAATGGACTCCTGCTTTTAGCCATGGCAGACCTCGCTTTGGCCCAACCCCTCTGCCAAGAACAACTTAGAAATCTGGATAACATATACATCATGTGAAAATGAAAACAAAGAACTTCTGTTTGACGACACTGGGGAGATACGAAGGCAGCAAGCAGGTCCTTGAAAAGTCAAGAGCTGAGAAAGAGGACAGCACATCGAAGTCAGTCCGATATTGAAAGCACGGCTTTCCTACCGACGTTAGCTGACCTGCAATCATGCATCCAATGGGGAGACACGTATTCCGACCCTTATTTTACACCGTATGTTAAAATCAGTTCCAGACAGATTATAAACTTGAACCTGAAAGGTAAAACAATAAAGCTTCTTCTAGAGGATAACATAAGAGAATATCTTTATGACTTTAGGGTAGGCAAAGATTTCTTAAATAAGACCGGAAAAAAAAAACATAAGGAAAAAATATTGATAAATGGAACCATAACATCAAAAAGCAAGCCACGGAATGAAAGAAAAATAAATTTACAAGGCAATCACCTAGAAAAGATCTGATATGCAGAATAAATAACTTTTAGAAGTCAATTTTTTTTAAAGACTGACACCCCAATAGAAAAATGGGCAAAAGCCTCCACCAGGTAAAGAAAATATCCAAATGACTGATAAACAGAAAAAGGGGTACTTCACCCCATTAGTCACCAAAGAAATTCAAATGTGCAAATCCAAACAACAATTATACAACTGTACCCCTACAAGAATGGCTGAAAACTGTGTACCTAACAGAAATGCATAGATATGCAAAAGAACATCCGTAGCCACCTGTAACTATTAACCAAGCACTGGGTAAATGGGTAAATAGTGATGGATTAATACAATAGACTAATGCACAGTGAAGAAAGAGAATGAATTAGTGTCACATAAATGAAACTGAAATACAGCATGGCCCAAAATAATTTATACTAAATAATCTCAGTCACATAAATGTCAAAGCTGGCAAAGCTTATGCAAGGTATTAGGAGTCAAGCTGGTGGTCCCCTTTCTTGGGGGGTCAGTGGAGACAGCTGCGGAGGAGGACTTCTGAAATACCCTCTAATAATTTACATCTCCATCTGAGTGGTTCAGACTGAATGGTATACATGCTCACTTCCTGACATATCACCAAGTTGTATACTTGCGCACTTTTCTATATGAATGTCTACATCATAAATAAGTTTAAAAAAAATCAAACACTCAAGAGAATATCTGCAATCATCCCCACGTTTTCAGGAAGTATTTGAATCAAATGTTAGAGTCATTTGGTGTGCTATACTAATACGAGTCCAAAAAATAAATAAATGTGAGTTCACAAATAAATACACTTTTGGAAAAAAATAAATACACTCAGTGAACTCAAAACCAGGTTATTAAATTCCAGTGAGATCCTGTTGCACGCTGCAGCTTGGAGTCCAAGGCTGATCTCTCTTGGTTAAAAAGGTAAGTAAGGAAGTGTTCAAGAGGTGCTTAAGATTTACCGCCA
This sequence comes from Manis javanica, assembly GCF_040802235.1. Lineage (NCBI taxonomy): Eukaryota > Metazoa > Chordata > Mammalia > Pholidota > Manidae > Manis > Manis javanica. The sequence continues at coordinate 5,281,643 of NC_133158.1, forward strand.
CGCTAAGATTGCTTCTTGATATATAATGAAACAGGATTGAAGAGGAAATGGCTTTCTCAAAATATGACAGAGTAACACCACTGTGGATCATCAGAAATCCCTTGGCTAAGCACCAGGGACCTCCCTCACATCAGACACACTGGCTTATTTGATCTCGAAGTTCCTTCCCAGCCAACCATCTGTGACTTGCTGTCACACGGATGCGCACTCGAGGAAATGTGCAAATAGTCCTCAACTTGGAAATGGTTTCAAAGAGGAAAACTGAATCAAGTTCATATTAAAATGGGTAGGTGTCTATCCACACCCCCGATGATATCATGACCACTCCCCTCCACATACAACAGGCCTAACCTCGAGGAGGGAGAGGGGTGGGGGTGTCTCTTTCCTGACCCAAGTCAGCAAAACCCTCAGCTCTACTTCCAAAGTATATGTAACAGCTCTTCAGCGGTTTCCAAGTCACCGTCACCCTCTCCTGGTGGCCTCCTAACACATCTGCCCACCTGAACCTCTGTCCTCCTTCAATTTGTTGTCCACAGAACAGGCAGGAGGGTGACTGTCAAACCCCAGGTCAGACTTCAGCACTCGTGGGCCGAGAACCCTGCCACCTGGTGCGGAGCAAAAGCCAATAGCCCTGCCGCGGCCCAGCAGGCCCTCCGCGGCCGACAGCCCCTGACATCCTTGCAACAACAGCTCCTACTGCCCTCGGCCACCTGACTCTGACCCAGCCACGGGGGTCTCACTGCTGAGCTTCCTGTTCACCACCACGTAGTAGGCTGTGTTTTTATCAGCTCACCTTCTATCTTGTGGTCCTGCTTCTTCATACCAGGAGCTTTTCAACCAGGAAAGCCAGGAGGTAGTCTAAACAACTTGGTAAGACCTTAACCGCAGTCTACCTTTAGAGGGGGAACCGCACCCCTTTCTTTTCACCCTTATTGGGTGGAGAAAGCCAGGGCAGTGTGCAAATCAAGGGAGGGAAGCCTCCGAGACATGTGGCTGGCGGCCATGCGAGGAAGGACGCTCACCCCTCCGCTCCTCGTGGAGCCGAGGCCCCGCAGGTGCAGCCAGTTTGAGCTACTTTCCTCCAGCAGGTGGGTACCACCTCCACGCTGTGGCCAGCCAATGAGACGCCATGGCACGTGGCACTCCCAAGTTGCTGCAATGGCCTTTGTGTTTAGCAGCCCTCCCAGCTCTGGCCATCTGCTCCAGTGTTCTTTATCCTCCAGACATACCTACGTGGTTTTGCCAGAGCTGGCTTGTGCCAGGTTGGCATTCTCCGCTGTTCCCAAATAAACCTGTTTTTGCCGGTAAAAATCACTTCTTTACTTTTAAGGTTAACAATAGTCAAGCGGCTGACAGGAAGCTGCTGTTTATCCTTCAAATCCTGACATTCCGTTCAGTCCCTCCCTTCCAAGGGGCTCCCTGATTTACTAGGGGTGGAGAAACCTTCGCTCCCTCACTCCCTTGGGGTGGGATGGGGTTATTCCCCAAATATTTATCAATTACAATTGATGAGCCAGACAATGAGTTACATGTCGAAAAAGCAGAAGAACCCGGCACAGCCTTTGCCCCAGCGAGGCTCACCGTCCGGAGAGCAGAGAGGGCGAGAGGGTGGTTCTCAGCACCCTGATTAAACAGACAGAGGCAATCAGATAATGACATCCTGCTGGGGCCTGCAGGACATCAGGTTGCTGACAGTAATTTCAGATAATTAACTATTGAGTTTCATCTTTATTTATCATTGAGAGTGGTTTGAAGGCTGTGCCTATGATCTTTCCACTCTCTGGTAGGTTCCTTGACAGAGAGATGATGCACAAGAAATAAACCACGAGCCTGGGAATGCTGCTAGAGCTGGTGTGCCAGGCCCAAGGTCATCAGGGTGCAGGGACCTGGCACCAGGTTGAGAACCTCTGCTGAAAAATTCTTACCCTCTGTTCATACCTTGTCGAAATGCACGGGGTAGCAATGTTAAATTAACCGCAGGTGTCCCTGCTGGGCACTGGGGCACCAGGTACTGTGACGGGTCCTAGGATGAACTTAGCTCATTGAATCCTCACTACACTGAGAGGTGTCGGTGTTAATTTTTTTCTTTCCGTTTTATTGAGATATAACTGACATTCAGCACCATATAAGTTTCAGATACACCATGTAATGACTTGACTTACATATATTGTGAAATGATTCTCACAATAAGGTTAATCGGTACCCATCATCTCACATAGATACAAAAAAAAGAAAGAAAATGTTTTTTTTTTCCTTTGCAATGAGAACTTGAGGATCTAATCTCTTGGCACCTTTGTACTATATCATAAGCAGTCTTAATTAGAGCGCTCATGTTGTACAGGACATTCCCAGTTGTATAACTGGAAGGTTGTAACTTTTGAACTTTTGATGACTTTCATTCAATTTCCTCACCTCCTGCCTCCCAGTAAAATCTCTCCTGAGTAAAAAAAAAAAAAAAACCTCTCTCTAGTAAAATCTGATCATTTTATCCTATGAGTTCGGGGGTATGTTTTTTGGTTTGGTCGTGTTTCTAGATTCCACACATAAGTGAAAAGATGCAGTATTTGTCTTTCCCTGTCTAACTTCCTTCACTTAACATAATGCCCTCAAGGTCCATCCAAACTGTAATAAATGGCAGGATTTCCCTTTATTTATGGCTAAATAGTATTCTAAGGTGTAGATATTATTTAACCCCACTTTGCAGCTACAGGCATTGGCATTTGGGTTTGTGTGAAATGCATTACCCAAGATTATGGAGATGGTAAGTGGTGAATTTGCAACTCAAACCTGGATTTGTCTGATTCCAAAGCCTTTGAATAAAATCCTCTGGGCTGCAGCTTGGCAAAGCAAATTGGGAGTCTCTGGAATCAAACTTTCCTTTGAGGAGGCAGTTGATACATTGATGAACTGATTTGATAGAACCAAGAACTAAGTGAAATAATGTGTAAATTGGGTAGCCCAGGACCTAACTCATAGTAAGAGCCGAGTGTTAGGTAATAACTCATCATCACCGTTTCCTAACACATTTGCTGCCCTTCCATTCTCCCTCCCTTCCTTCCCTCCATTTGCCTCTAAGCTGCTACCATCTCACGAGTCTTCCAGTGGCCTGGCTGGGCTCAGCTAGGCTCGCTCATTCAGGGTGAGCTGGCTGGGGACCGGCTGATCTAGGACGGCCTCCGCCACGTGTCTAGAGCTTGGCTGGGTTTCAGTTTGGGGTGACAGTCGTTGGGCTAGCCTGGGCTTGCTCACATGGTGGTGGTGGTGGTAAGCAAGCAAGGCCTATGCAACCTCCGCCCAGAATTGGCACCCATCGCTCCCAGGTTCAAGGAGTGGGGAAACGGACTCCTACCTCTTGGTGGGCAGGGCTGAAGCATCGCATTTCCACAGAGGCCTCACATTTACTCCTACCCTCAGCTCTCCCGGCAGACTCATAGAGCATCACAGGCAAAAGAATTCCCTTCATCAAACTGGTCCCCATATTCGAGTTCAATCGGACTATCTCTTATTTAACGTCAATGATTCGGAATTCTCCTCTAATGTAGGTTGGCTGCTTTTTTTCCTTAAAATGCGGGCCCACCCTAATATCTCTTTCCAGCAGAGTTTCTATTGTTACCCTTTTGTTTTTGTTAAATATTAATATTAAATTTGGCGGCGGGGTGTCCAATAGCTGTGACTAAGCCATCCATCCAGAGCTCTAGTAAACAAGTCACACTACAGGTTCTTCCAAGCCCACAGCCTCTACAGAAAGAACTCTGCAGAGTCACACATCACCCAAACCCCATGGCTTTGGACCCACCATGAACTTGGCCCAAATCTACCTTTCGTAACCTTGTCTCCTACTACCAGCCGCGTGCACCCTCCTTCTGTGCTGTGTCCACGCTTCCGCGGCCTTCTTCAGCCCACCGTGAAATTGTGCTCCTTACTTTTGCACATGCCGTTCCTGCTTCCTGGAATAAATGTCCTGACCCCTCCTCTCCATCTGGTGAACCCCAATGAGTTCTTTACCATCCAGATCATGTCTGATTTTCATGCGTGCAGTCATTCAGCAAATATGTCCTGGCCTGCCAGGCTCAGGATGCAATGGGGATTAAAGACAGATTCAGCCCCTTTCTCCTCGGGGAGTTACCCACCACTCCTGCGTGAAACCCCCCAACTTCTATGCCCTTGTCTATGCTCTCTTCCCACAAATGTGTGTGTACAGTTGTGTATGTGTATAGGTATGTATATGTCTGATTGTGTATGTATATATGTACACACGTGCACACACACATCTTTTGTGGTACAGACGACGTTGGGCTCTGATGGTTAGTTGGTGAATTGGTCTCTTCTATAAGACTGTGAGCTTTTCACAATCAGGGGTGGCACCTCATTATTCCATTATGATGATTAGATCCCCAAGTGCTTTCCTTGTAGCAGAAATTCAGATCAGCCTTTGTTCATTAGACAACCGAATGAATGTCAGAAGGAAAAGGCCTCATGGGGAGTTAAACTCCATTCCTTCCTTCGGCAAATGAGAAAACTAAAACCCGGGCAAACTGCAATGCTTACTGTAACTCCACTGCCTTTACAGAGGGAACAATGTGGTCCTCCAACATCAGGGTCAAAAGGGGGGCTGCTTTACATTTTAAACACAGCTGCTGGTTTTAAGAAACTTGGTTCACATTTTAGAAAAATTTGAAGTGGGCAAAATACAGTACCTCGAAAGTGATTTTTAAATTATGCTTTCAAGCCAGACAGCTTTGGAATAAAATTCTGGCACTGCTTAACCTGGGGCAAGGTATTTTCACCTCTAAGTCTCTCTCTCCTTACCTAGAAAGTGGAGCTGCCCATCAGTACTTGCCCCCAACATGTTGGGAAGATTTTAAAAGCACAAGGATTAATCCTTTGAAAATGTTTAATAAATGTAAGCTATTATTTTTATCATTAGCATTTTGCTTTTATATGATACATGGAAAACAGCATTAGCTAAATGTTTAGAGGTTCAAGTCTAACCATAGTTATGTTCAAGGGGTCTCCACAATTGTTGCTATCTTACATTAGTTACAGCAAAGGCCTCCAGTTATAGATATCTTAGATGCATTACACTGTTGCCACAGGACTTACCTCCAGGAATTAATGCCTTAGCAAGGCCCTGAGCCCAAGGAAATAAACACATTCCAATGTATGATGCCAAGCCTTGTATCTCAGAGTGGGTCAGATGCCTTTACCGAACTAGTAGAACCTGCTTTCAATGGCTAAATGATGCTCGTTTCCTAAGGCTTGGTTAGTATACTGAACAGTCCTTTTTTCTATGCATAAAAACGGAAATGCAAAGGCTAGAACACTATGGCTAAGAATGACTTTAAACAGTATTTTACGGCATCTGAAAGCCACCCTTTTATCTTTTACATCTTCACTTTTCATTGTCTGGGCTTTTATGAGCTGTGTACTTGAACTAGACTCAAATCCTGGGTGCCACACTCAAAGTCATATGGTACATCTGTTCCCTGGGCTGAGGACGTAGTGGGATTCTGCCTGTCAAAATCTTCCTTCCATCCCAACATCAACATGCTCAGATTCAGCGGGAGGAAAGAAAAACATTGCATCCATGCCCTCTCTGAAAGGGGCAGTCTTGTTAATGGTCTAGGGTGGTATAGGACAGCACACAGCCAGAGTCCCTGGGAGGATGCTTTATGTGACTGTCTAGAGCCTCCTGTATGGGCCTGCATCCCCCCACGGAGCCTCTGACACTGGTGAGCACCAGAGCCTTAGCATTACCACCATGTCTCCATTGCACCTTATGTGGACCTTGGCTTGGCAGGCCCTCTCTGGGCAAAAGGAAATGCTCTGCCATTTCGTTTCAAAAATCAAGCAAATGCCGTTTAGCCCTTTGCCAAATGTAGGGTGGATGTTTTAATAAAAACACAAATTATTTTAAGTTAGTTGAAAGTGAAGGGAGGCTCATGTATTGAAGTAAGAATTCCAGCAGCAGGAGTCCTGCTGTTCTTTGCCGAACCAAGCGAGCTTCGGCTGGCAGATGCAGTTTTCCTTCCAAAAGGAATTTGTCTTTATATAAATCGTGCTCCAGAAGTTAACTGAGGGCCATCGACTGTGTCTTGAGGCTGCATCGCTCAGTGATGCTGTCCAGAATCCACCCAAACCAGACCATAAAGGCTGTGTGAAACGCGAGAATCACCAATTACCAAATGCAAATGGAACCACTCAGAAGAGTGCAGCTGGTATAAAATGCAGACTGAAAGATGAGGTTGCAAATTATACCAGAAAGGTATGTTAGGGTGAAACTAGGAAAGGTTTTGAATGTCGGGCTAAAAAAAAAAAACAAAGTCTAGAATGAACACTCAAAACAATAGGGGGCCATTGAAGTTTTCGAGCAGATCGTTTCCTAGAGTTTACAGGGGTCCCGCTGCTCCTGCCCCTTTTGCCTTCCCGCGGCGCCTCCAGTCCCCGCTGGCAGATGCTGTTCCCGAATTGGTTGCCCAGTAAACACCTGTGGGATGTTTTTGGGTTCTCCTGCTAGTAAGCCTCTGGATGTGCTACTGTTCTTCTCGGCTTTCTGCTCCCTGGACGCTGACACTACATGGGTCTTGAGGTCTCAGGGGTTTATCTTCACTCTTTCCATTCAGGGGTTTGTAGGAATACTGTGGTTTGGGGCAACAGGGGCGGGATATTTGGTTGGTAAATGTTGACCACTTGTATATGGCTTTGCTATCCACTTGTGGTTTTTGTATGTATGAATTTGGAGAGATTAAAAGAGATATACCCACGGCCATTTTTTCCGGAGCCTAGAATTGGGTTTTCTTTTGCTTTCTAGTGGACATCAGGAAATGGGTGAACTCCACACGTGGTGTGACCTAGAGTAGAATGTGGTACTAAGAAAACACAGGACAGAGAGACAATACATTTTAAAAAATAAATTCAAAAGAGAATTTCTCAGGCTTAGAGGTGACCATAAAGCTAGCCACCAAGAAAGAACAGAGGTCCATTTACAATTGCATCACAAAGAATAAAATACCTAGGAATTAACCTAACCAAGGAGGTGAAAGACATATATCCTGAAAACTATGAGATGCTCATGAGAGCAATTAAAGAAGACACCCATAAATGGAAATACATCCCATGCTCATGGATAGGAATAATTAATATTGTCACAATGGCCATCCTGCCATTGCCAAAGCAATCTACAGATTCAACACAATTCCTATCAAAATACCAACAGCATTCTTCAATGAACTAGAAGAAATAGCTCTAAAACTCATATGGAACCACAAAAGACCCCAATAGCCAAAGCAATCCTGAGAGCTATCTTTATCACAGCACTATTTACAATAGCCAAGAAATGGAAACAGCCTAAGTGTCCATCAGTAGATGAGTGGATAAAGAAGATGTGGTACATATACACAATGGAATATTATTCAGCCATGAAAAGAAAACAAATCCTACCATTTGCAACAACAGGGATGGAGCTAGAGGGTATTATGCTCAGTGAAATAAGCCAGGCGGAGAAAGACAAGTACCAAATGATTTCACTCATTTGTGGAGTATAAGAACAAAGAAAAACTGAAGGAACAAAACAGCAGCAGACTTACAGACTCCAAGAAGGGACTAGCGGTTACCAAAGGGGAGGGGTGGGGAGGGAGGGAGAAGGGGATTGAGGGGCATTGTGATTGCGGGCACACACAACATAGGTAGGTCATGGGGAAGGTGGTACAGCAGGGAGAAGACAAGCACTGTCTCCAGAGCATCTCACTGCGCTGATGGACAGTGACCGCAGTGGGGCTGTGAGGGCTTGACAATATGGGTGAGTGCTGAAACCACAATGTTGTTCATGTGAAACCTTCATAAGATTGTATATCAATGATACATTAATTTAAAAAAAAGAGAAAGAAAGAACAGAGGTGTCTGTGAGGCTTTGGACTTTCTCAAAAGGGGCCCTGGGAGCTGCCCCCTGGTTTAGCTCCGTCAGGAGTGCGTGGGTCATTGCCCTGGGTGATGAGCAGCACAGGGCCTCTTCCTGTGATAACTGATGTCTCCCCAGGGCGTCTCACAGTCTCCAGGAGGAGTTCGGATGCAGCTCCGATGACCGCTTCACAGGGGAGAGAGGGCAACGCATGCAGACCAACGATACTTGAATAGACATGAGACCTGATAAAGAGTAGGTGACAGCCTTCCTCAAGCCTCACATGCTTTCAAAACCCCCAGGCCTAGTGACAACATTTAAATATTAGTCCTGTCCAACATCTTAAACTAAAAAGATACGTCTTTCATGGCAGCATGTCTGTGACCAGTTTGCAGGTGGGGAAGATACTGGGGGAGGAGGGGCCTGGGGACCAGCACACCTCCCATGCATAAGCCTGAACCCCAGTGGCCATTCTGAGCCTTGTGCATCTCCTCAAGCCTTAAAGGTCACCCCTAAACCACCACCAAAAAGTTCAGCATAAATGGCTAGAAAACACCAGAGGTAGGGATCTGAGCCTACATGGGGCATCTTCCAGGCAGCTACTTTCTCCTCCAGATGGTTCAAAGGCTCCTCTCTGATCAGGGATGCCTGGTGCTCCCTACACCCTAGGGGCATCCAGAGGGCATCACCTACCCCACAACCTGAAATCCACCAGGAAGCAGAAGTCTGGCCCTGCAGACAACGGTTTGTTAGACGTGAGTGACACCGTAAGAAAACTGAGCCTTACAAAACAGAGGCAAGTGGCACATGTGGGGACCAGAGTGAAACTGCTGGCCAGTGGCAGCTGCTGTAGCCAATTTTAAAATGTCCCCACCCAGACTCTACTTTTTCCATAAAAAAATGATATTTGTTTAAATAATATAGTTCCATTATTTAAAAATTGGAAAGCACACATAAATTAAAAGAAGTGAAATTCTAATCTTAATCCCACCAGGTAGATACAACTACTATGAACTTGGTGTTTTTCCTATGAACATTTTTTTCTATTCTTTCTATCTCTGCTCCTTTCTTTTGTGGCCCCAGGGAAGAGACAATTTTAAATGCTTATTCTGATTACAAAAGTACACATATTTACTGTATGGAAAGTGAGAAGCATTCCGAAGCCAAAGGATAGGCTAAAAATCATCCACAATTTACCAACCACAGAAAGCTACTAGTGATGTTTTTAAATGAATCCTTCCAGATTGTTTAAAACTATAAACACCATTTTGCTGATAGGGGTTATTGTTTCTGTATGATAGGCACCAAGAAAATAATGTCCCTAATATTTTGGTGCTTGATTTATCCACTTAGTAGATTTTTAAAAAGGTATTGTTCACAAAATTTCTTCTATAAACATTTATAATGTCTGTATGGCATATGGATATAAATGATTTCATCCTCTGGGTGGAAATTGAGGCTTTTTGTGTATCTTTGGTTGTGTGTGTATGTGTGTGTGTGTGCATCACAGCTTGTTCATTTAATAATTCCTTGCTGAATGTCCACTATATGCCAGAAACTCTCCCAGGTTCTGATGACACTAGAAACAAGACAGACAAGGGTCTCTGCTCACTTTAGATAGATTTCTGTATAGACATTTTAGATTATTTCCATGGAATACATTTCTAGAAGTAGAAACACTGGATTAAAGGGTCATAGAGATTTCATTTATATTCCCACTTAGAGCGGTATAAAGGTACCTTTTACTCTCACAAATAATGTCTTTCTCATAGCTTGTGAGGTCGGGAGAAGGGTGATTGTTTGTAGGAAGCATGTACTACTTAAAATCTAGTGGGAATAAAGAAAAAAAGCTCTTCATTGATCATAAAGTAATAAATGGAAGATGTGGCTAGACTGATTGTATTTTAATCCTGGCTCTGCCACTCCCTAGAGGGTGACTTGGGGACAGCTCTGTATCTTTTCTGCACCTCCCCTTCCTCCTCAGTGAAATGCAAATAATAATACCCACTTCAAAGGACTAAGGTGGAAACCTAATGAGCAAAAACACAGAAAGTCCTTAGAGCAATGCCTGCATGTATGAAGTGATTTTTAAAAGCAAAGCCTATATCTATATAACTTTCTACAGCACAGCTTTGAGGTAAAGCCAAATAAATTGAGTTCTCCAATGTCCAAAGAAGACTTTAACTTGTTGATCCCCCCCAAAAATACAAAGGAATGTCAAGAATTGTGCTTGAACCCTAAGGGAGCTTGAGTTTGTATCTCCCTTCTATCACTTCCTACACAGCCCAGTTCTTCACGTACGTCCCAAGGCAACCTCAAGCCCTTCTTGGTCCCCTGACCACAGGACATTCTCCACTCGCTTCAGGCTGAACACAACCATCTTGGCGCTAAGAACCACGGAGCTGCCTGGAAGAAATGCCCCATCTCAGGCTCTCGTCCAGAAGAACTGCATTAAATTCAATCACATAAAGCTCTCCGTGCTCTTGGCTTGCAGGGAAGAGCCAAAATCTAGAGAGACTTGGCATTTGGAGTTACGTGGCAAACTACACACAGAAGGCAGATTTTGACGGGAGCTAGAGTGGACTGAATGCCGCCATCCCTTCGCTGGTGATTAATGACATTGGGGAAAACAAGCCGGCAGGCAGCCATGTTAGGGAGAAAGCTATTTTAAACATTCCCCATTCTAATTAAATATTTCTTCTTATAACACTTGCAACCTAAAAATAGGTTTGATCTGTCCATTGGGGGCCACTTCAAGTTGACAGGAGAAGTTTAATTACATTGCCTCAGCAGGAATGTTATTCTCCAACATATTTGATACCAGTGTCAACTCCAGAACTGCGGTCTAACTTGCACATGGTATGTGGCGCCTGCAAGAGGGAGATAGTGTTTTCTCCAAAAGCTGGACACCAGAGGAGGCTAAAAGAAAGGCACCTTTACACTGGGTGTCTTAGGCCTTTAAAAAGCCAGCGGTTGGTGATCACAAATATATTTAACCCTTGAATATGGGAAGTGCTTCACAAGCTTAGACCCCAGTTCGACACAGAAGGAATAACAGTGTGCCTGGCGTCAGTACCCAGTGCAATAGAAACTCTGCCCACGTCACTCCTCAAGGCATCATTGTGCCTGACTTAGGGTCAGTTTAGTGAACCAACTGGTAGGGAATTCATTAAACTACAGGTCATTTGGCACTGATACATTCAATCAACACATCTCTGATGATTGTGGACAACGTCCCCGTGTTTTGCTGCTTGAAACACTGAAACATTCCTCTTATAGATCAGCCTGTGTTTATCAAGCACCTATTAGGAGCCCACAAACGGTGACTAAGTCTGACAAGGTCCCCTCCGAGTGGTGATAAAAATCGAGGAAATGTTCCACATTCTGGGAAAATCTCACTTTCTGGAAGCAGAAGCATTGAGTTGGGGACTTACAGACGCTCATGCCTGCCTCACCAACAGTCAACCACACACTTGGTCATCGTTTCTTTTGGTCATTAACAGGCAGAATATGGTAGCTCAGGGTTGCTTTTGGAGTTTGTTATGACTAATAAGATTGAACATTGTTTTCAAGTATTTGTTGGCTGGTCCAACTTAGGTTGTGAGTCACCTCCTTACATCCCTCACTCATTTTTCTATTTCCACCTTTCTATAAACAACTCTACATATTCTGTACAAACTTTACAACTGGCTTTTCTTTCCCCTTCAACAAGCAGATCATTTTACACATTCAAGAAACTGAACCTGTGGAACATCATTTATCATCAAGACAATGCAAATCAAAAACCACAATGAGATATCACCTCCCGCCTGTTAGCATGGCTAGTATCATGAAGACGAGAAATAAATGCTGGCGAGGATGCAGAGGAAAGGGCACCCTTGGGTGCTGTTGGTGGGAATGTAAACTGGGGCAGCCATTACAGAAAATAGTATGGAGATTCCTCAAATTTAAAATAGAACTACCATATGATCTGGCAATCCCACTTTTGGGTATTTATCCAAAAGAAATAGAATGATTATTTTGAAGACGCAGCGGTACTCCCATGTTCACTGAAGCATTATTCACAATAGCTAAGGTATGGAAACAATGTAAGTGTACAGGTGTATGCATACATACACAACAGAATATTATTCAGCCTCAAAAAATGAAGAGATCCTGTCGTTTGTGACATGGGTAAAACTGAAAGGCATCATGCTAAGTGAATAGCCAGAGAAAGACAAATACTACATGGTTTCATTTATACATGAAATTGAAAAACAAAAGTCAAACCCATAGAAACAGAGGAGAAGAGTGGTTGCCAGGCACCAGAAGAAATAAGCAGAGGCTGGTAGAAGGGTACAAACTTTCAGTTACAAAATGAATAAGGTCTGAAGATCTAGTGGCGATGAGAGTTGATAACATGGTATCACATAATTGAAATATGCTGAGAAAGTAGAATTTAAATGCTCTCACCCCCCAAAAAAGGGTAAATACATTTTTAAAATTCAATTAACCCTTTGTCAGCAAATACCTATAGAGTGTGGTTTCTCATGATTTTCTTTAAGAGATTTCTTTTGGGACTATGCTGAAGATTTTCTTACTTCTTATATAACTTTGTATTCATAACTCTGCCTTCAGTAATGGTGTCTTAAAATTAGGTGTTTGAAATGTTCATCTTTTCTCCTTGTTTCACTCTTGTAACTCATCCAGGATTTTGATATGAGGTGGGAGGTAGAATCTAGTTACATTTTCCCCCAAATTCAACCACTGGTGTGAGTTTTCTTTAAACCTCCCAAGAGTTTGTGTGGGTGTCCAGTGACATAATCCAATGGGGGCCTCATTCGGCAGTCCAGAGCATCAAATGACCACCAAGGGAATCACTACAAGGCAATAAACAGGTTCCATCAAAAATTATGGAGGAGAGAGCCAAATATTTTCCCTCTGGGGATGTTATTAAGAAGCGTATGTTGTCTCATAGCTATAGCAGGGGTACAAATGCTATCAGAAAACCAAATTGCAGAACTGTGCATTCCGAAGCAGCTGTGGAGGTAAAGACTAAAACAGATACAAATGACACGGGCACCAGGCGGGATTGAGAGGTTGAGCCACATTGTTAATGATCAAGGATAACTTTGCTCATAAAAGCAAGTGAATATGAATTTATTCAGATGTTCACTCCCTGTGCCAGGACAAGCTGTCCACGACCTTCCCATGACCTTCCCATGGGTTTGGAAGGCTGTACACAAGGAGATGGCTTCTTGCTTGACTTGGAAGAACGTCTGAGCCTAGAAAACGCAGACCACGGGTGGCCAAATGCTGTCCTGGTTCGAGGCCTGAGAGTGGACTTGATGTGCAGACATTCCTGCTGGCAGGTTCCCAGATGCTTGTCTCTACGATCATCTTTTCTGGGTCCTTTGTTTTCAAACACATGGGGTCCCATGTTTGAGAGTGTCCCACCAGCTCCTCTGCCTGCTTTCATTCCTCCAATATCCAGTGAGCATCTTCTATATACCAAGAACTGCTACGTGGTTGGGATATGAGGATGGACGAGAAAGGCAGGGCCTGGCCTTAGAGGGGGCTTATATTCTAGAACAGGGGCTGGCGAACTCTATCCTGCAGGCCAGATCCATCCCACTGCAGTATTTCTGTAAGGTCCAAGAGCTAAGAACAGTTTTTATATTCTTAAAGATTGTTTTTGAACCAAAAGGAGGGTACTTTGTGACACATGAGAATTATATGAATTTCAAAGTCCCGTGTCCTGTCTACAAATGACATTGGAGCACAGCCGCATGCATGTACTCACATATGTTCTATTTTTTCCATCCACACTAAAATGGCAGAGCTAAATCATTGTGGCACAGACGGTATGGCCACAGAGCGTAAGATATTTCCTATGTGGCCCTTTACTGAAGAGGTTTGTTGTTCTAGAAGGCAGACAAGCCAAGAAAATAAGATAATCACAGACTAAAGGAGACGCACTAGAGGGCATCAGGCCTCATCAGGGTGGGTGAGATGCAAGAACTCCAGGAAAGCTTCCTGGAGTGATCATCTGGGCTGAGATCCCAGGAGGACAAGAATAAGCTTGTGAAGGGCCTTGGGGAAAATTTTCAGGCAGTAGAAAGAGCAGGTGCAGAGCCGCTGAGGCCTGAAGATACAGAAAACCAGCAGTGTGCTGGGGCCAGTGGGGAAGGGAAGCAGGGAGGCTAACCAGAAGGCATGAGAGGTTGGCAGGACCTGCTTGCTCCAATGGAGCAGGCGGCCCACTGCTCTGGGGCCCAGGAGAGAAACGGCAGCGCAGCCCCGGGTGGTGGTGTAAAAACGTGCATTCTGGGTAGAGCCAAGGAACATTTTGGTGGAGGAGCCCATGAAGCCTAGGGGAAGACGGCATGTGGGGGAAGGGAAGAGTGATGGGTGGAGGCTGGACGTCTGGCTTAAACCAGGCATCTGGTGGTGCCTTTGCTGAGACTGGGAGATGGGGATTACAGGTTGCACAGGAGGTGGGGGAGAAATGTCTTTAGACACCCAAGGAAAGATGTCAAACAGGGGGTTTAACCTGTCTAGCTCACAGGGAGGCTGGCAATGCAGATAGGACCAGCCCACCCTGGGAGGCTGTGTTCAGAAGGACTCACCCTGAACATCCTTCGGTGAGTCGGCCGCCTCCCTGCCTGCAGGCCACGGGGTGTTCTTGGCTGCACACACCCAAGCGTGCTAAGAATGCCCGGCCACTTGCAGCCAGAGGAATGCCGTGCACATCCGTCTGGCCATCTGTCACACATGGGTGAGCACCTTGTGAGTCTCATTATCTACTCAGGTCCCACATGTCAGTCACTGTCTGCTCTACCCAGGCAGGCAGCAGGGTTCCTCGAGGGAGGACAGGCTTTCACGACAAGAGGTCACCACGCCTCATTGTGCAGGGCTCATGAGAAATGTTTCCTGCTTGGCCCAAAGCAACTCGGGGCCTGTGCAAACCCAACTCCTGCTTCCAGCAGGAGAGCTCAGCATGGAAATACCAGCTCAGTTAGGTAGATAAGAGGGCTCCAAGGACTTCTGTGAGCATTTGACTCAGTTGGGTCACCAAAAAAAATGTTAGTAAGGCCACCTCTCGGGCCTCTCCTTGGCAAGCCCCATCCTGTGAAGATGCAAGCATAAAATTACCCAATTTGTCTCCCAGAGATCCCCTCTGCACGCTTTTAGGCTGTGAGGACCACCCAAAATCAGTTTCAGAGGTGTTTACTAGCACTCCAGGTCCAATGCACGACCCAAAGGCACCAGGGGGACCCCCTCCATGGCACCCAGGGAAGGCACTCCAAGCACCTGTAAAACCTTCCAGTGACTGGCTTGACCACAGTCTCGGTTTCATGCACTGCACAGAAACCCCACTGGCTCACAGCGCACTTTCTGAACCGCATCCTGCACCAGCTGGCAGTTTGGGCTCAGAGCGTCCCCTCCCTGGGCCTCTGATGGACCGTCTGTAAAGGGAAGGAGCCTGCTCCCTATTTCAGAGGCACCTGGTGAGCATCGGCTGGTGCTGGTGGGTGCACCAGGGATACAGACAGGGGGAGACAGATGCCTGCCCACAAGGGGATGAGATCTGAGTGGGGTCCTTGCTCAAGGTGGTCTGGATGCCAAGATCAAAGCTGTGGCCACGGTTTACATGCTACACTTAGTGTGCTCAGGGCTAACACATTACATGGATGGCCCATTCCACCCAGCAGGCCTAGGTGCAAGGCATTTTACTGCCCATTTTAAGGGATGGGGAAACTGAGGTACAGAGAGAGTAAGCAAGCTGCCCAGTGGGGTCACATACACAGGGAAGAGGTAGAATCCAGCCCCCACTCTCCTCCATGCTGAAAGGTGTCTGGGTCAGGAGGGCTTTGCAGAGCAGGTTCACCTGCCATGCCAGCACCGTGATGGGGGGCCCTGGCTGCTCTGTAAGGCCTGGCACCTAGGTGCTCAGCAAGGTTTACTGGATTGAAGGGCTGTGCCCGGCCCTCAGCCCAGTGGTGGGCAGTATCAGGAGGCCTGCCTCCCCATCCTGAGTGACAGCTGAGTCCTCTGAAGCCACGGGACGTCTACCATCAGGCCCCCTCCCTCTGGTGGCTCCCCTCCCCAGAGCTGGCTCATTCTAGGCTGTTCTTCCTCACTGCTGATTGGCTTGGGGCCACCCCTCCATGTGCAGTGGGGAACTGGGGAAGGGGGCCCTTCCCTTTTTTGTGGAAACACACTGCTTTGCGTTTTCCCAATGTGGAGGGAGGGCTGCACCTGGGAGGTGTGTGCCTATCTGACGTGGGGTCCCCCTTCTGGCTTCCTTACCAGGGTCTCTATCTGCTAGCAGTCTCTCTGCTCTGATGGCACTGCTGCAGTGCATGCACAGGCACAGCCCGGAGAGCCACTTGCTCAGGTGCACACATGGGCAGAGACGGCACAGACCACCCAAGTCACGTGGGACTCTGGACCAGGCAAACCCCCGGGGCCACTGCCAATGCTAAGACAAAGCCGCCAGAGGCCTAGCATGCCTTGAACACGCTCTGGTGCCAGTCCCCTAGCCTAGAACAGGTTGCCTATTTTAAGCTCAGAGCCCTCTGTACTTTTCCTTTCAAGAATTCATTTCCAAAGGGTGATCCCTGGGCCCCTGTGAGGCGCCCAAGACCCTTCAGGGAGTCCATGAAACCAAAACTGCTTCTATAAATCATTAATTGTTAAAAGAAATACAATACATCTAAAAATATGATGCTGTATGTCAATTATATCTCAATTTTTTACAAAGAAACTATGAAGCAAATCATAGTAAATGCTCAATGAATAGTGAGAATAAGAGCAAACCAAAGCCCTACGCATGGGTCCGAGGGTCAGCGGGCATGCCTGAGCCAAAGACCACGGCTCCAAAGGGAGCTTCAGATGCCACCCTTGGGAGGCCACCCCTCCCCCGGAACAGGGCACCCACTGGGCAAAATCTGGGGCCCAGTGTGGCACTGCCCACTGGGCGCTGCATTTTACCAATTTCTGGCAAATGCCTCTGGAACACACTAGAAAGGGGGCAGACTGGTTTGGAAAACATTTGGTTAACTCTGGACCTGGGAGGTGGATCTGGAAATGGGTGGGGAAGAATGTGACCTCCCAGACAGAGTTCATGGCTACGGCTGTCCCTGGACAAGGCCCAGGGACTCCCCTCCCAAGTGGAGGCCTGTGGCTCCCCTTCATCCTGCAGAGACCCCCCCTTTCAGACTTGCCTTGGTAAGGAGAGTCCCTCTGCATACCTCCACCCTTCTCCTATTGCCCCTCCTGACCCAAGCCACAGGCCCTGCTCCGTGAACAATAATGGGAATGACAGGATTCGTGACCCCTAAATTATCCCCCATCTACTGAGCCCTTGTGTCCCAGGTAAGGAGCTTCACACATATGCTCTCATCTTATGCCCTGAATAAACCTTCAAATCATGTATAGGTAAAGGGGATAAGGAAGTAAGACCTTCCAGTTATAAAGTAAATAAGTCATGGGGATGAAAATCACAGCATAGGGCATATAGTCAATTTTTTATGTCATAGATAAAGCTTTTTAAATTTTTGATATTGAGGTATATACGATAAACTGCACAAATCTAGGTGCACATCCTGATGAATGCGATGTGTGTGGACATTCATGCAGCCATCAATATAAATCATAAACAATAGTTTTGGGAAATCTCTGTATAGTGACAGTAACTATGCTTGTGGATAGCATTTCATAATGTATATAACTGTCAAATCACTATGTTGTAC
The DNA here is from genome assembly GCF_040802235.1 of Manis javanica. Taxonomy (NCBI): domain Eukaryota; kingdom Metazoa; phylum Chordata; class Mammalia; order Pholidota; family Manidae; genus Manis; species Manis javanica. Next base: position 5,299,277 of record NC_133158.1, read on the forward strand.
ACCTGAAGCCAATATAATATTGTAGATCAACTATACATCAGTATTGAAAAAAACCTAGTTTCCAAATTAAATTTTCAACACTATCCACATGAGCAGCTGCAATGGACTCAAAGGCCCACTTCCTCAGGCCACCCCACCCTACTCCTCAGAAGATGGGAGCATTTCAGAACAGAAAGAAGTTAATTTTCTAAAAACAACTTCTTTCGGTTGGACGACACCTGAGAAATCCAGGGTTAATGGTTAACTTTGGGTGTGCAGTGGAGACCAGCCCAGCGCACAGGCTCCTGGGAGCAGAGACAGGGGAGGCCTGCCAGGGACGCGCGTCCCCTGCTCACGGCTCGCGGGCAAACAGCACCGCCCTCCAACCTGTGCAACCCCTCCAGGGGCGGTTGAAAAAGAGACAAAATAGAAACCCGGGCCAAGGACACACCTCCACTCAACTCCGCGGAAACTTCTAGGTGTACGTCTAGACAGGAGCTCCCTCCTACAGCAGCCACGGGCCACCTGTGCCTATGGGTACTGGGCTGGTTTGAACGGCGATGTCCTGTGTGAAATACACTCAGGGATCTCCAACGCTCAGCTCAAGAAAAATGTGATTTGAATCATCTCAGGAATAATGTTCATAATGATTTCATGCTGAAATGATAAATATTTTTGCTCTATTGGGTTAAACAGATTATCAAAGTTAATTTCACCCCTTTCCTTTTTGGGGTCTTTAATTGGCTATGAGACGATGTTAAATTGCACAGGGAGCTGGCGTTCCATTGCTGTTGGGTGGCACTGCCCTGGATGGAGGGCAGGGTCACCCCCAGGATCCAGGCCCCGGACACAGCCTCACCTGGTGCCCCTTCTTCCCCCTGGGGCTCCTTCAGCTCAGCCGCCAGCCTCACCTCTTCCCCTTGGAAACTCCGGGGCTCCGCACTGCACGTCACATTGACCCTAAGCCTCTCGCCCAGCCTTCCAGCAGCCCTGGGTGATTCCCTGGCCCTCTCCTGACCTCCGGGACCCTGGAAGCTGTCCCCAGCCTCTTCCTTCCCATCTGCCTCCCTGGCATGCTGCCAAGGCCCCAGGTAGCGAGCACCCCTCTCCCGCCCCCACTCCTCCTGGCCATCTCCCTTCAGAAGCTTGCACGTAATTGCTCCTTCTCCTCCTCTTTAATGAGCTCCTGGCTCCCAGGGTGCAGGGAGCATGGGCCCAGACTTGCCCTCCGTCTGGAGCTGTTGCTGCCCAGTTCCACCCACCCGGGAACTCTGCTGCGGCCCGGCAGGTTTGGGCTCGGGGATCCCAGCCTTCACCCTGCGCATCGCACCTGCGAGGCCCTGACACCACGCACAGCAGCAGGGGCTGGACGGTGCCTGCTCCCCGACCACTCCCCGTCAGCTCCTTGCTCGCAACCATCACCGTGCCTGCCCTTCCTCTGCATCCAGGCTCTGCCCAAGGCCGAAGCACCCCCACAAGGCTCCCCGCCCACCAGCGCACCCATGTTCATGCTTGGGTGTCTTTGTTTTTTTTTTGAGGATACTTCTTTTGTTCATTTGTTTTTATTGAGGTACATACAATAAAAAAAATGCACAAATCTTAGTGTGCAGCCTGATGAATTTTGACCCAGGTGTACACTCGTGTAACCATCGCCCAGACCAAGATATCAAACATTCTCACTAGTTGCTTCTCTCCTGGGGAGCCCCATTGTCGGCAGCCCTTGGTACGCCCCACGCCTTCCCCCTGCAGCGCTGAAGCCTCACAGCAACTGATGTGATAATGATCACACCCATGTTACTACAGGTGAAGCAATGGAGGCCCAGGGTGACAGAGGGGCTCAGCGTCTCTGAAACCCAGTCTCTAAACGTCCACATGCTGCTTAGTGTTGTAAGAAGAGCACAGACGGGCCACGGTTTGAATCCCAGCTTTACCATCTACAAGGGCTGTGACTTTGTGCGAGCTCCTTAACATCTGTGTGCCTCAGTCTCCTCATGTGTAAAATGGCAGCAATTCTCTCAGCACTGCTGGGGGGATCAAATGGTGCAAGGAGTGGACTTACAACAGGGTTACAAAAGGGTCAGAGTCCCAGAGGATGTGATGCAGGGGAGGCGGGTGGGGAAGCGAGGTACTGCAGGAAGGTGCAGGTGAGCAGGGAATGCAGCTGCAGCTAGAAGTGGAAACAGGAGCAGAAGGCCTTTCCCTGGAGCCTCCTCCGAGGGAACCCATCCTTGCCATCACCCTGCTTTTAGCCCATGGGGCCCCTACATCCGGACTTCTGACCTCCAGAACTGTAAGAGAGTAAATGTGAGCTGTTTTAGGCCACCTGTAGGTGCCACGTAACAAGAGCTCAGTAACCAGTGGCTATTGATACTAATGAGCACCCAGGCTTGTTCTCCACCAGGCCAGGTCCTGAAGGGTGACACGCACCCTGGCCATCCTTCCCTGTTCCCCTGTCCTAGCCTCCCTTCATAGAGGCTTGAGACCTCTGTGAAGAGAGAGAACTTCTTGAAGATTCTTCTATAGCTGAGCTCAGGCTATAGATAATCTCCCATGATCAGCCTTTTCCTTCCAATATTGTATCAGAACTATTTTCCCTTGTCATTAAGATTTCTCTGGGAACCGCATTTTAAGGCGAGAAAAACATTTCATCATCTGGTTGTACCATATTCATTTACCCATCTCCCTACTGTTAGATATCTGGGTTTCTAATAGCACACTACCATAAATAATGCTACCGTGAACATGCTGGAACATAAACTTTTATTTGCCAACCTGTTTCTTCATGATGGATTCCTGGAGGCAGGATTACTGAGATAGACTGCATGAGCCGTTTTATGACCCATGACTCACACGAGTGGCATATGTATGAGAGCACCTATCTCACCACGTGCTCACGAGCATTGAGTATTATCACTTTTCAATCTTTTCATAATGTATCATGATACGGCTTCATGCATTCCCTCAAATACTAGTGAGAAATCATGGGCACAGGCCTCAATAACCTGGCTCTGGGAAAACAGCAGTAGGATTCTACTGAACTTGACACCAGCTGGAATTAGACGTTTGTGTTCAAGGAATGTTGTAGTATAAGGTCTAACTGCAGTTTGTGATTCTAACTTGTGGCCAGCAAAATAAATAATGCAGAGTTCTGCACAGCCCAGCTTTCCAGTACAGATAAGCAAAGGGGAAGGCAAGTAACAATATTTATTTTGTGGCCCCGAGTAACCTGTTCTGAACATGCAATGCCATATTAAATCTTAAATCCTATAAAATAATGTTATGTCTAGTTTTATAGACAAGTAGAGGGAGACTCAGAGAGGGTTCCTGAGTGACCCAGATGACTCACTCCTGTACAGCCAGGATGCAAACCCATATCTGTCCACTCCAGTGTCCATGATCTCCCCCCTTCCCCAGGATGCAGAGCAACTACCTGATGGAAAGAAAGGTGGCTTAGTCTGAAGGCCAGCTTTTATATGGGATAAAATACCCAGACAATCTGCTTTTTTTTTTTTTAACTAGATTCTTTGGCAAACTTTTCCCCATAAGACAGGAGGAAAAAACCTCATCTAAAGTCCTTTAAAGATCATCCATTGACAGCAACACTGAGTCCCAAATAGCCTTATGTATTCGTCTGTATTGTAGTCCTAAAAATAGATGTGCAGGTTAAATTTAAAAAAAGAAAAAGTCCAACAGAGAAGCGATCTGTGTCATCAAGGCAATCCATTCACAGATAAAAACACGGAGTCCATACTGTAGGAAAGGAAGTGGTTTATGAAATCCCTGGTTGCTACAGGGCCTAGACATGATTTACAAGCTGCCAAAGCACAGAAAATCCTGGCTCATAGAAAATAAGATGTCACTTTTCAGAGATAATTTGGTATTGTAAATCTGAGTTTACTCCTATCTTTTGAAGTTACACTCAGCAGACAGAAAACATTGATTCTAGTACGGTGAAGAGGGACTTGGTAAATCAGAGCAAGGCATTGGGTGAAGAATGGAACAGAAAACTGCCGGTATCAACTTTAATACTTTTTACCAATTCTTTCGAAAAACTGGTCAAGAAAAAAAGTTGATTACCCATCTTTCCCCTCTTGATAAAATGAGCTTTAGTAAGCCGTATCCCTTTCAAGAATACCCTATATAGGGAGCTTAGCTATACTCCTAGTGCCCCAGATTGGGTCAAGCTCCTCACCACGAATCACTCATGTGAATGACCAGTTGCAATTTCGCATTTATTGGTGCAATTTTATTTTGGGTCTGTTTTTCGAGTTATCTGGTTAATCCCATGAGAACAAAGCTCCGTCCCCACAGGTTTCACGAGAGGGCATCACAAACATGTCACTCATGATCTCACTTACCCATTTTTATATTTAAAAATGACCTTTACCTCTTGCCAAAAAAAATGCATGCTCTCATAGAAAAACTACAATGTAAGATTAATAAAATTAAACTGATTCTGCCGCTTAGAGGTAATTACCATGAATACCTTGGTGCCCTACTGCTCAGACTGGTTTTTCATATGCACACAGATCATTTTACCCAAGCATTTCCATTACGAAACGGAACAGTCTGCAGGCAAAGAGGGGATGAAGACCCTCAAATAACACGAAGCCAAGTGCTTGAAGCTCCATCACAAACCACAGGTTCCCAAGATTATAAGCTTCTCACTGAAAAGTTGCAAAGTCAGCAGCACAGTAAATAACAGGAGAAACTTTCAAGTCGTTCCCCTTCCAAAGAGGAGAAAACCTACCCCTTTGTATTAGTTACCCAGACTGCAGGATCGACGGCCACCCACCCCGAGACATCACAAACTGAGCACTGGAGATAGCATTGCCCTCACAGGAGATGAGCCTGCACTCGAAACACCCCATCAGAATTCTCTCTTTTTTGTTTTTAAATTGCGGTAAGAGCACTTAACAAGGAGATATACCCTCTTAACAAAGTCGTAAGTGTACAGGACAGTGTACCGTTAAGTACAGGAGCAATGTTCTACAGCAGATCCCCAGAGTTCATCTGCCTGGCATGACTGAAACTAGATACCCCCATTTCCCACTCACGCCCCTGGCACTCACCATCCAGTTCTCTGTCTCTCTGAGGTGTCTTTCAGACACCACGAGCAGATTCAAGCAGTGTTCGTCCTTCTGTGCCAGGCTTACTTTACTTGACATAATGTCCTCCACATCTACCCATGTTCTTTGTAGATGGCAGAATTTCCTTTTATTTTTAAGGTTGAATACTATTCCATTGTGTGAATACACCACATTTCTTTATCCAGTCCTCTGCTGATTGGGCGTTTTGCTTGTCCTCATGTCTTGACTGCTGCAAATAATGCTGCAAGGAACACGGGAGAGCAGGTGTCTCCTTGAGATGTTGATTTCAATTATTTCCTGTAAACACCCTAAAATGAGATTGCTCTATCATACGGCAGCTCTAGGAAGGAGTCCGGCTTCAGCAGGGAGACACCGCCGGTCCCTGCCCTGCCTATGCTGATTGGATGATGGGTAGACAGATTGGCCAATCAGAGCCTCTGTTCTGCTGGGCAGATGCCGGAAGTGCCCATACCCGTGAAGTCCGGAGGCGGGAGCGCGTGCTTCCCGGGCCTTTGCTGCACCTACGGGCCCGGGAAACAGAGCAGACCTGGATATCCCAGGTGTTATTTTGGGAATATCCAGGTGGATTCTGGCAAAACGGGGACCCAGCAGGGGGCACATTCCCGACCTTCTGACCCGAGGGACTGGTGTCGGTGATGGCGGCGAGCAGAGCCTTGCCTGCCGGGGGTGGCGCCTTCGGCTATTCTCACACCTCTGTGCTGGCCGTCCGCATTTTCCTTCTGCGTCTTCTCTCCCCTGGTGTTGAATCGGCCGCTCTCTGGCCTCTTTTCGGGCACTTGCATGTTCTGCATTCAAGAAAAAGGGGTCCATGGAACAGGACCGCTGACCTGTGAGTCACACATTCTGAGTTCTGGGGCAAACTGCCCTCTGTGAGATGTTTGTCTGATTTAATTGAACCCTCTGTTGCCCGAGGTGCTCGTGCTGGCCAACGGTAGGGGAGCACCCAGGAGGTACAAGGGAGGTTCCAAGCCAGGGCTTCTAGACCTTTCCCTGGTGACGGCAAGTCCTATAGCTATGCTGTCATATTGGCTGAGGAACTGGGTGCTTTATGTGGTTTTAGTTAATTTAAATGTAAATTGCCTTAGGTGGCTAAGAGCTGCTGTTTTGGGCAGTATCAACATCAGCCCGAGTTTTACACAGGAGGAAATTGGTACTCGGAGAGTGAAAATGTCATGCCTGAGGTCCCGAGTGAGACAGAGTGAGGATTCAACCCGAATTTAATCCATGAGACAGTAACTGCCTGCCCTCCTCCCCCAACCCATAGGCGCGCACACAGTGTGTGTAAAACATTGAGGAGATCAAAGAAAACGAACATCCCCTCTCTGAGGCATCAGTTCTGTTTTAGTTACTAAGCCAAAACAAAAAGGAAAGCCACACAGCAGGACACACTATCAATTCCGCCTAACCGTGTAGAAGGTCCGGCCAACAGGCTTGGTTTTCTCCCCTCGTCGTCCTGGCTCGAGTGGGGCCTTGTGGTCGGGTGTGTTTTATTGCATGCCGAAAACCCCAAGAGCCGGGCCTCCAGGAACCAAAGTGATGGTGGGGTGAAGAGGGCAGGGAGCCAGGACGCTGCCTTCCCCGCCCTGTCTCCTGGGGTGGACACCACGTCTGACGAGTCGCATTCCGGCCTGGGCAGCGTCCCCAGCTGCCTCCCCGCCCCGTGCTCTGTGCCCAGGGAAAACTCCCATTGCTAACCGTTACGGTCAGCCATTTAAATCACATTACCCTGTAAGTGGATATACAAATTGTCAGCTCTAATGAAATTTAGGAGGAAGCCATGGGAGAGGTGAAAACACTTAGGACTGGTTTCTCGGTTTTCAAGACCCGAATTCAAGTGGTTTGAACGGCTTGTTGACAACGTGCTGGGGAGTGTGTTTTTTCTGCCAGCTTGCAGAGGCTCCCCTGGGCAGTCATGGCTGCATCCCCTTCTCTGGTTCACCCTGAGATCGCACCTCAGGGCAGACCTGGGTGTAGACATAGAGCTCCTCACGGCATGAGAGGTACTTTCTCATTGATGCACCCTCAAAAAATAGGCCTGGTCCTCAGAGGCATTTGGGAAAGTAGAATGAATGAATACAAGCCGGCAGTCCCCACGTACAGCCTGAGTCATGACAGTCAGAGAGGCCCTGGGAAAGGAAATCCATCTTGATCATGGCAGAAATCCCTCCATAAAAACCACTGGGCATGGGAAGGGGTCATAAGAATTGTCTCCCTGTTTCTTAGAAAACACATGAGACAGCACCCCGAAGAGCATAGTGGATCACCGGATGAATTATCTGCTACTAAATAATGTATTAGGTTCCTCTCCAGGACAGAAGGGGGGCGAGCAGAAAGGAGGACTGGCAGACTAAGATAATAACATAACAGTTTTCATTTATTGAGTAGTTACTGTGTGCCTGTCACTGTAATCCTCACAAAACCCCTGCATGGTGGGTATGGTTCGCCCCTTCTGCAGATGAAGGAATGAAAGCTCAGAGAGGTCAAGAGACATGCCCAAGATTGTACAGGTATTTCTGATTCCAAAGCTCATAGTTTTCCTGCCCCCACCGCCATGGTGATGGGGCACCTGCTGGGGATGTGGGGGATCTGTGCGTGAGTACAGGAGGGGGACACGCGGAAGACAAGCTTACCCTACGTCCCAGAATTGCTGGGCCAAAGCTGCATAGGCCAGATACCATTCGCATTCTTTTTATTCCCACATATCAGGGCTTGAGAGCCTGTCCTTCACGTTTATACAGCATCAACTTCCTGGGGCAGGATCTTGCTCAACAGGGAAACAAAGTTGCTCATGTGACCCTGTGCAAACCACTGTGCAGGCATCGGGGCATGATGTCCAGGGAAGGGAAGGGATGTGACCAAAGCGGGACCAGAATGCAGACAGCCAAAGTCCTGTTGGGCCAGTCCAGGATTCTCCCAGCCTTGGTTCACGTGCAGAGGGAAACCTGGCCTGACCCCCACCAGCGCCTTCTGATGACCCAAGGAGGAGAATTTAGGGGAGGAACTCTGGGTGGCCTCAACTTGAAACCTGGGACAAGTGACCTGGGTCCAAAAGATGGAAATGCTAGGTTTCTAGCATCTCTAGCTGCTGGTTTTTCTCTTCCCTGTGAGTGTGCGGCACTAGCATCTGGTGGATGCAAACAAGCGCTCTAGTCTAAGAGGCCTGGCATTGCTTCTTACCAGCTCTGGAGTTTGGGGAAATGTACTTCATCTTCTGAGGCTTCTCTTTCTTTGTGAAATGGTGAGAGTATCGCTTCTTTTTGTCAAATGTTGTGAGAGCAACAAAATAAGTAAAAATACCTGAAAAAAAAAAAGCCCATTAAGTAAGTGGTGAAAATATAGGAAGAGTTGCTAATAAATCTGTGTTCTGAGTTGCTCAGATCTTATTTCCACTTTATAGACGAGGAAACGGAGGCCCAGAGCAGCTACGTGGCTTGCCCGCGGGGGTATAGCTTGCTACCCACAGGAATGAAATGGGGTGTGCTGCAGGGGGCGTCCCTAAGGTGCAGGAGCCTGGGGCTGCCCCTCTCAGCCTCAGAATCCTGCTCTGTAAAGAGGAGGTGAGTTCCACCTGCTCAGGTCATAGGTCTCTCCTAAGGCATGGGAAGGCATTCTGCCTGGTTTCCCAAGGCCGGGGAGGACGTGGCATGTCTGAGCTGAGGCTGAGCCCATCCTCGGACCCCCCACCCTCCACTTCCCCAGCCTGAACCTGATCGGGAACCTCCAGGAGCCCCCTCCCAGGGCTTCCCAGGGAGTGCCCTGCAGTCCGCTGGATCAGGGAGCCTCCTGAGGCATTGGAAAGGTGCTGGGAATGTGACTGCCTTTTCCTGTGCTGGGGTTCCCCCCACCTCATCCCCACTACTGCACCAGCACCCCCTTGTCACCAGGCCTCACCCACACCCTGTACATTAGCATATGCTCCTATCTCCCATGAGGAAAGGAGCTCAGAGAGGTAAGTAACTGGCCAAAGGACACACAGTGAATAAAAAACCTTCCTTGACCCCATGTTCTTTGTCCTGCCCTCTGCACCTGCTTCCGGTGGGCTTCTGGGAGTGGGAGGAGGGTCCCCGCCTGCAGGTGCTGTCACAGAGGGGGAGGCGAAGCCCCTCTCACACACTGGGAATCCCACTCACCCGAGAGGCTGTCTGCAAAGATCAGATTTGCAGCGAGACGGTGCACCCCTCTCATGGGGTGGCGGGGTATGGGCCCACACGTCTCTGGGCATGGGCTGTCCCAGGGCACCCCCACCCCCGACCTGGAGAGTGCAGTGACGGGCTAGCTGTGACCTCCCACTTCAGGCCTCCAGAAGCCTGGAAGCTTCGTTTCTCCCCTTCTTGGAATGTGGCACCGCATGGGCGGTGGCCAGGCAGTCTCCCTAGACGGGAGGGGCTGCATGCAGAGGAAGGCCCAGGCAACGGGCAGAGGCAACCCCTGACTCGTGAGCAAGGCTACCTGGCATCGTCCGGTCCCTGCCACCTGCCCGGCCAGGCCCTTGCCCATCTGGCCGGAGAATCCCCGGCTGCCCCAGCCCAAAGCGTTGACCCACAGGATCGTAAGCAAATACAGTGTTTTTTGTTGTGAGCCACTGAGCACGAGGATCATTATGGTGTGTTTCTCAGCACTGCCCAGCTGCTAAAGCGAGCGACTTAATTTCTCCTGGCCGCAGTTGCCACACCTGTAAAGTGGGGGTAATGTTCGTGTGCACATTTGATAAGCTTCTCATGAAGAGTGGATGAGATGAGGCCTGGGAATCTGAACCCAAGTTGGTGCAGATTTAGCGGCGTCAGCGTTGAGGGGTCAGTCCCAGTGGGAGTGGCTCTGGCTCTGGCCTCTGTGGCAGGTGACATGAGTGAGGCAAGCCGTTCAGTGGGTGGGGGGGGGGGTGCAGAAGGTAGCCCTGGACAAGAGTGTGCGTGGACCTCACAGCGAGAGACACTGGTGGCGCAGGGGCAGGCAGGTGTTTGTCTAGAATTGTCTCAGGTACAGGGATGTGAGGCCGTCCTAAATTGGGCTGGAAGCCCAGGATTGTAGGGATTTGAGCCCAGGCAGTGTAACACCAGTATGTTCCCAAGATCATGGAGGCCTTCAGGGTCCGGGGACTAGGGAATTGAGGTAAATGTCTCTGCAGGGTCATTCAAGGTCAGTCCTGAACATGTCCCACCTGTCCTGACTACCTTCCCAGGGCTTCCCATTCCTGAAGGAGGGTGTCCAGGCCCTGCCTAACTGCAGCATGGACAGCAGGGTGCCCAGCCTCAAGCCCCAGTTCCCCTTCTGCATACTCCCATGCCTCTCAATTTTCACAGTTCCTGAGATGGACTGTATCCTCTACCTCTGGGCCTTTGCACAAGCTACACCCTCTTTCTTGAATGCTCCTCTCACCCTTTTCCCATTTAACCTGGATCACCCCTACTCATCTTTAACAGCTCAGCTGAAACATCACTTTCTCTGGGGAGCACCCTTATTCCCCATGTCTGGGCCCCCATGGCTCCCTATCTCTCCCTAATCCTCCTCCCTTAGGGAGGGCAGGACCACATTTGCTCTGCCGGCCTCTGTAACCCCATCACCAAGATCTGTGCCCAGCACACAGCAGATGTTGGTTAAAAGCCCCTTCCTACTGTATAAGTGATAAATTGACAATGAGCTGATGGGTCCTTAGGGAAAAGACAAGGGGAAGGAAATCAGAGGCTCAGTGGGGGAAGGGAGCTTGCCCCGGATTACACGAGATAAGGCAGAGGCGAGCCCGGATGCCTAATGAGGCCTGTCTTCCTGGATGGCTGGGAGCTACTGCAGTTGCTGGAGGGGGAGCCCTCGTGGTTAATGAACGTGGATGAGTCAGGACATGTTTGAGCTTCTCCGGGGATGGAGTGGTCCGGGTGAAAGGGTATGCTCTCAGAAGATTCTTGGAAATCATACTTAAACAGGTGAAAGACAAAACCCTTAGTTTAGCAACTAGGTACAGAATGAATCTTGTCAAATACTATTTCCCTACCTGACTTAACTTTTAAGTATTAGGAATGAGATCAGTGTGAGGGTGACGGTCAGAGCACACGGGGACTTTCTCCTGCGTTCATTTGCTGCCTCGATTCTAACACCTTCCCTCTCCCCGTTCTGTATCCGTCTCTGTTCCCACCCTTCCTTCCTCTCCCTCACCCCTGTGGTCTGTGTGTCTCCACACTCCCCTCCTGGCCACCCTGAGCCCATCCATCCCATCCCAGTCACCCAGGCTGCAAAGCGGCTGAGCTGCTGCAGGGCCAGCCCCCACCCGCAAGAGGAACACATGCCGGGCCTCCACACGCGTCACCAGACAGCACTGCGTCCCCTCTGCAGCCACCAACAGCCACCAGACAGCTGTGGACGGCAAAAGAATGCATCCTTACAACCCCTGCCAGGGAGAGGGCGCTCAACGCCAGTGCTGCCCACCTTGCCCAGGGGAGAGGAAGGGTGTTCCAGAACAGAAGTCAGAAATGCAGCTAACTCCGGGCTGAGCAGGCTTCTCTCCTGCTGCTCTTGGATTTTCGCAGGTGCCAATATGCAAATGAACACCATCCAGCATTGCCAGTTTCCCAAACTCTTGGCTGTGAAACACTTTCTAGTGAGCATCTCCTGGGTGTATGAATGATGGAGGCTCTTTAGAAATTTCAGCTCAATGACAAAAATCAAAGAACAGAGCGTATAGTTACTTAGCTACCTGGGGACAGGCTGGCTAGGAAAACTTAGATGATGATTGATTGTCTTTGGGTTTTTTTTTCATTCTGTAGTTTTTAAAGTTCTTTTATATTGGGGTACATACAATAAGCTGCACAAATCCTCGTGTCTAGCTTGATGAATTAGACGTGTATACACTCATGTATCCATCACCAGATCAAGATACCAACCATTCTCACTAACTTTTCTCCTTCCCCTATTTCACCCATTCCCCACCCCAGATGTTCTGTGTTTCTACGTCTACGTGTTTCTTTGCTCATTTTTAAAAATTCATTTTTGTTGCTTGACATATTTTTTTTGAGGTACAATGTGATGCACAAATCTGAGTGTATGGCCCACTGCGTTACGACACGTGTATACATGCATATCATCATCACAGATCAAGATACCATTCTTGCTAATTAATTTTTCCCTCTTCACCTATTATACCCCTTCTCCCTGTTTTCTGAGTTGATTTGTTGTATCTTCTTTGTTTTGTTTTCCTTCAGACTTCATATGTACGTGAAGTTATATGGTCTTTCTTTGACTTATTTCACTTAGTGTAATGCCCTCTAGGTACATCTGGGTTGTTGCAAGTGGCAAGATTTCATTCGATTTTTATGGCTGAGAAATGTTCCACATCTTTATCAGTGCATCTATTGATTGACACAGGTTCTTTACATATCTCGGATATTGTGAACAGTGTTGCAATGAACAGGTGCACATATATCTTTTGGACTTAGTGATTTTGTTTTCTTTGGGTAGATTCCCAAAAGTGGAATTACTGGGTCACACTGTATATTTCTACCTCATGCTGCTTTCCATAGTGGCTGCATCAATTTGCATCCCCACCAACGGTGTAGGAGGGCTCCCTTTCCTCCAATCCTCACCGACACTTGTTATTTCTTCACTTTTTTAAATCCTAGCCATCCTGAGAGGTGTGAGGTGATATCTCACTGTGGTTTTGATTTGCATTTCCCTGATGATTAGTGATGTGGAGCATCTTTTTGTATGTGCCTGTTGGCCATCTGTCTGTCTGTCTTTACAAGAAAAATATCTACTCAGATCCACTACCCAATTTTTCACTGGGTTACTTTTTTTTTCTTTTGGTGTTCAGTTGTATGGGTTTTTCTTTCTTTTTTTGAACATATTTAGGATATTAGCTCTTTATGGGCTGCCTCATTTGCAAATATAGTTTCCCATACTCTAGGTTGTCTTTTTGCTTTGCTGATGGTGTCCTTTGCTGTGCAGAATCTTTATAGCTTGATGTAGTCTCACTTGTTTACTTTTCCTTTTGTTTCTCTTGCCTGGAAGATATATCCAGAAAAAAATCACTAGCCGTGACATTCACGAGTGTCCTGCCTATGTTTTCTTCTAGGAGTTTCATGGTGTCAGGTCTCACATTTAGGTCTTTAATCCATTTTAAGCTTACTTTTGTATATGGTGTAAGAGTGAACCAGTTTCATTGTCTTACATGTAGCTGTTCAGTTTTCCCAGCACCATTTATTGAAGAAACTGTCTTTTCTCCACTGTATATTCTTGCCTTCTTATGCATGGATTTCTGGGCGCTAAATACTGTTCCACGTTGTCAGTTCTTCAGCCAGGGCCATACTGTTTTGATTACTGTAGCTTTATAGTATGTATTGAAGTTAGGGAGCTTGATACCCACAGCTTGTTCTCCTTTCTCAAGATTGCTTTGTATTTATCTGGGATTTTTTTGTAGTTATATACAAATTATAGGATTATATTCTCTAGCTTTGAAAAATATCATTGGTATTTAGATGGGGGCCAAATTGAATCTGAATGCTCTGGGTTGTACGGACAGTATAACTATTAATTTTTCTTATCCATGAGCATGAGATATTTTTCCATTTATTTTGGTCATCAGTGTTTTATATTTTTCCAAGTTTAGGGTTTCCACCTCCTTGGTTAGATTTATTCCTAGGTATTTTATTCTTTTTGATGCAGGTATAAATGGGACTCATTTCTTAATTTTTCTGTTCATTCACAACAGATTTCTGTACCTTGACTTTGTATTCTTTGACTTTACTAAATTCATCTGTTATTTCTAGTAGTTTTTTTGGAGTCTATAGGCTTTTCTGTATATAGGATGTCATCTGCAAATGACAATTTCACTACTTCTTACCAATTTGGATGCCTTTTTGTGGGGTGGGGAGAGGTCTGATTGCTGTGTCTAGGACTTCTAGTGCTATTTTGACTAAACCTGCAAGGTGGGCATCCTTGTCTTGTTCCTTATCTGAAAGGAAGAATTTTCAGCTACTGTCATTGAGTTTAAAGTTAGCTGTGGGTTTGTCATCTATGGCCTTTATTATGTTGAGGTATTTCCCTCTATACCCACTTTTTGTGAGAATTTTTGTCATGAATGGATGATTTTTTGTTGATGCTGTTTCAATATCTATCAAGCTGATCCTGTTTTTCATCCTTCCATTTGTTAATGTGTACACATTGATTTGCAGATATTAAACAATGCTCGCCTCTCTAGAATAAGTTCCACTTGTTTGTGGTGAGTGATCCTTTTAATGTATTTTTGAATTTGGTTTGCTAACACTTCATTGGGGATTTTTGCCTCTATGTTCATCAGGGACAACGGGCTGTAATTTTTTTTGTAGTCTGTCAGGTTTCAGTACCGGGATGATGATGTTGGCCTTGTAGAATGAATTGGGAAACTTCCTTTCCTCTTCATTTTCTTTAGAATAGTTTAAGGAGAGGGGTCACCTCTTCTTTGAAAAATTGGTACAATTCTCCTGTAAAGTCATCCAGTCCCAGATGTTTACTTGTTGAGAGTTTTTTAAACTAATGCCTCAGTTTTGTCACAAGTGGTCTGTTCAGATTTTCTGTTTTCTCCTGGTTCAGTCATGGGAGAGTCTATGTTTTCAGGACTTTATCCATTTCTCTTAGGTTATCCTATTTGTTGTCATATAATTTTTCATAATAATCTCTAAAAATTGTATTTCTGTGGTGTCAGTTGTGACTTCTTTCATTTCTGATTTTGTCCTCTTTCCTTGATGATTTAGCAAAAGGTTTATCCATTTTGTTTACCTTTTCAGAGAACCAGCTTGTGGTTTCATTGGCCTGTTTTTAGTCTCTGTTTCATTTACTTCTCCTTTGATCTTTACTCCTTCCTGATTTCCTTCCTTCTCCTAACTTTTGGCTTTGTCCCTTTTTCTACTTCCTTTCGATACAGGGTTAGAAGGAAGTTTTTGTTTCTTGAGGTAGACCTGTAACACTATAAACCTAATTTATTGTCTTTGTTTTTAATACTAATTCCCCCTCTTAAGTTGCTACTATCTTTATGTTTTGGAGGCAGCCTTCTGCAGGTTATATCACTGAAATATACTTACCTGCTTTTGTCCCCATGTCCATTTGAGGACTTAAGAGATCAGAGAGATTCAAGCAAGAATGGTGGTGGGGCTGAAACCTGGGAATGGGTGTGGTCTCCACTCCCTCATTCAAAAGGTAGTGAATTCCTCTGATGGGCCAGCCATGGCTTTACACCAAAGGACTGATCCTTTTTGTTTCATTTCTTTAACGTCTTTGACTAATTTATAAATACAGATCATTATGGTTTAGACCAGTAGGTTTCCACCAGGCTGACGTTGCGCCCAAGGGGACAGCAATGCTTGGAGACATTATTTGGTTGTTAAAAATGGGAGGGTTTTGTTGGTATCTAATGGGTAGGGGCCTGAATACTGCCGAACATCCTACCCATACTGAACACAGGAGCCCCTCACAACACAAAACCATCTGCCCCAAATGTCAGTAATGGTGAGGCTGAGAAAGCCTGGCTCGCACTTTTAAAAACCATCACAAGTGCGTGAAGCAGCAGGGGTCAGTTAGGTGACACAAATGGCCGGCTAACTGGACATGCCCAACCCTGGCTCACTGCTGCTTGTCTCTGGCTGACTGTTGCTGAGGGGACCCTGGCTATCATGTAGCCAGGTGGCCGGCCCTTCTCATTTTTTCAAGCCAGAAACCCAAATATGAAAGTGAAAACACTCATCTTTTAAACGTTGGCAACTAATTTTTTTTTAAGGTTTTTGCCAAACAAAACACATCTGGAA
Organism: Manis javanica; assembly: GCF_040802235.1. Taxonomy (NCBI): domain Eukaryota; kingdom Metazoa; phylum Chordata; class Mammalia; order Pholidota; family Manidae; genus Manis; species Manis javanica. The sequence continues at coordinate 5,315,130 of NC_133158.1, forward strand.
ACGTTTGCAACCTCCCCAAACCCTAAGGGTGCCTTCCTCATATTGGGGTAGCTGCTGCTGGGTGTGCTAAACATCACTGGCCCACCTTTCCTGGGTTTAATCTTCACACTCTAGACTTCCTAGCTGACCTTTAGCAAGCATCTTACTATGCACAGAACGTGCTCTAAGCTCTACAAACGTGTTAGCTCCTATCATCTTTACAATCACTCTAAGAAGTAGGTGTGGTCCTCTCTCCTTTTAAAGACAAGGGCTCAGAGGCACAGAGCTGATGTCCAGTTCCCCACGCTGAGACAGCAAATGGCAGCTCTGGGATTTGAAAACCAAGCAGCCTGGCCCCAGAGCCTGTGTTCTTCCTTGCTAACCCAGGCTGCCCAGTGAAGATGCTGCGCCCAGCCTCTACATCCAGCCTCTACACCGTCACTGACTCATCAGTGAGCCTGGGCGAGGGCCAGTCCCCCGCTGTGGCGAGCCTGTTGCCTCCAAATGCCCAGAGCCTCCGCCCCTCCATCTAAAGCCATGCTTCTCAGCTGTGAGCGATTTCTGCCCCTGGGGTCACACGCAATGTCTGGAGACGTTTCTGGTTGTCATGAATGGGAGAATGGGGGATGCTACTGGCATCTAGTAAAGTAGAAGTCAGGGATGCTCTGCTGCTCAGTACCAGTCACACAGGATACACTCCCACAACACAGATTATCCAGCCCCAGATGCCAAGAGCTGAGGTTCAGAAACCCTGATCTAGATACTTGGCTGATGACCGCAGCAACATGCAAAAAGCAACGAGCAGAATATTCCAGGTGATTCATTCTCGTTACCTGGAACATTATTTCTCTCCTCAAATCATTGGCTTTCTTCTTGCCCTGGAATTTCAACATTATCCCATGTCACTGTGCCCAATGCCTACACTGAATAATAATCTTATAAAGTAACTCTTACACATGAACAGCAACAGCAGAAATAAGAAATGGAAAGACGAGCAACAGGCAAGAGAAAAAATGAGCATTCGAATACAAAATAAATCCTTGATATCATCTACGAGCCTGAAACATGAATGTGTTTTTCTGGATACCCTAAAGCCAAAGTCGTACCCTGTGCCCACATCAAACTTGGATTGCCACGAACACCGTTTTGGCTAAACACACACGTGATTGCGCCCATTTCATAAAAAAACAATTTTAATAGAAAAGTACAGGGTATGAACAAAAATAAATAATCTTTATCTCATTTCTAGCCCAGCAAATTGTACACTGCATATAAAACTGGCCTAAGATGCAATTTTCCTCCATCCTTTTTTGCTCTTGAGATACTAAGACAGCATTTTAATTAAATCTTCTAAACTCCAATTGATACATATTTGTTTAAAAAATACCATGTGCTGACCTTTCGCCATTCTACATCCAGTTTTTTAAAGTTGACTGACAAGATGGTGTTTCACTAAAATATTACCCAGTCATCAGGTTTAGGTGTCAAGTCTGTGCAAACAGGTAAATTAGAAGATTCCTTCTCTAAGTTTTAATTCCTGCTTTGCCAAGTGTTTCCTGTATTCAACACTCATTTCATCGTCTCACTTTCAAAACACGGCATCTGTTTGGTGGCAGTTCCTGTTCCACTAAGAGAGGGAGGACTAAAAAATACTTGGAAAAATAAATATTTTAAAAGTATGCTTTACAGCGATAATGTAGTATCTTAGGCCTGTGCACGTTTGCATTACGTATATGCATCAAGGTTTAAGTACCTTTTCTGTCTCTCCGTTGTGGACCACTGGGTCTTTGGGGACTGGTTTTGCTAATGGTCTCCTGGAGTTGCCCGGTACCCATCTCTTACTTAGCGTACTTATCCTCTAGAGGGTTGTAGTTGGTCATTTCAGTGGCTTGAAGAATGTTTTGCAAAAACAAATTGAAAATTAGTACTGGCAAAATTGTATGAGAAAAGGGTTCAGGTAGGCTACGAAAACATACAGAGCTGGTCACAGGAGGTCAGCAGCTCCAAGAACTGGACGTGAAGCTTCCTTTTACTTAAACCCATAGCTGCTGTTTTGAACATGGCTCTGTTTGCTGCTGCCTACATATAAATGTTTTGTTAATTTTCCTGTATTGGGAAGATCTTGAATGCACTCCAGGATGAAGGAAAAAAAATATGCTGACGCTTCCAAATTGAGTATATGTTTTTGCAATAAAGAACACTGGTCAATATACAACGGAGGAAAAACTGAAACAGATGTGAGTCCTAGTAACCACAAGCGTTTGAATTTGCCCAGAAATGCTATTTTAAACACTCTATATGTTGGTCTACTGTTTTTTTGTGGAATAATGCATTCTTGGCATCCTTAAAAGGTTTCGATATGTTACAAGGTTATCCGGAAAGAAAAAAAAACACGCAGGACTAACATATCAATCTCAGCTGTGCGGGCCAGATTTCAGGGCATATTTTCAGAAAACACGAGAACTTGTATTAATTGCACTTAACACAACGAACCTTTAGTTTCCAATGAGTTTTCATTCTCTGCAGACCGAGGCTGGCTTTTCATGAAACTGCTTTCAAAGGGGCAGGAGACATGCAGTCCACAGTAACTTCAAATAGGTGTGACAGTGGCGGTAGTAAACACACACATACTTTTTTGGGGGCCTAAAATCCGGATCTTGGATAAAAGCAGGTGCCTTTTCAGTTTGTCTCTTAAGATGTTACATGCTCCAAAACAATTAAGTTACATGCATAATGCTAAAAGAACGTGAGCAATCCTATAACCAGCTTTAAGCCATCTGCTTGATGTGTTCTTTTTTTGAGGAATATATATAGGAAAAGAGAATTCCTTGTTGTTCCATTACATATAGAAATCTTTTGAAGCTTCCAAATAGTTGGGTTTAGGTAAAATCCTCAAAAAACTTCCACATGAAGTATCCGAAGGACAATTGAAACCACTTACCAATATACAAGAACATTTTATTTTATATTCTATCTTCCATTTGGCATAAGCCTTTCGATGTTTGTTTTTTAAAACCAGTGAAATATACAAATCACACGAGACAGAAATATGTACATTAAAAGTACAGAACAAAGGCCATAGAAGATATACATAATATCTGAATGACAAGTAGAATATTTTACATTAAATAGTTTCTTTTAAAAACTAGGATTGTTAAACTCAACTCTCTTCATAAACATGAATCGCTAAAAAGGAACAAAAATCTGGTTTAGCAAATAAAAAATTACTTCATGGTTTTTGTATAATAAAAACCAAAAAAGTGACATTTTAAGCTAATTAGTGCTTTTTAATTTCAAGACATTTTGCTCTGCAACTCGCTGCAACTGAGGGGAAGTGAATATTCTTTGTGCAATAAATTAAGAGCCACGGATGGCTGAGGTGACATGAAGGGTTACAGGAGACATGAACTTTCCAAATTTTAAAACAATGGAAGTCTTAAGAGAAGAATACATTTGATGGCGCTTTCTGAAAAAGGGTGTCCTTGTTAAAAATGAAATTTAAAATATGTACGTTGTGAGCTGGATTTCCCGTAGGGATTAAATTAGCTACTATCTGCTCAAACAGGCATTGGAAATGAACTGAAGAATGAGAAATTCTGACAATACCTCTGAGTTTTGAATCTCTCTTCATATCCACGTCTATGACGAACAAGTAATGCCCTCTCCGTACAGAAATGGAAGCTGGAGAAAGGGGGGTAGGGCAGGGAAGATAAAAGGAATCTTCAAACCAACATGTTATCAGTGAGCAAGACCTTCCAGATTCTTCGGAAACAAGGCTGCTTAGGGATGCACGAGGTGTGACCACATAAGGACCATGGCCCAAGCTCAACTCAGGAACCTTTTGGAAAAATCCCGACCGGACTTTGATAAAGCATAACGATGCTCTAGATGGAGAAATAACCCCACAGTAAACTGTAAATCTAAATCACTGGCTGCACTGAGATATAATTTATATATATATATGTGTATATATATATATAATATATATATGTATATATATATATGTTATGTACAAAAAGACTTTGAGAGATCAGGCACCATTAAACCAGATTACCCTCCCACCCTTTTAAATGCAACTGTCCAAGTACACTTTTAGGGTACACCTGCGGTGCAAAATGGGAAAACTCGAGTGGGTAGCCTAAACACAGGATCAGAACAGTGAAACAGCAGCACCTCTGAACTCCAGGCACTGTCATTAAAACATCTTAAACTGCTCCTCAAAAAAGGTCTTAGAAAAAAAATCCCTAAGTAGCAAACTGTTTTCCAAATGGAGCTCCTAATGTTTCAGTTCCTGTTCTACAATTACAGGAGGCAGTGGGGCTGCCCGTGGGGCTGCCCTTGGGGCAACGGGGGCCAGCATCACCCCACAGCACCATGGGGATCAGAGAGGGCCTGGGGTCAAGTGGGAGGGCGGGGTTTAATTTTTTCCCCTCAAATAGGTGGTTTTCTGCTCTGGGGCCGTGCTGAATTGTGCGCAACTACCTTGCTGTCTAGGCTGAGGATCTCTGAATGGGATCCCTTTATTATCATTTAATAACCAAGAAAACGACAGGATATTTTCCTGTATAGTCAAGCCAATCTCCCTCTCCAGCCAAAAAGTCTAGGACCCAGTCGGGGACCTTTTCCAATCTGAAACCTAATTCCTATAACAGCTGCAAATCAATATCCTAATACAGGAGTTGGGAAGATTTTTCCTTTCTGGGAGCTCTGCTCCTTCAAGTTTTAGGAGCTATTAGAATAGGACCATCTGGAGATGGAATGTTTGAGAAGACTCGAATGATGCAGCTTTTTCTTTGAGGAATAGGAGATGTTTGCTCTTACATTTTAAACTACCAGTCTGAGAATGTTTCAGGCTGCCAGCCCCTTGGGGAAGGCTGGGGGAGACAGGGTCTCATTTTTTTTGTTTCTCAAGACCCTTCCGTTCCCGCCAGACCATTTACAATTCACTTTGGTCTCAGACGCTGAATCACGCATAGGTTGGTACCACCTTCTTCCAGTTGGCTGCTACCTGTCCATATGACCCCCCAGTTGAGAAAAAGAAAACATATTTGACTTCCTGGGTGAGCACACAACCAAGTTAAGAGTATGTTATTCCCTCTCCTCCCCTACCATCAAAAGTCGTCTAGTCTTACCTTTTCAAAGATCCACAAAATAAATATCTTTCTTGGTTCCCAACTCCCTTTCTTGCCAAATAATAATTATATTATTAATAATAAACCACAGAGTTCTTAGACAGGACTCGGGGGGGAAACTGGTTTGGGTTGCAATTCTTGGGGAAAACCAAAATATTAAAAAAAAAAAAAAAAACCAACCAGAATCACTGTATTTTCTATAAATAAGTGGGTCCTGGGAGTGGGGCTGGGTGGCAGGCAGGCGCCTGCTATTTGCACACGAACTGGTCCACGACCGCCGTGCACTTCCTGCACTTGACGTAGCAGCACCAGTGGAACTTGCAGTGGCAGCGCTCGGTCTGCACGGTCTTGAACTGGTCGTAGCCGCGGCCGCAGCACATGAGCTCGCAGCCGTCCATGCCCTCGGACGTCTTGTTGCACAGGCGGCCCTGCGTGCCCAGCGAGCCGGTGCTCTCGTTGCGCACGCAATAGTCAGGGCTGGGGTCAATGTAGACCAGGTCCTGCGTGGTGGGCGAGTTGAAGCGGCTGTTAACCTGCACCAGCTTGCCCCGGCTGTTGAGCCGCATGGCCGCCGCGCTGTCATACTTCTCCTTCAGGGCGTCGCCCACCTTGCGGAAGTCGGCCAGCTGCAGCCAGCACGTCTTGAGGCTGCACGAGCCGGACACCCCGTGGCACTTGCAGGCCACGTCCGCCAGGTTGTACACCGTCTGTGGGGAGATGAGGAGAGTGAGTGCACAGGCGGTGGAGGCGCCGCTTCCACCAGCTCCACAGGGGAGGGGCCAGGCTACTGCCGCCTCCTTTAATGTTCTTAGCCCCTTATTATCACACATCATCAGAATGAACAACCAGGTTTTGAAAGGGAAAACAGGAAAAAATCATCACGCTGGTTGCTGCTTCTGTTTGCAGGGAATCAGCAGCAGCTAATGCATCTGGAACACTCAAGCGCAGAGACCCGTCCGGCTTGTTCCCTGCAGCACCCGGCTCAGTCCCCACAGTCAGCCTATATGGTAAGTGCTGTTATCATCCCCGGTTCACAGAGAAGGAAAGGGGGGGCCCCTGGCAGGAGGGGTGCCAGGCCTTAGCCGGGGCAGCTGAGTTCCCAAGGCACTGATGGAAGAGCAGGGAGGGCGTCCAGCCCGGGCCGAATGGGGGCTGGGACCTGGACCCCCTATTACTGCTCCAACTGCTGTGGGCCAGGCCCTGCCAGAAGAGCCCTCACCCTCTATCATCTACTCCTCCCGACAGCATCAATGCGTGGCCCAGGCCAGAGTGTGGGACCTGGGCCTGGATACCAGGGATGCGCATTCCTGCTCCCCCTCAGTCACCAGCCCTGGGCCCCAGCACACTGGGTTTCCCTCCTGACTCTGCCCGGGATTTGGGCCACTGGCTTCACCTCTCTGAGGCCCAGTTTTCCATCTGTGATGGGGACTGTGCGGGTACCAACCTCACAGCATTGTGTAAGGATAAAATCAGGGATGTGTGCAAAGTGCTCCGCGTGCCGGATGCGATCAGTAGATCTGGTCTTCCTCCAGGGTGACGAGGGATTGGCGACTGGGTGCTGGTCCTGGGCGCCGGCCCCATCCCTGCGCCGTGACCTCCCAGGAACAGTGCCCCTGCGTCTGGCCCCAGCCCACTGCGCCCAACAGTCTGGGAGGTGACAGCTGCTTGTTTATAGTCCCCACTGTCCACGATTCCCGTACCAGTGACCCTCCAGAGGCAGAGTGGTGTTGGTGCACTGCAGAGGGCCTGTCAGGAGGCTGGAGGGAGCAAGGTGCCTGCTGCCACCCAGCACCACACCTTTCTTCCTCAGAGAATGCCTAAGGTGCATTCTGATAAAGGCAGCTAACCGTTCTTCCTTGGCATAAAGAGTTTCAGACACACAGCTAGTCTGAGGAAGGGTTTTGCAAATGTGTTTAACCTTTGCTCCCCTTTGAGGAAAATAAAAAGCTAATACCCCCAGGAGAGTATAATATGCTTTCCTGGCACAGTATCCACCTTCCCTACCCCCATCTCCTCTACTCTGGAAAAAAACTGTTCCATGTAACCTCATCCACCAGGATCCGAGCTCAGCTCACTGCTCAAGTTATAAAATTTAGAAAAAGAACCCACTACTTTAAAATATAGATGGTAAGTGAAATTGTATCAAAGGTGCTTTTCCAACTCTCAAAATCCTGTATCTACTTGGACACCCCTTTACCTTCTCCCCTTGGTCACCAAGTCCCTGAGGATTTCTACACAGGAAAGAAACCTATGAAACCCCCAAAGATGGATGAAAGCACCAAATATGGGTACAGTGGGGCCCAGCAGAGGGAAGCACACCTCTGTCCTGGGCTCCCAGAAGGTGGGGGCTGCCATGGCCGTTACATGGCCTTGGGTTCGCTCCCGCGGGGAGAGACAGTCCATCCAGTCAGACACCAGAGCGACAGGAGACCACGCCCGCTCTGCAGAGATTATCTGAGCCCTTAAGTCACTACAGGCAAAATTCTGCGGTACCTAGGCCTGTCTGACACCCCCTTAACAGGTTAGCTGGAACTGTCTAGATCATCTTCGGCTTCTCTGTGTCCTTTGCTTCATAATCTCTAGTAAGGAAGTTGTTGCTCACCAAGCATTTACTACTGGCTGACACTAACCTCAAACCTTCCATCGAACCGCAGGGAATTGTTTTGCAAGTCAGAAATACTCACGTATTGGTAATTCCGTCTGGTTCAGCCTACTTACTGTATGCTCCCAGTCAGTCCTCACATAATCCCAAATGAGAGTTAATGCCATGGCCAGGCAACAGATAAGGCCATGGGGATACTGAGGCTCAGAAACAGAAAGCAACAGCCAGAACTGGACTTTTAACCTAGATGACTTTAATTCCCAAAACAATAGCCCTTTGCTTCAGCATTATGATGCAGGCGGTTAATACGAAGTACCTGGGCTCCTATCTCAATGCATCAGTTTTCTTCCGTGGCCATGAAGTGGCTCTTGCAGCCTCCGTTTCCCCATCTTCCAAATGAGGATGTGCACGGAGAGAGAGGTTCTAAGGCTCTGCCCAGTCCTCTATGGTTTACTCTGTGATTATCTTCCCTTTTCCTCGCCCCAAAATACAGAATTGTCAACTCTCTGACCAGAGAGTTCCTGGCACCTACCTTGGGTTCTGTGAAAAAATAATGGCCTTGGTTTTCGACGCTGCCAAAGTTAAGAAAAGTTTTCACCCCTTCATTTTAAGGCAGCCATAAAGTCCCATGAGTTCAACCACAGGCAAAAAAAAAAAAGGGGGGGGTCTTTTTAACTATTGTGGCTTTTCATATCCCCACCAGGAGAAGAAAAGGGCAGAACAAGGCTGCTGCTGAGGGCTCGCAAGGACGGGCACCTCTGGGCACCTCTGGGCACTGGCCCGGCGCTCTCTGCTCTCCAGAGCCACGCTGGATTGACCAGGCAGTCAGACCTGTGCATTTCCCTATCTAACACTGTTTTTGCAAAACAAGAAACCAAAAAGCCCTCAATGCATCAGGCCTGCGATCTAATGACACAGGGGGGTGAGAAGGACGGAAGTCCCGAAGTGGGGGGGAGGCCTGCTGGGCTGGGCACCTCCTGGCGGGAATAAGTCCCTCTCCCAGGTGAGGACCACGGTGCAGGGAGGAGGGCGCAGGCCAGGGCCGAGGTGTTTCTGAGCCAGCCGCGCTGGCCTGTCTCGCCGGGAGGAGCTGGGCACAGAAAGCCCCCTCTCGGCCCTGGGGGCGGGCGGGGTGCCTCCGAAGAGGGGCGCAGCGCCGGGAGGGGCCCGGGGGCGGGCGGGGCACTCACCCGGCGGCCGGCCTCGTTGTTGTGCAGGTTCATGAGGATGCGCGCGCTCTCGTACGAGCCCTTGGCGTGGATGCGCTCGCGCTCGCGCGCGTCCACGAACTCCTTGGCGAAGCGGTAGCCGTAGTCGATGTTGTCGCCGCAGCCGCCCCACAGCCAGTCGCGCGGCAGGTCCTTGGGGCGCGCGGCGCGGCTGCAGCCGCAGGTGGACAGCTCGCCCTCGCGGCAGGCGCGGCTCATGGCGTTGACCACCCCCGCGGCGCTCACCGCGTACGTGAAGGCCGTCTCGCGGCTGCCTGCGGGCCGGGGCGCCGTCAGAGCCGCGCCCCCGAGACGCCAGCCCCCGCCCCGGCCCGCCCTGCCCGACCCCGCGCCCCGGGGGGGGGGGCGCTCCGAAGCCGGGGGCCCTCCCTACGCCGACCTTAAGGCTTCCCATCATTGTCATTCCGCCTTGCACGACGTCTGCTACTAGGCTGAGAGTCTCTCCAGGTCTCGGGTCTGGACTGGCAGCCCGACCACCCTGCAGCCTCCGCACTCCCCGGGGCCACCGCAGTTCGGGCCTGGCGTCCCCGGCCTGTCTCAGGACACGGGCTCCGTGGCCCCGGTGCGCATTTCTAAACCTGGTTCGGGAGCGTTGTGCATGCAGCCTGCCTCTTACTTCTCATTCCAGAAGATCCCTGCCTACTTTGAAAACAGCCTGCCCCTCTTTAATGACACTTCTACAACTCCCGACAGCCTCTGCCTCAAAACGTTAGGGTAACAGCAAGAAGGAAAAGGCACCACCTAAGGGGAACAGAACCAAAAAGCGTTCTCCTCCCCCAAACTTGTCAAGACCATCTCCTTGTGAAGCAGTTACAGAGGAGCCCTATTTGTGAGGGGGAAGAAGCAGGGATCCTGTCTTCCCCTTATATGTGGAGCTATTTCCAGACTAACAAGAAGCCATTAATAAAAATGCTGCGCTCTGAGATGGAAAGGGTTAAAGCCAGGCCAGCTGAAGCTGGGCCTGGGGAGTGGGCAGGGGGTGGGGGTGGGGGGCTCACTTTTCTCAACTGTAAAATAAGTTGCCTGGATGCCTATGGGGAAAGGCCCCTTCTGGAGCTGAGATCCCTGTATCAGAATTGATTTCTCCTACATTTACAGAGCTTGCTAACAATCTTCTTTTTTGTTGGGGTGGGGAGGCAGGTGGTACTAGAACAGCTGACAAGGGGACTCAACTCCAACCAGAAGGGTGGGACCGCAGGAAGAAGGGTATGTGAACGCCAGGGTCCAGCAGGCCACCCTTTTCTTGGACTTCTCTGCACTTCAACCCGCAGCCATTTGCCACCCCCCCTTTCAGGAATGGCAGTGGTTCCCATGTTCGACAGACCTTCCCTCCCACCTTTAAAGAAATGAATAACTTGAGGAGTGTGCTGGTGGTTGGCAGGAAGATCCAGAAAGTTCCTGTGGGGTGTCACATCTATCTAGGTCGAATCGGAGAGGCAAGACAACGTTGGGGGAGTGGAGAAGAATGGGGAGGACAGGCAGATTGCAGGGAGATATTTGAGGATTAACACCAATAACACAGAAAATGCTGGGGCCCTGGGCGGGAGATCTGTAGGATAAGAAGTAGCCAGAGGAGTAGAGATTAAATGGTCCTTAGGAGATAGAGGAAAATGAGACACTGTCCTTCCTGTGTGTACACAGAGCATAAAAGGGCTTTATACGAAACACAATAATGCTGCTTTCTTCTGAAGTCTATCCTGCGCATTTTGTTTTCTGCTCCACAATGCAAACCTGGTAGAAATCTCTAGGCTAAATGGTCACTGCAGGGAAGACGTCAGCTTGAAAAAGTGCTCTTTGGCTAATAGCCTGCGGCTGCAGTCATGGATGGACTGGGGCTGCGTGAGTTAGGCTTCCCTCCCTGGGAATCTCCATCTCCTCAGAGCCTCACACCCCCTTAAAAATGGGGCTTTTCTTATCTAGCTTTTCACAGTATGGAAACAAAGAGGAGAGGAGACAAAAGCTGGAGGGGAGGGGAGCCTGATGAACAATGAGAAAGCTTCCAAAATGAAGAGTGGCCCTTCACCAGGCGATTGTGTACAGTGCCTCCAGGGCAGCTGGCCCTCTAGAAAAATGAGTCGAAGAGGGATGGAAGTGGTGGCCTGTTCCAGACGCTGGCCCCAGTGCAGGGTCAGAGTCACTGACAAGACGCGCTGTCCACACCCCTGGGGCACTAGGGCTTTGGAGTCCATGCGCACACACTCCTTTCAGCAGTGAAGACGTGCAGCATCCCCTTAGCCCACTCTCTTAACCCGCCTCCAGGGGCAAAGTGAAAGCTAAGCAACTCTCTCTCTTGGGATTGGGTTCCTGTTCCTCTTCTGCAAAAACCTATGTTGGGTTTTCTCCTCTCCATCTCAATTTCAAATAAAAGAGAGAGAGAAGGCCCTGGCAGTGTTCCACCACATGCCACCCAGCAGCAGCTTCCTGCTCTGAGACCCTGGCACCTGGGGACCTGTTGGCAAGGGCACTGTCGTCTCCCGAGGACACGAGCCGGTAGAATCTAGGAAGCGGTCAGGAGGCTCCACTCCCAGCCACTTCCCAACCAGCAGACAGGAACACCACCCAGCTGAGGACTGGCGAGTGGACTTGCAAGGGACGATTAAATACAGGCCTTTGTACCAAGGGTTCTGCCTGTTCCCTGAGGAAGCAGCCTCTTTGAATCTTGGACCGCATTTTAAATAAATCTCCAGCAGAAGTCAAATCCACTTAGCAAATGATAGCTTATTCTGAACATTCTGGCCCCAAACAGGCTACAGATGAAGACAAGACGAGGCTCTTAAATCAGAGCTGTGTTCCAGTGACTATACAGAAAGAGGTAATAGCTGTTTCTCTCCTGGTTCCTATCAGACGTGTCTGATGTTTGCTAACTCCTACATGGGGAAAAGTACTCCTACAGTTTGTGGTGAAGGCAGGCGAGGGGGAACACACAAGGCAAAGGAGAGAGGGAGAAAGGTGACAACTGGCCGTTCAGATACAGCTCAAAAGTAAGCGTTTAGCTCGCTCACCCTATCAACGTGCAAGACAAGCAGATCTCCACCAAAGCTGCAGCTACCTATAGAAGGCAGCCAGCATTCAGGGTAGAACTGTTCCTGAAGCTGAACGCCTAGATTCAGAACCCCGTATATACATTAGCACATTTTAATCATTAACGGGAAGGACAAAGCCCCAGGAAAGTCTGCAGGCAGAGGCTGCCGACCATTTTCCCATTCAATTAGAGGAATGGCTTCCAGTCCTGTATTATTTTAGTTTATGAAGCTGCTTGGCTGAAACGTCTCCTCACAACTCCTTTTTGTTCTCAATGAATGCACTTTTCAGGGTTTTTAAAAAAGCATTTTATCCATCCGTGACGGATATTAAGCTAACTTTTTATCTTCAGTCAGCATAAACGGTTAATTGCTTTGATAAATTGCTTCTTATTTTAGGAGTCACTGCAGTCATATTAATTATAAGAGCTTGTTTGCATAAAAGTAAATGGACCTAAAATAATCACACTAGAAAACACAGAGGACCACATCTGTCAGATAATAGCCCACACCATTAGGCCAAACGAGAGGCAAACGGAATTTTCCAAAGTCTTTGCCTTTCATCCAGTTTTCAGGCCAGCTCGCCCCCTCCCTGAATGGAGTAACAAATTCAGCTACACACTTAAAGAATCGGACTGTGAACAACACATTAAAAAAATATATCAATTTTAAGTTTCTAGGTTGCAATATGCAGCACGTGCTCGGACGTCAAATTGCCAACGTTGCAAATGTAAACTGGACCACTCTCATTAAAATTCTTTCTAGGACCCAAAATAAAGCTTTTAACAGCTAGAGCTCTAAAGCCTCGGAAAACATCTAGATTAGGAAAATGAAAACCTTATTTGCTTCCAGATCCAGCATATGAAAAGATGGCAATTTTCAGGAGATGCTCAGGCCTTTTGAACTGTGGCTCCAGTTAGGCAACTCCTAACAGTTGAGGAGTGTTGAAGCTTAAAAGTCATGTAAGTGACTCCGCTCTCATCTACTTTTGAGAAACCAAAATAGGTGTTCTGCTTCTAGTCCAGACAAAATGCTTTTTAGACACATGAAGTGTTCAAAAAACCAAAGGGGTATTGGATGCTCCCCACTCCTGATTTGGCTAAAGAAATCCAAGATGCATAATAACAATCAGGTGTGGGGACAGGCCTGCCTACGGTAGCAGTAAAGACAAAAATCCCCAGGCCATCGCCCTGCTGGAAGAGTCCCTTCTCGTCAAGCTTTTAATAAATACTAGGGGCTTTTCCTAGGAAGAGAGGGTATACTATTTAGAAATAGGTGAAACGGTTTCCTACCTATCTGCATGACCCTGCCAAAGACGGAGGTATTATCCACGGTGCTGCAGTTCCACCTGCGGTGCCGGAACTGGTACTGACACTCCTTGATGCCTGTCTTCGCGCCTTCCCCGATATACTGCATGTGGTCCTGATACAAGTGGCAGAGTTTCTTCTGTCCTTGAGAAAGTCCTGCCAGTTGGCTGCACAGAGGCTGTGCTCCTATGATATATACTTCTGACATCTGAACAGGGTTATTCATCCCTAGCGACCTGAAAAGAAGGGGAGAGGTGCATTCAAGATTTCCGTGAACTCTCCAAGTGGGCTCCCCCCACACCCCACCGAAAGTATGGCAGTAATACATAGTTCTAAGCACACAGATGCTTTTTCTCTCCTGCTTGTCCTCATGACAAAGTAGGAGAAGGGCTTCATAAAACTCCTCTGTTCAAACTGCGCTCAGAAAACGGAGGTATTGTGCAGTCCCCATCCGCCATTGGCTTCTCAGTTAAGAGTTTCCACTCCCTTCCCTGCCCTGGTTGCCATATACCTGAACCAGTATTTCCGAAATCCGCTCAGAAAAGGGGGAAATGGTGGTTTGGGGGATAGGCCCCCGGCATGAGAGACAGTGACTCATTTTGCCCCACAAATTGGACCGATCTGCTTGAAAATGTTTGCGTGCCAAACATAGCTACAATTAGACACAGGTAGGAGATGGCAGTGCGTTTTGGTGGACAGAAAGAACAGTAAGACAAGCGTATAGACTGAAAAGCAGTCACCATGTTCTGGACACTTGAAAAGGGCTCCTTATGTAATCGTGAAAGATCCAAGACAGGGTGTCCAGTGAACAGAAGTCATGTTTGACAGTCAGAAAAATGCTGTTCATTTACAGGAAAAAAAAATATCCAGAAAGCCGTCAAAAACAATCCTCTAGATAGACTGCAGTCTACCTACTAGGCCCCCACCAAAAAGAAACCCGTGTTTAGGGACATTTGACTACTGCAAGTTACCCTTTCGATCAAATTTCAAGCCCACCTACTTCCCCACTTGGAGTTTAGCTGTCTTGCTAGAAGTCTGCCTACTTCAGACCCTGAAGGTTAATAACCTCAGGTGGCAGAAGATGAAAGTTGGAACTCACTTTTACTACCAAGAGGAGGCAAAAAATAAATTTTATAGATAGGTTTACAATTATTAGAGAAGTGAATTTCAGTTCCCTTTTATTATATGATGTACTACAGAACACACCTCTGAACAAGGACCTCATAGAAAAAGGTCTCGATTTATAGGTTCTGATTCCCTAGGGAGCTAAAGATAAGCTTTACTGCATTAGCAAATGAAAAGGGAATTCCAGTTTACAGTTATGTATATAAATAAAATATATCAAACGTATATGCATTACATCAAGGCACCCAATCTCACCGTTCAGCTTTTAAATACTGCAGCATCATACAAATGAATCTTAACAACAAAAAAAGAAAAAGCACATAAAAATCAACTCACCACCAAGAATTGGCTTCTATTACAACCTGGGCGAAGGAGTAAAATATGGCCAAGGCCATGAGAAAGAACTTGGGAGACATTGCACTTCCAGCCGTCCGCAAAGCAACTCCTGGGCGTAATATTCCAATCGACTTCTGCAGTGGGAAGAAAGGAGCAGATGTTTATTGCCTCTTAGATACTTTTCAAGCGCACAAGTTTAAACAACGGAAGCATCCGGGGTCTCTCTGTTGATTGTGCTTCTCCTCCGTGAGGTTTTTTTTTTTTTTTTTGATGGCAAGAACCAAGCAGTTTCTTTTTCCAAGTTAATCCACCCACGCAACCTCACCAGGAAATCTGATTTCGCTGGGATCCTGCGCGCTGGGCACGCCAGCGATTACAAACATGTCTCAGTGCTCTTGAGTCAAAGCGCCGGTGCCAGGCGCGGCCGCCTTCGTGCTTCTGGGCGTCCCGCACCCTCTCGCGCCCCTCCAGGTCGCGCCGGGCTCGTCCCTCCTCGGGAATTCACCCAGGAACCCTCCGCCACCCCTCGTCCTCTCCCCGACCTGGGCCGAGCAACAAGTGGAGTCGGAATTAATTCCATGGGCGAGCGGCGCGGAGGCGAGCGGAGCGCGCCGGCGGCTGGGGAGGAGGCGGGGTGGCCGCGCCGGGTGGGTGGGGGCAGGACGCGGGAGGCAGGGCAGGGTGGGGGCCAAGCCCCGGGGAGCGCGCGAGGGCCCAGCTGGGAAACGCAGCTCCGAATTAACAGCGTATGTTTCATAATCAGTTTACAGGCCACTTTGGGGGAAGCCACTTCCAGAGGGGGAAGGGCCGTCTGGGTCCCCTTAGGGCTCCCCGAAGCCAGACTGGAGTGCTTGGAGGAGACGGGAGGCCCTGGGGGGGGGGGGAGGGCATGGGGACGGAGATGCGCCCTCCCAATCAAGAAGACTGGTGACAGTGCCCCCTCCCCTGCCAGCGGCCTCTCTTCGGACTCAGTGCACCCCCAGAGAAGGGATGGCACCCCCGAGGAAAGAGGGGGTGTGGGCCCTGCTGTCCTGAGAAAGGCCCTTCCCACAACCCTCCCCCAAATTCTGAATTTTCAGTCTCCCGTTCCCCTTCTGTCTGGTTCCACTGGCAGATGCCACGGAGAAAGGGGCCAGGAAGCTAAGGGGAACTCCAATTTCCTTTGGTCCTGGTCTGGGGGAGTCGGCCACTTAGCTACCGCGGCATTGGAAGCCTGGCCTTGGAAAACACCGCCACCCCAACCGTCCAGCTCCATTTGGACTCGGTTCGGTCAGTTCCGAATGGTGAGGGGTGCAGGGTGAGGCCGGGGCTGGAGACGCGCGGGCTCCGGCTGCGGCTGAGCCCTGGATTGCAGGGTGCGGAGGACCCCGGCGGCGAGTGTTCCCGTCGTTAGGAGCCTCGGGGCAAGCAAGGGGCAGCCTCAGAAACTTCCGCTGCCGTCCTACCCACGGGGGACTTCTCCACCTATAGGCGGCGGCGGCGGCGGCGGAGCCAGGCGCGGCGGGCGAGGGTGCGCGGGAGCGGGTTTCCACAATCCCCGTTTACGTCTCTGCTGAGTGTAAACCCGTCTGCGCTGCGCCGCCCGCAGCCCCTGAGGGAGCCCCTTCCTCGGGAAAGGAAAGGTGAGCCTCCTCCTGGTGGCAGAAGGGCCAGGAACCCGCGCCGTGCAAAGGGTTGAGGGGACCCAGGCAGTGGTGGAAACAGAAGGGGCTCAGGGGCTAGTCACGGCTTCCCTGCCGGTTGCCCTTTTCGCCCGGACACCTCGGGGCTTCTCGGTGAGGAAACGTTTAATGGAATCCCCAGTGCCCGCTAAACAGGGCTCCGCGCCCGTGGCCCACTCGTCCCCAGCCGCCGCAGAGCTGGGGCGCATCCCGGAGAATGGGAACCTGGGGTTTCCCCAGCCCTGGAGCGAGCAGCTCAGTCTATTCTCCCCACCCCCGCCCCAGTGTCAAGTTTCCTCCAGGGGAGGGGTGGGCTGGGAGGTCTGCCTTCGCTCCGTGCGCAGCCCAGGCTGCAAAGTCGACTCTCCCCAAGGGCGACCCCGGCCGCGTGCGCACGCACGCACACACTCACGCTCACGCAAAGGCACACGCTCGCACGAGTTGCACACACACAGGCTCCGACATGCTTGCGCGACTCCTCGGCGGGGATCGGGCCTGGCCGCGCGCACTTTCGGAGCTTCCCAACCGGCGGGGCGGGGCGCGGGCAGCCGAGAAATTGATAACAGATTCTGCGGATTACAGCGGATCTCTTTGTTAGAGGCAAAGCCACACAAACCGAATCCACTCGCAGCCCAACGACTCCGGAGAAAGTCCAACCGTTCCCAGAGCTGGGGCCGAGCAGGAGGGGGCCGCTGGGTCTCTGAGACTCCGGTCTCCCCTGCTGCAGACTCGGGGTAGGCCGGAGCGTCCCAAAGGGGATCCTGCAGGGAAACCTGGGGCGTTGCTTCTCCACTTAACCCCACACGCTTGCCCGGAAACATCTTGGCCCGCTTCCAGCTCCAATCCCAGTGCAACCCAGAAAAGGCCCCACAAGTTTGAGGGGCTGGAGGAACCCATAGCGAACTCACTAATACATACATCACGCCGACTCTTGCATCCCTGCCAGTTTTACAGGAGATGTGATCCGAAAAGACAGTACAAAACGACACCTCCCTGGAGACTGGCACGCCGAGGGTAAAACAAAAGTTCTGAGCAGAAGCTGAGTTTGGCAAAAAAACGGACTAAATGTTTTAGGTCCCCGGGAGGCTGGCTTTGTAAGGATCCTCGGGATTGCTTCCTAGTGTGTGATGGGAAGGAGGGTTGTGGGCATTTGGGAGGCTCAGGTGCAGGGGAGATGGGGTGGCAGAGGCGCCCCTGAGCCCCTTGTGTCCGAGACAGAGGTGCTCCACGTGGGGGTCTGCTTATTCTCTCTCCTCCAAAGCCTTCGCATTGGACTAAAAGTGTTCTTAATCCCTCTTTATCAAGTGGGGTACGCGCCAGGGGTGACGGTGGCCAAGAGAAGGGAAACTGGCACTCGGGTTAGAGGACATTCCGGCCGCAGAAAGCACCCGGGATTTGTGCGCGGCACCCAAGCCCTCCACCCGCACCCCTTAAGAGAAATTCTAGAACGGAAAGGCAGGGCAAAGACCTCAGCCACCGGCAGTACCTCCCTCGGCCTGGGCATCCCCGTCCACTAGGACTCCCAGGTCTGTGGGAGTGGAAACACCCAGGCAGACCAACTAGAATCAAGAAGTGTGTTTGGCCTGGGCTCGCAGAGGCGAAAAAGATGGGAAACTCCACGAATCCCAGGTCTTGATTGGGAATAAACGTGGTTCCCCCCCACCATGATCTCTTCCTACAGCAAGGAAAACGATGGAGAAAATTGAGGGAGAAAAACTAGGGTGCAGACAAAAGTCCACCCCGAGAACACGGAGAGAAGCCGGAGCAGATGGTGAAGGCCGGGGTGGCCGAAGCCCACAGGGGGTGCACTTTGCAGGAGCAGATAAAGAGGCACTGCTCCCCTACACCTCCAGCCTGGGCACTAGGGGGCCGCTGGCTCCTGTCCGCAGCGCAGTGTGTGTGTGTGTTGGGAAAAGGAGCGTAGAGAGGATAGAGGGCCTTCCTTGAGCCCAAATCGGTGCAAGAACTCGGAGCAGCCTCTGACGGCAGAGAGCGAGTCCAGAAGCTGAGAGTCTGCAGAGAACAGTGGGGTCCTGGCCTAGTTTTGCTCCGTATGTCTCCCCTCTCCCATCCCCGGAACAGGGCGCTCAGGACCGCAAGCACTTCCTTCCCTTCCCCTCTCCCCTCATCACCTCCCCTTCCCCCCACGTACACCTCACACGATGTCCCACTTTTCTCGGCTTAGGATCTCAACTGTCCAGAGAAGGGCAGCTAGTGTCCTGTGCAAGGGAAAGAAAATAAAAGACCAGTTCCATCCCCACTCTTAGGAGGCAGTTTCAACTTCACTTTCTAGTAGATTAAGAAACTGAGGTCGAGAAAGAGGGAAGCAACACTCGGCCTGGAGCCCAGAGAGAACTGGCGGCGGCGCGCAGGCCCTACCCGAGGCCGCCTAGAGCGATGCTGCTGCTCCTGCGCCCTGCAGCCGTCCTGCCAGCACTCGCCCAGGCCCCATCTGCTGGGTCGGACGCGTGGCTCCTTCCGCACTGCAGTAGTCACCCAGGGCAGCTCGTCCTCTGAGGGCCTCGGAGGGGCCCTCCGGGGAATGGGACCTGGTGCTCAGGAAGGAAGAGCCAAAGCCAGAAGTGGGAGGAAGAAGCGAGCAGCTAGCTGCCCGCGCGCCCGAAGCCACAGACTCCGAGGCGTCCTACCTCAAAGCAGCCAACAGGGGGCAGCCGGCACCGCACCGCGCGGAAGACAAGGCAGCGGGCAGAGTGGAACTCCGTGCGCACAGCGCTAACCCCTTGTGAACCGGGCGCTCCTAGGAGGGCAAAGAAAGACGAGGGACTCTGGGGCCAAGCCTCCAGGGGAGGGTCCTCCTGTGGGCGGCCGGGCGGGGCTAAGGTTAGTGTGCCCAAGACCCCAGAACTGACCCTTTACCCGCCTCCCCCGTCCCCGCCCCACAGAGGGCAAAGATCCACACACTCAGAAACACAGTCTCCAATGCCTCCCCACCTCCTGCGCGCTCTCAGCATTGCCCCCCGGAACTGCCCTGGCAGAGGCTGTCTAGAACTGCAGGTCCGCATGTGGGTGGAGCAGCCGTGGACGCTGGCGGGAGGGCAGGGGCTGAGAAGGCGCGATCCCACCGCTGGCTCCACGTTATTTCCAAACGGCGAGTAGTTCACTTAAGGGCGAGAGAGGAAGGGGCCCCGATGCCAAACTGTTACTGGAAAGTGGAACAAGCCCGCGAGGGTCTTCAGGTTTGGGTTTCTTAAAAACATTTTTCGGCGGGAAGGGAGAACTTGCTTTTTAGGAAACACCCATCTCCATTCTAATTCCAACGTTATCTTATAGAATACCGAAATGGGGGAGTTCAAGAGATATGGAAATGAGCACCGAAGCGTGGAGGACAGAGGAAAAGTTGTTGGGAAAACAGCAAAGTTACATGGCTGCATGAAATGTTAACTTTTCATAAAAGTGAACTTTCGGTGACCCGAGAAGTGTGTGACTCGGCTTTAACATACAACTGACAATTAAAACAAA